>NC_067163.1:50437166-51037166 GCF_903995435.1 Acomys russatus
CCTCCCCTCCCACTTCCCCCTTCTCCCCCTCCCCTATGTCTGTGATTGAGGGTGACCTCCTCCCCCTATATATGCTCTTAGAATATCAAGTCTCTTCTTGGTAACTTGCTATCCTTCCTTTGAGTGCCGCTAGGCCTCCCCATCCAGGGGACGTGGTCAGAAAAGGGGCACTAAAGTTGTGAGAGAGTCAGATCTCACTCTCCACTCAACAGTGGAGAGTATCATGTTCGGCTAGGTCTTGGTAGGGGTTCGAAGCTTACTGCCTATATTCTCCTTGGCTGGTGCCTTAGTTTGAGGAGGACCCAGGACCCAGATCTGCCTGTCATAAAGTCTTCTCTGTAGGTTTCCAAACCCTGTGGATCCTACTATTTCCCCATTCTTCCATGCTACTCTCGCCTAAAGTCTCAATAGGATGCCCTCTCCTCTGACCCACTTTCTTGGTAAGTAAAGTTTCTCATGGTACGCATCCCTTAGACTAGTCTTTTAATATAAGTGAGTATATACCGTTTGTCTCTTTTTGCTTCTGGGTGTGGTACATTTATACTATGGAATACTACTCAGCTATTAAAAACAAGGAATTCCCGAAATTTGTGGACAAATGGAAAAGGGAAATTCTTTAAAGGTTGAGGGAAACCAATTGAATGAGAAAAGAGCACAGGAGTGTTGTGTGTATAGCTAGTGTTGGATGTTGGCTATATGGCTAGTGTTAGTTTATAGTTTGCTGTGGATACATGGTTAGTGGTAAGTGTATGGTTAGAGGTGGGTATATAGTTAGTGTGTGTACATGGTTAGTGGTGAGTATATGGTTAGTGATGGTACATGGCTAGTGGTCAGAGTTTGGTTAGTGTTAAATTTATGGCTAGTATTATGTATATGGTTAGTGTTGGATATGTGGGTTTTCTATTAATATGCCTTCTAATTGAATCTATGTAAAAACAATTCTCTAGAATGCAAACTTTGCATAAAAGATGAGATGAAAGAAATGAAAGGATAAGAAAGAAAAGAAATGTAAGGGTTAAGAGCTACATACATAAATAAGTTGCAGGATCTAAAAGTGAAGGTATTTAAAAAAATCTTAAATTGCCCACACACATACTCTAGATTTTTATACTTTTTAGTGAATTTATAGGAAAAGAAATGAGTTGGCATTACTTATCTTTACTATGATTCAAAATTCAATAGAGAAAAAAATTCAATAGAAATAATGTTATAAAGTAAAAAATGATGATGCTATTGTTGACTTTTTATTAGTGATATAGTACATCTATCTTCCATACTTTGGAATGTGAATACGTTTTTCCATGAAGAAAATGCAAATTAACACAGAACCTAAAACTGAAAACATTAAAAACATGCACATAAGCACACATTTATCACTCTAAACAGTGTATGTAAAATGTCTTCCCTGTGTACTTGGGTCTGATTTTAGTGAGGTGATTATGAATCAGAATGCTAGTAACTTACAATAAAAAGTAAGGCTAAGAATATCGTGAATGGTCAAATCAACCTTATGACACAGGAAATTGGGATTTCCCAGCAAGAAGTCTTAAAACTTATAATATGAATCAGAGGAGAGAGAGATACACTATATTCTGAAAAAGAACTCTTCCAAGAATTTAAATGGAAATCATGGTAACTCTATGAGAAACACAAAGGCCAGTCATTTACTATCTCACATGTTGAGCAAATACAAATACTTACATGCTATATGCCAGACTACTTGGAAAAAACTCTCTTTAGCATGTCATCTGATTTGTAATCCAAACCAGTGTGTTTGAAAATAGGGCACAGTAGAAAAAATGTTTTGAAACAGTACATTTAACCAACTATGAGTGAAATTTAAATTTAAATTTTTCTCTCTCCCTGAGTTTAAAGTAAAATCAGATTTGGGGTGTATCTCACTGACACAGGGCTGACCTGGCAAGTCCGAGTCCCTGGCTTTGATACCTAACCTTATGTATTGTATTATTACTGTGATGAAGTGCTCAACAAAAGCAACCTTAAGGAAGAGCGTTTACCTTGGCTCTCAGTTTAAGGTACAATCCATCTCTGAAGAGAAGATATGGCAGCAGAAGTTTGAGGCAGCTCACATGGCATTTGCAGGCAAGAATCCAAAAGAAATGAATGCCAACACTTTATTTTCTTTCTCCTTTTTACAGTCCAGGATCTTAGACCATGGAATTTAGGGTGGGTCTCCTCATCTCAATTAATCAATTCCAGAAAATCCCTCACAGACATGCCTAGAAATGTCATCCCATTGTGATTCTAAATCCCATCAAGGTGATAATCAATATAAATATTCACATTCTGTGAAAACAACGATAAGGAAGGGAAGAAGCACATCAAAATATAGTCTATAAAAATGTAAATAAATATGTCAATAAAACATAAAGCAGGACATAGATTCATCAATGTGTTTGCTCTGGATTTCACAACAATAATGCTGTTGGCGATAAATTATAATATGGTCTTCCTCAGCAAAATAAAGTCAGACAGTCAATTCAAATCGCTTCTTGAGGACATTGCTGGGCAACTGGAAGCGGGCGGGGTACAGTGGCACACATCCTACCTCTGAGGATTTGCAATTATACCTAGATCCCATGCAACTTTCCTGCACTCTGCCATTATTTTTAAGCATAGACAAAGAAAAAATCCAAATGTAAAAAGATGAACTACGTTCGTGCCAAGGGTTAGAAAATATTTTCCCTCCACTTCTCTGCTTCATTGACTCTCAACCTCAGATACAGATGCAATTTTCTGTTTTAAAATCTATTTAGTTATCCAGTAAGCAAATATTCATGAAGCACTGACCTTGTGTCCAGAACTATGTGAAGTATTAGAAATAGGATGCTGAACCACGAGATCCCTGCACCTGCCCTCAGGCAAACTGCAGTCCAGCGTTGGGGGTCAGGTACCAAGTATTTCATTATCTTGTGCAGTGTTCACTGGGAGGCGATTGGAAGCATGACACTTCCTCTGTCCTCCAGAAGTTAACGTTTCTTTTTTTTTTTTTTTTTCTTAACCTTTGTTTAATACTCTTTCTGTACACACTGGATCCACCAGAGGAGTGATGGGTATGACCCTAGGGGAAGCAGGGATACAGAAGATGGCTCGCATGTAGTGGTACACCTTGTATTCATAAGTCTACTAACAATATGAATACATTGTACTGAATAATGAAAAAACAGCTGAGGTATGAGTGTCCATCTCAAACAGTTTCCATAGTACCCCTATTTTATCTAATGCAATATTGGACTAATATTGTCAGAAGTTAACATTTCAAAGAGGTAAATCTCGACTTACAGAACACAGTGCCTCATGCTGAACACCAAAACTCAATACAATCAAGCGCTTGAACTTACAGTTATGTAACAACTGGTCTTTGCTCCCAACAGCCTCTGCTTCTCAGCATGGCCATCAGAGCAACAACTAGGTGCTAACATTTTAGCACACAGGTGGTGTCTCCTCTGCCATCTGTCTCTGGAATGCAGGTCATAGAGATGCAGGAGCCCAGCTACTTGTAAAAAAAGAAAAACAAACAAATAGAAGAAGAAGAAGAAAAATCACAGTAGAATAGGTAATCATAAAAGAATCTAAAATTTCCATTTCCATTGAGAAGCCAAAGTGGTTCAATCTCTGAAGAATGGAGTGGCTGGCTTGCTTGGTGTAAAACTTCAACTAAGCAAGCAGCAGTGAGTAAACAATAGTACCAAGCAATGCAAAAAGACGTTCAATTAAGTGATGAATCCTCTGTCCTGTCTGGATCTTGCTCAGAGACTTCTGACACCTCCCCCAACAAAATGTGGGGTGTGCTTTCTTGGGGTTTCTACTCACTGTCATTTACTGGTTTCAGGCTTCTTTTTATGACCATTTCCCCAGGTTGGGTGAGTTTATTCAGCTTCTTCTCCAAGGAAGAGCTCATCTTTGGACCTGCCGGAATTTGTGTTAATAGTCCTGTGCTCACATCCAGCTGGGATTTTTACCTGTGCCAGCAGCTCATTCTGGATCTGTCTATCAGGTCTGCTCTTTGTCATATACCTGTAAAAAAAAATGATTGAATCATTTCACTTTCTTACTGGGATGCCTTTGTTTTATTTTTCTGTGTTGGTTTTGTTGTTTGTTGTTGTGTTTGTTTGTTTTGTCTTGCTTTTTACTTTATTCATCTATCAGTGGATTCCATTGCTCATGAGGACAGCTCTCCTCTCACAGAAATTGTAGGATGGAGCTGGAGGGAAAATGCTCACTTTGATGATAGGAGTGACAATAACACACTAAGGAGTCTTTCGGAAATGGGTAGCTGCTTATTTTCTACTGAGCCCTCTTCCGCATCCATTTCCCCTGATGTCTACCACCTTCTGTCATTCCAAACAAAGCGAGTTGTGTACTGATAATTACCAAGGGCTTGAAATCCTAATCCTTCACACCTTGGTCATTAGCCAAGCTAATAATAACATGAAGACTCCACAGGGGGAGGACAATTGTCGCCCTCACAAGCAGCTGTACTAACTGTCCTCTGCCCACCTGGGATACTCAGTCTTTCTCTCCTCACATTTATTTAGAGTTTCATCTACTTTCTTCTGTTCATTGGAGTGCTCTGCTTCTCCAACCTTCTCTGACTTAGACCTGCATACTTCCCAATATAGAATGATAAAGAAATGGGAAAGCAACCTATAAAGTTTCTTATAGACAAAAACTGGTTTGTAAATGCCACCTTGTAGATAGATCTTTGATATTGAGTTAAAGTTCTTATTAATTTTACGGAGCATGAATACTTGATTACTGCCTTTGAGTGACCGACCACATGTTATTTTCTAATGCCCCATGACTATCCTCAGCAGAGGAACAAGATTCAAATCTGGGTTCTTCCCACTCTGTGCCACCTCAGAAACTGTGTGCTGGACAGAGCATGCAAATTCTCATGATGCATGACACACACCAGAAGAAATTAACTCACTTTTCATTGATAAATCTCTGGGCAGTGCCTTACCACCGCACAGAATGGAATTGCTGATTTTGAAAAAGGAACAAATCACAGAAAAATCAAGTGTTGTGTTCTTTTTAAAAAAAAAAATGAAAAGAAAAGAAAAAAAATAATATTTTGAAACAAAACAAAATAAAAACTGCTTTATCTTCCAAAGCCAGAGTGTAGAGTTCACAGCATAGTGGCTGACCCCAGTTTTCAGTATATTCTCCGTTCTAGGGACATTGACAGGAAATGGTCAGCCTGGAGATACAATGACAGGAAACCCAGCAGTGAAGGCCTCTCTGATAACATGTGATTTTAAGTCCGTGAACAGACCTAACGGTCATTCGGTTGCTTAAGCCAAAGTGTATAATAATCCAAAGTCTCCGTTAAAAGCTTGTCACAAAATCACATGGACAGTAGCATTTGAGATCGAGCACTTTCCTAATGTAAAGATGGCGGCAATATCTCTATGTGCTATTCATTTAAATAAGGTTAGGCTTGAAGTTCATGCATCGTACAGTAAGAGAAGGCTTTGTAAAGAAAACTCCTGTGATAGTAACATATTGTGATTGTGGCTACAAATCAGTGTAGAGCCCTGCCACATGACTAATGCTGATACTACTAATAAAATAATAAGAATCAGTGTGTAAGTACAGTATAATTCTATTATTTTTAAGTTCTGATGGTCTCTCCTACCTATGGTTGTTTTTCTATTTATCTTGGGAGAATAAGCTGCTCTTAATAGAAAAAAATATCAATAATTAATATTGTATTTTTATCACCCTTCCCTAAGTAATTATGGAGAGTAGAAAAATTCATGTTTCCCCCCCTTACTCCTTTAAGTCGAACTGCCCACACCATCTATGGTGGTCAAGCAACAAGGAATCTCATCCCTAAAGAAAACTGGCCCTCCCTTCCCAGCCATCAAGTGTCAATAACTCCTCACATATGGATGAGGGCTCCTGTGCCCCATTTGTCATGTTTTCTTAAATGGAGTATGCTCTATGGTGGATCACTTAACTTGTAACAGCATCAGAGAGCACGTTCGACAATCTGAAAAGCCCCCAGAACAGAGGTGCACACTGCATCTTTGGTAATATGCTGTGCTTTCCAGCAGCTTGTATTTGATATTCAAGGTTTTTACATAGTACCATACCTCCCTTGTGTCAGGTTGTCAACTAGCGAGATGTAGAAGAGAAAGAATTGGAATTCTCAGATACATGCATGCACTGCATGTGACCCTTCTGACTTCTGATGATTTATTGCTTTAACCTGTGAAAATAAATCACTGTGCTCACCTTTTAAAGAGAATGTATTAATCTGCAGATGAAAGGCGAGGAAATGGATGATGTAAAGCGTTGAGAACTTTTATTGTGTACACTCAGATTTCTGCATCAGATATGTGTTACTCTAAGATTTCATAGACAACTCCTTCTCATTTTGATCCTTTTAAATAGTTGGGTATGGCATAGAACAGATTTTTAATTAGGTAAAGATTTGCATTATAAGGGATTATAGAGAATAGCAAAAAAATTCCACAAAAATAATTTTACATATATCACAAATCTTCTACTAGAACCAAAGCATACAAGGACAGTATAAATAATTTTATGAAATTTTAAGCCAATATAGTAAAAATATTACTAAAATGGACAAAATAGGCATTTACTTTTAATTTTTCAGTCTTTGAAATGTGGCGTGTATAATACATATACAGCGTGTCTGTACTTAAACTAACTGCCTTTTAACCACCCAATTGTCACCTATAACTTATGTTATCATAACGGACTACATAGTTACGGGATAGTGTTCTTATTTTTATCATTAGCTCTCCATGGATATAATTAAATAACAATCTTAGAAAACTGATAAAGGAGTTACTGGAAAGTAAGTTGATTGAAACTGGCCTTATAAGCCAATGCCCTGCCTGTTTACATTTATGGAAATTCATCTTGCTAGCAAATTATGATATCCTAAGTATATAGTAAATCTATGAATAATCTGTTTTTTATAAGAACCTCAAAAGTATGCATTAGACTGGCTAAAATCACTCTGTGAGTGTTCAACATAATCACAAGACCTGTTTATATGTAATTTGTTTCTCTAAAACGTATTTGTTATTTATGTCCTATGAAACAGCCTAAGTAGAAAGAGATACAGAGGAACAAGATTTCTGTCCTAGAGGAGGAAGTATTTCAGTGAGCATAATAGGCTGGATCAAACAAACAGGTAATAAATACAAAATTGCAGACGCAGAAGAACTATCTAAAACATAAAATAGGGAGAAATGACCTAGCGAGCAAGGTCAGCAAAAGCTTCCTTGAGGAAGTGCTGCTGGAGCTGAGATCTAAGAGATGGATAATCCTGACCAGGCAGAGAGGAACTGGGGAAGATGGACTGTGGAGTCTGATAGTGATCTTTAGCACTGTCTCATGAAGGCCTCCCAGAGAGTAGGGGAGATAACTCCTTGGTAAGGTTAAGTACTTAGCATGCACAAAAGCTGAGCTGAGTTCCCAAAAACAAAACATGAACTGTGGTTGAAAGAGAACTTCTTCACAGTAAACCAGAGCTAGTTCCCACCCACATTGCATTTCATAGTGCCCTTGTTCTTATTTAGGCATATAGCATACTCGAGGATGCCTTTGTATTTGTATCTTCTATTGGCCTTAAGATGTGACGTAAGGAATAAAAAAAAAAAAATGCATCAAATTAGCTCACCGATGGGTACCAAAGCTTCTGTAACATACTAAAAGTGTTTTGAATATAAATGACCCAAACAAATTAATAAAAAGATGATTAATTAATAAAATCAACAGAGAACAGAACAGATATTTCACCAAAGGAAAAAAAACCTCAAGTGACCAAAGCATATAGGCCATTACTAAAGATAGATGAACATCAAAGAACCTCCTAATGGAGATGGCTTCAAATGTGGCAAACAAGCGACTGGGGGAAAGGTCCTCATTTCTACCACAGACAGAATTCTGCCAAAAAACAGAAAACAAACAAACAAAGGGCAAGCTTGGATGCAGACAGAGTCAATGGCCAAACTCTGCCAAGATAGGGTAAGCAAGTCCTCAGTAGTTCCTGCCTCACAAATATGTCTGTCAGATATACTGTGCCAAAAGGCTGAAGAAGATGTTCCAACGTTATAGAAAGTTTGGGGTGATTATTCAGGAAGGAAACTGTCGCTGTCATCTTTTCATTTGGCAAGCTACTAACGGCACTCCTGGCATACTCAGGTAATCAAGTTTACTCCTTCTCAAGTCTCTAAGGGAGTTGAAGACCACGTAGCTTAGTTTTACAATGAACTTTAATTGTTTAGGGGTTAAGATGTTTTTAGGTCTAGATAGGTGTTCTACATTGATAATGACAATATGTGATGGAGACTGATCTACATTCAGAAATTCAGATGTGCAAGATAGGAAAGATGTCTTCTTCAAGGCTGTCAAATACAAATAGACAAAACACTAAGAATGTAACATCTATATAATTCCTGATTGTGTCACAGTTCTTCTTGCCATAGGTAATCTGTTGTATAAATGTGTAATAATATAAATGTATATGTAAAAACATAAATTAATTTTTAAAAAAAGAAAAGGAAAAGCAAAGCCTATAGACCTGTTCAGCTTCTCATGTTGACAATGATGAGAAAGGACAAGTGTACCTCTGAGGAAACATGCACTCTAAGATATCACTGGTACAAGAGGAATCTGGGAAACTGTTAGTTAATATGCACTAAAGGGCTCATGACCACGCATCAGGAGCCCAGTAATGTCCATCTTCAAACATCCTGAGGAACTGATCATACCCATGGTTCAATGGATGTTTGAATCGGAAGCTGCAACAGTTATAACAGAATGTGTAAACTATCAGGAGCTTTAACAAGCTCATACAGGCAAAGGTATTAGGAGATGTAATAGACATGTGCCTTTATTCTGGAGAAAGATCTTTCATAATATTACAGTAAAATAAAAGGTGAAACATTAGAAAAACATATAAACAAGCTGCCTGCATTTCTTTATGTGCACTCTATCATTAATAAGAATTTTGAATATGCAATGGAGTAATTGTGTGTGATCTGTTTTTGTAACTTATATAAAGTCTCTTCTTGTTACGGAAATCTCCACTTGTATGTAAGAAGTAAGCATTGCTTTATCAGCAATGTTTTATTCCAGTTTCTTGAGTTCTGAAGCCTGGGCCTCTCTCATGATAGGCTAGCTTCTTACTTGTGCTTAACCTATGAATACATACCCAGACCAAAGCATAAGCATCCGTTTTACATTAATACCCTCACATTAAGAAACACTGAAGGAGGAGAATTTTAAACAGAAAATAAAGTCACCTATTCAACGGCTGTCCAATGACAACTGCTTTAATTCTGTGAAGTGTTTCCCTTCCATCTCCTTTTTAAATGTAACTGCTTTTTTAAAGCATAGTTTTGATTATATTTAATTGAGCTGAGACCAGAATTAGACCCTGCCTGAGGGAAAATCTTGTATGAAAGATTTTCTTGTATCCAATTACAGGGTATTTTCCTAACAGAGGAATAACAGTTTATAATTAGATTGACTGGATTTAAGCTTCATCCACTGCCTTGTGAAAGAGGACACCTCTTCTCTTCATTCTTGGAGTGTTCAGTTCACTGATGTGGGTTTTCTACATCAACGACTCTCTTTCGGAATTTAGTCTGACCTGGGTAAGGACACCCATTAGTAATCACAGAAGACAGTACTGCAAATACTCATTATTTAAAAATAGGGTTATTTATGATTTTTATTAAATAGTCACAATAACCATAGCTAACACAGACTGCAGAGCCAGTCTGCCCGGATTCAAATCCTAGATCACTTTTACCTGTGTAACTCAAGACTGACTGCATTACTTCCTGGGGCTTAATTTCCTCTTCAGTAAAGCCAAAGAAGAAATTTCAAGCACCTCTCTACCTGATAAACCGTTGTAAGGATCAGGTAAGTTAATGTGGATATAATTTACACTGGCGCTTAGCACAAAACGAAAGTATCCAATAAATGCTAGTGACAGCACACAGAACTTGGACGTTCGGCTGGACGCAGTGATAGGTAAAGGACCTGAATATGCACAGTGTCAACACTCAGCAGTGAACAGATGTATGCCTGCGTGGGGTAGGCTGCTCTGCACATGCCTTCTTCTTCCTTTTCATGGTAATGCTACAGAGTCAGTATTGCTTTCACTGTTAAGGCAACGACACTGGACTCTGCAAGGTTAGCTGACTTTCCAAAGTCATGTGCTTGCCAAAGGAGATAGAACAAAGGTTGGCCACAGAGAGAGAGGGTGCTTCCTTGGTTTCTTCTTTTCTTCTTTTCTGAATTGGGGAGATGAAAAGGGAAGAAAACAAGATGCCATTTTCCCACAAGTTCCCCCTCCCTATTCATTAATTCAACAGCATTTCTACATCTAAGGTAACCATTCTGTGACCTGCCATCACTAAACAGCATCTTCCCAGATGGGGAGAAAAGCCATAACGCTGGTTTGGCAGCTTGTAAGCTATTGACCCTTGTCTTTAAACTATGCCTCCGCACTCACCTTTGACATGGTGTGGTGGGGACCCTACAAACCACAGATCCAGGCCAGTAGCACGGACAATGCAGCACTGATGGTGGCTGTGAAGCAGCAATCCCAAAGTCAGGCACTGCGTGTTATCATATTGCAGAAGACAGTGACATACATAGGCATAGCATCATTGGCCCCAGGGAGGATTGGCTACATCCTCACCTCCCCTTGACGTGTCCTGCCTACCTGTGCTCTGGGGTGTCAGTCAAGGTGCATCTTGCTTACACTGCAACCTCAAAGAGTTCCCCTACTCCTTATTTTATAGAAGACATAAGACCATTATAAGGCGGAAAATGAGTGCAACCTGGTTGTATCCATGAAAGATAGACTAAAGTAGGGACTATAGAGTTCTTCTCAACCAGAAGGCTCCCTATGATGTGCCAGAGTAGGCACTTCAAGGATGGGAGACTACAGGAAAAGGAAGAGGTGTTCCTTGAGGTTGGATTATTCGATTAGTTTCTGTAAATTGAAAATCACTGCAGAGTTGCTTTCCCACTCCGGCAGGCAGCACTACCCTCCCACTGGCACAGGTGGATCCAGTTCGTCATCACTTCGACATCTACAGAACCAGCTCCCTGACACTTCATCTCAGAAGTACCAGCCTTGCCTGGGAGTTTAGCCTTTCAGAGATCTGAGCTTCAAGTTACGTCCCAGGGTTCTACCACTGAGGTGCCAAGTGTGAAGTCTGGGCTCCCCCACCCCTTTGTGTGCGATCGTTTGTCTTCCTGCAGTTGGAACCTCTCTGGTCTCTGAGAGTTCTTTTCTTACCTGGTCATTTTGCCCAGTAATAGCACTGCACTTCAGTGGCTGATCATCAGGTACCTAGTCGTTAACTGGTGATGAACAAGCTATCAGCATGTTTTGTACACTGCTCCGTAAAAATTCACACACAAGCATTGTCCTTCCGTGGTATTTAGGTTATCTTTTAAGGTAGGTTTCCACATGTAGAATTATCAAGTTAGAGAATGTGCCTGTTTTAATACTGCTTGTATGTGTTTATATTTACAGTTATTTGCTACAAATGCATGCCAAATAACTCTCCAAAAGCGTTGTCAACTATTTTCTCCAAGTAGTATGAGGGACTATTTATATCACATTTTATAACCAGTTGGTTTTCGTAAATATATGCATTCAATCCTGTTGTGGTTTTGCTTTCAGTTACTTCTGCTATATGAGAAGCACTCTGTGTTTATGACCTACCACTTTTTCACATGTTGACAAATTGAATTTAGGGATTGTGAATTAGTACTGGGAGGCCCTGATGCTGGTTGTCAGTAGTCTATTGAGCTTAATAGTTAAGTCCTGTTTTACAGTAGGAATAAGATCCTGGGAGCTATTCATTTTCCTTCTAGCTCTTAGAACTCCAGAGAGCAACAGGTGACATTCAGACACAAGCCTCAAGGTACTTTCAGGAAGTTATCCTTATTGGTTAACAGTATAGATTTTTAATAAGTAGTCATTAAGTGATATGGAATGGCAGATGTTTATTTTCTACTGTAACTAATGAATTCAGGATTTGGGTTTGATAACAAATATAATAGAAAACTCTTTAATATAGAAAATCCAATCTATGCAAGCTCAAGTCTTCACTAGATTTCTTGTTACTGCATCGTGCATATGACTACTAAGAACGTCTCAGTTTCTAATTCTAGTTCACATTTGCTGCTTCCATATTTTCTTGCAGAGTAATTTTTATTTTCACTTGTCACCCCATTATTTTTCATCTCAATTTACATTCCCTGATGACGTTTCTATTTAAACAAGGATTCACGTTAATCTGCTGAATGGATAGTTTTCACATGTGGGGGGATCACAGTCAGGAAGGCTATCTTCCTGGAGAAGAAGGAACATGCATATTCCTTAACAGATGAGTCAGAGTCAGCTAGTCATGTGACTCCATCTATTCCCACTTTGTCCCTTAGAAGCAAATATTCAGGCTCATCCGTGTGAAGATGCACATCCCAGAGCACACGTCTATTATATGTTCTGGCGACCACAGTGATGCCAATGAGATGGAAGAGGAAGTTATTAGATGAAATTTCTGAAACAAACCTGTGGCCTTCCTTTTCCTTTCTTCTGCCTCTAGAAACAAACAGCGAGAGGATGGCTGGAGCTCCAGAAAACCTCCACTCTGTGTCCTTAGTAAACAGAAACCATATGCTGAGAGCTGCAGAACAAAGGAAGAGTAAAAGTCGCTGATATGTCATATATTCACTACATTTATGGCACAGTTCCCTTAACCATAGTCGGCTGCATTCCTTTAGATGCTTTTACATGAGGTAAGATGCATGTCTCATGTACAGATTCATGTTACTTGCAGCCAAATACATCTTAGCATCCCTCATGTAACAAAAACAGTGATGGCAGTGATGCTATGATGTAAAACAGATTCCTCCTCCTGCTGTAACTGGCCCCCCTGTACTGCATTTGAATAAAATTGCTATAAGTCAATGCCTGGTAGTTTTGGTTTTTAAAGGGTCAGCAAGATATCCTAAGTTGGAGGGGTTTAAAAGTTTACCTTCATATCTTTTGAAAATAGCTTCGAAAGTAATGATCCAACATTGGTAAGATGGGGAAAGGGGAATTACATTCTTGACCCGGTAATATACATATAAATACTCAATAAATCCTTAAAGGAACACATAAGCACTGGATGCTGTCCCATCAGAAAGCCACACCAAGCCAAGGGTAAATCATGATCGCTAAGAATAGTTGCATTAAAGCTAAACCAGTAGAAGGAGTGCTGAGATTAAGAGGCGTGGCTTGAGGATGCTTGAACAGCGCAGGTGATTCTATCATCCGAACATGATTTTCAAAACAAGGTTGCTATTAAATGTGCAGAATTGGCTTCCATCTAAGCTGTAACTATTTTATAAAGACTCAAACAATCAATACTGGCCCATTTGAAGAATATTTTTGAAAACGTAGTGTATTTTACTCTCATTGGGCTGCATTGC
The DNA here is from genome assembly GCF_903995435.1 of Acomys russatus. NCBI lineage: Eukaryota > Metazoa > Chordata > Mammalia > Rodentia > Muridae > Acomys > Acomys russatus. The sequence goes on from NC_067163.1 coordinate 50,450,682, forward strand.
TGTGCTGTGAGAGAAGTAAAGAAGTTCTAGAAAATGTAAATTCATTTACATTTTAATAGACATATCACACATATTTGAAGGGTTTGGCTTCACTGGCATCATCGTGTGCTCCAGCTGTTTGTGTATATTTTTTTTGTGCGACTTTGTATTTTCCTTGGGGGTTAGGATGAGCTCAAAAAGACTTCACCCTTCCAGAAGAGGCGGCTCGCTTTGCAATATGTTATGCAATGGATGCTTCAAAGACAGTGTGTGGGAAAGAGAAAGAGACACATGAGCCAGAGGAAAAGCCGACACTGCAAATCCTATGACCCCAGATCTGCTGAGCAGAAGCTTACGGGGGCAAATGAATACACATGAATTTCTATTCAGACATATAGATGAAGCAGGATGTAAATTTAAATGTGGTTTTTTTTTTAAAGGTAGAGTCACTTTGAGACTTATCAAAAACCCATTTCTTCAATTTGCCCTTGACCTATTACACACACACACACACACACACACACGCACGCACGTGCATGCTCACATGCATACATTTATACATACGTACATATATGCACACATACACACATGCATACACTGCACAAGTATGGGTCTAATTCATTGAATAGAGGACCACATCTGACATAATTGATAGATCTGGGTATTCACTCTTTGCACTGGTTTTAAAGAGTTACTGTACAGCTTTAAGTTTCATTAATCCAATATCACAGTTTGTACATATGCTTCTGTGCCCACCATTCACCTTCAGTACATCAGCCAACTTCAGTGACTGCTCTGTGCAAGCCTTCTGTGAGATACAGAGTGGATGTAGTGTAGCCTCCCGGGCCACTACAGCTCACTGAGAGAGCATCCTCATCTAGCCCCCCAGCTTGCTATGAGCAAGGGCAAGCTTGCTCTGAACACAGGAACAAACAGGGGACCGTGCTGAATTGCTGCCTAGATGCCTATTGCTTCACATCCTCCCATCACACTACATTGATCTGATCATTTCTAAACGTTCACAGCTTAACAGAACAAAGAACCCGTGTGTCAACAAAGAGAAATAGGGAACATAGCTCTCTATTTTAGGAGGAAAACAATAGTTGATAGAATTATGTTAAAATTGCCTCCATTATATCTTTAAATAACTGTGCTAAATATACATAGTCACATTTTGCAACCCAACAGGAGTACTTATGTGAGATTTATTATGGCTCATTTCCAGAGAAGTTCCACAAAGGAATGCATATTAAATTTGTTGTAAATGTCCCTGAAATGGATTCCTAAAATTTAACATATGTGTTAGCTCACAAATACACACCAAGTAGAAAATCTGGATAAAGCCGTTGTGTGAAGAAACCTGTTCCATTGAATGATTTAAAACAACTTTGAATAAGTCAAATTTACCTAAAGGAGTCAGTTTTAGCGATAGTAGAACCCTGAGTGGAATTAAAAAATAACAGGAATTTACAATTATAATTATAAATAAGGTTAGACTCTTGTCTTCCCGCCACTTGCAATGTAGTCCAAAATATAATTATTGTGTTCAAATCACTCCAGCAACATCACTGAGGATGAGGACTAAGATTGAGCAATGAGAGAGAGAGCCATTATGTACTAGAAACTATGTTGTTTTCACTGTGGATTTCAGACAGCAGAACAAAAGTGATTACCTCACAGAACGCATTGTACAGGAAGAGGCATGTATATACATACATATATAAACATATATATAGTATACTACAGACTGACAAGCACCTTTAGAGAAAACAAAGTATGAGGAGACTATACAGTGTTATTGAGGTGATGTACTGGGCGGAGGGTATGGGGAAGACCTTCCTGAAAATGTAACACTGGAGTTGAACGAATGGAAAATTGGCTGTGAAGACTCAGGGGAAAGTGTTTCACATGGAGTGAAGAGGATATGCAAGGCCAAAGGCTTTGAGATGTGGACGTGAGCAGTGTGTTTGGGAAGGAGCAAAGAGGCCGTATGAGTCTTCCTAAATGGAAGGCTGGGTTAGCTGTTCACCTCTGATCTCTTGGGTCTCTATTAATTTAATGGAGTGGCTTCTCACTATGTTTTTCCAATAGAAAAGAATAGAAGAAAACCAGGAGGCAAAAAGAAGAGAGAATAGACATACTTCTGTGTGTTTTCTCCTGTTCTTCTTCCTCAATCCCTTCAACTGCTGCCTGGTCTGAGCACTTGCAAGACCAGCCTCCTGCATCTCCTCATAGATACAGCGGCCATCGTTCTCCGAGGGTGGAAGGGAACCGGCCTCTGTGCTGCTGGTAAGTCTTCTTCCACCTAAGTCCTACTGTTCACCTGTCCCTATGCCCTACAACCTAAGCATTGAAACTCCCGCCTGCAATTTCAATCTAAGTGCTGTCAAATTTCCTTCTGAATTTTGTAAAGCCCCCTCAAAACACCCACTTTACTATTCTCTGTTTAAATATCTTCTATTCAAAATGCTTGGTGTGCTTTCTATTCCATGTGTGGTGTCAAATACTGGGAGTGTAGCCAGGAAACCCTTAAAGATGAGATTATGGGATAGGTTCAGATGTAACCTTGACCTTGAACTCATAGCTAAATCCCCTTTCAATGGACAATGAGAAAGTGATAATGGCACTGCATGCAGCAGAGTAAACCATCCAGTAGCATCTATGGGAGACTGGTCCAAGGACCCCGTGGATACCCACATCTGTGGATACTCAATTTCCTAACATGAACTAGCATAGAATTTGCATCCATCTTCCTGTAACCTTTAAATCATCTCTAACTTACTTACAGTGACTCATACCAAGAAAATGACCTAAATAATGGCAGTGGCTTTGTGTCTTAGAAAATGAGGACAAGAAAAAGATCTTTTTTTGTGTTCAATACAGAGTCCAGTAATTTTTTGTATTTAAAATACAAGGCCTGTTGCAGATGGGCGTATGGAGTCAAACGATGGTCTGACTGGTTTTAGTTACGTCATTCCCTTGTGGTTACTGAGGATATAAAGTGCTTTCTAAAGTCAGTCTCTTTTTTTTTTTTTTTTTCTGATTTTTTTTCTTTTTTTTTTTTTATTAATTTATTCTTGTTACATCTCAATGTTTATCCATCCCTTGTATCCTCCCATTCCTCCCCCCTCCCCCATTTCCCATTATTCCCCTCCCCTATGACTGTTCCTGAGGGGGATTACCTCCCCCTATATTCTCATAGGGTATCAAGTCTCTTCTTGGCTACCTGCTGTCCTTCCTCTGAGTGCCACCAGGTCTTCCCCTCCAGGGGACATGGTCAAATGTGAGGCACCATAGTATGTGAGAAAGTCATATCACACTCTCCACTCAACTGTCGAGACCTTCCCAGATCTAGCCAATGGTCAGAATATTCTCCACAGTTGAGTGAAGAGTGTGATATGACTTTCTCACGTACTAAAGTCAGTCTCTTAGGGGGGCAAGTAACAATGTGGCTGGCAGACACAGTAGCAAAGGAGCCTGCTAAGGCTGTGAGATGGGATGGTTCCTTCCAGCTGAAATAGAGTCCACACAAAAGGAATACGACTCCAGAGTTTAACAAATAGTTATTTAAAGATGTGGGCGTAAGACAGGTTTGTGGTACAAACCCACACACACAGCCAGTGGGAGCAGAGGAGAAGGGTCAGGATAAGGTCAGCCTAGGCTACATAGTGAGGACTATGTCTCAAAAACTTTACCAAAGTTGCACAAAGGTGAGAAAAAGGCAAAGGGACTCCCGAGCAAATGTGGTTATTATAAACAACCACCACAATTAAACTGGGTATGGAGAAAGAGGAAACAGGAGGAAAAGAAAACATGGGCTGACACACTGATGTTTAGACCTATCAACCCAGAGACCAGGAGGTCCCAGATGAAGAATGTGATGTTCTAAGTGGAAAACTTGCAGGAAATTCTTTTATTTTGGTTGATAGCTGGGATCAGATGGCAGGTGAGGAAGGCTAGGGGAGTGGGGAGAGGGAAGGAGAGGAAAGGGGGAGGAAGAAGGGGACTAGGAGGAGATGAGAGAGGGGGATACAGTTGGGATGTAAAGTGAATAATTTTTAAAATAAATAGTTTTTTTTTTAAAGAAAGAAAGAAATGTGCAGGAAGCACAGTACTGGCACTGATGATAAAAACTCAACCCTCGGCCTCAGCTTCTGAAATGATGGACAAACAGGATCATTGGGATTTATTGACAGATGACGTAACACAAACACTGGAAGGCTGAGGACAACAGCTATAGTCCAAGAACTCAAATCCAGGGAGGAGGAGGGTAAGTGTGAAAGATAAAAACAGTCGGTTGTCTTCAGATAAAGAGTCTTGGTGGAAGGTCATTGGCAGTGAGGGGTGAAGGATTGGTCATTACTAAGTTCTCATTTACACATGCAGTGAGTAGAGTCTGACACTAACAAAAGAGAAACACTCCAGAAAAATCACATTATGTTTTTAAAATCATGGATGAAATTGAACTTTAATCAATGTTCCTTAAATTATTTTTGGTTAGAATACAAAGTAATAGTGCTCTGCTCTTCCCTCTTCTCTCTCTCTCTCTCTCTCTCTCTCTCTCCTCTCTCTCTCTCTCTCTCTCTCTCCCTCCCTCTCTCTCTCTGTCTCTCTGTCTCTCTCTCTCTGTCTGTCTCTCTGTCTCTCTCTCTCTCTCTGTCTCTCACTCTCTGTCTCTCACTCTGTCTCTCTCTCTCTGTCTCTCTCTCTCTCTGTCTCTCTCTCTCTCTCTCTCTCTCTCTCACACACACACACACACACACACACGTTTATGGCTTTATACACTTAGAGTCTACATATGATCAAAAACATGGGTGGAATATTTGTCTGAGTATGGCTTATTTGACTTAACATTATGACTTGCAGTTCCACCCATTTTCTTCTAAAATCATTTCATTTGCTCTTTGTGGCTGAAAAAAAATCCATCTGTGCTTTGCCATATTTTCTTTATCTATTCATCTTTTGGTGGACATCTAGGCTGTTTCTCTTTCTTGGGTATTGGGAATAAGTGCATCTAAAAATACGGATAAGCAAATATCTCTGTGCTGTGTTGACTTAGAGTCCTTTATGTGGCCAAGACTGTTATACGTGGGTCATATGATGCTACTTTTAGTTTTTTATGGAAGGAGAGTCACCAACTTATGAGAAAAATCACATCTAGTTGTGGTGGTGCTAAGCTGTACTGTAGAGCAACAGTAATTAAAACAGCACGGTATTGGCATAGCAATAGGATGGTTGATCAATGGAATCAAATCAAAGACCCAGAAATAAATCCACACATATATTGACACTTGATTTTTGACAAAGAAGCCAAATCTATTCAATGGAAAAATGATAACATCTTCAACAAGTGGTGCTGGTCTAACTGGATGTCTACATATAGAAAAATGCAAGTAGAACAATATTTATTACCACGTACAAAACTCAAGTCCAACTGGATTAAAGACCTCAACATAAAACGAGAGACACTAAATCTGGTAGAAGAAAAAGTAGAGAAGAGCCTGGGACTCATTGGCACAGAAGACAACTTCCTGAACAGAACTCCAACAGCCCAGGTCAACAATTAATAAATGGGGCCTCATGAGGCTGAGAAGCTTCCATAAGGCAGAAGACACTGTCAACAGAACAAAGCGACAGCCTACATATTGGGAAAAGATCTTCACCAATCCTACATCTGACAAAAGTCTAATATTCAAAATATATAAAGGGCTCAATAAATTAAACAGCACCAAACCAAATAACCCAATTAAGAAATGGGGCTCATAAATAAATAGAGAATTCTCAACAGAGGAATATCGAATAGCTGAGAAACACTTAAAGAAATGCTCAATGTCCTTAGTCATCAGAAAAATGCATCTTATACCCATCAGAACTCAAACAGATCAAAAATTCAAATGACAGCACATGCTGGAGAGGATGTGGAGAAAGGGGAACACTCCTTCATTGCTGGTGGGAGTGCAAACTTGTACAACCACTTTGGAAATCTATCTGGTGCTTTCATAGAAAACTAGGAATAGGGCTACCTCAAGACCCAGCTATTCCACTCCTTGGAATATACCGAGAAGATGCTCCACCACACAACAAGAACATGTGCTCAACCATGTTCATAGCAGCCTTATTCATAATAGCCAGAACCTAGAAACAACCTAACTGTCCCTCAGTCAAAGAATGAATAAAGAAACTGTGGTATATTTACACTATGGAATACTACTCAGCTATTAAAAACAAGAAATCCTGAAATTTATGGCCAAATGGATAGAACTAGAAATGATCATCCTGAGTGAGTTAACCCAGACCAGAAAGACTCACATGGTATATGTTCACTTATAATTGGACACTAGCCCAAAAGTGCCCATGTCTCATGAAAGTCTTCACTTACCAGGAGATCAAGATAGATGCAGCACTTCCTATTGGGACTCTAGGTGAGGGAAATATGGGAGAATGGGAAAATAGAAGGATCCAAAGTGTCCTAGAAACCCACAAGAAGAACATTGTGATATGGGCCCAGAGGAGTCTGCTCAACCTACTGAACCAACCAAGGACAATAAATGCAGTAAACATTGAACCCCTACTCAGATCTAGCCAAAATGCAGGACATTCTCCACAGTTATGTGGAGAGTGGGAACTAATTCTGACATGAACTCTGGTGCCCGTATTTGACCACTCACTCTTTGTGGGGAGGCCTGGTGGCACTCAGATAAAGAATAGGCAGGCTACCAAGATGAGACTTGATAGGCTGTGACCATATGGTGGGGAGGAGGTCCCCTTCTGTCGCAGACATAGGGGAGGAGAATAGGGTGTGAAAGAGGGAGGGAGGGAGGAATGGGAGGATCCAAGTAAGGGGATAACAATTAAGATGTAATCTGAATAAATTATTTTTTAAAAGGAAATATATATTGGGTGATTGGGGCACATGCCTTTAATCCCAGCACTTGGGAAGGCAGAGGCAGGTGGATAGCTATGAGATCGAGGCCAGCCAGGTCTACAAAGTGAGTTCAGGACAGCCAAGGCTACACAAAGTAACCCTGTCTCAAAAAGAAAGAAAGAAGAAAGAAAAGAAAGAAAGAAAAGAAGAAGAAAGAAAAAGAAAGAAAAGAAAGAAAGAAAAGAAAAAGAAAGAAAGAAGAAAGAAATAATATATATCTATATATATATATATATATATATATATATATAGTTTGAAATCTGTCTCTCACATGATCAAAAACAAAGATTCTAATAATATTGTCTGTCCTTTCAGTTTACAGCACAGAGAAAAGAACTCAAGACATTCATTTTTTTTTTTCAGGTGCACTCAAGTATTCCTGCCCCTTCCTGATCAGTGTCTACAGAATTCCTTAGGACTTTTGGGAAATCTGAGAACATGCTTTCTGCTGTAATTCTGTAGCAACCGTTTCATTTAACTTTGAGCTCTACCTACCCTGCTGCATACAAGAATACGTACAAAAGCAATGAAGGTCTGTGGGATCTCGACTGAAGCTTGCTGCATTGAATCGACATTGTTCAACCCCTGAGCGTGTCATTTTCCTTTGTGTGGTCTCCACTGCGCTCATGAACAGTCGTTCTCTCAAAACTAACGGACTGTAAAAGTTTCAGAGTCAAAAGAATGGAGCTATTCAAGGAGGGAGTCATTCTAAAAATCAAGATAACATTTATTGAGAACTTTCCTTGTAAAGAGCTTTATGAGGACTCATTTATTTTACTCTTACCTCAGTCCTAGAAAATAGGTAGTATAATTATCCCTCATTCACAGAGAAAAAGGCACACACAAGCCATTCCTGGCTGCTCTGAGCCTGCGGTTTTAACAAGTCCTTTCATACTATTTTCTAACCTAAAATAGTGTAACTCAGTTGCAAAAGTAACCAAGGAATTAGAAATGTGTCTTTGAAATTGGCGACATGGAGACCGTTGTTGATAGCATTAAGAGCTGTTTCACAAGGAATTCCCGAAATTTGTGGATAAATGGATTGAGCTAGAAATGATCATAATGAGTGAGTTAACCCAGAAGCAGAAAGAATCAAATGGTATATACTCACTTATATCTGCATACTAGCCCAAGGGGCATGTCCCACGAAAGCCTTCACTTACCAGGAAACTGGGACAGAGGGGAGGGCATCCTATTGAGACTTTAAATGAGAGACGCATGGGAGAACAGCAAAATAAAAGGATACAGAGGGTCCTAGAAATCTACAAGTAGAACAATATGATAGGCAGATTTGGGCCCAGGGGTCCCGCTCAAACTAAGACACCAGCCAAGGACAATACAGGAGGTAAACTTTAAACCCCTTCCCAGATCTAGCCAATGGTCAGAATATTCTCCACAGTTGAGTGGAGAGTGTGATACGACTTTCTCACGTACTCTGGTGCCTCACATTTGACCATGTCCCCTGGAGGGGGAGACCTGGTGGCACTCAGAGGAAGGACAGCAAGTAGCCAAGAAGAGACTTGATACCCTATGAGAATATATAGGGGGAGGTAATCCCCCTCAGGAACAGTCATAGGGGAGGGGAATAATGGGAAAATGGGGGGGAGGGAGGAATGGGAGGATACAAGGGATGGGATAACCATTGAGATGTAACAAGAATAAATTAATAAAAAAAATCTAAAAAAAAAAAAAAGAGCTGTTTCAGTGATGTGCATGGGAAGATGCTGTGTGATTGATTAGTAGGACACACAGGAAGGTGTTGTGTGATCAGTGATACATGCAGGAAGATGCTATGTGATCAGCACTCACCCATCATCAGGGAAGCACCTGTGCACAGTGGGTGGTGGTTAATGCAGAAATCCACAACTGATGAGAATGCAAACCATCCATGTCCATGAAATTCTCAGCCACAAATGGGACATCTATGTCACTCACGCACTCCCAAGACTCAAGGATTGTGGAAGGCATGCTTAAATTTTTTTTCTCTAAGAGCCAGAGATAGGGAAAGGCAAAGCAAAACAGTGATTTCTGGCTGTGACAAAGCTGTTGGCATCTCACAACAGCTGCAGCTGCCTCCACGAGATCTGCACAAGATCAAGCCAGTTGATGTTGCAGCACGGAAGGGGACTCCACACCTAACTGGGATATTATGGAGGATTGCTGGCTTCTTTTTTAAAGAAATATTTTATTAATTTATTCATTTTACATCTCAATGGTTATCCCTTGTATCCTCCCATTCCTCCCTCCCTCCCATTTTCCCCTTACTCCCCTCCCCTATGACTATGACTGAAGGGGACTTCCTCCCCCTATATATGCTCATAAGGTATCAAGTCTCTTCTTGGTAACCTGCTATCCTTCCTCTGAGTGCCACAAGGTCTCCCTATCACACACCCATCAACTGGATATGGTGTTTGGTAGGTCAACCACACTCCAGTAGAGGCCTCCACACCCAGGAGTAACATGGGCAGTGCAAACTGAACTCAATGGGTTCTTTAAGATGACAACAACAAGAATACACAAAGTAGGGGTAGGGAGGTAGGGATAAATATAAAAAGGTTACAGGGCAAAGTGGGTGTGACAATGATCAAAACTGTTACGCATGTATGAACCTCTCAAGTAAATAATAGAATACTATATTAAAGTGACCACACTATGTAAGGCTGGAAGTAGTGCACTCAGGTGAGCACAGAGAGGAAAGAAGCTGTCTACACTGGATGCTGAAGAACTCGGTCAAAGTCCAGAGAAGAAAAGAAAGAAGATATAGGTGAAACTGACATTACTTGAAGTTTGGGTTTTGTTGATTCATTTTGTTTTTAAGGTGAAAAGAATTATAAGTGTTTCTAGAACCATTTGAAAATGGATTAGTTACAATTGAGTTTGTATGGGCAAGTGAAAGAGTATGAATCGAGTACATCTGTGGAAAGGCTGGCCTTGAACGGAGTAACAGACAAGCCCCCTTTCCTTTGTATAGGAGGGAATGAGATTAGGATAGGTGCCAATCCCTTTCTCTTATAGAACAATATAAACATGTATCCATCCAATGCCTTCTGTTTCCCTCTTCTATGAAGCAAATTGGCCTGGACTTGAAAAACAATGAGCCTTACGTGGAGAGAGTTAAATCATGAGGATCCGACACTAGTGAGAAACATGGTTGAATTCGCAGACACTGATAATGACCTAGATGTCAATGGAAAATTTTAGCATTCCTGTAAAACTAAGTGAACACACTGAAAAGATACAAAAGGAATGAAGAGTTCACGGAGAGAGAGAAGCAAATAAGTGAAATACTGGGCCGTGGAATCCAAGCTGAATGGGAGGGCGGCAAAGTGTTCCAGTTATGTTTAGCATTCGTGTTCAAGTTAGGCTAAGACTAGGGCCGGACTACTGGTGGCACTCAGTGGTAGAAGGTTGGCTGTCGTAGAAAGGGCTGAAAAACTTTAGTTTACTGTGGACATGAGGCTTCTAATTTTATTAAGTTCAGGTGATCGAGAGGTCCATTTTACGGCCATGGATGGATGGGTATTGCAAACAAATGTCTTAGAGGTTTTCTATAAGCCTAAAAGCTATATTGAATAACAAAAGGGATGTAGGAAGAGAATGAACCCTGTTCCTGATTTAGAAGATGCTCAACAAACGTACTGGAGGAAAAGTTGATTGGTACCTTTCAAGGGTAAGGGACAATGGGAGGCACGGGACGGGGGAGGGGCACAGGATGGGGGAGGGAGCCTCAGGGCAGAAGGAATCCCTTTCTGAAAAAATCAGAAAACGCTTGTCTGAGAGCTGCCATGGAAACTAAAAATGGCATTCACCTTACTTGTTGATACGTGGTGGATGGAGAAAACAAAAGTAAGACAGCCATTTCCTCAGGCCGACAGAGAGTTGGGGTACAGTCCAGACATGGGTGGAAGGATTGTTTTGAATAGAAATGGAGGCTTGATTTTTTTTTTTTAATGTAATAAACATCTTGTAGAGAGCTCAGTTGTCTGAGAGCAGAGAAAGGAGAAGGCTCGTTGGGAGAAGTTGTGTTTGAGTCATGGATACCACAATGCAGTATTAAAAAAAAATGTGTTATATTTCTATTGATTGTGCTGTTAATTAAAGGGATCTCTGAGATTTGGAGACTGGCTGAATAAAACCAGATTTAAAGACCTGTGGATTCATGAGTAGAAACCTGGGAGTTCTCTTTGAAGGATGTGAGACAGGAGGACTGAAACGAGTGGGCTCTTGGATTTCCCAGCTTTGGGTAATGTTGGTTTGGCCACGGAACATAGGGATCTGAGGAGAGAAATGGCCCTGTCCCTGCAGACCCAGCCAGTTCATTATTTGTCTCAATGTTTATGCTTTGGCCACAATCTGTTATTACACATATTGTTCTACATTGTATTTGTTTATCTACATATCTCTCTTCATTCGACTCTGTTTCCCAAAAGACAAGAGCTAAGTCTTATCTTTTCATCCTTAGACATTGGCATAGTGCACTACTCAATAAATCTTTGACCCAGCGACTTTAGACACTCTATTTCTACCCTGCATTCCTTGCCCTGTCTACTGTTGCATACAGCTTATCAATGCTGCACCACTGCTGTGTTAGCTCATGTGTGCTTCAAAAAAAACTGCAATGCCTAGACATAGAAAAGAGGCTGCCTAGAAACAAGAGGAAGAATGTGGAAGTGTGACTTACTGTGTACGGATCAGTGATAAGAGAGGGTGGAAGCCTATTAGCATTCCTTGCATTATCAGTTGTTTTCAATTGTGTTTTGATGACCTGGATTAGAATTTCCCATAAGAACTAAGTACTGAAAAACAAATAAAAGAGGAATAACTGGATGGCTTGACTGCATTTGATCTTCAAGAACTCAGAAAGAAAGAAAAAAAAAGATTTCAAGAATAAATGACTTAATGGAGTCTGACTGTTTGCAGTTTGCAATAAGACACCTCTCTCTTGTGCCTCATCAGCTAATGTTAGCAAACATTTATAAAATGAACCCAGTTTCATTCGGAGCATGAAAACTGCATTACAGCATCAGGTTGAAATTTCCCGTGTTACATTATATATGTTTGAATAAAATTTGTGCATTCGTTCAGTAATCTTAATAATAGACACATTATCTACAGTCCCTTATCTCAATTCCAAAAACCTAAAACTCCAAAACCTCTAAAACTTGAACTTCGCCAAAACTGTAATACCAGAAGTTATTTAGTTGAAAAATATTCTCAAACACATGTGTGTCTTTCTTTGGTCTATTTTGCTTTGTATGAATGTCCTCATGTTCCGAACAGAAATATTAAGACTGTAATTAAAAAATATTTCATATGGTACCTGGCATATGCTATAACACAGCATAGCATTCTATCCTAATATTATTATTTTTAAAATCCAAGCATCACAGATACTAAGACACAACTGTATTAATATTGTCCAAGAGTATTTTTAAAATGGGCTCTGAAAATGGTTCTCTCTCACAGTTAGGTTTGTGGTGATTACACAAAAGCTATGGTGAGGTCACACATTGAAGTTTCACTAAGTCAAAAGCCTTGCAACTAATCTAAATCAGTGAAGTATATTTTATGACTTTAAAAATAAACAAAGCACCCAGCAGTGGTGGCGCAAGCCTTTAATCCCAGCACTTGGGAGGCAGAGGCAGGGGAATCACTGCAAGTTCCAGGCCAGCCTGGTCTACAAAGCTACTCCAGGACAGACAAGGCTACACAGAGAAACTCTGTCTTGAAAAATAAATAAATAAATAAATAAATAAATAAATAAATAAATAAATAAATAAATAACAGAGCTCCAGGATGGAGAAAAATACAGTCTTTGTAAATCCTTTCACGAAGTACGTCCTTTCACACCACACAGCCTGCAGATTCCCTGATTGGACTACAGAACATTATCCCATACTAGAAGTTGCAGGTGATTACCCTTCCACTGCCAACACAGGAATTGTTTCAGTCGTATGTTTCAGTCATAGCAGAATAGAATCATTCAATAGACATTTCTTTTGATCTGATTGTCTTTTTCTCAGCATGGTCTGAATAGTTATTTCCATATTGTTTTCAGTAGTTTGCATCTTTTAATTGTTGGCTATTTCATAATTCATCTGTTTACTTGTTTGCAGGCATTTTGTTTGCTCTCAGATTGAGTGCTCTGAGTACATTTGCTCTAAGTGTTCAAACACAAGTCTCTCTGAGTATCGGTCTTTATTTCTTTCTTGTATACATACCTGGACAGTGATTATTAGACCCATCTTTTTCAAAGTTTTTTTTAACCTATGGGAGTTTTTTTAACTATGAGAAATTGCTAGTCTGTTTTTCAAACTGCTTTGCCATTTATATCCCTACCAGTACAGTGTGAGCGTCCTCATTGACACATATCATAGATGGTGCTGTCACACTTTTACTGTTAGATTCTTAATGACTCTCAGAAGCATAAGTTTCTATTCTATGGCATTAATTTGTATATCCACCATGACTAATGAATTTCAGCAGGTTTCTTAGCTTATTAGGTTTTTTGTTGTTGTTGTTGTTGTTAGATGTTTGTTCAAATCCTTTTCATCCATTTTCGTTTTGGTTTCATTGTTGGACTGGGATTTCTTTCTATATTCTGAATTATGCCCTTTATCAGACACACATGTTATGGTCATGATCTTCAATATGTGACACGACTTTACATTTTTTCTGGACAGGAGCCTTTTATAGGAAACTTTGTTTTTTACTTCTAACTAAAACCAGGTTATAATTTCTTGTGTGTCTGAATCTCTTTTTGTCCTAACAGAGAAAAAGAACCCCTTGCTTTGTAATGCTCAGTGATTTCCTTCAGTTGTAACTGTTCAAAATGAAATCTACCTTCCTTTGAAACATTGAGTTCCCTTTGTTTTCCTTTATTTATTGGTAATCAGGCCAAATACCTATTATATATTTCTAGCTGGTATTGTTTTAAATTAGTTCCTGGTCTGTGTGGTGTGAGAGGAGAGAGAGAGAGAGAGAGAGAGAGAGAGAGAGAGGAGGAGAGGAGAGAGAGAGAGAGAGAGAGGAGAGGAGAGAGAGAGAGAGAGAGAGTATTCACTTTGAAATTTTTACAGTTCTCATCAAATATACTCTTAGGAGAGATAAAAGACGTAATAAAGACACGCGTAGTCTGTGGGGAGGGTTGTGATCATGCATGCTGTCAGCCCCAGTTTCTGGAAGGTGAAGGAAGGATGATCAACAGTTCAAAGTCATCCTCAGCTTCATAGTCAATTGAGGCCCATCTAAGAAACCTGTGAGCTTCTTCAAAGACAATTTCAAAAGGGCGTTTCTAAGGAAGTAGTATACCTCTCAAGATGATGTGAGCACTGGAGACTCACTCTGAGAGGAGCAAAGACTTTATGAAAGCAGCAGCACCCAGCCTGGTCTGTGGATGATGAATGAATTTTGATGCTAAACAGCAAACATTATTGTACATATAAAGGCATGTTTTCTTAAGTGTATCAAAAATAGTGCTCCATGCAGTTTGGTGAGAGGTTGACTCTGCTCTAGAATAGTAGTAAGACCTAAGACTGGAAAAGAAAAATTGAGGAGAGTAATGGGGAGCCTGTAAGTGTTGTTTATGAAATTTGTGGCAGACATTCCTAGAGGGACTCTCACTGACAATTACAAGTAGAGAAAGAACACCCCGTCAACAGAATTCTTCAGGAAGATCTTTCAAGAAGTCTTGACGGAGATCATTCTTGGCGTATGTTTTGAGGGGACACCTCAATTGGGACTCAACAGCAGAAAGGATTAGCCATCACTCCCTCCTCATTCATGCATGCATGTCGGTCTCTGTGTCATGAGTGTCCCTTTTATAAAAAGGCAAAGTCATGTCTAACGTATCTTTAATATTCTCTGTCATCTAGCATAAACCACAGCAATCCTGATCAAGACACATGCTGTCCAAAGAGGTATACAGGAATGATGGAAAGAAAATAGAAACTTCCAGGTCCAGTGAAATATGAGTCTTAGTCTTGTGAGAACTAACTTTTTTAAATTAATTTATTCTTGTTACATCTCAGTGGTTATCCCATCCCTTGTATCCTCCCATTCCTCCCTCCCTCCCATTTTCCCCTTACTCCCCTCCCCTATGACTGTGACTGAGGGGGACCTCCTCCCCCTGTATATGCTCATAGGGTATCAAGTCTCTTCTCGGTAGCCTGCTATCCTTCCTCTGAGTGCCACCAGGTCTCCCCCTCCAGGGGACGTGGCCAAATATGAGGCACCAGAGTACGTGTGAAAGTCAGACCCCACTCTCCACTCAGCTGTGGAAAATGTCCTGTCCATTGGCTAGATCTGGGTAGGGGTTTGAAGTTTATGGCCTGCATTGTCCTTGGCTGGTGCCATAGTTTGAGCGGGACCCCTGGGCCCAAATCTGCCTATCATCATGGAGAACTAGCTTTTTAAAAGCCAGCTTTATTCTTCTACTCCGAACATTATGCATGTATGACTCTTCCAAGTCCACGCTATTAGATTCCAACGTTAAATAAAATGATTCTAAAGTGTGTGTGTGTGTGTGTGTGTGTGTGTGTGTGTGTGTGTGATGATATGGTGTGGTGTGGGGAGGAGTGTTGTTTGTGAGTGCACTGTGGTGTGTGAGTGGGTGTATATTGGCAGGGATTATGTTTGTGTGTGTGGAGTGGATCTATTTGTATGTGGAGTGTATTGTGTGGCAAGGTGTGTTTGTGTGTGTATGTGTGTGTTGTGTTGTGTTGTAAGGTGTATATGGTAGTGGGAGAGTTGGGTGTGGGAGTGTGTGGTGTGGGGGAGTATTTGTGTGTGGGTGTACTGTGGTGTGAGAGTGGGTGTATGTGTGGAGTGTGGGGTGTATTGTGGGGGGTGTGATGTGGGGGCGGGTGTGGTGTGTGGGTGAGGGGGTGTTTTTATGGGGTGTACTGTAGATTCCAGCAGCTTACAGCAGTTGAGGGCTGAACGTGTGTGAGGAGGTGTGCTTGTGGGGTGCTGTCAGTGTGGGTGTCTCTGCGTGTGTGTGTGTGTGTGTGTGTGTGTGTGTGTGTATTAGCCACTCCATCTCATTTTGTTGGAAAGGATTTTCATTGGAGTTGGAACTCATGATCTGGTAAGGTGGGGGGTCATTAATCTTCTTGGACACATTGAAAGTTATAACCCAGTTAAATAGATACAGTTGCATAGTTAGACATGTGTAACACCATGCCTGGCTCTTACATAAAAAGAGACAGTCTGAAGTAAAGCCATCCTACTGCTTACAAAAGAGGCATTTTACTGACTGAGCTAGTCCATCGATTTTAAGTCTCTAAAGCCTGTTACAAAACTAATACATTACTCCTTTGACGGAAATTATTTAATGACAGATTGTTATGTTTCAAGTTTAGTCGTTATAAGTAGTGACAAAACTAAATTCTAATCTGAGGACTCAGAATAAGCATCATAGTAAATCATTAATATAGAATTCTCAAGGTGCTGATAGCATTGAGTGGTAGGTCCTCAGGTGATTTCTTCTTAGCCTTGAAGCCATGCCAGCTGTTGTCACACCACCTAATGAGCTAGGACACAACCATATTGTAACATAGTTTCAAATATCCCCTTTTCTTAAATTTCTATAGCTTATCTGTGAGTTTGAAAGGAAGCACTTAGCACACACTGCTCTTCCACTGCAGCCTCCTACCTACTGATGAAGGAATAGAGAAGGAAAGAAAACAGTGCGAGAGAGAGAGAGAGAGAGAGAGAGAGAGAGAGAGAGAGAGAGACCTTGGCCCATCAGCTGTCTGCAGGTTGAGAAAGGGGGACTCTCAAAAATGAAAACACTTTTGCTAGAGCCCCAAACCATGAACAAAAATTAAATTTTCATTCACCATACAAAAGTTACTTTTTGACTTCCTGAAAGAATGGCATTGTGTAGTGAATAAAACGGGTTTCATAAACTTTATATTTGATTTTTAATTAGTCAAGATAATATTTAACTCATCCCCTTCCTGAAATTCATTTCCCAAAACACTGCACTGTGAATGGAACAGGAATAAACTGATTGCTTAATGGCGTGAAAACGGACTTGTTTTTAAACTTTAGGCTTCTAAAGTTTCAATACTTCATGTACTTCATTCACATTTATAAGAAATGGAAATAAGAGGGGGCTTTCCTAAGAAAACATTATCTGCTAAGACCAGCAATGAAATTATCATTTGATAAAAACCCAAAGAAAGCTTGATGGTCTCAGATAAAGAAAAAGTACTTCACATGGGCCGGAAGCGGGGACACCAAAGGGAGGAAGCTGGTACGAGGCTACTTCACTTAATGACTGCGTGTCAAGTCCATCACAGCTCATTATTTATAGGTCATTTTCCTGTCAATTGTAGGAACCCTGGCCTTAATCATTTGTGTCAACACACACTTCCGTATAAAAACTTCCAACATGGTGCAGATGATTCTGAGAAACACGATATGTGTTCTGACAATTTTGTGCTTTCCTTTCGACTCTCAATTTGCCAAGATATTTCCTGTTAACTCTTTGACATGGGTGTTTTTAAGTGTCTGTTACTGATGCCAGTATTGGGTGTCATGCTGGGAAAATCCAGCTTTTGTAAGGAAAATTACAAAGCTTTGTGGTCAGCATGGAATCTAAAGGAGTGTTGCTGCTACTATGTCTATTATATTTCCACTGTTAAGTACCTCATCATTTTAGAAAGATAATATTTTTTCTTTGTTTTTTCCTTTGGTAGGATTTTCATTTCCTATTCAGCAATTACTTAATGAATAAAAGAGACCAGAGTTATTGTACCACTGTTCTATAAACTCTCACTACAGGAAGAATTGTTATTTGTTAAAGATGTTTTAAATCACTAAGAAAAAAAAGAAAAATCTGTATGTTCAAAGTAGTCAAGATTCTTTTTTAAAAATGAATGTATTCCCTGAGATTAGCAGTGATTCAAACTCAGAAACTGCTTCCTTGTCTTATATAAAGATACCTACTTTCTAGACTTTATTTACTCCATATTAAGACCATGCAACTTACTCCGGGAAGAACATAGAGGATTTGTTTTTCTTATGTTTAACCATTTGAGTTAAAACTTCGATGAATCTTTTATTTTCTACAAACATGTAGAGTGTGTATATATGCACACATGCATATATAAAAGAGCTTTTCCTGGTTATATCTTATATTAGATTTAAGTACAAGGAGATGGGTAGGTAGTAACCTCAAAATTTGCAACTCAGAGAAAACTTATATCTCAGGATAAACCAAGTAGAACCTTTATGGTTAAAAACTATGTTTCCTAATAGATGTATTACTGTAATTGAAAGTGATTATGTCACTTAAAAGGGTCTAGGGTTTAAATAAATTTAATAATTTACAAAAAAAGTGCATTATTGAAATGAGCTATTATGAAGGGACAGAATAGAAAGCAAAGACACAATCAATGTGTCTATGCTTTAATTCAGTCATTCATTAAGCAAAAATAGCAATCAGCCCAAAGTAGTCAATCAATAAGACTTTAATTGTTTCTAAAGACTTCCCTCAGTAGCAAACCAGAAAAAAAAAAAATAGTAACACTAGTCACCAGATGATCTGAAGACAAAATTTTAACACGGGGATACAAATACACTGTGTAGTTTAGCCAGATATTGAACGAGTTACGTGGTAGGAGGCACTGGATAGTTTCACTAGTAGAAGCGGTATAAACACTGCTCTGGCAATTACAAAGCATCAGTCAAGGGATCTTAAGATCTCTGAGTAAGAATCCAAATTGTTATAACACACTGCGCACATACCACACAGTCAGCTCTGCTCTGTGTGGAGTACCCGCGTGACTAAGGCAGGTTCCTAATCACAGAAGAAGCTGTCCTGAGGAAGCTAAGCCCGGTGCTCTAGGAAACCGTCACAGTGACAGCGGCAGATAAATCAGATATGAAGAAATTTCCCAGCAAAGTCAGATGCTCGTAGTAACTGCCAATAGTTGGTTCTGAGTCACAAATGTCCTTTTTGCTCTATTTCCTTTGAAAATTCTAAGACCGTTAAATAATATAACAAAAGTTAAAGTCATGGGCATTTCAGAGCAGCTTCAGTTCGCTCACACGTGTGCTTCTCTGGATCTCGCTGTGCTGCACTTGGGGCCGTGTTCATACACGTTAGGGCTCGAGGTTCAGACTAGATTTGGGTGGATAAAAAAAAAAAAAAAAAAAAAAAAACCAAAACAGTTAAGATACATTTAAGAGTCAAATTGTTTAAATTTCCCATACCCATCAAAGTAATCTGCAAAGTTAATGTTAATATTAATGACACTCTTCTTAGAACTGGGCAAAAAAAAGTCTTGAAATTTATATAAAATCACAAAATCCTCAAATACAGGAGACAATCTGAGCAAAGACAATGAAGCAAAAGGCCTTAAACTATCTGAATTTGAAATGCGTACAAAGATATAGCATCCAAAACAGTGTGATATTAACAAAAGTAAGACACACATCAATGCAACAGGGTAGAAAGCCTAGAAGAAAACCGATAAATTTGTTGCACTTATAAACAAATGCTTTCCAACAATAATGCTGTTAGCATGTGTTAAGGAAGGGAAACTTTTTTCCTCAATAATTAATACTAGGGAAGTTGGATAGCTACATAAAGAAGAAAAAAAATATGCCTCCGTTTCCCACCCATTATAAAAATCAACGTCTATGAGTTAAAGGCCTATGCACTTGTTTAAAAAATAAGCCATAAAAGGAAAGAGAAGGAAATGAAAGGTGTTAGGAAGTTGACACGGGGAATAATTTGTGGCACTGCACATTATCTCAAAACACCAGAACCAAAAGGACAAAGAAAGCAAACGGGGTTCATCAGATGTACGGTGTTTTGCAAAGTAAAGGGTACTGTTTAGACACAACCATTTAAGTAGAAGAAAATATTTGCAAAGAATACATAGGAGAGGATAATACATAGGTTATAAAAGGAGAGAAAGAGATCGGCAAAGGCCTGGAGAGATGGTCTGGCGAGAAAGCACTAACAACACAAGCCTGATAACTTGAGTTCTGATCTTCCAAAACTCATGTAAAAATCAGACATAGGAGTACAAGCATCTGGAATGCTAGAACTCCCTTCAGAACAGTGAGAAGTAGAAATGGGACATCTCCAGCTAGTCTGTTTTGTGCAGAAGCAAAGAGACCATATTTGAGGAAAGGCAAGGACTAACACCCAAAGACTGTCCTTTAATCTTCATCTGTGTGTGCGTGCATGCATGTGTGCATACACACACACACACACACACACACACACACACACACACACGCAAATAATAACAATAATTACCTAGAATTTTAAATGGGTAGGACCAAGACATAGCAATTAAGAGCCCATATTACAAAGGTCTGAGTTTGATTCCCAGTACCCATATCAGGAGCTCACAACTACCTGTAACTCTGGGCCCAGGAAAATACTGTATCTCTGGTCTCTGCAGCCAAGTGCCCTCACATGCATGTGCACACAGATATGCGCATACTAAAACAAAATAAAATGTTTTAAAATTAAAACTAACAAAAACTGTGCAGTAAATCCAAATTTACATTCCTCAAAAGAGAGATACAATATCCCACGACTATATGACAAAATGCTCAAAATCAACAACCGCAGATGTGCAAATCCAAACCAAGATGAACTATCACTTAGGTAACAACAGCTAGCATCCAAAAGATAGAAGGGGGCCTGGCTTGAGAGGTAGCTCAGAAGTTAATAGCACTGGCTGCTCATCCAGAGGACCTGGGCTCAATTCCTAACATCTCATGGCAGCTCAAAACCATCTGTAACTCCAGTTCCAAGAGATCCAACAGTCTCTTAGCTATAGACAGACAAAATACCCATATGCATTAAAAGATTGAAGAAGGAAAATGTTAATGAGATTGGGAAGGAAATTGAACCCTTGCCCACTGCTGGTGGGGACGTAAATGAGTGGAACAAAAAATAGAACCTCAGTATGGACCAGCAATCCCATCCACTCCTAGACATATCTGCAAAGGAGATGAAAGCAGTATGCCAAAAAAAAAGCCCCTGCACTTCCAGGTTTGGTGCAGCCATGCTCACCACAGCCTGCCTTGCTCTGGGTCATTTTACTTAACATCACGATTTTCAGTTAGACAAAATTTCCAGATAATGTCATAATTTCATTATTCTATACAGTAAAATGATGATGAATTTTGTACATGTACCACACTCTCCTCTGTTCAGCAGTTGATGGCTTTTTTTTAAATGCCTAAACCTAATGAGTAGGCTCCTGGTTACAGTTCTCTCCTTAACACAGGATGTTTTTATTTCCGCCATCACCCCAGTGCCTAGAATTGCTTCTGCAGCATGCGAGACACCCACTGCTTCCAACTAGCCAACGGGAATCCTAAGCCCTGTTGTAACCTGACTTCGTTTTTTAAACATTGGGAAGAAGAAAGAGAGGAGAGAGAAGGTAGGAGATAGAGAGAGAGAGAAAGAGACAGACAGACAGACACAGAGAGACAGAGACAGAGACAGAGAGACAAAGACAGAGACAGAGAGAGCACAGAGAGACCCCAGATAAATCAAAACAAATGTAAACCTGCCATTTTAACCATGACTGAGGGCCTTTTTCTGGTGACGCACACAAAGGAATTTTGAGGGACACTGTTTAGTGCACAAACTATTGCCATTTATGCTTCTGATAATGTTGGCATTTTCCTTTCTTTCTTTCTTTCTTTTTTTTTTTTTTTTTTTTTTTTTTTCTTTTCTCTCTTGTAACAAATTACTACAAACTTAATAGATTTTTAAAACCCACTCACTTATCTCCGAAGAAAGTCAAAAGGACACTTCTGGGGCTAAGAGGACAGAAGCATAGCCAGCTCCCTCTGCATGCTGGGGGTGGGGGTGGGGGTGCAGGATGTGTCCTTTGCAGCCTTTGGGTTCTAGGTGGTTTGCTCCTGACCGCATAGCTCCACCCTCTGCTTCGACTTGTTTCTCACTATCTCCCCGACCTCTTCTCAGGACCACTGTGGTTAAACTGACCCTGTTGCCAAGCAAACAGCGTGTTGTATGTTCATAATCATATGAGCACAGACAGAGGCTCAAGGCTGCGGGTGTAAATGTCTGTGGGGGAATCATGTTTCTGTCTACTGCAATTGATGAGGGCTTGCCTTGCCTTCTGTGTAATGTTGAGGTGAAACTTAACTAGATATTTCTATGTCTGAGATTCTTGCCTGGGGAAAGCAGAGAAGCCGTGCTGTGATTTGGCCTAGGTCATTTCAGCCCAAATGACAGCACTTCATCTCACCTGGCACATCCAGAAATCTCTGAACAAGGGCTCTGCTGGCAAACTCAGCGTTTCAGTCTTGAGGTTAGCTTTAATTCCTAATTATTCTAACGCAAGCCGCCATACAGATCAATTGAGAATAAAACTAGCTTAAATTTTTACAAATCATCATCATCATCATCATCATCCTCAGGTTGCCTAGCTAGCTAAATATTTCATCAGCTCCTTCAGTTCTTAAACAAATGTAAATCAATAAGTTCTGTGTGCAAATGACACAATAGTTTGTATAACTAATAACGTGGCTGCACCTGACTGTAACAATAGATGTGGGTTCACTTTCAAAGGGCTTTGTTCCACTGAGAGTGGTAACACTGGTGTCAGCATTCACAAAGAGAGTCACGTGGTAGGCTCTGGATTGTGTATTAACAGCTGACTTCAGTTTTGACCCTCTCAGTTAATATGCTCCAAACAAAAGGAAACCTTCAGAAGAACTCTTCTTGACTTGTTAATAAGAAGAACCCGAGCTCAGTCCTGGCCGACATGATGAGAATTAGATTAACCTCCACAGAGGAAGCGATGGGAAAGGTAGATAGAATACATGCTCTGGAGAAAGTGGAACTCCTGTGGAAGTTTATAATTCAGTTCCAGCCCAGACATATCAAGCACCCTTACTAAAGAGAGCTGGAGTGAGGACTAGCTTCCAGAGAGACACACTGTATGATGCAGCTGTTGACCAGTCAACTCATCTTTCAAATACAGTGAATAAATGGTCTCACCTTGATTAATATCTTTTTTAAATATTTTATTAATTTATTCATATTAAATCTTAGTTGTTAGCCCATCCCTTGTATCCTCCCATTCCTCCCTCCCTCCTGCTTTCCCCCTCCCCCCTCCCCTATGCCTGTGACTGAGGAGGACCTCCTCACCCTGTATATGCTTATAGGATACCTTGATTAATATCTTTAAAAGTATTTTCTGCTTTTCCTTATTCTTAGGAGAAAGAAAGCAAAATCATTGCAAGAGATCAACATTTAATAAATATTTGTGTCATTCAGTAGCTCAACAACTAATTCCTAAGGACTGACCACAGACCAGGCAGTGCTCTAGATCCTAGAAAATTAAAACTAAACATCATCCTGGAACAGTTCACACTGAGTGGGAATTCCAACAGTGATCCCTAAGCAAAACCCAAAGTCTGTAGCCAGGTGGAACATATAGTGGAATTAGGGGAGACCAATACATCTGCAAAACTTTCAAGCCAAAATTTGCCCTACCTACAGGACAGTGATAAGGATGGAGCAGAGACTGAGGGAATGGCAAACCAATGACTGGCCCAGCTTGAGATCCACCCCGTGGGAGAGAGTCAACCCCTGACACTATTAATGAAACTCTGCTTTGCTTGCAGACAGGAGCCTAGCATAACTGTCTTCTGAGAGGCTTCATCCAGCATTTGATGGGGACTATGAGAAGACCTACAGAGGAAACTAACCTAAGTCCATCTGTGCACACCACACATGGATCACTTAATGCCCACTCCTGCTCCTCTGGGCTACTTACCTAGTAGTGAGAACTTGACCTTCCTCCCAGAGTTCTATGAGCCTCAAATGGCTTTGATTTTTCTCAGGCAATGTTGCAGCAAATACCCATTTACTGTCAAAATTGGGTAAGGGTGCCCAAGTGGATCCTCTGAATGCCCACTTCTCCATTCCTACTGTGATAATAAGTCCTCTTACTGATTCTCTGTTCCTTGGCCTGAGAGTCTCAAGGGTCTGTGTAATAAATATAAATTCAGTGAGATGCTGGAAGCATTTTCTCTCTTAAAGTCAAGCCATCTGCACCAAAGCAACGAGGGGATTCAGAGAAAAAAAAAAAGCATTTGGTTCTCTCAGAGAATAACAGAGCAATGGGTCCCAAGCCTAGGAACCCTACAATGTAACTTAACAATTGTTAGGGTGTATTTTGGGTCCTCAGAAGTTAAGTTGTTGAGGGACCAATCGGATAGAAAGGCTAGAGAAGTCTGATGTGAGCACAGTCACTACAGTCGGTGAACACCGCACTCACTGCATCACTCTCTTTGATCTAAAATGGCACCCAATTTTGCAATAGAAGTGAAGGGAAGGAGAGGCTCCATACATGGTTTAAGGGATGGGATAAACATTGAGATGTAACAAGAATAAATTAATAAAAAAAAAATTGAAAAAAAAAAGAAAGAGACTGAACATAGAGAAATTAAAAAAAAAAAAAAAAAAAAAAAAAAAAACAGGATCCCAGCATCTTGGGATGCACATCATCCTGATTTCACAGGTACTGCTTTATACTTTGTGATGTCTGAGAGCTGTCAGACAAATCCCAAGTAGGAGAAGTGATGCTTTCATTCAACAGAAGAGAAATAGCTCCCATCATCCATCCTCCACGTGCTATGGAAAGATGAATCAGATAAGGCACTAATCAAACATCCTCTCACCATTCCTGAACCAACAATCAACATGATTATTCTTCAGACTATTAAAAATAATGTAATCAGATACAAGAGAGAGTGTCCTTTCTGTGCCACTGTCAAATGAAAAACTCAGAACCCTCTGGTAGAGAGAGGGAGACAGACAGAGAAACACACACACACACACACACACACACACACACACACACACACGGGATGAGAGAGAAAGAAAGGGGGAGGGAGGGAGGGGGAGGGAGAGAAAGAGAGAAAGAGGGAGGGAGGGAGGGAGGGAGGGAGGGAGGGAGGGAGGGGAGGGAGGGAGGGAGGACAGAAACAGAGAGAAACAGATAGAGACTGAGACACAGAGTAACACACACAAACAGAGACAATGACACATATGGGAGGGGGAATGGCTCTTTTTCATTTGATAACATTTTTCCTTCATTTCTTCCCCCTGTTTCCAGTTTTGTCAACTCTATGTTCCCAGAACCTTTGCCTCTCCCTACATAAACTCAAGTTCATCCATGTCCTTTTAAAGTCTTAGATTGGTTACCACGAATATTTATAAAACACAGTCTCCCTAGTTCTATGCTCTGCAGCTAATAACTCAGAACAAAGTCTAAAACATCACAGTTTTTTTTCTTGTAATTAAATTTCCTGGTCTTAGATTTCACTCCCACCCCAGCCTATGAAGGCAGTGAACGTGGCCTTGTGACCCATGCCACTGCTCCACTGCATGAACTGAAGTGTGCTGGGCCTGTCTGAGAAACATACCAGGCTCGTCTTCTTCCATTCTCTACTCGCCTGTACATGAGGGGCACCATAAAATTTACACCTGGTCACCAGAATGCTACTTACATCATGGCCCCAAAGTCCTCAGCAAGCTTTTTGCTTATGCATGCTAAAGATCAGCCACACCCGAAACTGCAGTTGGGTTTTCTTCTGGAACTTCCAGTGTCACACAAACCTAGAAAAGGACCTAGAATGCTAGGAATCCTTTTACCCATAAAAACAAAACACATCACTTGCTGGTATTGTTCTATTTTAAGTCCTTTGGGTGAACCATCACAACTGTGGCTGGGCTTTGAGGTACATATTCAGAAATGATCCTCTACCTGTGTGTCAGTGTGACTGCCAGTTTTGAAACTGGTGTGACTACCAAATTTGAAAACTTTGAATTTTCCAGAAAAAAAAATGTCATCTAGCCTGTAATTGTTGTTTGGTGCTGTTTTTATTTCACACCATGTCCCTGTCTAACCATGTCTGTGTGGAAGGGGTTTCCTTGGCTCGGAGGTAAATGACATAGTCAAAGGGAAAGAGAATTGATATCGCATATCCATATAATGAATGGCATCTCTGAAACCCTATGTCCTTCCTGCGGCCTCCATAATATCTCTAAGGTATACTTTATGGTTCAGAGACTCCATCTGAATGAACCTTAGACTAGAATATGGATGTATGGATGTTATATGCATGCATACATACAAAAATATTACATATGCACATACTATATGTTATACTTTTTATAACCCATCCCCAGAGCATGGAGAATGATCTAAGTCCTCAGTATTTACTGTTTCAACCATGATGTCTGAACAAATACATGAACTGCACATGGTACATCACTCCATCAGAGCTTTCTTGAGACTATGAGTACCTAAACAAATGCTCACTTCGTGGAGCTGCTGTGTTTTACTCTCACCCAGCCTCTCTCAAGTGACAGTCTCGGCCTAGAACAACCTAGACATCTTAGCCCTAGATATCCATATTGATACTTGTATTTAGTATATTGGGTGAATAGTAAGGTTGGCATTCTCAGCAAAGGCGCAGCCTCTATACCTCTAAGGTGCAGCTCACTGCTCAGAAAGAGCATTTGCATGTGCATAACCAGAATATACGTGTACATATGTGCAGAGTTGCGAGGGATATGGATGGGTATAATGTGGGTTTGTATAGATACTTATAAAGGCTCTTTCACACATGTAATATTTCCAAGTTTAATCTACTTTGTTTAAACTTCTTTATTTTAGAAGAGGACGTTGATATAACGGAGACAGAGAGGAGGGGGGAGGGAGAGGGAGAGAGAGGGAGAGTTTTCTTAGCCTCTTCAATGCTGAAGACAAAATTCCACAAGGAAAGAGGGTGCCAAGAGCT
The DNA here is from genome assembly GCF_903995435.1 of Acomys russatus. Lineage (NCBI taxonomy): Eukaryota > Metazoa > Chordata > Mammalia > Rodentia > Muridae > Acomys > Acomys russatus. Next base: position 50,477,416 of record NC_067163.1, read on the forward strand.
CCCACTGCCCTTGTTTGCTTCTTTCCTGTTCTCTGGAATAACTCCTGTCAATACCACCATGATCTTTGCAGTTTAATTGTTTTACCCGAAGCAGATATTCCCTGGGAACATTTTCCCTCTTGCTGCTTGGAGGTTCAGGCTCTCTCTGCTCATTCGTCTGCCCAGCTCGCATCTGAGGGAACGCGTGGTAGCAGTATAGGCACAAAGAAAGGAGATAGCATAGGGAAGAGGTTGGGTTTTTTTTCTATGAATGCTATGCTAAATAATTAAACTACAAGTCAAGTAAAAGGAGCTGACAGATGGAAAAAGATCTTGACGCCCCGATACCTATGCAACGAATTATCTGTTTCTTCTTTTCTCTTTTCGTATTTTCTGCTATTGGAATAGTAAAGCAGAATTAACCAGCTTCTCCTGCAAAGAAGTCGTATTATTAACATGATCTCAAGCTGTCAACTCTCCTGCCCCAGACACCTTTGTGGTCCTGGTGTGGCACATGTTAGCTGCAAGTTCACTGCAAGTCTTAGGAATCTTTGTGTTCATTTTTCCAAATGTTTTTTCTTCTTGGATTCGAGTAAGCCAAAATTACAACCTGAAATATAAGAGTATTTTATTTAACTATAAATTAATTTTGCACGAGAGTTAAATGGAAAAGCTTCATGGCTTTAACACAATGTGCAGCTTCAGGTGTCTGAAACTGATACCCTTGCTCGTGATTTTTGGAAAGAAATGCTTTCCTTGTGTGTTCCGATTCAAAAATATACATTAACCATCTTATTCTAATTTAAACTAAAAGCAATAGATGATAAAAAATATAAATGTATAGATGACTGTTAAGAACATTTCTCACAGAAGGCATTCCTTCCTAGTGACTTCCATCAACGGAGGAGAAAGTAGGCTTTATTTGGATCTAAATACCACTGAAAGTTTTATGAGTCACTTGGATTTACTAATGGTCAAAATAGCTTTCCTTTTTCTTTGAGTCATTTCCAAGTTACTGTTAACTAATACATATATATATATATGTATGTATGTGTATATATATATATATATATATATACTTTAAGTCATTGATTTTTATGACAGACTTTCTCCATCTGGAAAATAAACTGTACATTACTGTCATACTCAAGGACAAATATACAAGAATTGTATTTTGCAAAACAGGAACAGATGTGATTGTCAGAGGGGTCTGCCATGGAGGCTGGAAATTGGAGGAGAGGGACATATGCCTGTGGGAGTGTTGTACAAGGTCACACATGATCTGTTTTAAGATGGGCTCCAGCTCCAAAGCAATATTTACTATCACTGTGTGTGCGATGCCATAAGAAAGAGAAAAATCAACCTTCCAACACCCTTCTGGGTACAGGAAATGCAAACTAACCTCTGAGTGGCTGGAACTGAAACCCTTTCATTTGAGACATTTACTGAGATTCTTTTTTTTTTTTTTTTTTTTTTTTTTTTTTTTTTAATTTATTCTTGTTACATCTCAATGTTTATCCCATCCCTTGTATCCTCCCATTCCTCCCCCTCCCCCATTTTCCCATTATTCCCCTCCCCTATGACTGTTCTTGAGGGGGATTACGTCCCCCTATATATTCTCATAGGGTATCAAGTCTCTTCTTGGCTACTTGCTGTCCTTCCTCTGAGTGCCACCAGGTCTCCCCCTCCAGGGGACATGGTCAAATGTGAGGCACCAGAGTACGTGAGAAAGTCGTATCACACTCTCCACTCAACTGTGGAGAATATTCTGACCATTGGCTAGATCTGGGAAGGGGTTTAAAGTTTACCTCCTGTATTGTCCTTGGCTGGTGCCTTAGTTTGAGCGGGACCCCTGGGCCCAAATCTGCCTATCAAATTGTTCTACTTGTAGATTTCTAGGACCCTCTGGATCCTTTTATTTTGCTGTTCTCCCATGCGTCTCTCATTTAGAGTCCCAATAGGATGCCTTCCCCTCTGTCCCAGTTTCCTGGTAAGTGAAGGCTTTCGTGGGACATGCCCCTTGGGCTAGTATGCAGATATAAGTGAGTATATACCATTTGATTCTTTCTGCTTCTGGGTTAACTCACTCATTATGATCATTTCTAGCTCAATCCATTTATCCACAAATTTCGGGAATTCCTTGTTTTTAATAGCTGAGTAGTATTCCATAGTGTATATGTACCACAGTTTCTTTATCCACTCTTCTACTGAGGGACACTTAGGCTGTTTCCATGTTCTGGCTATTATGAATAAGGCTGCTATGAACATGGTTGAGCAAATTTTTCTTGTTGTGAGCTGGAGCATCTTCTGGGTATATTCCAAGGAGTGCAATAGCTGGGTTCTTGACGAAGCCCTATTCCCATTTTTCTGATATAGCACCAGATAGATTTCAAAGTGGCTGTACTAGTTTGCATTCCACCAGCAATGAAGGAGTGTTCCTCTCTCCCCACATCCTCGCCAGCATGTGGTGTCGCTTGAATTTTTGATCTTAGCCATTCTGATGGGTGTAAGATGGAATCTCAGAGTTGTTTTGATTTGCATTTCCCTGATGACTAAGGAGGTTGAGCATTTCTTTAAGTGTTTCTCAGCATTTGATACTCCTCTGTTGAGAATTCTCTGTTTAGTTCCAAGCCCCATTTCTCAATTGGGTTATTCGGTTTGGTGGTGTTTAATTTCTTGAGTTCTTTATATATTTTGGATATTAGACCTTTGTCAGATGTAGGGTTGGTGAAGATTTTTTCCCAGTCTGTAGGCTGTCGCTTTGTTCTCTTGACAGTGTCTCCTGCCTTACAGAAGCTTCTCAGCCTCATGAGGTCCCATTTATTTAATGGTTGACATTAAGGCCTGGGCCGTTGGTGTTCTGTTCAGGAAGTTGTCTCCTGTGCCAATATGTTCCAGGCTCTTTCCCACTTTTTCTTCTAAGTGAGTAGTGTCTCTGGTTTTATGTTGAGGTCTTTAATCCACTTGGATTTGAGTTTTGTGCAAGGTGACAAATATGGGTCCAGTTTCATTTTTTTTACACATAGACCTCCAGTTAGACCAGCACCATTTGTTGAAGATGCTATCCTTTTTCCATTGAATGGATTTGGCATCTTTGTCAAAAATCAAGTGACCATATGTGTGTGGATTCATATCTGAGTCTTCGATTCGATTCCACTGATCAACCAGCCTGTTGCTGTGCCAGTACCATGCTGTTTTAATTACTATTGCTTTATAGTACAGTTTGAGATCAGGTATGGAGGTTCCTCCGGAGCATCTTTTATTGTACAAGATTGTTTTAGCTATTCTGGGTTTTTTGTTTTTCCATATGAAGTTCAGAATTGAACTTTCAATGTCTTTAAAAAATTGTGTAGTTATTTTGATAGGGATTGCATTGAATCTATAGATTGCTTTTGGTAGGATGGCCATTTTTACTATGTTAATTCTCCCGATCCATGAGCAAGGAAGATCACGCCATCTTCTCAGGTCATCTTCAATCTCTTTCTTCAGAGTTTTGAAATTTTTTTCATACAAGTCCTTCACTTGCTTAGTTAGGGTAACTCCTAGATATTTTATATTGCTTGTGGCTAATGTGAAGGGTGTGGTTTTCCTAATTTCTTCCTCTGCAAGCTTGTCATTTGTGTATAGGAAGGCTACAGACTTTTTTGAGTTAATTTTGTATCCAGCCAATTTGCTGAAGGTGTTTATCAGCTGTAGGAGTTCTCTGGTGGAATTTTGAGGGTCACTTATGTACACTATCATATCATCTTCAAATAGGGATAATTTGACTTCCTCCTTTCCCATTTGGATACACTTGATCTCCTTCTGTTGTCTTATTGCTCTGGCTAGAACTTCGTGTACTATATTGAAGAGATATGGAGAGAATTGGCAGCCTTGTCTTGTTCCTGATTTTAGAGGAATTTCCTTGAATATCTCACCATTTACTTTGATTTTGGCTATTGGCTTGCTGTATATAGTCTGTATTACGTTGAGGAAAGTGCCTTGTATCCCCGATCTCTCTAAAACTTTAAACATGAATGGGTGTTGGATTTTATCAAATGCTTTCTCTGCATCCAAGGAGATAATCATGTGGTTTTTTATTTTCAGTTTGTTTATATGATGGATTACATTGATGGATTTCCGTATATTAAACCATCCCTGCATGCCTGGAATGAAGCCTACTTGGTCATGATGAATGATATCTTTGATGTGCTCCTGTATTCGTTTTGCAAGTATTTTATTTAGTATTTTTGCATCTATGTTCATAAGAGAAATTGGTCTGAAATTCTCTTTCTTTGTTGAGTCTTTGTGAGGTTTAGGTATCAATGAGACTATGGCCTCATAGAATGAAGTTGGTAATTTTCCATCCATTTCTATCTTTTGGAGTAGCTTGAAGAGTATCGGTATTAGCTCGCCCTTAAAGGTCTGGTAGAATTCTGCACTGAAACCATCTGGCCCTGGGCTTTTTTTGGTTGGGAGACCATCGATGATTGCTTCTATTTCTGTCGGGGAAATGGGACTATTTAACTTGTTTATCTGTTCTTCACTCAACTTTGGCAAGTGAACTTGATCAAGAAAAATCGTCCATTTCCCTTAGATTTTCAAATTTTGTGGCGTATATGCCTTCAAAGTAGGATCTTATGATTCTTTGAATTTCTTCAGTGTCTGTCGTTATGTCTCCCTTTTCATTTCTGATTTGATGATTTCAATACTGTCTCTCTGCCTTTTAGTTAGTTTGGCTAATGGTCTGTCTATCTTGTTGATTTTCTCAAGAACCAGCTTTTGGTTTTGTTGATTCTTTGGACTGTTTCTTAGTTTCTAATTTGTTAATTTCAGCCCTGAGTTTGATAATTTCCAGGCGTCTACTCCTCTTGGGTGTTTCTGCTTCTTTTTTTCTAGGGCTTCCAGTTGTGTTGTTAAGATGCTTATGTGCGATGTTTCCAATTTCTTTTTAAAGGCACTTAGTGCTATGAATTTTCCTCTTAGCACTGCTTTCAATGTATCCCACAAATTTGGGTATGTTGTTTCTTCATTTTCATTGAATTTCAGAAACTCCTTGATTTCTTTCTTTATTTCTTCCCTGACCCAGGTGTCATTTAGCAGAGAGTTGTTTAGTTTCCACAAACGTGTAGGCTTTTTGTTATTTCTGTTGTTGTTGAATTGCAGCCTAAGAGCATGGTGATCTGATAGGATACAAGGTATTATTTCAATCCTCTTGTATCTGTTGAGGCTTGCTTTGTGACCTACGATGTGATCAATTTTGGAGAAGGTTCCATGGGGTGCAGAGAAGAAGGTGTATTCTTTCTTGTTTGGGTGAAAGGTTCTATAGATATCTGTTAGATCCATTTGACCCATGGCATTGGTTAATGATGTTATTTCTCGGCTTAGTTTCTGTTTCAATGACTTATCCTTCAGTGAGAGTGGGGTGTTGAAGTCTCCACTATTATTGTGTGGGGATCGATGTGTGGTTTAAGCTTTTTTAGGAGATCTTTTACATATGTGGGTGCCCTTGTATTGGGAGCATAGATGTTCAGAATTGTGATGTCATCTTGGTTGACTTTACCTTTGATAAGTATGAAGTGTCCGTCCTCATCCCTTTTGATTAATTTTGGTTGAAAGTCTATTTTGTTCGATACTACAATGGCTACACCTGCTTGCTTCTTGTGACCATTTGCTTGGAATATTTTTTCCAACCTTTTACCCTGAGGGTAATGCCTTCATTATGGGTGAGATGTGTTTCTTGGATGCAGAAGAATGTTGGGTCTTGTTTATGTACCCATTCGGTTAGTCTGTGTCTTTTTATTGGAGAATTGAGGCCATTGATGTTGAGAGATATTAATGACCAGTGACTGTTAAGAGTCTTAATTTTGATGTTGTTTCCAGTCGAGCGTTTGTGTAGTTGTGTTTTTGCCATGGGATAGTTATCTATTTCCTGGGTAGTTTTGGTTGTAGCTTGACCCTTTGGGATGGAGTTTTCCTTCTAGTACCTTCTGTAAAGCTGGGTTTGTGGATAGGTACTGTTTGAATTTGTTTTTGTCATGGAATATTTTGTTTTCTCCATCAATGGTTATTGATAATTTTGCTGGGTAAAGTAGTCTGGCCTGGCATCTGTGTTCTCTTAGGGTTTGCAGGATCTCTGTCCAGGGACCTTCTGGCTTTTATGGTCTCTGCTGAGAAGTCAGGTGTAATTCTGATAGGTTTACCATTAAATGTTATTTGGCCCTTTTCCCTTGCAGCTTTTAATATTTTTTCTTTGTTCTGCATGTTTTGTGTTTTGATTATTATGTGGCGGGCAGTTTTTCTTTTCTGGTCAATTCTATTTGGTGTTCTGTAGGCCTCTTGTATGTTTATAGGCATCTCTTTCTTTAGATTGGGGAAATTTTCTTCTATGATTTTGTTGAGAATAGTTTCTGGGCCCTGGAGTCTGATGTCTTCTCTTTCTTCAATGCCTATTATCCGCAAATTTCTTCTTTTCATGGTGTCCTTAATTTCTTGGATGTTTTGTGTCAGGAGTTTTCCAGATTTGGCATTTTCTTTAATGGTTGATTCAATATCTGTGATTGTATCTTCTAGCCCTGAGATTCGTTCTTCCATCTCTTGGATTCTGTTAGAAAAGCTCACCTCTGTGTTGCTCGCCTTCTTCTCTGAGGTCTCACGTTCTCGTTTTTCTTCTGTCTGTGTGTTTATCATTGAATCCATTTTCATTTTCAGATCTTGAACTGATTTTTTGATTTCTTTCATCTGATTTTTTGTATATTCCTGAGTTTCTTCCATTGCCTCTTTATAGGTCTTCAGAGCTTGAACCGTTTTAGCTATTTCTTTCATCTGGTTGTTTGCATTTTTCCTGCAATTTTTCCAGTTCCACTCTATGTGCTTCTTTTATGTCTCTCACCTGTTTGTCTGCGTCTTCCTGCATTTGATTACGAATTTTATTTGTTTCCTCCATTATCATCCTCATTACTAAGGATTTGAGGTCATTTTCTTGTATTTCCGTTGTATTTGAGTTCTCTGGGTGGTTTTCTTTGGGATAGCTGGAAACTGGAGACGCCATGTTGTTTTGGGGTTTTTTGCGTATGCTTTTTCGTTGCCCTTTAGACATCTTGCCGTCTTTGTTTTTGTTGGGTAGCTTCCAGAGTTGAATGGAGGGTGTCTGATGATAGATTCACTTGTTTTCTTACGATTTCCCTAGGCTGCGAGCTCAAAGCTTCACTGGTGTGGATGTTAGGAGGTTAGCCCTGTTGTTCTGGTCTCTCACAGCCAGTGATCCTCAGTCCCTCTCTGCTGTGGATCCTGCAATTGATCTGGGTCTCTGAATGAGCGTTGGGTCAGGCCAAGGTATCCACAGCCTTCTGTGTTCCCTGCCAAGTCCAGCCAGGAGCACTGGGACCGAACCACGGGCAGAACTCAGCTAGATTCTCAGGGCCAGAACCGTCTGCCAAGCTCAGCTAGGGATTTTGGGCCCAAAATGCACACAGGGCCCAGCCAGAATTTTTGGGCTGGGACTACGCACCAAGCTCCACTAGGGCCTTTTGGCCCAAAGTGCGTGCTGTGGTCAGTTATTGACTCAGGGCCCGAACTGACCACCAATCTCAGCCAGGAATTCTGGATTCAAACTGTACACTGTGTCCAACCAGAGTCTTAGAGCTGGTGGAACCGAGAGCTCTGTCCAGCCTGTGCCACAGCAGGAGAACTGCGGCTGCTCTGAGTTAGCGCCAGTAGTGGAACAAGTGCTCCACCCGGACTGTGTCACCACAGGGGAGCTGCCGCTGAGCTGAGGTGGTGCCTAGGATGGAACCGCGCACGTCACCAAGCCTGCGCCACAGCAGGAGAACTGCGGCTGCTCTGAGTTAGCGCCAGTGGTGGGACAAGTGCTCCGCCCAGACTGTGTCCCCGCAGGGGAGCTGCCGCTGAGCTGAGGTGGTGCCTAGGATGGAACCGAGCACGTCACCAAGCCTGCGCCACAGCAGGAGAACTGTGGCTGCTCTGAGCTAGCGCCAGTGTTGGAACAAGTGCTCCGCCCGGACTGTGTCCCCGCAGGGAGCTGCCGCTGAGCTGAGGTGGTGCCTAGGATGGAACCGAGCACGTCACCAAGCCTGCGCCACAGCAGGAGAACTGTGGCTGCTCTGAGCTAGCGCCAGTGTTGGAACAAGTGCTCCGCCCGGACTGTGTCCCCGCAGGGAGCTGCCGCTGAGCTGAGGTGGTGCCTAGGATGGAACCGAGCACGTCACCAAGCCTGCGCCACAGCAGGAGAACTGCGGCTGCTCTGAGTTAGCGCCTGTGGTGAAACCAAGTGCTCCGCCCAGACTGTGTCACCGCAGGGGAGCTGCCGCTGAGCTGAGGTAGTGCCTAGTGTGGAGCAGCGTGCTCAACTACGCCTGCGCCACAGCAGGGGAGCTATGGCCACGCTGAGTTAGTGCCTCAGGCAGAATTGTTTGCTGGGCCGGGCCAATACCCGGGACTCTGGGGCCGAACTGTCCGCCGAGTCCAATCTGGGTCCAAAGGCTCCACGCGACCCAAATCCTGCCCCGAGTCCCCTCTCCCGCAGCAATTCCCACCAGCCACCACACCAATCGCCTCCACCGGAAGGCTATGAGCTGCAAACCTCAGCCGCCGCTGCTGGTGCCGCTGGTGCTGCCGCCTCTGCCGCTGCCGCTCCGATTAGAGAAAAACCACGCTCCTCCCGTGTGCAGGGGCACGCAGGTCCTCCGCACCCTGGTCCCTCCGAACCGTGGAGCACTCCCGCTGCCGTGATGTTCGGACCTCGGTGTTCCTGGCTCAGAAATCTGTGCAATTCCCTGAATTGTTCACTGGAGCCTCCAAACGCGGTCCACACTGCTCGCCGCCATCTTGGATCCCATTTACTGAGATTCTTTGCTTGGCTTAGTCATAGGACTTTATTTTTCTTTTTCAAGTGTACCTAACATTCATTAACAAATTACTCATTTCTTTAAAAGTGTAAGCTTCCACTGTTGTGTTCAGGAAGGCTGAGGTTGCCTGCAGAGAACCTGCAGAATATCAGCCCAGTCTGATAACATTCCCAGCACAGGAGGGTAAAGAGTTCATAGGGCTCCATTCCTAAATGAGGAGCTACCAGCTACAGGCAGCCCATGGCTACTGAGGGATCAACTGATAATCTCCTTCATGGGAGATTGGTGGCCTACTGGTAGGTCACCCATGCTCCACTGCTCAACCCTACACCCATATGCATGCAGGTAACACTTTTTAGACTCAAGGAGTTATGTATTGTGAAAATAGAAGAAGGCATGAATGTAAAAGGGGAATCTAGGGTAAGCCGAGACGCAGTTGGCAAAAGATGGAGGGGTGGATAAGATCACAAAGCATGGTGCTTGTATATAAAATTCTCAAAGAATAAATAAATATATATGCATTTATATTTTTCTCCATAATAAATACACGTGTGTGTGTGTGTATGTGTGTGTGCTTGGTGTGGCGTGGTGTCTTTTTCTGAACAGATGGAAACTACATGGAAAAGAAAACAGAATTTTAAAAAAACAAACTACAGCTTGTCAACTGGTATTTAGATGTTGTTTTGCTGGGTTTGGATCCAACTCAGAGTCTCCTCCTTCTAAGCAAAAGCTTAGCTATATCCCCAGCTGCTGTGTTTTGAGGCATGTGTTATCGGGTATAGATGTATATGCAAACCAGATAGTGGCAAAGCAACCATGTTGTGTTATTCCATAATGATTCATTTTCACAGTTGTAGATGTGTGTTGAATGGCATTATTATAATGGGTAACAGAAATCTCAAGCAATGTTTTTTAACATTGCCACTAGCCTACTATATGGTCCTGGAAGAGTCATTGAACCTCTTGGACTTTAGTGTCCTAATTTATAAACTGTTGGAGAAGAAAATACCTAGGATCGTTAATTTTTCATTAATTTATTTCTTTATTCACTTTACTGCCTGCTCACAGGCTCCTCCCTCCTCCCCTCCCAGTCTCACCTTCACACCCCCTTTTCCCCATTCCCCCTCCCCTTCTCTTCAGAGGAGAGAGCCCTCCCATCATAGGTACCTGGCACATCTAAGCACATCCTCTCCCACTGAGGCCAGACAAGACAACCCAGGTATGGGAAAAGGACCCAAAGGCAAGTAACAGAATCAGAGACAGACCCATGAAGAAAAAGCTGCACATCTGTTACATATGTGTATGGGGTCTTGGTCCAGCCCATGCATGCTCTTTGGTTGCTGGTACAGTCTATGTGAGCCCCCATGGGCCTAGGTTATTTTCCTCTGTAGGTCTTCTTGTGGTGTCCTTAACCCCTCCTGCTCCTTCAATCCTTCCTCCCACTCTTCCACAAAACTCCCTAAGTTCTGATTATTGTTTGGTTGTGGGTCTCTGCATCAGTTTCCATCAGCTGCTGGGTAAAGCCTCTCAGAAGACAGTTATGCTATGCTCCTGTGTGCAAGCATAACAGAGTGTCACTAATAGTGTCAAGGAATGTCTCTCTCCTGTGGAGTGGGTCTCAAGTTGGGCCAATCATTGGTTGTCCATTCCCTCCATCTCTGCTCCATGCCTAAGATCACTTCTAACTTGAATAACTAGACCCCTAGTTTCACCGTAATTATATTTTTTTTTGGCTTTTGCTTAATTGGTTGGTTGTTAGTTAGTTGTATGGTTCTTTTATGTAGCCCAGGCTGACATGAAGCCTAGGACACCATTAAATTCCTGATCTATGGATCAGAATGCCCTGCCTTTCACTACTGAACTATTTCCTACTGACACATTCAAGGCGAGGGAGAGTCATTTCCTTCAGTAGTGCACACACTAGTGACTCCACCAAGCCCCAGTGGATTGTCCCAATCACACATGGTCATAAATGTTGCAGAAAGCTAAACAAAAAGTCATGAGTCTGCATGAGGGGCATCCAGGGAGGAGGAGTGAAAGAGGAAGAGAAGAGAAGGTGCGGTAACAAAGTATACAAAATGTGTGTGTGTGTGTGTGTGTGTGTGTGTGTGTGTGTGTGTGTGATTGTCAATAAAACTAACTTTATTAATTAAAATTATTCTTGATCTTTCTGTCTCCAACCTCTTTCCCCCAGTACTGAAAGGACTGTAGGAATGCACACACCCAGCTGCACTGTGACTTATAAAGGTATTTTGTTCTTCTTTCTGGTCCATAACAAAACAGTGCTGAAATAAAAAGAACAGCTAAACTAGAAACATCTCCTTATCTTTCTCCTACAGTTATTTCTAAACATTTGTTCCCAGCTCTTTTATATGGTGAGAAACAAAGATTAAGAATCAAAGTTGAGCTCCTAACCCCAGCACTTGGGAGGTGAGGGCAGGAAGATCAGGAGTTCAAAGGTCACTGCAGAATCTCCAGCCTGGGCTGCCTGAGGCCCTGTCTTAATAAGTTAAGATGAAAGGTAAACCTAAATCTTCAGGACTGGGCCTATTTAACACATTCAACCATTTAAGTGTTCTACTTGGAATCTATTACATTGTGAGAGACATTTTTCAGGAGGAGGCCCAAGGTTTCCAACAAAATGGGAAGCACATTTTGGGGAAGTACAGAAAGTTGTAGAAGACAGAATCTAAGACATCAAGTAGGGAGGCCTGGTGGCATTCAGAGGAAGGGAAAGCAGGCTATCCAGATGAGACCTGATAGGCTGTGATCATATGGTCGGGGAAGAAGTCCCCTTCTGTCACAGGCCTAGGAGAGGGGACAGGGTGAGAGAGGGAGGGGGGAATGGGGAAATACAAGTGAGGGGATAACAATCAGGATGTAATCTGAATAAGTTATTCAAATAAAAAATGAACTAATGATACAAAGGTTGGACAGATACCAAAGCAAAGCGGTTTTGTATGGATATATGTGTTGTGCCCTGACTCTAACATGTATGAAAGATTGGACTCTGATTAAACAGACGAGCATCTAATCATATTTATCCATAACCACTTCTCATCCACAGAAAACTCCTAATAAAACCTTCACAAACGCCGTACCACCCAATTCTCCAAAACTAATCTCATGTTTATTTGTGTTCTCAATTGCTTTATACAATTTAGCATTATTTTTCCCATACAAAGAATAATTTTGACCAAAAAAATTGTTTCTCTGCAAGGATACAAAGTGTGGTTTTAAAATCTTTAATTCTAAGAAAACACCAGGAAAAGTTCAACAGAGAGTGGTCAAATTATTAGAACCCTTCACTTTCATCTTTGCTGATGTGTGGCTGCACTTTGTAGTTTGCTCATTTTTCCTTTCCAAAACACAAGTGCAAGGTATGGTTTGAACTGGGTGGTGACTAATAACAGATTGCCATGCTGCAAAATCACACACTGCACAAAAACATCACAAGTGTGAGTGACTAACACCATTACGTTGTCTCTCCTTGCCTTCCATGCCCCTCCCCGCCCCATGTTCTTTCATGGCTTTCTCTCAATGTGACCAACCAGTACACATTTAATGGGACATTTGCAAACACTCTCTGACCCCCAATCCACTCTGATCATTTGTTTTTCCCATACTATTTCAAACATAAGACTGTTGTGCCAAATTTGTGCAGAAAGCTTTTTTTTTTTAACAGTACAACAAAGCAAACCATAAGAGAGATAAATGAGATTTTTTAAGTGGTTACACAATGAATCAGAAAAGGAATTCATGTGGACAAAAGCATGCCTATTTACAGTTAGTTTCTTTCATAGTGCACTGCAGAATGTTATGAAAGCATTACGACAAATACACTTTTCAACTCCGTTCAAGGAAGTTTTCACTAAAGAAAAAGAAAACACACATTAAAATACTTAGTGTCACATGCTTTTCCAAAGAAATTTCCCCTAAACACTTGGGAATTATATCCAAGCCATTTCTACCCAGCCACTGCCAGCTAGAAATTGCCCAAATGATTCTGACATCTAGAGAAGACCTCTGTGCCAGACTTCATCTTTGGTGAGTAGATGAGGGAAGGTTGGGCAATCTGAACAGTGGGAGCATGGCGAAACCTTTTTAAGACAAAATTTCTTTTCATTTTAGAGATTATAATTCCACCATTGGTCCCCTTCCATTTGCTCCCTCCAAATCTTCCCAAATATTCCTCCATGGTCTCTTTCAAATTCATTAATTGTTGTTACATAAGTATATGAATATATACATATCTGTGTATTTCTTTTTTTAATTAATTTATTCTTGTTACATCTCAATGTTTATCCCATCCCTTGTATCCTCCCATTCCTCCCTCCCCCCCCCATTTTCCCATTATTCCCCTCCCCTATGACTGTTCCTGAGGGGGATTACCTCCCCCTGTATACGCTCATAGGGTATCAAGTCTCTTCTTGGCTACCTGCTGTCCTTCCTCTGAGTGCCACCAGGTCCCCCTCCAGGGGACATGGTCAAATATGAGGCACCAGAGTACTTGAGAAAGTCATATCCCACTCTCCACTCAACTGTGGAGAATGTTGTGACCATTGGCTAGATCTGAATAGGGGTTTAAAGTTTACCTCCTGCATTGTCCTTGGCTGGTGCCTTAGTTTGAGCGGGACCCCTGGGCCCAAATCTGCCTATCATATTGTTCTACTTGTAGGTTTCTAGGACCCTCTGGATCCTTCTACTTTGCTATTCTCCCATGCGTCTCTCATCTAGAGTCCCAATAGGATGTCCTCCCCTCTGTCCCAGTTTCCTGGTAGGTGAAGGCTTTCCTGGGACATGCCCCTTGGGCTAGTATGCAGATATAAGTGAGTATATATCATTTGAGTATTTCTGCTTCTGGGTTAACTCACTCATTATGATCATTTCTAGCTCAATTCATTTATCTGGAAATTTCAAGAATTCCTTGTTTTTAATAGCTGAGTAGTATTCCATAGTGTATATGTACCACAGTTTCTTTATCCACTCTTCTACTGAGGGACACTTAGGCTGTTTCCATGTTCTGGCTATTAAGAATAAGGCTGCTATGAACATGGTTGAGCAAAGTTTCTTGTTGTGTGCTGGAGCATCTTCTGGGTATATTCCAAGGAGTGGAATAGCTGGGTCTTGAGGTAGCCCTATTCCCAGTTTTCTGAGTTAGCACCAGATAGGTTTCCAAAGTGGCTGTACTAGTTTGCATTCCCACCAGCAATGAAGAAGTGTTCCTCTCTCCCCACATCCTCGCCAGCATGTGATGTCGCTTGAATTTTTGATCTTAGCCATTCTGAAGGGTGTAAGATGGAATCTCAGAATTGTTTTGATTTGCATTTTCCTGATGACTGAGGAGGTTGAGCATTTCTTTAAGTGTTTCTCAGCCATTTGATATTCCTCTGTTGAGAATTCTCTGTTTAGTTCCAAGCCCCATTTCTCAATTGGGTTATTTGGCTTGGTGGTGTTTAATGTCTTGAGTTCTTTATATATTTTGGATATTAGACCTTTGTCAGATGTAGGGTTGGTGAAGATCTTTTCCCAGTCTGTAGGCTGTTGCTTTGTTCTCTTGACAGTGTCACCTGCCTTACAGAAGCTTCTCAGCCTCATGAGGTCCCATTTATTAATGGTTGACATTAAGGCCTGGGCCGTTGGTGTTCTGTTCAGGAAGTTGTCTCCTGTGCCAATATGTTCCAGACTCTTCCTCACTTTTTCTTCTAAGTGACTTAGTGTCTCTGGTTTTATGTTGAGGTCTTTAATCCACTTGGATTTGAGTTTTCTGCAAGGTGACAAATATGGGTCCAGTTGCATTTTTTACACATAGACATCCAGTTAGACCAGCACCATTTGTTGAAGATGCTATCCTTTTTCCATTGAATGGATTTGGCTTCTTTGTCAAAAAGGTATTATTTCAATCCTCTTGTATGTATTGAGGCTTGCTTTGTAACCGACGATATGATCAATTTTGGAGAAGGTTGCATGGGGTGCAGAGAAGAAGGTATATTCTTTCTTGTTTGGATGAAAGGTTCTATAGATATCTGTTAGATCCATTTGACCCATGGCATTGGTTAATGATGTTATTTCTCGGCTTAGTTTCTGTTTCAATGACTTAACCTTCAGTGAGAGTGGGATGTTGAAGTCTCCCACTACTGTTGTGTGGGGATCGATGTGTGGTTTAAGCTTTTTTAGCAGATCTTTTACAAATGTGGGTGCCCTTGTATTGGGAGCATAGATGTTCAGAATTGTGATGTCATCTTGGTTGACTTTACCTTTGATGAGTATGAAGTGTCCTTCCACATCCCTTTCGATTAATTTTGGTTGAATGTCTATTTTGTTCGATATTAAAATGGCTACGCCTGCTTGCTTCTTGTGACCATTTGCTTCGAATATTTTTTTCCAACCTTTTACCCTGAGGTAATGCCTATCGTTATGGGTGAGCTGTGTTTCTTGAATGCAGAAGAATGTTGGATCTTGTTTATGCACCCATTCAGTTAGTCTGTGTCTTTTTATTGGAGAATTGAGACCATTGATGTTGAGAGATATTATTGACCAGTGACTGTTAAGAGTCTTAATTTTGATGTTGTTTCCAGTCAAGCGGTTGTGTAGTTGTGTTTTTGCCACAGTATAGTTATCCATTTCCTGAGTAATTTTGGTTGTAGCTTGACCCTTTGGGATGGAGTTTTTCTTCTAGTACCTTCTGTAAAGCTGGATTTGTGGATAGGTACTGTTTGGATTTGTTTTTGTCATGGAATATTTTGTTTTCTCCATCAATGGTTATTGATAATTTTGCTGGGTAAAGTAGTCTGGCCTGGCATCTGTGGTCTCTTAGGGTTTGCAGGATCTCTGTCCAGGCCCTTCTGGCTTTTATGGTCTCTGCTGAGTAGTCGGGTGTAATTCTGATAGGTTTGCCATTAAATGTTATTTGGCCCTTTTCCCTTGCAGCTTTTAATATTTTTCTTTGTTCTGTATGTTTTGTGTTTTGATTATTATGTGACGGGCAGTTTTTCTTTTCTGGTCAGTTCTATTTGGTGTTCTGTAGGCCTTTTGTATGTTTATAGGCATTTCTTTCTTTAATTTGGGGAAATTTTCTTCTACAATTTTGTTGAGAATAGTTTGTGGGCCTTGGAGTCTGATATCTTCTCTTTCTTCAATGCCTATTATCCTCAGATTTCTTCTTTTCATGGTGTCTTTAGTTTCTTGGATGTTTTGTGTCAGGAGCTTTCCAGATTTGGCATTTTCTTTAATGGTTGCTTCAAGATCTGTGATTGTATCTTCTAGACCTGAGATTCGTTCTTCCATCTCTTGGATTCTGTTAGAAAAGTTCACCTCTGTGTTGCTTGCCTTCTTCTCTGAGGTCTCACGTTCTCGTTTTTCTTCCGTTTGTGTGTTTATCATTAAATCCATTTTCATCTTCAGATATTGAATTGATTTTTTTATTTCTTGTATCTGATTTTTTGTATATTCCCGAGTTTCTTCCATTGCCTCTTTATAGGTCTTCAGAGCTTGAACCGTTTTATTTATTTCCTTCATCTGGTTGTTTGCATTTTCCTGAAATTTTTCCAGTTCCACTCTATGTGCTTCTGTTATGTCTCTTACCTTTTGTCTGCGTCTTCCTGCATTTGATTACAAATTTTATTTGTTTCCTCCATTATCATCCTCATTACCAAGGATTTGAGGTCATTTTCTTGTGCTTCCATTGTGTTTGAGTTCTCTGGTTTGTTTTCTTTGGGATAGATGGAAACTGGAGATGCCATGTTGTTTTGGGGTCTTTTGCGTATGCCTTTACGCTGTCCTTTAGACATCTTGCCATCTTTGTTTTTTTTTTTTTTTTTTGTTTTTTTTTTTTTTTTTTTGGTAGCTTCCAGAGTTGGATGGAGGGAGTCTGATGATAGATTCACTTGTTTTCTCATGATTTCCATAGGCTGGAAGCTCTGATGCTTCACTGGTGTGGATGGCAGGAGCTTAGCCCTGTCTTTTTGGGCTCTCACAGCCAGTGATCTTCAGCTCCCCTGTGCTGTGGGTCCTGCAATCGTTCTGGGTATCTGAATGAGCCAACGCTCATTCAGGCCAAGGTATCCACAGCCTTCTGTGTCCCCTGCCATGTCCATCCAGGGATACTGGGCCCAAACACCGCCTCGAGCTCAGCTAGATTCTCAGGGCCTGAACCGTCTGCCGAGCTAAGCTAGGGATTCAGGGCCCAAAATCCACACAAGGTCCAGCCAGAGTTTTTGGGCTGGAACTGTGAACCAAGCTCAGCTAGGGGCTTTTGGCCCAAAGTGCATGCTGTGGTCAGTTATTGACTCAGGGCCCGAACTGTCCGCCAAGCTCAGCCAGGAAATCTGGATACAAACTGCACACTGTGTCCAACCAGAGTCTTAGAGCCGGGACTGTGCCTAAAGCTCAGCTAGAGTCTCTGGGCCCAATCTGCCTGCCAAGCACAGTTAGGGACTCTGGCCCCAAACTGCACGCTGAGCTCTACCCGAGTCTCCGAGGCGGATTTGTGCACCAAACTCAGCCAGGGACTTTGGACTCACACTGTGTTATCTGTCGTGTAATGGGATTTCAGAAGCCATCCTCAGGTGCTGCACCATAGATGAGATCTTTTCTACTCCAACAGATTAATTCTCCACTGATTATATCTTGGGTTGGTACTCCATTTGTATTATGTGCCTTGTATTGAAATGGCAGCAAAAAGCCTGTTCAGGTTAATCCAAAATGAAGGCACTTCTATGTTTCTATCTAAAATTCCAGAAGCAGATTTTTTTTATTCTTCATTCCAGAGAGGCCACTGAGGTTTAGAGAGCCTGAGCCATAGTCCCTCTAAGATTCCCCTTCCATTGTCCCTCCCTGGCTTTCTGTGCAGGCACTCTGCAGATTCTCTTCTACCAGTCACCAGGGAAGCAACTCTTCCCTTCCCTTCTGGTCACTCAGGATTTCCCTGCCCAGGTAGGAAACTGCATTCCTCTATACGGAGACATTTCCTGTTAAGTGACAAGGATATTGGTTCAGGTGACTCTATGCATCTGTTGTTGTATGGTGTTTGATGAAAAGTTAGGACATTTACAGTCACAACAGATTTCTGTTTGCTCCTGGTTGTATGAATTTTCTCTCTAGTCTACAGGAAGACTTCAGAGATACTGGACATTAGAAAGCTCATCCCAAGCCTTGCACTTGACCTAGAGTTCAAAGTATAATGAAGAAAGGAAGGAAGGAAGAAAGGAAGGAAGGAAGGAAGGAAGGAAGGAAGGAAGGAAATGTCAGAAGTTCCACAACAATTGTTATGTCATTGACACTAAGTTTATATGGAGGATTGCTTCATTAGTGTAAAATTAAGATGAATAAAGAATAAAAAGAAAGTAACTTAAGTAAACCAATATTTTATCTCTCATGCTAAAAGAAGGAATTATAACACAAATGAAGACAGAATACATAACCAACATAGATGCCATTTAATCCCCAACAGGCTGAGGATGGGACAGATTCCTTCGTGGGGGGGTTGGTCCATGTGTCACATCTCCTGAGAAAACAGTTTCACTCTAGGTGAGAATAGACACAGATTGCCACAAACTGATGGAGAACATCGCAGCTCTTCAACCAAAGCCCATAATAAGCCCATTCTGTTGCCTGAAGAGTGACAAAACATCTTGATTGGAAAGGAAATCTGAGCCTGCTGTCTGGCACAGATACTGGTGCCATGGCAACAGTTTGTAGTCTTGGAATTTATGGGAAATTCTTCCCCAGGAAAGAGCGGAAGTGGGAAGATGCACTAGGCATACAAAGATAGTCACCGAGGAGGCAAAAAGAAGTGATTCCAGCAGAATCAAGGGCAGTGGGAGCTGAAAGCATCTCTGCCACACGTCCTAAAGCATAGAAAACAATTACGTTGTTTTGAAGGGACAAGGAGCACTAGGTGGTTCACAGGACTCCCACAGATCTGAAAAGGTAAAAAGTGATCACCTTGGACCTCTTTTTGTGTCTAAATCTACTAAGTGCATTGTGTTAGCCAACATGTTATCAAACATGTTTTTGCTCTGTGTTGTTTTTTTAAATTCCATGCCAAAAAAAGAGAGGAATGTATTATATTTCAATAATAGGGATTTTTGACCACATGTTATAAAGAAAAATTTAATCATGTGAAGTTAAGTAAAATATATTACTAATGTCTCTGTTTTTGTTGATTTTCATCCTGCTGTTGTTTTACCTCTTTTCAACATATCTAAGTGAAAATTTAAAATTACTTAATTCGGTGCATGTCTGTGGCCTCCTTTATCTCTCTTTTAGGCAACATAAATCCATGTTTCTAGCTTATGATGGCCTGGAGGGAGATAACTAATTGACAGCTGTTTAGTGAAGAAGGATTGATGGTTAGTATGGTCCTTATCACACTGTGTCCAATCCCTCAACAGGCAGTAATTTCTTCCTGAATCACAAAGTTGCTTGCTCTAAATCTTTGAAGCTCACTCTGGCTTTGGACCAGACATCAGTTCTAAATCTCAGCACATCTAACTTCTCCTAGTCTCTCTGGGACAGTAGGAGTTGACAGGTCTGGATTGAGTTGGCGAAAAAAAAAAAAAACAGAATAAGTTTTAATGTTCTTCTTATAAAGGGCAGATGCTGGTCCTGTAAGAATGAAGTCTGAGGTTAAAGTGCAGTTGAGGAAACAAGAGCAGGAAGTTAAATGTGTAGGAAGAAAGAGGAGGCAATGAGAGATGACTAAATCATGAGAAGTATTGTGAACAAGGCAGAAGGTTGCCAGCCTCACAGGAAGGCTGGCCTCAGGAATCCAGCATCCAGGAAGGCATGGAAGCATTGGGTGGCTTTGGAGATGTGTTTAAAATGAACCAATACTATGTATATATATATATATATATATATATATATATATATATATATATATATATATATATATGATAGATTCTTGGCTATTGTTCACAAAGCACAGGTATGTATGACCTCCTTTACTGGGGATAAATTTGATTTAAGGGAGAACTTCTTTTACATTCTTTTTTTCTTTTCTATTGATTAATTTATTTATTTACTTTACATCCTGATCAGAACTTTCCCTCCCTTATGCTCCCTCCCTTTCTGGGAGAAATTTTTAAAATGGTACTAAATTTGTGCCTCTTTCTTCAAGTCATTAGAGAAGTGTCTTGAAAAAACAAATTCTCCCTGTCCTTTTATCACCCAGCTTAGAATAATGTCACCCTATTCCTCTTGTCAAATCATATTAGAACTGAAAACCTGAGAATGCATAAAAGGATCAGAGTTAGAAAATGCAACTGTTCTCAGCCTAGTCTGCTACCTATGGTGATACATGTGTTCTTTAATTGTGCACTCCATTCCTGTGGGAACCATGGGTAAGTATTTTTTTGCTTGCTTGCTGTTTAGTTGGTTGATTGGTCAATCCATTGAGTGTTGGTTAGTTGGTTGGTTGGTTGGTTGGTTGGTTGGTTCATTAGTATATTGGTTCATTGGATTTTTGTTTGTTTGTTTGTTTGTTTTTGATAAAGACTTCAGACATGTGGGTGTGGTCTTCTTCCCTAATCAGTGACTGAGTAGACTGTGGTAGTACTCACCAGATCATTGAACTATTTCTGCCCTGTCTGCCCCTTTCCTTTAAAATTATAATGGCAAATATCTCTAAATAGTGAGATCAAGCTGATAACTAATTTTTAATTATTTTTTAAATTTTTATTACAATTTTTATTAAATATTTTACACACACACACACAAATAAGCCACTGGGCAAAATGTCCTCACTTCTACCACAGACAGAATTCTGCCTAAAGATGGGCAAGTTTGGATGCAGGCAGAGTCAATGACAAACTCTGCCAAGATAGTGCAAGCAAGTCCTCAATAGTTCCCGCCTCACAAATATGTCTGTCAGATATATTGGTTCAGAAGGCTGAAGATAATGCTCCAATGTTATACAGAGTTTTGAGTGACTATTAAGGCAGCAACCTGTCTCTGTCATCTTCTCATTTTGGGAAGCTGCTAACCTGCACTCTCTGTATACTCAAGTAATTAATTTTATTCTTTTTCAAGTCTATGATGGGGTTGAAGACCAGATAGTTTAGTTTTACAATGAAGCTTAGTTGTTTAGGGGTTAAGACGTTTTTAGGTCTAGATAGATGTTTTAAGTGGATAATGACGAGATATGACAGATGTTGATTTACATTCAGAATTTTAGATTCACCAAGATAGGAAAGATGTTCTTCAGGGTTGCGAAATACAAATAGCCAAAACACTATGAATGTAACATTTATATATTTCCTGACTGTTTCGTGGTTCTTCTTGCTGTAGTTAACTTGATATTTGAAACTCCACATTTTGTTCATGGAAAAATCACCTTGCAGTGTTCATAACTGAGTTTTCACTTCTCGTCAAGCAGGTAGCACAGATCTTGTACACACCTGCTGAATCTGTATAAACATCCAGCTTATTATTAATTACAAGGCTTAGGACCCTACCTCATGCTTTGCTACTTCAAACCCACAATTTCTACTTCACCTGAAACTGTAAATATTTAAACTTTGGCAGTGAATCTTAAAGAAAACGCAAAATGATTAATTTTCTGAGAATGGGCCACTGTTGAAAAGTTTGGCACCAGGCAGTTTTCTTAGCATTTCTGAGATAAGCCAACTTCTCGGCTCAGGGAGGTGAATGACACAGGCCTATTATGACTCTGCATAAAAATACTACTATCCTCATAGATCTCATAGAGACAGGCTGTAATGGAGTATAGCGAATACAGCATCAGCAACCACAATTAAAGACAGAGCTTAGAAAAATGTTACTGCAGCCTGCCACATGAATTACTACTGAAAATGGGGTCACACATTGAAAAGAAAAAAATTTTACCTATTCTTGTAGTAAACAAGGGTTTTACTGAAATTGATTACTTAGTAGAATAGACCTATGACGTTTTCCTGTTTTCAGACTATAACTATAGTGATATATGCATACTTATAAAAATAAAAATAGGAGACTAAAACATGACTCATTCAGCAGAGTACTTTCCATACAAGCACAAGGATCTGACACCCACATAAAAAGCCAGAGGAAGTAACACATGTCCTGATGTTGGAGAGGCAAGTTGACAGATGTATCCCTGGGACTTGATAGCCAATCAGTCTAGTTTAATCTGGGATCACCAGGTTCAATGAGAGACTCTGTCTAAACACTAAGGTGGAGCCTGATGAAAAAACGATGCTCAGTGTTGGCCTCAAGTCTTATGCACACTTACACTCATACACACATGCGCATATACAAAAATGTGCGTGCACATAAATAAATAAATAAATAAATAAATAAATAAGATGCAATGTCATGTGAGGATATGAAGATATGTGGTTGCAAAGCTCAGTAAGTAGTGAAGTTATTTGCCATAACTATGAGCCTCTCATCAGGCTTAACTAGATACTGGACTCCGCACCATTACAAGTTGCTATACTTCATGGTCTTTAGGACTGCTCATAGAAAATAAAAAGATGAAATATCAAACATATCTAAAATATTTCTGTTTTGAACCATTGAACCATCTAAAAAAAATACTTCAGCATGAGCTATAAAGATAGATAAAGCCATGTTTGTGTGTCTTGATGGAAAAGACATTTGCCTGAGTGTGTCCATCAGTGTTCATAAAGTCCTTCATGACATCAGTGGACACAAAGAACCAGGAATGGGAGATAATGGAACATCAGGTCTTTTTACCCATATTGTACTGCAATTTGCATCTTCACCTTGGGACATTTCCATGGAGTATTAGTCTGATTTAAAGTTAAGAATGGACATTCTAAGTCATACCTTGAAGGAGACATAAAATTCCTTATAGAGTTCCAGAAATGATATCACAAAGTCCTAATTATGTTAGATTCTGAAAAGACATCCCAGATCTCCAACTAACACCCAACATACCAAAGTTTATTTTAATGTCTGTAATGATATGCTGCATGTTGCAAACCTAAAAACCTAAAGACCTACAACAAACATAGCAGAATAACAGAGACTTATTAAACTAGCTTATCAAAGCTATAGTAAGAACGCATTCTGCCATCATGGTGAAAGGATGTCCACAGGTTGCCCAAACTCCTGAAATTAAAAAAAAAAAAAATCAAATTTCAAATTTTTCACCATATATTATTTAAAGCCCACTGGCCTCCTGGTTACAATCTGGAATGAACAGATTATCAAAATTATTACCCCCTACCGTCTGCACTGAATTAAATCATTCAAAGATCACACAACTTTGACCACCCACTGGGGGCTAAGAAATGAGCATCATAATCTTACATTCTCATTCTTCAAGGACTTACTCAATGTCACCAGTACCCCCACTAGCAAGTATTTTTATGTGAGTGAATGAAAAGACAAAAAGTGGTAAAAAAAAAAAAAAAAAAAAAAAAAAAAAAAAAAAAAACCTTACCAACCTCAGGAATTGTCTGTGAAACAATTTCCACGTGCCAAATGTAAAGCAAGTTGATATGGAAGAAAGTGGAAAATTTTATTTCTTGACCTCACTGAAAGAATCTCACAATTCACATAACTTTAAGTAGTTAAAACATTAGCATTAGCAGTGTTGTTATCAAATGCTTAAAACAATTTTTAATAGAAGTGAACAGATGAAAACATACATTTCCAATTTAGCATGTCTCACTGAACCTATGCCGTTTTCCATCTGATTTGCCCACTGCTTGAGAGTTTGTATGTGAACAATGGAAAAACTCAAGAGTTTAACAGAAAGGCTGAAGAGGAGGAGCGGGGCTGGGGGGAAGAATTGCTTCATTTGTACACAGAGACTCATTAAAATGAGGACAAAGCTGTATTGATTTGTTGAGACGCTAGAGTTTGCTAATTACTATGGACTGGCACTCAACACTTACATAGCCAGCTCCTTCTGCATTCCAGGTTTTTCCAACTCTTCCCCTGTACCAAAAATATCTGCTTTGTTCAATCCTCCTCATGAAGGATTCCTGGGGGAAAAAATGTTTAAATCAAGTCTCTGATTAGCTAATATTTATCCTCACCCTTAGAAAGAAAAATACAAGTTCACACTTAATGAGTATTTAGCTCTTTAGAGAATCCAATAGCATGTTCTCAGAAAAGGACTCACTATATAAGCCCCCAGATGACTAAAAATTGCACTTGACTTTTGTCTCTAATTACAAGTACTTCAAACACTTTCAATGTGCTTTAGTGGTTTTCTGATCTCTCACAAGGAGATACCTTAAAGGAATAAGTCCTGGAGGGCTCCACGGCTCCATCTGCACAGTAATTATGTCCGGATATAGCAACGAGTGCATTGAAGACCGTTTGGCTTTGGTTCAAGGTAAAATAACTAAGGCACCAGCCAAGGAGAATATAGGCAGTAAGCTTCAAACCCCTACCAAGACCTAGCCGACGAACATGGTATTCTCCACCGTTGAGTGGAGAGTGAGATCTGACTCTCACACGAACTCTGGTGCCCCTTTTCTGACCATGTCCCTCAGATGGGGAGACCTGGTGGCACTCAGAGGAAGGATAGCTAGTTACCAAGAAGAGACTTGATATTCTGAGAGCATATATAGGGGGAGGAGGTCTCCCGCAGTCACAGACATAGGGGAGGGGAGAAGGGGAGAAATGGGAGGGAGGGAAGAATGGGAGGAAACGGGAAGGGCTAACAATCGAGATGTAATATGAATAAATTAATAAAAAAAATACTTTCAAATTTCAAAAAAAAAAAGATTTTCAAGAGGTGCCTATAAACTCATTAGCAAATATCTTAAGGGTTCCTGCAAGACTATATAAAGCTAAGAGACAACAACTAATGTATCCTCCATCAAGACTATATTACTCCTGTGGAAAGAAGAGCTAAGTTGGTGGAGTGAAAGAAAATTCCATGAGTCATTCTAACAGAATAAAAAGAGTAAACCAAATATAATCTCTCCCAAAATCCTTCCTATTCAGTAAGAGGAGGGGAGCTCTGTTTATTGAGATAGTAGAATCAATTGTTTTTCAACAAAAATTATAAAGTACACAACACAGAAATATTTGCCAAGATATATATGCACAACTTATTGTTTTCACTTTAATAATAATCATATTAAGACCAAAAGACGTTCATTATGTGGATCAGTGGCTAGAGTGTTCTCATACATCAGTTAGGAAATAAGATCAGGATAGACACAACGGAGCCGTCGCTTCTCCTGCCACATGTTGTCACCAGCCAGACCCTGAACCTGGGCACTATGGACGTGAGGATGCAAAGGCAAGCTGAGACTCAGGTCTCTCAAAAAGAACTCTGAGCCACTCCGCAAACTACGTAAAAAGGCAACAAGCTGGATTTTTCTCTGCACATCTACATAGTTCCATCAGGTTCCTTGGGTGGCAAAGCCTCCGTTGTGCTATGAGCACTCCTAAAGAAGTCGCTAAGGCTCAACTCGTAGGTAGGACTCACGTGGTTAGAGTAGCTTCCTTCTTTGTTATCACTGGAACCATGATGGAAGGAGCTGGATACATTTGAAACTTTTTATTCCCTGTCCCCTGCAGAGAGGAACCAGGAAACCCAGGGAATTAGTAACTCCTCACACCACCAAACTTTGCCTTAAAAGCTCAACTCAGTGTTGTAGCAACATCGAAAATGAAAGGGGGAAATGTAGAAATCCCCACACTTTGATACGGTCGCCTATACTGTGTACAGCAGCCCAAGCCACGTCCACCAAGCGTCTGTCTGTTCTTGTTTAAGATCATCCTAATTATGGTCTTCTCAAACTCTTCCCTAAATTAATCTGCGATTACCCTTTGGCATACAAATCAATGTAACCAAACAAGAATGCTAATCGGCTCTTCTATTGGCAGATATCTAGAGCTCCCTGGCCTGAACCTGGCTCTGCAATTGCTTTGTCAGGAAGTCAAGTGCGAATCATCAGGCCCATCCACAGAAATGATGCTTCAGTGGGATTGGGGCTGTAACTCAGAAATCTTTTTAACCATGCAACTTGGTTATTAAAATGCAAGCGGGCCAAGTATTTCACAGAAACACTGGCCTGGGAAATGCCTTTTCAGAGAGGAAATCAGCAATGGGAGCATTGCCAATTTAAAGCCTTGAATATTATGTATATCAAAATAATGCAAGTATTTTGCTCATAAATACTCAAAAAAGAACACCGAAGTGGGCAGGGGGGGCAGGAAATAAGATATTCTATAGTCATATTTAAGTAATTTGTTCAAAGTAACTAAACAAATCTGTGTTTGAACAGATGTTGGCACTGGAGCCTCTGGTTTCTTGTGTCCTCTCTCAGCGCGAGATGCACAACTCTGCAGTTACAAAGCTCATTCTGGTTCCTATGTGGTCAGTGCCTCTAAAACACTATATGCATGACCTTCCTGGTGTACACATACAGATATTATGGTTACAGGGCAACGCCCCAGAAGATAATTGAATTTGAAGATGTTTCTGCTGCTTGCGCAATTGGATTTGCTGTTTTGTCTTCTGTGTTCACTCGCCGTTCTTCAGCCTTGGGATATCTGTGTTCCACCTACCAGCTTAGTAGAACTGTTCTCGCCACAGTCCCTCAGGATTCCCTTGTTGGGAAGCCATGATGCCCTAAATGAGAATGTCTCCCATAAGTTCATACTTTTGAATCCTTGGTTCCACAGCTGGTGGAACTGTTTGAGAAGAATTGGTTGGTATGTCCCTCTGTGGGTTTGGAGGTTTCAAAAGCCCACGTAATTCCTAGTTTGCCCCTTTCTCTCCATTTCGTAGTTGTAGATTAGAATGTAAATTCTCAGTTACTGCTCCAGTACCCTGCCTGTCTGACTGCTACCATGTTCCCTGCCATCGTGGTAATGAACTCACCCTCTCAAATGTTGAATCCCAACAAACTCTACCTTCTATAAATTGTTTTGGTCATGGTGTCTTTTCACAACAATAGAAAGTGAAAAATAAAGACAAAAGTCTGCATGAGTGTTCTAGTTTCCTTTCTGTTGCTCAATAAAATATCCCAACAAAAAGCAGCTCGAGGAAGAAAAGGCTTATGATTCCATGTTCGTGCTCATCCCTGAGTGGCAAGTCAATAAAGGAGCTCAAAAAACTTACTCACATTCACATTTACAGTCAAGAGCACAGAGAGAACAAAGGCATCCTTGCTTGATTGCTTCTTGCTACTCAGCCAGCCCTCTCTGCATTAATCTGCCCAGGATCCCAACCTAGGTGTGGGACCACCCACAATGTGAGGCTCTTTCTACAGGAATTAACAATCAAGACAGTCCCCCATAGGCATTCCTATGGTTCATCCTGAATGAGACAGTTCTTCAATTGAGACTACTTTCCCAGTTGATTCTAAGTTGTGTCAAGCTGACAGTTAAAACTCACTTGCACAGATGGCATGTAGACCAAGATCATGGAAAAAGCAAAGTTGCCTAGCTCACTGCCTATAATATATAATTCTTGAAAAAAAAACCATACTTTTAAGAAAGGAAAATATAGTTATTATGTCAACAAGAAACAAGACAGAAGGAAAACTACACATCTGAAAAACTGAGCTATCGCTCCAATAGAGCAATGAAAAACCTATAGGACCAAGGCGGGGGGAAAAAGAGTGGAGAAATTAGGAGTATACATGCCACACAAAATTGCCAAAGATCTCAGCAGTACGCCAAGTGAAAACGTAAAAAGGCCTTCAGAACACCTGTGTCTTCGTTGTTACTCCCTACCCACTGCTGAGTTGAACAAAAGGCTCATAGCTGAACATGCCCCAATTTAAAAAAAAAAAAAAAAAAAAAAAAAAAAAACCAAAATTGAGTAATTGTAAGCAAGTCTTTTAAGAATGTTATGTCCAGATTCGTGCTATCCTTGTGACAACAAACACTGCTGGTGCTTATAATGCACCATCGTACCCCAGGCTTTGTGCCACACAGTTTACCAGCACTAACTCACTTCACCTCTACAATGATCCTACAATGTAGATTCTGGTACTTTCCCCATTACATTGAGAAACAGAAAAGACTTTTCCAGGGTCACATAGCTAGTGCATTATGAAACTGTAATGTAAGTTCAGAAAGTCGTGCATCCAGCTAGTGTGTAACTCAGGCTTAGTAACAACCACAAAAGGACAAACAAGGAAACAAAATCAAGCCAGGAGAGAAATCTATGAGATTCTGGGCCAGATGGACCTTCCGACTATTGAGATGGATGGGTAAGGAAATATTTTAGCCCAGTCCTACATCGAGACAGCTGAGAAAATACATATTTACTATGGATTCTAACCAGTCAATCTTTCATACAAAGATATCGTCATTACAGAACAGTAAGGGCCTGAGAAAAAGCAAAGTGGAAAAAAAAAAGAAAAATTGAGATTCACATATCTGATCCTGAGGGTGGAAAAAAACAATGTAGAGAATGCAAAAGATCTTTTGAAATGTTCAGTAAGTGATAAAAGAGCATTGTGTAATCCATAGATGAAATGTTTGCTAATGTTGAAAAGAAAAGACTCCTAGAAGGGCCAAGAAGAGAATATTGGTCAGTAAAGTGCCTGCCAAGTGGTAATAAAAATCTGAGTTTGCTCCCCAGTACACACACAAAAACCTGGTATGGCCTGTACCTGCAATCCCAGAGCTGAGAAGGGCAGAGACAGAAGGAACCCTGAAACTTGCTGGTCAAGCAGTCTACCTAAAGCAAAAAGCTCCAGGCTCAGTGGGAGACCCTCTCTTAGAAGTAAAGTGGGAAATGATAGATGAAGATATCTCAGGTAAAACTCTGGTCTCTACATGACACACACACAAGTATATGTGAACTGACACACACAACTCACATATACAGACATATGAAATATAAATGCCCTCATACACACAAACACATTCATAGACATACTTTAAAAATCAAAGAAAGTGGTCACCTTCTAAGTTAAGTATATTACTACTAAAATTAAAAGAACAAAAAAAGATTCAGATGCAGGAAAGGATACATTTGAATAGATTAATTCAGATGGTAAAATTAAGAAAATCTTCTAATCACGTGGCAAATAGGCAAAGCATGGCAACCTGAGGGAAACTGAGAATGAATACAAGAATTCCAACATCTACTAAAGAGAAATGTCGGGGGAAAGAACTAAAACCTGAATAAGAACTTATAAAAAGTTGTCTATGTTGAAAAATGACACAGCATTGCAGGAGGAGGTCTGTTTGAATTCTAAGACATAAGACAAGTTCTTCCAGTGAGGAAAGAATAATTGCAATGACAAAATAACTTTCAGATGCATAAGAATAAATGCAAAACTTTGCACAAGGAATAAATAATATTAAAAGGTATAACACAAGTCCTATCAGCATAGGAAATTCCACTACCTGAAAACATTAGTGTCCCAGACTTGATCTATTTGTCATTGCATTTTAAAATGCACAAAGCTTCCAAAGATGGTGATAAAAATCCATAAGGAATATTTTTAAAAAGGCCTTAATAATTAAAAATTTTGAAAAGGCTACATTGCCTCTAGTACGCCAAATCTCTTTATATAACCAGATTAATGTAAACCATGTGGTACTGGCATGGAAGCAGATGGGCAATGAAATAGAGATTTCAGAAATGTAGAGATTTGGTATGCTACAAAAGTGGAATAATTTTAGTGGGACTTGAGCAAGACAGCCAATAAATTTTGCTAGGACAAGGGATTTTCAAGCTGAACAAAATAATGATCCATCCTTCACACAATACAGAAAATTGATTTCAGAAAATTGATTTTAGGTTGATTTAAAATCTACAAAGTGGACTTCGAAGCTTTTAGAAGACAACATAGTGAGAGATATCCTTTGCCCAGGAAAGTTAACCTCATAAAGACAGAGTTGGAATAATCAGTATTGCTTCTATGTGTGAAACCTAAAAGAATTTGCACTCACATACACAAGAAGATATGTATGTAACAGATCGTTTTATTTTATGTTGTTTGATAATTTCATATATGCACATAGTATGTTTGTTTTGAGCAAATCTACTGCTGGCTTTCTTCCTTCCAATTTCTTCTACATTCTCTCATTACTACTGTTCCCTCTGGGCCTCATGTGATCATTCTATAGAGATAAAATGATCTCAGCATGTACATGCGGATAAGGCCATCTGATGCAGTCTGGGTAGCCTCTCAGAGGTTGCATCCTTGAAGAAAACTGCCTCGTCTTCCTCTGGCAGCCATGAATTGCCAATATCTCTTCAGCTACTCATAAGCTTTGTTAACCCCTTTCTCTTATTTATAGGGAGTTGTGCTAGCTTTATCTTATGCAGACCTTATTAATGAAGTCACAGCTTCTGTCTGTTCATGTAGAATGGCCCTATCATGTCCAAACACAGCTGTATTTTCTAATAACTCTGGCTCTTGCAATTTTTCTGTCCCCTCTTCCATGATAATCCCTGAGCTTTGAGAGTAAAGTCTGTAACACAGATATTCTACGTAATACCAAGCATTCCATAGTCTCTTACTCACTACATGTTGACCAGTTGTGAATATCTGTATTAATCGCCATCTATTGAAAAAAGAAACTTCTCCGAAGAGGGTTGAACAACACACTGATTGATGGGTAGGAAGTTTAATACAATGTCCACTTAATGGGATAGTAGAAGGTTCTTTCTTAGGGCTTAAGACTCAACCAGCTATAGAGTCTTAGCCCAGTTAACAATACCAGGTACGAGTTTCGTCTTGTAGAGCAGGCCTTAAATCCAACAAGAAAATGGTTGACTGTACCCATAACATTCATGCCATTATTGCATCAATGAGTAAATCTTCATAAAGGTTTGTTTTAGAATTTCAAATAATAATGAAAAACTAGGGGAAAGGTATAGTAAATAAATTGAGTTACATGCATACTCATAATAAAAACAAGAGTTACACTATACCAAACTATACTATGCATGAACATATTTTGAAATATCATAAAAAGGCAAAACTGATATTATTCTACATATATAAAGTTTGAAAATATGCATAACTTTATATTTTATTTGAACATATATGTATAACAGTGAAAATATAGTTGTGCATTATCAAGACAAAAACCAGCTTCAAGCCAATAACATCCTCTGAGGAGGGTAAGATAACAATGACTTCAAAAAGGTACCCACGGTCTTGAAATTAATATATAATTTGCAATTTTATTATATACATCATAATGAATATTGGTTGTGTCATAATTTCTGAGTTTTTCTGTATGTCTATAAAATTCCACAAGAAATTTAGTTTGACCAAAAAAAAAAAAACATGGTACTTATTAAAGTGAGTAATGTGTTTTCTCATAGTGAGTAAGTCAACTTCTCTAGCACCTGGGAACATCTCAGCAGGAAATGTCTAATAGTAATTGCTCACACAAATGCTTTAATATGCCCTGAATGAGAGTATAACCTCTTATAATGGTTTTGAGTACACACTTTATATTCCAAGGGCCTCCTGGGAGTGACAAAGGAAATTCAAGTAGAAAACCCTATCCAACTGGCAAGTCCCAGCTCCCACAGGCAATCTTCTTTTCCGAGCAGTAGTGGAAAAGCAATTCTCACCCTCTTAGGAAGAATTTAGAACATCTTTGGTTCTGTAGTTGGATGAATTGTTGGGGCTGCTTACTGAAAAAGCCACTCCGGGACTCGGGAATCCATGAAACACATGCGCAAAAGAGGACAGCTTTCTTCTTTGACTTCAAAAATATACCCAGCTTTGAACTCCTGAGTCACTCCCATTCTCATGCACAGAGGGTACCAACTACACCTGGCTACTAGGTCCTAAAAGATCAGAGGACACACATAATCTCAGAAGAGCCAAGCTACACCCTTCTTCTTTGATGAGATTTTGGTGCAGTCAGGAAAAGCAACCCTGAGGACTTCAAGTTTGGTGGCCTTAGGGATGACTTATCCACAAAACAGCTCTCCTTTGCCAAATAAAAGGAGTGTGTGTGTGTGTGTGTGTGTGTGTGTGTGTGTGTGTGTCGCGCACGTGTGTGTGTGTGTGCCCTCGCACACACGTGGTGCATGCATGTACACATGAGTATGTGCATGTTGTCAGAAGACAAATTGTGGAAGTTCTCTGTTTCCATCCTGTGAGTCCCAGACTCAACATTTGGTGTAAGAGTTGTGTTGTGGTTGTACCAATTATGGATGTGTACCCCACAGTCACTTACTCTCTGAATCTTGACCAATTAGGCATCTCTGTAACAGCCTTTGTCTGAGGCAAAAACAAGCATCCGTGATGAGGTGATGCTCAGCCTTTCATCTAGATGCTGGGTATCAAACTCAGGTCCTGGTGCCTGAGTGGCAAACACTTTGCATACTGGGTCATCTCCCCAGGCCCTAAAAGCACTTTCAAATACATGATTTCACTGAATCCTCCAGCCTTAGCTTTGCTCTATGGCTAGGTTTTTATGATGGGGAAAGTCACAGAGGTGGATCAGAGGCAGGAGGGATGAGTTCAGCTATTCTGTGCTGCTGACACTGGGGAACTTATGGAGAATTAAATCCTACCCCGGAAGGCTTAGAAGTCCAGGATCAAGGCACCAGTGTCCTGTGTGTGACTTCCTGCTGTGTGCATACTGGCAGAGGAGCACATCCTATCTTTGGCAGCACCAACCCATAGGATTCCAACCTCCAACACAGTCATCCCTGGGACTGATTTCCAGCATGTGAAACTTGGGGGCCCATTCGATCACGGCACAAAGAGGAAAGCACAGACACTGAGTTTTCAGCTCCTAGACTGCTGTGCGGGCACGTTTCTCAGCTTCACCACGAGACCTCAGATGCCACGGATTTCCCACAGTCACACCCACAAGTGACCTGCCTTGGTTCTAAGTCCATCATCAAGTACGGCTTCAAAACGAAAACGTGTCACAGAAATTAATTACTCATCTAATTCAGGGGGGGGGGAAATACACTTTTATAATTTACCTAACTCTCTAGTAAAGGGAGCACACAGGCAGCCAATGGTTTCCCCATTGGTAGAGTGAGAAAAGCCTTCGGTGTCTGCTCTTATTTTATAAAGCAGCACCTTCCAAGTGAGTCTGCATGGCTGCTTCAGGGTCTTCTGTGGTATTTGCAAATGTAAACCTGGATGGGTGCCACCATTTGGGTTCTCTGATCCCACCCACCCCACTCATCCCCACTCACCCCCACTCACCCCCACTCCCCACCCACCACCCACCCACCCTCTCAGTGTTCCATACACAATAGGTGGTGATAAGTGGGGGAATTATCACAGAAGGAAAGATGAGGATTACTGTAGAAGTTTTAAATAGATATGTGAGGTAAACATAGAACTAGAGCCTCGTCTATATTTTAAATGATGTTATCATAAAAGTTTGAAGGGTTGTGAAAACACTGCAACCTTCACGCATTTGTATTTTGACATCGGGTAGTATATAATGAAGTGGGTTCTGGAACAGGCTTGTACGGCTTGTGGAACCGTGGTTGCTAAACGATGGTAGGAAAGTGTTTCTTCACTTAGTTAAATTATTTTCACCAAGCATATCAGGAAGAACTAAAAATCAGGGAATTAAACTCCCATGGGTCATCTGGTGTTTTAAATTTACCATCAACTTCACTGTTTGAGAAAGTGAATTATACAAACACTGTTTCATCCTGCTTTTAAATATATCCAATTGAGTCTAGTGCCAAAAACGTTTGTTACCTACTCATTTTTATCTACTTGAAAAATGTAAAATAGTCTTTTCCTTAATAGTCTCCAAATTTACAACATCTCATTTTTTTCCTCTTAGCTCATAATCTCTTTCCATATTTGACATGGACTTTTACTCAAATATGGTGCATGTGTCTCTCTGTGTGTTTCTATGAGTGCGTGTCCATGTGTGTGTATATGTGTCTTGTGCATGTGTGTGTACATATGCATATGTGTATGCATGCATGCACTTGTATGTGCATTGTCTGTGTGTGTGCATTTATGTCCATGCAGGCGTATTTATGTGGAAGCCTAGGTCAGTGTTGGGTGTTGTTCCTTTTTATCTGTCTGCCTTATGTTTTGAAACATGATTCATTTTCCTACTTGTGCAATATTTAAAGATAAAATCATTCAGCAGTCTAAGTAAATCTTACTTTCTTTCCCCTGAAACCAATAAAACATGATTCATCAAACAATATTTCTGGGAGTTTTAACCTAACAGCCCAATATATCTAAGGATAACATTAAGAACATAGAAAAATGATCCAAGTTTAGGCTTCTCAGCAAAAGCGGTTTTGAAAGGAAAGGCAAACAGGCCTAGCACCGGACACTGCCTTTATAACAATCCTTCCCTATGTGCTTGAAGTCCAGGTATACCCATCAGGCAGCACCGTCACTGGCCAGATCCTGCCACTGAGACAACAAGGCATTAATGAGGAAGGTGCCTGAAACAGGCTGGAACTTAGGCAAAGCCAAAGAGGAAACACGTGATGTCATATATGGGCTTGCCATTGCTTGGAGGGAACACAGATCAGGATAGAGAAACTGCCTGTGCATTGGAGAGTCAGTGTATATACTAAATGCTGGTCTTACTCCCCAGAGTTAGTCTAATACTAAGGATTTAAAATAAATAAATAAATAAATAAATAAATAAATAAATAAATAAATGTACAAAATAAAAATAATAAAGCACAAGCCAGATGTTACTAGCCACTTGTCATATTCATTTTATATCATTGTGATGCCTTATCCATTCACAGGGAATTCATTTTACTAGTGGGGACAAAAAGTCCATATGTCCCGAATGTTCACACCATGTTCCCATTGTCATTTTTGTGTGATAAAGAGGAAACATTGGTAGGAAAATCCCACAAAACACGTGCACACCGCCCTCCTGTTATGACCTGTGCCAGTTTCTTCCACAAAACTCATAACCAATCCTATACAAGAGGACAACGCTGTTGACCTTCCAACAACCAAAAGCCACATAGAGTTTGGGAGGCCAACGAACTTCAGTTTTCCTCTTCAACAAAGTAAAAGACAATCTCACTTGCCACATAGAAGGGCTGCGTTTAGCAGTACTCTGTCCATCTGAACTGCATGGTGTTTTTATCCCAGGGACACTAAAACAAAACCACCGAACTATAGAACCAATAGACACTTGGGAAATAATGGTATTTAACAGCTACAACTCAGTGAGCACATAATAAAGCTACTTTGTGTGCCAGAACTCTATGTTGTTGTGGCATCTCTATTAAATCCCTGACAGCGAAATAAAAATAAAGGCTACTGTCCCCTGCCCTTGGGGAACTCAGGATCTAGAAGGAAGAAAAGTCCATGGCTAAGCTCTCCAACCTGTTTAGGCACAGGAGGCGATGACTACTCGCTTTAAAGCTATTTCCAGCTTGTGAGAGCGGTGAACTTGTGTTTGTTGGGGGAAGGATAAGTTTTCTGCCTTGCAAGCACAACGTCACTGCCTTTTTCATTCACTTAATGTTTTCTTCAGTCAGGTTTCTATTCTTGGAATACTTTCCCCTCCCCCCACCCCCCCCCCCACACCGGCCTACTTCACTGTGTCTTCCCTCTTACCTCCTGCCTGGATATCAAGTGAATGAAAATAGCAAATGAGTGAAAAAGGCAGCAGTCGTGTGTTTATAAAAATCTGGAATACATGAAGCAAAGGGATGCTTCTTGAAGGCTTGAAGCCCTACCTGACACTGAGTGTGGAGGCACAAGGGGTGGTTTTCAGTAGAATGCCATGGTTACAGTGGGGCCTTAAGACATCCTTGGCATAAGCCCAAAGGACTTGACATTCTACTCCACCACTACTTTCTCAGTCATGGTCCTTGCTGTACTATTCACAATAACTAGGAAATGGTGACAGCCTAAATGGCCTTTACCTGATGGGTGAATGATGACAATTTGGTGTATATATAAAGTAGAATACTATATAGGTATAACAAAAAATAAAATTATGAGTTTTGGAGGTAAACCTCTAGAACTAGGAAATATTGCATTGTGTGAGGTAACCTAGACCCAGAAAGACACATGCCCTTATTCATGGTTCCCAGTTTCTAATTTTTAAATCTGAGCCTACAGCAAGTGCAGAAATAAGAAAGGTAAAAATGGATGATGGTCTTTATTTTCACTCTGGCTCTGCATCAAGATAAAACCCAAGTTGGAATGTTACCCGAAGCTCAAGTACACATGCAATATGATATTTAGGGGCATACATCGCCTTGTTTGGCAATTCAGTGTCTCAGCTATCGTCACTGTTGGTGTCCCAGTCAATAGAACTGTAGGGAGCTGAAGGAAAATTGGCACAGGGAGACATGATGTTCAACTGCTTCTGAAAAAAAAAATTCTTCATCAAGACTTTGGTATTTCGAAATAGTTTATTTAAAATGTAGCCCTATGAATCCTCGGGATGAAACAATTTGTCAAATGTCTGGCAGCCGGCACAGCTGCAGCAATGACTACTCTGTCCCCGCCTAGGTGGCCTCTGCCCAGTTTGTGCACTTCCTGCTTCCGTTTCCACATCCTAGTAGAACACCCTTCATGAGACAAAGGATTGCATTATGATTTAGCACCAGAGGACTGTCTCTCTCTGGACCCATTTTCTGACCGTTTTGCTTAGTCTTCTCTTGTCTCCTTGATGCCTGGCTATTTCTAACATCCTAGCCCAACCTTACCCAGTCAAGATCTAGTCTGTGCTTCTGTCCAGCTCTCTCATCTATGGCTTCTTCAGTCAAATCATAATTCTAGAGTTGTTCAGGTTTGTAAAGAAAAAAATGCACCTAAAATAGAGTGTTTTAAATATTTGGGCAACTGTGCTTTGTTCCTATTTGTTTTCTCCTTTTTAGTTTAATTGAATGGATAAAATCAATTTCTCTGAAGAATATAATTAACATAGGATTATTAAAGAATCAAATAGAATAAATACAATTGGGACAGTGGAGGCCATTGAGTATGAGCAATTTCTTAATATATGGGCAATATTCTATGAAGTCACTGACACATAAACTATCAGACTTCTTGTGAAAAGAATTCAGAGCTATTTAACTCAGTCCTTTCCTTACCTCCAATGAGTAGATAACCAAAATATCTGTTTCTCTCTATCCTCTAATGTCAGTTCTATTCTATTGATTGGAAAGTAAAGCAAACCCATTACCCCATTCATCAATAAATACAAATACAGTATAGTAATTTACTTAAAGTACATAGCTATAATGGCCACAATTTATACATTGCTGAGCTCTATATGGCTTGTTCTATAAACTATTACATATATAAGGCTCTAAAGTCCCTCATTTTCTTGTTCACTCCTTCTGTGGAAAATTAGCATTTTATCAAGGACTTTTGACATTTGCACAGCATTGGCAGCACATAGCTTCTGTTGATGCTATGAAGTTCTTATTTTTTTCAACATCTGTGAGACTATTGACTCATTCATTTTGGAACAAATTAACTCCTTAGACCAATTATTAAGTAAAATATCTAATCTTAAATTGTGTGCCAATTGTTTCTTCTAGTAACAATCCAATATAAAGAAACATATAAAGAGTGGGAAGAAATGAGTTAATCTGAGAAAAACTCAGGGAACCTCAGTGAATTTATTTCTAGTTGAGATTCTCTACCTATCATTTAATAAGCAGTTTCTTTGGTTGGTAATATCATAACATTGAGCCACATGAAGTTGTGTAAGGTTTTTTTAATACTAGAATAATATTATAAAAATATATAACTACTGCTCTCAAGTATTTCATTTTAACAAAATGAATATTTTAACTTAAAATTGTACACATATTTATTAGGCAAACTGAAATATACATGAAGTACTTCTGATATCTTTCATTTACCAATATACTATGCATTTAGTTTTGTTCAACACAGTAATAGAGGATAAAAGCCAGAGCTCTGACAGTTGTTGAATGAATCTGAGAGCGTATTTTTTAAAAATTATTTCTACCCACTTTGCACCAACTGGAGACTGCTCTTTGTGCAATGATATACACTTTACTTTACCTCTGTTCCTTAAAAGCAATCACTCAGACATTATACATGAAAAGATAAACTCTTTTCTGTAACTGGGCCAGAAACAATCCTCTTTTCTACCTCCCATGAAAAAGAGGTTATATATTAACTATAGGCATGGAACTAAAATTGTATTGAGTTCCTACACATGAAAGGACATAGCTCCTGAGCTTCAATTTCCTTCCAAGCAAAATATCCCATGGGTAAATGACAGGCATACCTTTCACATGTCCAATTCTCATGACATGAGCTTTAAAAATATCATTAATTAAAGTATTAAAATAATACTAAGATTTGTGATTAAGCTGCATAAATCTTAAGCATTCTTCTTAAAACATTTAGCTTTGTTTTAAAATAGAATTTCTCTTAAAAATCACTTACTTTCTCCAGGAA
Organism: Acomys russatus; assembly: GCF_903995435.1. Classification (NCBI taxonomy): domain Eukaryota; kingdom Metazoa; phylum Chordata; class Mammalia; order Rodentia; family Muridae; genus Acomys; species Acomys russatus. Next base: position 50,515,550 of record NC_067163.1, read on the forward strand.
AAAAAAAAGTTTCCCTTCTCAATATCACTTTCCTTTTCAGGAAAGTTCTTTCCTTTGAGAACATAGGGCCTCCGATACTCTCATGACCCTGGTAAGTTCCCTGTCCAATTACCTATCATCGCCCAGCTGTGATTCACACCCTGCACTGAGATTTCATGCCTACAAAAAGTTCACATCCAAACAGTTCAAATGAAGTGGGTCAAAGGGACATAGCATGGATAATTCTGTGCACAGATGTTCAGCAGAGACAGTTGGGTAACCAATATGGAAATGTCATGTATTTAAACTCCAAGGCAGTGTAACCATTAATGACTGAGAAGTCTTTAAACAATGTATCCTCACCTGTCTGCTCTGGCCTGCAACATTTGAGTTCACTGTATGGTTGTTTATCTTTCTCTGTGTGGTTGTTTTTCTAATGACACCACGGTTTGACCAAGTCATAACTGCCACAGATTGCTCTTGCAGCATTGAAGATGGAAAATCAGAGTGGAAAAGACTGAATAGCCAATCTGTCACAGACTGTTTCTCCTAACGGGTCCTAGCCATCACTTCTAGTTTGCTATGACACTATAAAAATATGAATTTGAAAGTCAACATCCCTCCCACGCAAAGAAATTTACTTTAGAATCTGAAGGCTCACCATACAGCTGTAAATGTTAATGTTTAAACAAAAAAAAAGGAAATAGAACAAAGCAAAGGAAATATTCAAACTGGTCCCAGAGGAAGGCTGTGTCAAATGAATGTAAAGTCAGAGTTCAACAGAGATACTTAGGAACAGAAATCAAAGGAAAGCTTTCCATTAGAGAACAGGTATCTTATCTGAGCCCCGGCTATATAGTGGAGGCTCTCATAAAACCCCAATGGATAGTCACCTTGAGAATACTAGCCTCCATTTTACACAGCTAACCACAGAGCAACATCAGTGACCAAAGTTGCTCTTCTGTGGTGGATGCAAAGATCAAGCAGATGTCTGTTCTGAACTCTACCTTCAAAGTATCCAGAAGAGGAGATGAGACGGGTGCATAAAAAACAACAACATGAGACAAATCATACAAGAACTTGAATAAGAGACATAAAGTACCATGAGAAATCAGAACTGGGAAGGAAGTGTCCATGATAGCAAGAACAGGGCAGGGAAATCTGCAGAGTAAGGCATGGTTGAAGGAGGAAGTGGCGCCTTCTCAACTTGCTAATTCATTGGACAACCTTTAATATCTTCCTTCAGTGAAATTCCTCTGTGAAGTTCCATCACAGTAAGATTGATAAAATAGATTATAAGGTCAAGGAAACAGGATCAGGGTCTAATATACTTCTACAGAAAAGCATGAATCCTTACTAAAAACCCATTTGTACTGCCTAGTAAGATAGCAACTTGTTGCATGTGGTAATGCATACTCAGAGAATTAGAATTAAATTAAAATTAATTTAAATATCTGACAGACATATGTAGAAGAGCCAGAGTTTACTAAAAGTTTTCATGCACAGTACTAAAGAAATTCATATCAAAATTGTTAATAGTCCATGACAGTAATTATCCGATGCTGTGAGTTGTATCAAAATTAGATCTGAATGCCACTACATCAGGATGGTGGAGGGCCAGGAAGATGGCTCAGAGAATAAAAACAGGTCTTAGCTCTTAGCTGCCCAAGCCCGATGACTTCACTTTCATCCCCAGAACTCATGAGAAAAGTGAGATGGAACAGCATGTGCCTGCAACACCATCATTTCCACTGTGAGACAGGAGGCATAGAAAGCAGAGTGCCTTGAAATCTCACAGGCCAGCTAGTGTGTAGTGTATTAGTGTTGCGGCAGGAACAGCAAGAAAGATGCTGTCTCAGACAAGGTGGAGTGGAAAAGTACACCTCCAATGAGTTGTACTCTGATCTTCACACGTGCACTGTGGCACATAGCACCTACAGTGACACAGAAGCAAAAGAATGCGATAAAATGCAATTAAAAATCATTTTTAAAAAGGAGATAACAGAAGCTTTAAAATGTGTTGGTTATATTATGCAACAGAGTTTAAAATGCTTAGAAACAAATTTTTTTATATTAAAAAAGTGCCTTAGAGCATTGAGTTAGTTAATTAATTGAGACAGAGTTTTACTATGTAGCCATGACTGGCCTGAAACTTGTTATGCAAACCAGGCTGACTTCAAACTCACTGAGATCCATGTGCCTCTGGCTCTTTAGTGCTAGGATTAAAGGGATGGACAGCCACACTTGGCAATATTTGTTGTTGTTGTTGTTGTTGTTGTTGTTGTTGTTGTTGTCATCGTTGTTGTTGTTGGTTTTGTTTTTGTTTTTCAAGACAGGGTTTCTCTGTGTAGCTTGGCTGTCCTGGAATCGCTTTGTAGACCAGGCTGGCCTTGAACTCACATCAATCGCCTGCCTCTGCCTCTGGCAATATTTCTGACAATATTTTGAAAGTAAGAGAAACAAATACTTCAGTAGTTAGAAAGGTTGAGTAATGATAAAAGATTATAAGAATAGAGGAGTAAAATAAAGAACAAAATACGATGGGCAATAAAATATACTTGTCAGAAGTAATATTTTCTTCAAGTGGAAATAGTAGGAACAGAGAAAACTCTGGGGGTACAGAAGGCATATTTTCTGAAACCATTATCCACATTATCTAATTCTCTGGATGTATCTAAATCATCTGCAGAAAGGTCACTTCCTTGCATAATTTCTTCAGTATGTGCAAATCACTTGTTGTAAATTTGTTGGCTTATTTTGCTAATTCATAGAATATTTATGTGTAATTTTAATGCTCTATTGAAAGGAGTCTTTTAACCCCAACATTATAAATCATAGCTCTACAGTCCCATGGGGTTAAAATATGACATCACTGGTTTGTGGAAATAGTCTCAATGATTTCCAGCAAAGCACAAGCACCTGAAACACAGCACGAGTCTCCCCCTGGGAGTCCAAAGAAGACATACTCGCTTCCTCATTTGTATTGCCCTCATAATTAAAACAAACCGTGAAGGCGCAGTCTAGGACTAAAGTATGTTTCACACACTATCACTTGTATCCTGGACTTTTGATGTTTACAGCAGGGAGATGTGACCTTAAATTTTTGTTGTGAAACCATCAGGTTTTCTTTTTTGAAAAAAAAAAAAATGTACAAATTTTCCTTCAGAGTGAAAAAATCCAGTTAGTGAAGAAATACGGCCATGAAGAAGGAATAACTCAGCAAGCCAAAAAAGCTAGTGACACTTTTCACGATTCTTAACTAAGGAGTGTGAGGCTCTCTGAAACTTGTGTTTGCAAAGGCCACACTCGACCCGCTGCGCTGCTTGAGTGAGGAGTAACACTGTTATTTGGATGGATAGCACTATGAGGAATGAAGACACATGATGGTTTATCAGTCAATTCTTATGAATGGTCTTTCATAAGGAGATTTTCTCACGTGTACATGTGATGCCTTAGAGATTATCGGATAGGAAGATAGTGGATCATGAAAAAGTAGGCTTGGACACATCACTGAGTCTGAGGATAGGCGTACCTCAGCACCATTACATACCCACCTGAATAGTGCCCTACGTTTCCAGAGCTCTCTTTTGAAACTGTCACTATTAATCTCTACACTAGGAACATCTGAAAAGTACCCTCTCTCTCCTCTAGGTGGAAAAAAAATGAAGTTTAGTAATTGACATAGTTTAGCGAGCTCAAGACATGCTTAAAAGTTAAGCAAAGTGTCAACGCTGACAAGCCCAGTTGACTGGACTAAGTATTGAGGACACTGCAATCCTGACATGGTGACATCTCGCTGGCATCTTTTCCCCAACCCCCAATACCCATGCGTGGATATCCATATGTCACAGTGAGGAATTTCCTAGTGGATGCTACAGTTGTTAAATTAACAGCAAAGTCTAAATATTTGTTGTATTAATCCCAGAAACTCCATGACTAGATACGATTGGAGCTTAATTAAGCTTTTAGCTAAAGCATTTTTTTGTATTATTTAAAATCTTATACACCTAAAAACACATCATTTTCTTTTAATTAGTTTTTTAAATGTTTAACCAAAATGTTTAGTTAGTTTTTTTTTAAACTCTCTAAGCTTTCTAATAAGTTGCTTTCTTGATTTTTTTAAAATTTATTTTTAATTTATATATTCACTTTACACCCCAATCATAGCCCCCTCCATCCTCTCCTACCAATCCCTCCCTTTCCACCACCTTCTCCAAACCCCCCTCTCCTTGTCCTCAGAAACGGGGAGCCCCGACCAACAACCCACTCCAACACATGAAGTTGCATCAGGACTGAGTGCATCCTCTTCCACTGAGGCCAGGCCAGGTAGCTCTGTCAGGGCAAAGTGATCTAAAGCAGGCAACAATATCCATGTCATAGACATCACCCAATTTATTAGGGTACCCACATGAAGACCAAACATTTATGTATGTCCAGTCCGTGCATGCTCTTTAGTTGGTGCTTCTATCTCTGTAAGGCCCCATGGGTTTATGTTAATTGACTCTGTTGGTCTTCTTGCACCTTTTCTGTCCCCTCTGGGTCCTTCTATCCTTCCCTTCCACTCTTCCATAGGACTTCCTGACCTCCACCTAATGCTTGGCTGTGAGTCTCGGCATCTGGGAAGTGGCATGAAGGGTGCTCCCAGAGAACAATTAAGTTGGGCTCCTGTCTGTAAGCATAGCAGAGTATCATTAATGGTGTCAGGGGTTGTCTCTCTCCCATGGGTGGGTCTCAGATTGAGTCAAGCCTTGGTTGGTCATTACCTCAGTCTCTATCTTTATCTTGGCACATCTTGTAGGCAGGGTAAATTGTGGTTCCAATGTTTTGTAGATGGATTGGTGTTTCCCTCCTGCTCGGCTAAAGGGTGGCCTCCTCAGGCTCATGTTCCCTGCTACTAGGAGGCTCAGGCTCAGCTCCCTGTAGCCTACCCTGTTGCAGGTCTCCAGCTTCTTTCAGTGTTGCCCTTGACCTCTGTTTCCCTTTTCTCTCCAAGACCTCTCCTCTCACTACTCTCCCCAAATCTGATCCTTCCTCCCTCCTTCCCTTTCCACACCCACTCCTATGCAATTCCCTCTCTACTTCCTCTTCCACCACCTACAATATTTCCCTATCTGAGTGGTATTCAAGGAGTACTTCCCTTGGGCTCTCCTTGTTACTTAGCTTCTGAATTGTAGTATGATCATCCTGTACTACCTGGCTGATATGCACTTATAAGTAAGTACATGCCATGTGAGTAATTCTGGGTCAGGATTACCTCGCTCAGGATGATCCATTCTATTTATTTTCCTGCAAATTTCATGATTTCCTTGTTTTTAATAGCTCAGTTCTGTTCCATGTGTAAGTGTACCATATTTTCTTTATCCATGCTTCAGTGGAGGGACATCTAGGTTGTTTCCAGTTTCTGGTTATTATGAATAAAGCTACTGTGAGCATAGTTAAGCAAATGTCCTTGTTATATGGTGAAGCATCTTTTAGGTATATGCCCAGGAGTGGTATAGCTGGGTCTTGAGGTATCACTACTCCCAATTTTCTGAAATAGCACCAGATTGGTTTTCAAGCTGGTTGTACAAGTTTGCACTCCCACCAGCAAAGGAGGAGTATTCTCCTTGCTCCACGTCCTTGCCAACAAGTGCTGTCATTTGAGCTTTTGATCTTAGCCACTATGACAGATGTAAGATGGAATCTCAGAGTTGCTTTGATTTGCATTTCTCTGATGATGAAATAACTCTGAGCATTTTTTGCATCCTAGGATACTCTTCTTAATATAAATATTAATTAGTTTAAAGCATGGTATTTATTTTAATTTATTATAACTTATTCAGATTGTATCGTGATTGTTATCCCTTCACTTGTATCTTCCCAATCCCACCGCCCCACCCTCCTTTTCTCCTTATTTCCCTCCCCTAGACCTCTGACAGAAGGGGACCTCCTCCACTATCATATGATCACATCCTATCAGGTGTCATCCAGATAGCCTGTTTCCCCTTTCTCTATGTGTTGCTGGGCCTTCCCACCAAGCAGAAGTGAAAAAAATTAGGGCCAACAGAGTTTCTTTAAGTGCTTCTTAGACATTTGAAGTTCCTCTGTTGAGAATTTTCTGTTTAGCTCTCTACTCCACGTTTAATTGCATTATTTGATATGCTGGTATTTAATTTCTTGAGTTCTTATATATTTTGGATATTTTCCCAGTCTTTAGGCTATCATTTTGTTCTGTTGACAGTGTCCTTTGACTTATAGAAGCTTTTCTGTTTCATGAGGTCCCATTTATTACTTGTTGATCTTAGAGTCTGAACTGTTGGTGTTCTGTTCAGGATGGTGTCTCCTGTGCCAATGAGTTCAAGGCTGGTTCCCACTTTTCCTTTGTAATAGATTTAATGTAGCTGGTTTTATGTTAAGGTCTTTGATCCACTTGGACTTGAGTTTTGTGCAGAGTGATAAATATAGATCTATTTGTATTTTTCTACATGTAAACACCCAGTTAGACCAACACCATTTGTTGAAGATTCTTTCTTTTTTCCATTGTATGGTTTTTGCTTCTTTGTCAAGTTGAATGTCTATAGGTGTGTGGGTCTTTGATTCAATTGCATTGATCAACCAGTCTGTTTCTATGCCAATACCATGCAGTTTGTATTGCTCTATAGTACAGCTTGAAGTCAGGGAGTTCTTTTATTGTATAGGATTGTGTTAGGTAATCTGGATTTGTTTTGTTTTTGTTTTGTTTTTCCATATGAAGTTGAGAATTGTTCTTTCAAGGTTTGTGAAGAATTGTGTTGGTATTTTGATAGGAATTTCATTGAATCTATAGATTTCTTTTGGTAAGATGGCCACTTTTACTCTCTTAGTCCTACTAACCCATGACCATGGGTAATCTTTCCATCTTCTGATATCTTCTTCAATTTCTTATTTCAGAGACTTGAAGATCTTGTCATGCAGATATTTCATGTGCTTGGTTAGAGTTAAATGAGGATAATTTATATTACTTGTGGCTATTGTGAAGAGTATTGTTTCTCTAATTTCTTTCTCAGCCCATTTGTCATTTGTATACTGATATTTTTTAATTAAATTTGTATCTAGACACTTTGCTGAAAGTATCAGCTGTAGGACTTCTCTGGTACAATTTGGAGGGTTGCTTATATATATTATCATATCATCTGTGAATAAGGATATTTTTGCTTCTTCCTATCCAATTTGTATCCCCTTGGTCTCCTTTAGTTGTCTTCTTGCTTTACTAGGAATTGAAGTACCATGTTAAATAGATATGAAGAGACTAGGCAGTCTTGTCTTGTCCCTGGTTGTATTGGAATTGCTTTGAGTTTCTCTCCATTAATTTGATGCTGGTTATTAGCTTTCTGTATTTAGCCTTTATTATGTTTATGTATAGGTCTTGTATACCTTATCTCTCCAAGACTTTTACCATGAAGGGGTGCTGGATTTTGTCAAAGACTCTTTCTGCATCTAATGAGATGCTCATGTGATTTTTTCCTTTCAGTGTGTTTATATAATGAATTACATTGATGTATTTCTATATACTAAACCACCCCTACATGCCTGAAAGGAAGCCTACTTGCTCATGGTGGATGATTAGTTTGATGTGTTCTTAGTTTTGGTTTGTGAATATTTTATTGAGTATTTTGCATCAATGTTCAAGAGGGAAATTGATCTGAAATTTTCTTTCTTTGTTGAGTCTTTGTATAGTTTAGATATCATGGTGACTGTGGCTTTATAGAACGAGTTTAACAATATTCCTTCTGTTTCTATTTTGTGGAATAGTTTGAGTAATATTGATACTAGTTCTTTGAAAGTCTGCTAGAATTTTGCACTAAAACCATCTGGCCCTGGGTTTTTTGAGGTTGGTAGACATTTGATAACTGGTTTTATTTCCTTGGGGTTTATAGGAATGTTTAAACTGTTTACCTGATCTTGACTTAATTTTGGTAAGTTAAATCTATCAAGAAAATCATACATTTCCTTTAGATTTTCCAATTATCTGGAATATAGGCTTTTGAAGTAAGACCTAGTGATTCTTTGGATCTCCTCAGTGTCTGTTACTATGTCCCCCGCTCAGTTCTGATTTTGGTAATTTGGATTCTGTCTCTCTGCATTTTAGTTAGTTTTCTAGAGGTTTGTCTATCTTGCTGATTTTCTCAAATAACCAGCTCTGGGTTTCATTGATTCTTTGTATTTTTCTCTTTGTTTTTAAGTTACTTATTTCAGCCCTGAGTTTGATTATTTCCTGCAATCTACTCTTCTTGGATGTGTTTGCTTCTTTTTGTTCTAGAGCTTTTAAGTTTTCTTTTAAATTGCTAGTATGAGAACTCTACAATTCCTTTATGAAGTCATTTAGTGCCATGAACTTCCCCCTTAGCACTACTTCCATTGTGGTACTTTTCAATACAAATCTACTTCTCCTTACTTACAAGATCTTAGCATCAAACATCAAACAGTCATCTTTGAGTTGGTCGAAGTAGCTAGTGACATATCTAGGTTTTTCCCTTCTCTAAAGCATAGATTTAACTACTCTGTAGCAACTGATTCATAGCATGATAAAAGCATTTCTGCTTCTACGTTCTTATTGCAGGTAAGATTCTTTGTCATGAACTAATCTATAGCTGAGCTCTCTATTGACACTTTATTAACCATTAATCTAACTCAAACAAGCTTAACTGGTTGAGATATTTTAGAGCAATACAACCCTCCTTAATGCCAAGAAAATTTTAATACAATGCTTCATATTGTGGTGACCCCCCAATCATAAAATCATTTTGTGGATAGTTCATAACTATAATTTTGCTACTGTTACGATGTGTAATGTAAGTATCTGGTATGCAAAATATCAGATATGTAATGTCTTTAAAAAGAGTTGTTTAACCACCACAAGGGGTCACGACCCACAGGTTGAGAATCACTGTGTTAGTAACTCACTGAGCTCATGGATGAGATGACATCTGTTTTCTATGAAGTCTGCAGCTATTATAGAGTCCCGGCTGCTGCCCAGCCCACCTGCTTGACTCTCACTCAGCTTCCAGTTAGTTTAGTCTCAGTATTCCTGCTTTGTTCTCTGTAGACTCTTGTTTTCACATGAGATTCACAGCTCTACTCCTACGTGCTAACTTTGTTACAGAATAGGAAGTTCCAAGGAAGAACTTGAGTTCTATAGTGTGGCCACAAAAAAAGTGTGACAAGAGACAGAAACGCTACTGACAAACGCATGTTTTGAGGTGGAAACACAGATGCTGCACGAATAATCTAGACAAAACCATGGCTGCATCAAAGTAAAATGACAGTGGAGACCTAACACCTGAGAGATGCTGATCCTGCCTACAAGTTCAGCAGTGGAGTACTGTCAACCTCAGTCTTTCTTCTAATTTCCTCTTATTTCTAGTACTCTCTGGTTTTCTAGCTTGACAAACATTTCTTACAGTGCAAATTGTTTTTCTGTATAGCTCTTCAATACACATAAGGATTGAAACAGTATATAAAAGAGCAATTCACTTGGTCCATTCTTGTAGAAGAAGACATTCTCGTTGAAATTATTGATCAAAATAACCATAGCCACTGGGGCTGGGATGATGGCCAAAAGGATTAGAGCACGGTGCAAATATGAGGACCTGGCTTCTAGCCCCCAGTGTGGCCATATATACCTGTAACCCCAATGCAGGGGAGCAATGGGTAAGCCAGGAAACTCACTGGGGGATTTTTGACCAGCATGCTCACCCAAACAAGAGTAAGCTCCAGGTTCAGTGAGAGAACTGACTTGAGGGAATAAGGCAGATAATAGAGGACACCTGATAACATGATAAACATTTTAACTAAAAACAACTTTAGGAAGGACTGTGTTTATTTGGCTTATAGATTATATAGTCCATCATTGAGGTAGGCCAAAGTGAGAACTCAAGGTAGGAACCTGGAGACAGAAGCTAAAGCAGACACCAAGGAAAAAGCTGCTCACCGGTTTGTTCTCCATGGATTCTTCTCCTATGTTTCTTACACAACCCTGACATATGAGAATCCTTGTCTAGGCATAGTACAGGAACCTGGGCCTTTCCTTATCAATCAGCAATGAAGAAAACACCCACAGGCCAGTCTGATGGAGCTAACCCTTCAATTGGGATTTCCTCTTCCTAAATATCTAGGTTTGTGTCAAGTTAAAGAAAACCAGCTATGGCAACACTGATCTTCCTCCCTTGGGATCTACATGCAAGCACATCCACCCAAACATACACAAGCACCACACACGCATACACACAAATAAAAAAAAAAATTTTAAGTAAAATAGGAAAAACTTTGTCAGAGACTTGATATAATGAACCAGCTCCTAGAACTGTGTAAATGTGCCTGCATAAGCTCTATGGCACTGGAGATGGAGCTCGTATTTGTTAGAAAGAGTTCCTGGAAGTTGATTGGGGCATCTTCTCAAATCCTAGCCTGCAGAAAGGATTGGCACCCTTGGGGATATTGTGCCTACCTAAATACCAAAGAATGCCAACATATATGTAAAACTAAAGTGGCCAGAAACTTAATGTCTAAACATGTACATATTTGGAAATGAAAAGGAGGACTAACAATAGTGTGCCTGCATAGGGAGACAAAACGGGGTCCTAAAAAAGGAGGAGTTTGGGGGAAGGAAGAGGAAAAAGAGGGATGGGGAGGAAAAGTAGAAAGAAGAAAAACTGTGTGGTTTTTAAGCTAAGAAGTGAAACAATGACTTATTTTTCACAAAATATCCACAGGTAACTGACAACTTTGTTAAGAAATCCTGCTTGGGCATTTTGTCTGAAATCACAAAGACACCATTTAGAAATCATCCTTCACTTCTTAACAAAGCTAGAATTAGTACGTAAGAGCCTAGCAAACCATTAACATTTAGACTTCGCCAAAAGAAAATGGGGCCGTGGGACTCCACAACTGCGGTGGACCACAGCCTCTGCTCTCTCCCAGGGCTCTGGAGTTTTCCGGTGGCTGAGGCCTCTTTCCAACACCCGACGCAGAGCCACAAGTCAGACTTTCCTTGGAACCATGCAAGGACTAGGGCAGTTACTGGTTATGTTTATTTTCTGTAAGGCCTTTCTATCCCAACTTCTTCAGGGATATCACTTCTGGACCCAAACAGAAAGGCATATGTCAACCAAGCCTTTCCTAAACTTAGCATCAAAAATCATTCCAAAGCATGGAATATTTTCCAGAAGTTTTCAGACTTCATTTCTACCAGCTTCTAGTTTCTACCACTGGGCTGAACTGCTCAGTTATACTATAAACTAATACATATGACAGAGGACTGTAGTCTACCCATTGATTCTAGCATCTTCCTTACCCTCTCATAAAATGAAATCTTATTGATATTGATGACTGTTGATATCTCCTCTAGAGACTAAAAAATAAAACAAAACAAGAAACTTCCCTTCCTCATAGGCAGCTTCTCTGATGGGTTACTCAAAAAAAAAGTGATTGACATTCCCCCAGATGATGAAAATCCTCTCTTCCTCATAAGGAGTTTCTCTGGTGAGTTTCTCAGAGAAGATGAGGCCACTGACCCATCACTTTCTTACACTTTCTTATGAGCTCCATGGCCTAGTTGATTGTAATTTAGAAACAGTCATATATAGATGGCAGATGAAATACATCTTATTATCTTTTTCAATGAAGGATGGTGAAAAGATGGTGACATTTCCAAGCTGTGTTAAAAAAAATGTATCTGGGCTGGTGACAAGGCTCATCAGTAAACATTTCCTATCAATGCTGAGAATCATAGTAAGAGCCCCAGAGCCGACATGGTAGAAAGAGAGACCCATCTCTTGCAAGCAGGCCTCTGCCTCCCATATTTGTGCCCTCACAACCCCCAAAAGTTTTCCATAAAACTTCCTTTAAACCTCTGCCTTGTAACTAGGTGTTGAAATATTAAGGCCAATGACTCAATCACGTACTGCCAAAATTCTATGAATAAGTAGGAATCGGGTCTTTCTTCCACTATAGTCCAGGATTAAGTCATTTAAAAACCAATTGTATCACCTCCCAAAAGCTAATTCTCCTATATCTCAAGTCTTCCAAAGTAAGATTTAATACTGCCAATAATACCTAAATACAATAGGAAGGCAGGCATTTTATCACTTCTCCACATGTGGAGGTTACCTGTCGGACCACTGTAAATCATAGCTCAGAGAGAAGGAGGAAGCCGTAATATCATACCCATCCTTCATTCAGTGTATGAATTATTTGTGCTCTCAATGGATAAGACTATTTGTGCTTTTTTTATTATTATTATTATTAAGAACAATTTTAGTGAACACTGAATATCATTATCTCATTAGTATGCAATGAATGGTCTTTTAAGTATTTGAAATTTCTTAAGTGTCAACGAATGAGGTAAGCACATGCCTGTACATATAAGTATACACCTTTATCAATGTATTGTATATGTGTGTAAATACACCTTGTTCAAATCTATAGTGATATAGAATGAAAACAAATATTTAAACAGAGAGTGAATAGATAGCAATGCATTGAATAAATACTAACAAGAAAGCAAAGTATTCACAGCTAAAATAATTATTTGATGAGTCTTGAGCTATGGCCCAATATTTGGTCCATGCTAACTGGTAATACATTCTTCCCAAATGTATAGGACTGTACAGTGCAAACCTAGTGAGTTCCTCTTCTATAACTGTAAAGCTTAAGTAGAATATTCTGGTTCTTCTCATAAACGTTAGATGTCAAGGGCACTCACATGCCCGAGTTATACAACCCAAGTCATTTCTTCAATCATAAAATTCATTTCATCTTTCTTTTAATTTTAAGGCCTTAGGACTCTTTTGTGGTTAGAAAACTGTCTGGGTGATAATAAAAATTACAGCATAGCTGCCTCTAACAGTTTATGTTTCCCCTAAGCATCACAGCTAACCATGACTAACCCGCCCAAATTAATTTAATTTCATAGAATGAAGCATCACAAAACACAGAGCAGTGTCATTCCCATGAAGATGAGCCAGCTTTCTGTGCTCACTGCTCCTGGGGCTGCAGCCTCATCTGGGGACAGTTAGCATTCCAGGGCTCAACAGCCCTGGCAAATTCATACTCCTCCGGAGCTGTTAACTTGCACTTTTCTCCTTAGAATACTTTAGGTCTTATCGAGGTTTATGTCCCAGTTTTTACTTTCTTATCTTACTAATAGCTTACTTTTAAATATAAAAAGGAAACAAGAGAGACTTTTGTTGACAGTGACCAGGAGTAAAACTGAAGAAATTTATGCAAAAAGGATCTCTTTTTTTCCCCCCATGTTAAGAATTTATGATGTTTTCACTTTAGAATATCTTTAAGAATTCTGGCTTATTGTTTAGCTGGTGTAAAATTGGGTGAGATAAACATTCTGTAGGCATGTAGTAATGGAATCAGAAAATGCTTTCTACCTCTGACTCGCAACAGGACACCCAACACATAAGACATCAGGTAAAACACAGCACCCCTGGTCCCGAGGAAGGCAATGAATTTTCTACAATGTAATCGTTGTGACTGGGTTACCTACCTACACAAAAATACATGTTCAGCATATAGTATTCCAGATGGGGAACTGAACAGATTCTGAAAATTAGTTTTTAATAAAATAAAAAAAAACACTAGTAATAATTTAGCCTGAGGCACACAAATGAACAAATGTGCATTATTTGAAACTCACAAGGAAAATGTTCTCTTGGAAAAGTACACTCAATGGCTGTAAGAAGAACTTTGCAAACATTGTTCTAAAAGTTTCATAATTTGACTCACTTGCAAAGCTCCTCAATCCCCCAGACTGGAGCCAAAGCCCTACAACAAAGGGAAACTCTCTTTGGTTGCTCGTGTTGGAAATCACTTTCTCCGTTCCAACTCCCTTGCTATCTAAGTAGCTCCCTACAGTAATCATAAAAATGAAAATGGTAGAAGAAGGGACCCCTAGAAATAAGAAAGCATATTTGCCTGAAGTAATACCCTAATTTCCCCCGGGTTCTTCTCATAGAAGCATGCTGTTTCTATTCATAATGTGTGTAGTTTCATCCATCTCAATGTTCTTTTCCTTAGCCAATCTAATAGTGTCTGTTCCCATGGTGGCATCATGGTACCCAAACCCATTACATCCCTGAGGTTCTCAGTTTATATTTCCCCTAAGCATCATGACCAACCATGACAAATCCCCCACAAATTAACTTAATTTCCTAGAATGAAACTTCAAAGCACTCAGCTGGATGCCATGACTCATCTCCCAACCAAGGGTCCATCAGGAAATGTACGTGTTGCAGGTCGGTGCCACACAGCAGTTTCATTTGTTGGTTTGTTTGTTTTTTATTTAACCACACCAAGAACACGTGGAGAGAAACAGCTTTTCTTTTTAAAACAAAAATTACATTTATTATTTTTCAGGGGTGGGAGGCGATACATGCCACAGCACTGGTGTGGAAGAGGTCAGAGGACAATTCCTTTCCACCTTGTGGGTTCAGGCAATGGGACATAGGTTTTCTGTTTCAGGCGGCAGCTGCCCTGACCCCCTCAGCCATCTCTTTTTTTTTTATTTTTTATTAATTTATTCTTGTTACATCTCAATGGTTATCCCATCCCTTGTATCCTCGCATTCTTTCCTCCTTCCCATTTTCCCCTTATTCCCCTCCCCTATGACTGTTCCTGAGGGAGATTTCCTCCCCCTGTATATGCTCATAGGGTATCAAGTCTCTTCGCGGTAACCTGCTATCCTTCCTCTGAGTGCCACCAGGTCTCCCCCTCCAGGGGACATGGTCAAATATGAGGCACCAGAGTTAGTGGGAAAGTCATATCCCACTCTCCACTCAAATGTGGAGAATGTTCTGACCATTGGCTAGATCTGGGTAGGGATTTAAAGTTTACCGCCTGTATTGTCCTTGGCTGGTGCCTTAGTTTGAGCGGGACCCCTGGGCCCAAATCTGCCTATCATAATGTTCTACTTGTAGGTTTCTAGGACCCTCTGGATCCTTCTACTTTGCTATTCTCCCATGCTTCTCTCATCTAGAGTCCCAATAGGATGTCCTCCCCTCTGTCCCAGTTTCCTGGTAAGTCTTTGCTCAACCATGTTCATAGCAGCTTTATTCATAATAGCTAGAACATGGAAACAGCCTAAGTGTCCATCAGTAGAAGAATGGATAAAGAAACTCTGGTACATATACACTATGGAATACTACTTAACTATTAAAAACAAGGAATTTCTGAAATATGTGGACAAATGGATTGAGCTAGAAATGATCATAATGAGTGAGTTAACCCAGAAGCAGAAAGACTCAAATGGTATATACTCACTTATATCTGCATACTAGCCCTCAGCCATCTCATTTCCCTATTTTACCTTTTGTTCTGAAGCTCCAAAGCTTCCTCCCTTTAAGTAGCAAAAGAAAGAACTCCCAGTATTTAATGAATAATTATGTACTTAAGACATTTTTATTATTCAAATTGTTTTCTTTCTTGACAGAAAATAAGGTCAAAAATAACAGGGGATGACATCATTGCTGCTTTAGGGGCTTTTGAACATATGGACAGCAACGCACAGCTGTTTGCTGACTTTATTGCTAAAGCTTGGATAGATTCCACAACATGGATGTAGGCATACTTTAAATAACTTTTTTAAAGGACAAATCAGCAGGGGAGATGGCTCAGTGGTTGAAGTGCTTATCAAACAAACTTAAGGGCCAGAGCCCAAATTCCCACAACCTGTGCAAATGTCAGGTGAGTTTGATAAGTACAAAAATCTCAATACATAAAAATAAATGTGAGTTTCCAGCAGCAAGCCAAGGAGGGTGGGGGGAGGGAGGATTGAATAGGGAGAGTGAAGGGATGCTATGGGAAGGCAGGTGGGGGACAAGCTGACCCAGCCAAAAGAAAGATGAGAGAACTTCCCCTGACCCAAGGCTGGGTAAAGGAACAAATGATGGAATTAAGGGACAAAGAAAGCACTACTGCTTGTGGTTGAGATGTTTCTAGAATGTTCTAGTAGTATAGCTGTTAGTGATGGATACTACCGAAAGATATTTCTCAGGGGAATTTGCCAAACACAAAGTAAAATGGGCACTTTGTTGGGGGACAGCATTTTGTGATCAAATAACAATATGTTAATATACAAAATTGTCATCCTGAAACTTCTATGCTGTGGATAATTTAAGCTGACAGAAATAGAAAACGAGAGATCCAAGATGGCAGCAAGCAGCGTGGACCGTGCTTGGAGGCTCCAGTGAACAATTCAGGGAATTGCACAGATTTCTGAGCCAGGAACACCGAAGTCCCCACACCATGGCAGCAGAAGTGCTCCACGGTTCGGAGGGACCAGGGTGCGGAGGACCTGCGTGCCCCTGCACATGGGAGGAGTATGGATTTTCTCGGATCGGAGTAGCAGCAGCAGAGGCAGCAGCAGCAGCAGCGGTGGTGACTGAGGTGTGCAGCTCAGAGCCTTCCGGTGGAGTCGATTGGTGTGGTAGCTGTGGGAGTTGCTGCGGGAGAGGGGACTTTGGGCAGGATTTGGGTCCCATGGTTCCTTGGGACCCAGACTGGACTCGGCAGACAGTTCAGCCCCAGAGTCCCGGGTTCAGCTCAGTGCCCAGTACCATGCAGACGCTGGCTCAGCTCAGCAAGCAATTCTGCCTGAGGCACTAGCTCAGCACAGCCACAGATCCCCTGCTGTGATGCAGGCTGGGCCTAGTGCTCAGTTCCACCCTAGGCACCAGCTCAGCTCAGCAGCAGCTACCCTGCTGTGATGCACTCAGTTCCACCAGCAGCACTAGCTCAGCACAGCCGCAGTTCTTCTGCTGTGACACAGGCTGGGCAGAGCACTCAGTTCCACCGGAGGCCCTAGCTCAGTGCAGCTAAAGTTCTCCTGCTGTGACGCAGGCTAGGCGGAGCGCTCGGTTCCACTGGAAACACTGGCTCAGCTCAGCAAGCATTTCTGCCTGAGACTCAAGCTCAGCTCGGCGGACAGTTCTGGGGCACTGACGCAGGTTGAGGTCAGCACGCAGATTCAGACAGGACGCCCTACCTGGACTTCCCAGGCAGTTTGGTTCCAGAGACTCTAGCTGAGCTGTGTGCACAGGCTCGGTGGCCCTAAGGCTCTCGCAGTTTAGGCCCAGAGTCCCGGGCTGAACTCAGCGCACAGTGTGAGTCCAGAGTCCCTGGCTGAGCTCGGTGCACAATTCCGACCCGGAGACTCAGGTGGAGCTCGGCGTGCAGTTTGGGGCCAGAGTCCCTAACTGTGCTTGGCAGAGAGATTGGGCCCAGTGACGCTAGCTGAGCTTTAGGAACAGTCCTGGCTATAAGACTCTGGTTGGACATAGTGTTCAGTTTCAATCCAGAATTCCTGGCTGAGCTTAGCAGACAATTCGGGCCCTGAGTCAAAAACTGAACACAGAACGCACTTTGGGCCAAAAACCCCTAGCTGAGCTCGGTGTGCAGCCCCAGCCCAAAAATTCTGGCTGGACCCAGTGTACATTTTGGGCCCTGAATCCCTAGCTGAGCTCGGCAGACGGTTTAGGCCCTGAGAATCTAGCTGAGTTCGGCCCGTGATTCGGGCCCAGTGTTCCTGGCTGGACTTGGCAGGGGACACAGAAGGCTGTGGATACCTTGGCATGACCCAACGCTCATTCAGACACCCAGAACGATTGCAGGACCTACAGCACAGGGGAGCTGAGGATCACTGGCTGTCAGGGTCCAAAACGACAGGGCTAACCTCCTACCAACCACACCAGTGAAGCATTAGAGCTTCCAGCCTAGGAAAATTGTGAGAAAACAAGTGAATCTATCATCAGACCCCCTCCATCCAACTCTGGAAGCTACCCAACAAAAACAAAGATGGAAAGATGACTAAAGGACAGCGTAAAAGCATATTCAAAAAAAAACCCAAAACAACATGGCATCTCCAGTTTCCAGCTATCCCAAAGAAAACAACCCAGAGAACTCAAATACAATGGAAATACAAAAAAAAAAAAGACCTCAAATCCTTGGTAATGAGGATGATCATGGAGGAAACAAATAAAAATCCTAGTCAAATGCAGGAAGACAAGCCAAACAGGTGAGAGACATAAAAGAAGCACATAGAGTAGAACTGGAAAAATTGCAAGAAAATGCAAACAACCAAATGAAAGAAATAAATAAAATGGGTCAAGCTCTGAAGACCTATAAAATGGCAATGGAAGAAACTCAGGAATATACAAACAATCAGATGAAAGAAATCAAAAAATCAGTTCAAGATCTGAAAATGAAAATGGATTCAATGATAAACACACAGACAGAAGAAAAACGAGAACGTAAGACCTCAGAGAAGAAGGCAAGCAACACAGAGGTAGGCTTTTCTAACAGAATCCAAGAGATGGAAGAACGAATCTCAGGTCTAGAAGATACAATCACAGATCTTGAAGCAACCATTAAAGAAAATGCCAAATCTGGAAAACTCCTGACACAAATCGTCCAAGAAACTAAAGACACCATGAAAAGAAGAAATCTGAGGATAACAGGCATTGAAGAAAGAGAAGATATCAGACTCCAAGGCCCACAAACTAGTCTCAACAAAATCATAGAAGAAAATTCCCCAATCTAAAGAAAGAGATGCCTATAAACATACAAGAGGCCTACAGAACACCAAATAGAATTGACCAGAAAAGAAAAACTGCCCGTTACATAATAATCAAAACACAAAACATACAGAACAAAGAAAAATATTAAAAGCTGCAAGGGAAAAGGGCCATATAACATTTAATGGCAAACCTATCAGAATTACACCCGACTTCTCAGCAGAGACCATAAAAGCCAGAAGGGCCTGGACAGAGATCCTGCAAATCCTAAGAGACCACAGATGCCAGGCCAGACTACTTTACCCAGAAAAACTATTAATAACCATTGAGGAGAAAACAAAATATTCCATGACAAAAACAAATTCAAACAGTACCTACCCACAAATCCAGCTTTACAGAAGGTACTAGAAGGAAAACTCCATCCCAAAGGGTCAAGCTACAACCAAAACTACTCAGGAAATAGATAACTATCCCATGACAAAAACACAACTACACAAATGACCGACTGGCAAAAACATCAAAATTAAGACTCTTAACAGTCACTGGTCATTAATATCTCTCAACATCAATGGTCTCAATTCTCCAATAAAAAGACACAGACTAGCTCAATGGGTGTATAAACAAGATCCAACATTCTTCTGCATTCAAGAAACACATCTCACCCATAATGAAAGGCATTACCTCAGGGTAAAAGGTTGGAAAAAAATATTCCAAGCAAATGGTCACAAGAAGCAAGCAGGCGTAGCCATTTTAATATCAAATAAAATAGACATTCAACCAAAATTAATGAAAAGGGATGAGGAAGGACACTTCATATTCATCAAAGGTAAAGTCAACCAAGATGACATCACAATTCTGAACATCTATGCTCCCAATACAGGGGCACCCACATTTGTAAAAGATCTGCTACAAAAGCTTAAACCACACATCGATCTCCACACAACAATAGTGGGAGACTTCAACACCCCACTCTCACTGAAGGATAAGTCATTGAAACAGAAACTAAGCCGAGAAATAACATCATTAACCAATGCCATGGGTCAAATGGATCTAACAGATATCTATAGAACCTTTCACCCGCACAAGAAAGAATATACCTTCTTCTCTGCACCCCATGCAACCTTCTCCAAAATTGATCATATCGTCGGTTACAAAGCAAGCCTCAATACATACAAGAGGATTGAAATAATACCTTGTATCCTATCAGATCACCATGCTCTTAGGCTGCAATTCAACAACAATAGAAATAACAAAAAGCCTACATGTACGTGGAAACTAAACAACTCTCTGCTAAATGACACCTGGGTCAGGGAAGAAATAAAGGAAGAAATCAAGGAGTTTCTGAAATTCAATGAAAATGAAGGAACAACATACCCAAATTTGTGGGATACATTGAAAGCAGTGCTAAGAGGAAAATTCATAGCACTAAGTGCCTTTAAAAAGAAATTGGAAACATCGCACACAAGCATCTTAACGACACAACTGGAAGCCCTAGAAAAAAAGAAGAAGAAACACCCAAGAGGAGTAGATATCTGGAAATAATCAAACTCAGGGCTGAAATTAACAAATTAGAAACTAAGAAAACAGTCCAAAGAATCAACAAAACCAAGAGCTGGTTCTTTGAGAAAATCAACAAGATAGACAGACCGTTAGCCAAACTAACTAAAAGGCAGAGAGACAGTATTGAAATCAACAAAATCAGAAATGAAAAGGGAGACATAACAATAGACACTGAAGAAATTCAAAGAATCATAAGATCCTACTTTGAAGGCATATACGCCACAACATTTGAAAATCTAAGGAAAATGGATGATTTTCTTGATCAATTTCACTTGCCAACGTTGAGTGAAGAACAGATAAACAAGCTAAATAGTCCCATTTCCCCTACAGAAATAGAAGCAATCATCGATAGTCTCCCAACCAAAAAAAGCCCAGGGCCAGAGGGTTTCATTGTAGAATTCTACCAGACCTTCAAGGGCAAGCTAATACCGATATTATTCAAGCAACTCAAAAAGATAGAAATGGATGGAACATTACCAAATTCATTCTATGAGGTCATAGTCTCATTGATACCTAAACCTCACAAAGACTCAACAAAGAAAGAGAATTTCAGACCAATTTCACTTATGAACATCGATGCGAAAATACTAAATAAAATATTTGCAAAACAAATACAAGAACACATCAAAGATATCATTCATCATGACCAAGTAGGCTTCATTCCAGGCATGCAGGGATGGTTTAATATACGGAAATCCATCAATGTAATCCACCATATAAACAAACTGAAAATAAAAAGCCACATGATCATCTCTTTAGATGCAGAGAAAGCATTTGATAAAATCCAACACCCATTCATGTTTAAAGTTTTAGAGAGATCGGGGATACAAGGCACTTTCTTCAACATAATAAAGGCTATATACAGCAAGCCAATAGCCAAAATCAAAGTAAATGGTGAGGTATTCAAGGAAATTCCTCTAAAATCAGGAACAAGGCAAGGCTGCCAATTCTCTCCATATCTCTTCAATATAGTACACGAAGTTCTAGCCAGAGCAATAAGACAACAGAAGGAGATCAAGGGTATCCAAATGGGAAAGGAGGAAGTCAAATTATCCCTATTTGAAGATGATATGATAGTGTACATAAGTGACCCTCAAAATTCCACCAGAGAACTCCTACAGCTGATAAACACCTTCAGCAAATTGGCTGGATACAAAATTAACTCAAAAAAGTCTGTAGCCTTCCTATACACAAATGACAAGCTTACAGAGGAAGAAATTAGGAAAACCACACCCTTCACATTAGCCACAAACAATATAAAATATCTAGGAGTTACCCTAACTAAGCAAGTGAAGGACTTGTAGGAAAAAAATTTCAAAACTCTGAAGAAAGAGATTGAAGATGACCTGAGAAGATGGCGTGATCTTCCTTGCTCATGGATCGGGAGAATTAACATAGTAAAAATGGCCATCCTACCAAAAGCAATCTACAGATTCAATGCAATCCCTATCAAAATAACTACACAATTTTTTAAAGACATTGAAAGTTCAATTCTGAACTTCATATGGAAAAACAAAAAACCCAGAATAGCTAAAACAATCTTGTACAATAAAAGATGCTCCGGAGGAATCTCCATACCTGATCTCAAACTGTACTATAAAGCAATAGTACTTAAAACAGCATGGTACTGGCACAGCAACAGGCTGGTTGATCAGTGGAATCGAATCGAAGACCCAGATATGAATCCACACACATATGGTCACTTGATTTTTGACAAAGAAGCCAAATCCATTCAATGGAAAAAGGATAGCATCTTCAACAAATGGTGCTGGTCTAACTGGAGGTCTATGTGTAAAAAAATGAAACTGGACCCATATTTGTCACCTTGCACAAAACTCAAATCCAAGTGGATTAAAGACCTCAACATAAATCCAGAGACACTAAGTCACTTAGATGAAAAAGTGGGGAAGAGCCTGGAACATATTGGCACAGGAGACAACTTCCTGAACAGAACACCAACGGCTCAGGCCTTAATGTCAACCATTAATAAATGGGACCTCATGAGGCTGAGAAGCTTCTGTAAGGCAGGTGACACTGTCAAGAGAACAAAGCAACAGCCTACAGACTGGGAAAAGATCTTCACCAACCCTATATCTGACAAAGGTCTAATATCCAAAATATATAAAGAACACAAGACATTAAACACCACCAAACCAAATAACCCAATTGAGAAATGGGGCTTGGAACTAAACAGAGAATTCTCAACAGAGGAATATCAAATGGCTGAGAAACACTTAAAGAAATGCTCAACCTCCTTAGTCATCAGGGAAATGCAAATCAAAATAACTTTGAGACTCCATCTTACACCCATCAGAATGGCTAAGATCAAAAATTCAAGTGACACCACATGCTAGCAAGGATGTGGGGAGAGGGGAACACTCCTTCATTGCTGGTGGGAATGCAAACTAGTACAGCCACTTTGGAAATCTATCTGATGCTATCTCAGAAAAATGGGAATAGGGCTTCCTCAAGACCCAGCTATTCTACTCCTTGGAATATACCCAGAAGATGCTTCAGCACACAACAAGAAAATTTGCTCAATCATGTTCATAGCAGCCTTATTCTTAATAGCCAGAACATGGAAACAGCCTAAGTGTCCATCAGTAGAAGAATAGATAAAGAAACTGTGGTACATATACACTATGGAATACTACTCAGCTATTAAAAACAAGGAATTCCCAAAATTTGTGGACAAATGGATGGAGCTAAAAATGATCATAATGAGTGAGATAACCCAGAAGCAGAAAGACTCAAATGGTATATACTCACTTATATCTGCATACTAGTCCAAGGGGCATGTCCCATGAAAGCCTTCACTTACCAGGAAACTGAGACAGAGGGGAGGACATCCTACTGGGAATCTAGATGAGAGAAGCTGGGAGAATAGCAAAGTAGAAGGATCCAGAGGGTCCTAGAAACCTACAAGTAAAACATTATGATAGGTAGATTTGGGCCCAGGGGTCCCGCTCAAACTAAGGCACCAGCCAAGAACAATACAAGGGGTAAACTTTAAACCCTTACCCAGATCTAGCCAATGGTCAGAACATTCTCCACATTTGAGTGGAGAGTGGGATATGACTTTCTCAAGTACGCTGGTGCCTCACATTTGACCATGTCCCCTGGAGGGGGAGACCTGGTGGCACTCAGAGGAAGGACAGCAGGTTACCGCGAAGAGACTTGATACCCTATGAACATATACAGGGGAAGGTAATCCCTTTCAGGAACAGTCATAGGGGAGGGGAATAAGGGGAAAATGGGAAGGAGGGAAGAATGGGAGGATACAAGAGATGGGATAACCATTGAGATGTAACAAGAATAAATTAATAAAAAATATAAAAATAAAAAAATAAAATTAAAATTAAAAAAAAAAAAGAAAAACCTTTAGTTTCTAAAGAAGCTAAAACAAAATGTGAAAGACAAAAAAAAAAAAAGAAAGAAATAGAAAAGGAATGAACACTACCCCCACAAAAAAATAATACTGGGGAAAGTTGGAGAAGCCCAAAGATATCCCTATCCCTAGTCTTTATGATGTAAACTTAGCCTTCCCCAAACTGTTCCTGTTTGTCACACATCCTTTTTTAAATGTATGGTCATCATCTTTCCTTCTTTAACTATAACCTTAAATGGGGGTATACTCAGAAGTGTGCCCATCCGTAAAATGCAGGCTTAAATTAATGTAGTGTCTTCCAAAATACAGTCACAATACTTCCCTTGTTTGGGGGTTGTTGGTTAGGAGGTAAGTCTTGTGCTCCTCTCCCCTGAATTAGAGGAATGATTCAGGAGTTATAAGCACTTGTTGCTCTATTGACAGACCCAGGTTCAGTTCCATGTGCCTGCATAGAGGTTATGAAGTGTCTGTAACTCCAGGTCTAGAGGCCCGTCATCTCCTGTCAACACTGCATTCACTGGACCACTATATGCGCAGGGCACATGGTACACAGAAACATATAAAAACAAACACACATATATAATAAAAAGTAATAGTTTTTATAATATCAACTGTTCTGTACAATTTAATGACTAAGGTGATGATAGCCATTCCTAAATCGAGCTCCCAAGTCTGTTATACTACCTACAAATCCTTTATAACAAAACTCGATCCTGTGAGTTGCATTTGAGGCAATGAAAATGTGGCTTTATTCCATTGACAGAGAGTAGAAAGTAGGTCACAGTTGGTAATGACACAACACAAGGAAAATGGACACATCAATGGAAAAGGGAATTTAAAGGACAGGGTGACTAAGAAATTGCCACCAATTTTGTGAGCGACCCCTTGGGACCTCGAGTCATTTTTATTTAAATATCATGGGGTCATAAGCTTTCTACAAGCTGAGACTTGAGGAAACCCAGGCAGCTGGCAGTTGGCAGCCAACATAAAGTAATTAGTATGGTGTGCTGAGTACGGCTGGCATGCAATAAATCAAAGGGAAGCCGTACAGTGAGCACACAAAGCTATTTTTCCGGAGCTGCTTTCTTAACTTTCATCTTCAAAGTCTAAGGCTACCTTTTCTGTCAGCCCACCTACAGAGAAAGGCGCAGCTAGAGGAGAAGCAGGGCATCTCCACGGTAATAGAAAGTAAGAAAGCATTCGGAACCACAAGAAGAACAAGCCTGTGTTTGTCAATATTACCAAAAAGGCACTCTCTCTAAAGACACTTCAGGATACAGGGCCTTTAGTAAATCAAATTCGCATTTAACTCACAGCGCACACAGCTTTGCCAGTAACCTGCAGTGCATAGTGTTTTGGTTCCTATAGACAATTCAATGTCTATGACAAGTTGAAAATGAGATGAGTGGTATTGATCCAGAGAGGATAAATTTTAAGGTCCATTTGTCATGATTTCAAGTAGAAATTATGTAGAACCACCCAAAGGGGTGTAATAATACATACAGAGAGAATCAAAGGGAAACGCAGAAGATTTTTAAAAATAAAAATACAACCACTGGAGTGACCTGCAGATGAAATGGTGCCTTTTCCTCCCTACCTACAGCATCAGTGACAATCAAGCACACTCCTGTTCTTTACTCTGTATCTTGAAACATTTAGATCATTAACTTACAAAGTCCTTGCTCACATCCAACCTCTTTACATACAGTTTGCCTGTGAAAAACTGAACACTGATCTGAATTATCCAATATAACCTTCCTTTTGGTCATTCAGCCACTCCAATATATATATATATATTGGATACCAGAGTGTGCAGTACGTAGTTTCTCTAAGAGACAAAGCTACTTTCAGAGAATTAACAAGCCCGGCTTCTGAGCTTAGAAATCTGAAGTATGGAATTTATCTCATTATAAACTAACTCAAGTAATGTTGTCCACGAGGCATCTGGGGAAAGAGCCAGAGGCCTCTTTGGAGAAAGGTTATAGCTTGGTTGTGAAATGTCCACTTCATTCCCAGATGCTGGTGCTGTTGGGGGAAAGTCATAGAACTTTTAGGGGGTGGAGCCTCACAGGAGGAAGTCACTGGATCAGCTCTTGAGGCCAGCCCCTGTCGCCATATTTTCTCCACGAAGGACTGAATCCCATTTGCAACAATGGCCAAAATAAACACTTCTTGTTTGTTACCTTCTAGAAGGCTTGTCCAGGTTTGTTTTCTCTGACATTTAATGTATTAAAAGACAGGAAACATCTCCCAGAGAGACGGAGAGCAGGAAGAGGGAGATAGAGAGAGAGGGAAGAGTCCATGCAGAGCAGGAAGGACTAGTGGCCAAGCCTGTCTTTCTCTTGAAGGTATAAGGTTTAAAGTGATTTGTATTTCCTGAGATGTGTCCATCTCCACAATTTTGGATCGAATTTATAGACCTACAGCTAGCTTACAGTAAATATATACATGGTCAGAACCAGCTTTGGGCATTTCTGACCAGCCTGAACACTAGCTAACAGGAGCAAAAGACTGCTGTGCCTTTGTCTCGTGTCAGGAAAGTAAGGAAGAAGCTAGAAGTTTGCCATCTTTTCTATTTATTTGTAGCTGCTTTCCCTGTCAGGGTATCTGACTAGCTCGTGTTCCCTTGTCTTTCCATTTCATTTGTCATGGTGTTTTACCACAGCAACCTAACAGAAACGACCACAGAGACTTCACCTGCTCGAAGCTCTACCCCAAAATTCAGAGAGAGACTTCACAATCTCACACTCAACAACTACTATCAAATGCATTCAGCCTAAAGAGAAGAATACGAATGTAAGGACATACATGCGTTTCCATGCAAGGGGTAAGCTGTCAAAATCAGCAGACACTTACCAAGAAAGTGGGTCAGAGGAGAGGATATCCGATTGAGACTTTAGGCAAGAGTAGCATGGAAGAAAGAGGAAATTGTAGGACCCACAGGGTCCTGGAAACCTACAAGAAGAACTTTACGACAGGCAGATCTGGATCCTGGGGTCCTCCTCAAACTAAGGCACCAGCCAAGGAGAATATAGGCAGTAAGCTTCGAACCCCTACCAAGACCTAGCCGACGAACATGACACTCTCCAATGTTGAGTGCAGAGTGAGATCTGACTCTCACATGAACTCTGGTGCCCCCTTTCTGACCATGTTCCCTGGATGGGGAGACCTGGTGGCACTCAGAGGAAGGATAGCTAGTTACCAAGAAGAGACTTGATATTCTGAGAGCATATATAGGGGGAGGAGGTCTCCCTCAATCACAGACATAGGGGAGGGGAGAAGGGGAGAAATGGGAGGGAGGGAGGAATGGGAGGAGACGGGAGAGGGGCTAACAATCGAGATGTAATATGAATAAATTAATTAAAAAAAAAAAAACAAAATCAGCAGACATTCAGTGGTGAAATAACAGCTAAAGTAAGAGTTTAGGTTAAAATACTGCTATGCTTGGTTTAGAAGCTCAGTTTAGCTAGGAAGCCAATACCCCAGGAGCTGTTACAGTAGTTGAGCTTGGCAAATTCCAAATTTAGCTTGTTTTTTTAATACATTGTACTACTCCAAGATGGAGGTGGTATCTTTATGATCTTTTTTTTCCCCTACTACTTCCTAAGTGAGAAAAACTCTACTATCTGGGAATAACATTATTTTTGGCTGTGACCATTTGTGGACAATTGTCTAACTACATGCAGCTGTTGAAATGTAAATGAGCAATGAATTAAGCACATATTGAAACTTCATGTTTTCAATCTAGTTCACTGAATTTTAGGTTGATGGGGCACACACAACTTTTGATCAACACTGGACACAATTAAGTATATGCAATTTAGCTGAAGTTTTTGTATCTTCTGTAAATTATGCTATATTCACGAATGCAGAATTTTAAAAGAACAAATACAATGTAAATTTAATGATATTCACTTGAAGGGTACAGAAAACACCTTTATTTAATTGCCTGGGGAGGTAAATTTTTCTGTGTGCAGCTCTCTGAAGTCTGTATAATAATGTTTGTAGCAGGTTCACAACTAGGGTGTGTCCCAGCTGACAGAATCTAATAGTGATGCTGCTGAGATCAAAACACACAAGATGTAGTTCATTAACTGTGAGTTTGCTGCAGAGTTTCTAAGGAAAGTTTTTGATATATATATATATATATATATATATATATATATGTATATATATATATATATACATACAGAGAGAAAGAGAGAGAGAGAGAGAGAGAGAGAGAGAGAGAGAGAGAGAGAGAGCGCCAGGAGTCAGGTGAGGTGTAGGGACTTTCTTTAATGCCAGCACTCAAGAAGCAGAAGACGGCTGGGTGTGGTGGTGCACATCTTTAATCCCAGCACTTGGGAGGCAGAAGCAGGTGGATCAATGTGAGTTTGAGGCCAGCCTGGTCTACAAAGTGAGTCCAGGACAGCCAAGGTAACACAGAGAGACCCTGTCTCAAAAAACCAAAAAAAAAACAACAACAAAAAAAAGAACAAGCAGAAGAAGGCACATCTCTGTAAGTTCAAGGCCAGCCTGATCAACAAAGTGAGTCCAGGACAGCCAGGGCTCCATTGCACAGAGAAACCCTGTCTTGAAAAAACAATATATATTATATATTATATATAATATTTAAGGTCACTAAATTATACTGAAGAGGAAGCATGGAACCATTGATGACTAGCTGTTCAAGCAATGTGAAAAGAGTCGGAAGCACAGCCTGTTTATGGATCTAGGTTCTCCTAACTCGGACAGTGATTTCTTGTTGTGTCATGTTCCTTTCTCTGTATAAAGAAAATAAAAAGACAATGTTTTTAAAGCAGAACTCTATTAAAGCTCTGGTCAAGGGGAGACCAGATTGCAAGTTCAAGGCCACTTGCATGTGCAGTGAGTTCAAAACCTGACTGGAAATCCTAATGAAAAAGTAGAATAAATAAACAAATGCAAGCCGAGTGGCCCAAGCCTATAATCTCAGCTATTCAGGAGGCCTAGGAAGAACACAAGCTCCTTCAAGTTCTGTAGTGTCTGCCACAGAGTGAGTTCAAGTCCAACCTGGTCGACTTAGAGACATCCTGTTTTAATTTTTTATTTTAATAAAAAGAAAAAAAGAAGTCTAGTCTATAGTTTGGTGATGAAACTCCTGTGATGTACTAAACTCTGAGCTCAGACTTCAGTACCACAGAAAAGAAAATTATTAAAACTGTGCAAAGAAAGCCTCGGGCAGATGCCTAACATAACCCTAAGTGAGATAAAAGGGAGAGACACAGTAATTGCGTGCTGCTTTATGGTTTAAGAAAAGAAGGAATATCTGTAAATTTTCAGCTCCTGTGGTGTATTGATTCTAAAGTTAAAACCAGATCTATTTAAGAAATCACCTAACTGGTTTAGCAGAGCTAGGGGTGCCGAACTGATTATCCAATAAACTCAATAGATCCACCATCTCTTCCACTCTCTTTATTTTTCTGACTGCAGTGACTCCCACGAAAGACTTAGAGCTCACTTGGGAAGTGTTCCACAGTCTCTAAGCGCACCGCTTCCCAGCCAGAGCCTTGCCAAAAGCAAGCATCCGCCCCTGACCTTCTAAATCCATCACTCTTTGAAACTCCAATCACAGAAGAAACACTTAGGAAAACGTGGCTCTTTCATCTCTGTGTGGCCGCAGCTACATCGCTCTTCCTACAGAACCCTGCAACCCCCAGTTCCTCTTCACACTTGGGAGAATGCTTTGAAAAAGCCAGTTCCAGCCAAAGTTCTCAGCCTTCTATTTCCTTCTTTACTTAAAATGAGGAAATGATTTGTAGAAAAGGAAAAAAAAAATATAACAATACAGGGATTCGTTTATTGTCTGCTTAGCCGGTCTGAATTCTCTCCTTGTCCTCGTATTTGCTGACTCTGGAAACTCATTGAGTCCATTCTCAGCACTTAACAGATATGAATTTTTTTTTTAATTTATTCTCCATCCTTAACCAGGGAGTTGGTAAAACATAAATGCTAAAATTTCTTCAGCACGCGTGAGATGCATAGGCTAAAGGCACTGTATAATATACAGCCAAAGAACAATTAAAAATCAAAATTATATTTGTGTATGTGTACTCAAAAATATGCATGTGGACTTTCTAAGGGTTCGCATTATTTATCTTTATGTCACACGATGTGCTCGCGACTGTTAGCACTAACCAGGAGGCGCCTTTGCTTCTCCAAGTAAGCATTTAATAGATTAATAACACAGGATATTTGTTGAGCACTCTCGGCATTCTGGGTGACACGCTGGGCATTCTGTCTGCACTGGACTCTTCAAGCCTGATCTCAAACGTGAGGCAGACACTTTCCAAATGTAGAAACTGAGAATCTCAAAGTTTCCTGAGGCCCCCATGTATAGTGAGGTACTAGACATGTTAGACATCAAACCATGCTTTTCATCAACTCTTTTCTTGACATAGACTCTTGGGAGGGGCCACTGCTAATTTCAATGTGAGAAATGATGGGGCTTCTCCTAAGATTGTTTTTTCAGCTTTTTATGGTCCATGTAAACCAAATTCATGATTCTCTTCCAGATATGAAGAGCTGAAATACTGACCTGTTACCATGTTCCTTTTTTCATCCTTCCTTAAGCCCTTTTTCTTCACTCGCATTATTGGTATTCATTCTATGTTGCTTACTTTTATTTTATTTTCTGTGGCCATATAAGGCATTTAATGGTTTCTTGGAACTGAAGAAAAAGTAAGTGTATAAATAACATTGGAGGGTAAGAGTTGAGAAATGTGGACTACATTAAAGACAAAGCATTACTTTGGAATGAGGAATAGCTTGATCATGGTGGCCACTATCTCATCATTTAGAAAAGTTAATGTGTCATGCTACCCAAGTGATTTCCCGCCCCCCCCCCCGCCCCATATAACAGAAATTCAGTTTTTCACAAAAGCGTTTTACTACCTTAAAAACAAATTAGAAACTTCAACTCTCCTTCTGATATTTTCTAAAGACATAGAAATCGGTGTCAGTGATGGGAACAAAGAAAAGCTGGTGGGAGAATATGCTGTGTACATTCTGGTTTTGTTTGCCTTCAGCGAGCAAAGCAGGCTAACTATGGGGTCTGTTTTGGTTTTCTTTTTAACATCTAAAACTTCATCTATGAGTGTGTTTCTTAGCGAGGTGTGAAGACAAGCACATGTATTATTGCTCTCAAAAGGAAGGAAGCCCCCTCCCCCAAAAAACAAAGAAGTGATACTTTCTCCCTCCCACAGTTCCCATAAATAAAGACAATGTATTAGTTCTCATGTATAAAATAATAGCTTTACAACTGACCAAAATACAGAGAGTAAGTGTCAGGAGAGTCTTCAGCCACAAATGGGACATCTACCTCATACTTCCTCTCACAAAGCTCAAGAAACACCCCAGTAAAGGGGGCAGGAAGACTCAGTATGATCAAAATACATTGAATGAATCAAAAATCTCAAAAAATTAATAAAAGTGTATTTTTAAATGGTGACTTTATGAATCAACTCAATAACAATACAGCTTCTTGTGTTCCGCTGCCATTATAAATCTCCACTATATACTAAAAATCACTAGAACTAACATCATCGCAGTATCATCTTTATTACAACTAAAGGGGACAACACCAATTACCAACACATAAAAGTTACAAAAAAGTAGCTCCGTGGTAGAGCATTTGTATGCCAGGCAGTTCAATCTCTTAATTTATCAAAAGCTATCTTTTAAAGATATGGTTGTGCAATATGTTTATACTACCACACTAACCGAACTCACCAAAACATACCTCACATGAAAAGTTTATCCTAAAAACAAATTTTTTTATCCTACGTATGGCAGATTTTAAATAGAAATTTTTCTACAAAACAATTATAGATCCATGGTAAAAAGTCATCATTGAGACCCATTCAAAATAACAATCAAAGTTCTACAGGATGACATTGGCCTTTAGTTCAATCCACTGCTTTTCTTGAGTACTTTGCATCTAGATTGCCATCTGAGTTTCCATCTAACGAAAGTGTGTAGCTGAGAGCATTCTTAGTAAATGTGAAACAAAGGAAATGTGACTAAGGAGTCCCTAGTGGTTTAGGCATCCTAGTTCTTCCAAATCCTTGAAACAAAGGCCAGTAAAAGCGGATGAGCCATTCTTATTATTTACATTTTGTACCAAGACTGACTGATCCCAAGATCTCTGTAGAAAGCTGACAAAATAGACAACTCACAAGGAAAGAAAAATGGAGTGAGTGACTAGGATTAAAGTCTGTAAAGTCTGTGAAAGATAAGCTTTGCTAATTTTCTGGGAAATAAGCCAATATAATCTCGCAACTGCGCCCTAAATGTTTATCCTTATAGCCACAGAGGAGTATAGTTCTCATTCTTCACCCAAGAACCTTCTTTTTCTTACGGAGGGAGACCATTTCAGAAAGATACAACTCCTCAAAATAGAAATCAGACAGAGGGATCTCCAGCCCCACTTGATACACCTACAAACACAACTCCTGCACCTATGGCTCAGGAACATCACCAAAGAAGGGACAGAAAGACTTTAAGAGCCAAAGAACCAGGAACTCTGCTGTAAGATTGTGACTTCGGGCAATGACAGAGAAGCAGTGCCCACGATGTCTAAGCATCATGGCTGCCTAAACAAGACCTGAATAAATTCAACCACTGGCATGTCAGTATGGATGGAGGCTATCTCACAATGCCACTTCCCTTGATGAGGAGCTACAAGCAATTAACAACTGTTGAGAGAGGAAAGTAAGTCATTTATGGAGATAAGGCCTCTGATTGGGTGATCCAATACCAACTGGTCAGCACTAAATATGTATTTATATATGCAACACGGAGGGGACTCAGAAGGTTGTACTCATATTCAATTGACTTATATGTATGTATAATAACAATGGTTAAAGAAGAGGAGGCCCCTGCATTGGGGAGAGAGTTGACTGGGAGTGGTAGGAGGAAAGACGGGGGGTGGGGGAGGAAATGATGTAATTTTAATTAACTTTTATTCATTATAAGGGCTTGTTTGTTTGTTTGATTGATTGATTGATTGATATGAATGAAAGCAGACTGGAAGTGTGACTCAGTGAGCAAATCGCTTGCCTAGCATGCACAAAGCACTAGATCCATGCATCCCCATTTCCAGTGCCACATAAAACTGAGTGTGGTGGTATCCGCCTGCAGTCCCGGCGCCTGGGAAGGAGTAGTAAATAGACCACAAATCCAAGGACTCTTCAGCTACACAGAGAGTTCAAGGCCAGTCCAGATATATGGAGTCCTATCAAAAGAAAAAGAAAGGGGGGGGGGCGCGCAGAGGAAAAGAAATACTTTTCTAAAGATATATAAATTAAAAACAAAGTCTCTTAAAACCCACAAGGTCCCTTTTTGATTTCTAAACTCTCTTTCATTTCATCAAGACTGATTTCTCTTCCTACCTAGGGACATTGGAATAGGTACTTACTCCCTGGAAAGAATTCACAGTGAGGCAAGATGACTGGCCTGTGCCTGTGGAGATAGCACTTCACTGACCACTGACAGCACTCCTACCTGTGGACAACCACACAGCAGTGGTTTAATTAAGTAGAGTTTCACCTGCTGAGCAGTTTCTGATGGGAAATGAACACACACACACACACACACACACACACACACACACACACACACACACACACACACACACACACACACCTCTAGCATTCAAAAGTGCCAGGGGCACTGGACAAGCAAAATACAATTATCTGAACTGATAGCCAGCGAACATCTCTGACAATGGTGGACCAGGGGTCTTTAAGGATCAGCGGCTCCATTTGAAGGCAGTGCCTCTAGCTTTTGAGTTGGCGGCTCTCCATTCTTCCCTGCAAGGTGCAGAGAACACTTCACACTGAGTTGCCAGCAACACTTGACGAAGCTGCCAGTTCTTGCTGGCACAAGGAGACCCATAGTTACGCAGCACAGTAATTGAGACAAGTGTCCAAATATTTTACTTCAAGTGATTTTCCCCCCTCTGTCCAAATCAAAAGGACTATATATTTATAGAAGTTAGAATTCCACCATGCCCTCTGTCCTCTCACAGACAAAACAAGTTTTCTTTGTTTTCGGATAGACTAGAGAGAGGGTATCTCACGTTGGTCTCCCGCAGCAGTCAATGGAGACATTCATTTAAATTACCTCTTGTGTAAATTAGCCTTCTAAGAAAGCAGTTGTGGGCCTTTTAGCCATGGGCTGATGCTACTTTTTTTTTCAGGCAGAAATAAAGTGAGCAGATTAAAAGCAGGATACGAGCCAAGCTATGACAGTGTGTTCACTCTTACAGTTTTCAGTATCGCCAGTGAGATCAGTAACCACAATCACTAAAACAGGCGTTCTTCTTGCCTTAAGAAAAGAAACTCTGGAGCTCTGTAAGGATCATAAAAACTAGACATAGAAACTATTTCCCTATTCAATTATCACTTAATGGTTGTCATATTTCTTAGTAGTATACATGATATCACACAGCTCATTTTAATTTTAAACATTTCACTTCCCATTAGCTAAAGTACCTTCCCACAGGAGAACTTTTTGTCATCAGTCTCGGCTGCTAGAATTTTTTTTCAACAATCCTTTGCTTAGCTCAATTTTTCCTCTGTTTAGGTTCATGATATTAGTCTTAATTAAACTGCATTGCATTTATCCAAACAGTTCTCAGAGGAAGAAACACTATTTGCTGACTGAAAGTTTTGCTATTTTTTCCGTTTTCCCTTTATTTATTTTAAATCATATCCTTGCTGCTGCCTCTTTGAAAACAACAGTATCAGTCCTATTTTTCTCCATTATCCTACCAGTGAAATGAATTCTAGGGCTTCACTGGTAAAGGGTTTGCGGCTCACAGAGAGGACCTGAGTTCAGTCCTCCGAGAACACACATTAATAATAACGATAAAACTGGGTATGCCAGGGTGCACGTGTAATCCCAGAATTCTGAAAACAGAAGGCTAGATGAATCCCAGGAACTTCCTAGATACTTAGTCTTGCCAAATCAGTGGGCTCCAGGTTCAATGAAAGACCTTTTCTCAAAAAGGTCAGGACGTCTCACCTCTGAGTATACATGCACAATTTCACACACATACAGAAACACACACACACACACACACACACACACACACACACACACACACAAAGGACAAAAGACAAATTGTATCTTAGAATCTCAGAGCTGTATGTAGCTCAGGTCTAATTTGTCTTTCATTCACCTTGGTTTTCTAACCTCAGATCTTGGCTTGGGTTTACCAAATTACTTTCCCAGTGTCTCTTGCTTCTGACACTACAGGTAATTATCAACGAGTTTTCTCCCTCACTTGCCTGAATTCCTGAAACAAAACTCAAAGAAATTTATATGTGGGGAATAAGTATCCATAAACAATTATTCACAATGATGAAAAATCTATAACATCTACGAAGTGCTGAGAATAGACGTTGTGGGTGTTTGGCCATAGAGATCTATAAATATCCCAAGGATCAGGGAACATTGAGAAAGAAGAAGTGAGAAGCATTCAAGAGCAAGATGAGGAGGAGGAATGCTGGGAAATGCTCTAGATATGACATACTGCTGCACATATGAACTCACAGCAATCGGGTTAGCCTGAACCAACGTGTTCAACATCAAGCCAGCTAAAAATCCCAACATGGAGGGTGGAGGGACTCCCAAGTCCCCACCCCTAAGTGAGGAGCTCTTGGCAGTTGATGGTTGCTATGTGAGGAATAGTCACTTTTCCTTGGGAGGGGCACCATCAGGTCACCCATGCTGCAGTGAACAATCCCACAACCCCACAATAATGTGTATATGGACAGCACTGACTGGACACAAAAGCTACATATAACATGTGTGTGCATGTATGCGTATGATGCGTGTGTGAAGTAAAGCTGAAGAGTTTGGAAGGGAGTAGACAACTGATATGATTAAGATGTATGGATGCCTTCCCCTCTGTCCCAGTTTCCTGGTAAGTGAAGGCTTTCGTGGGACATGCCCCTTGGGCTAGTATGCAGATATAAGTGAGTATATACCATTTGAGTCTTTCTGCTTCTGGGTTAACTCACTCATTATGATCATTTCTAGCTCAATCCATTTATCCACAAATTTCGGGAATTCCTTGTTTTTAATAGCTGAGTAGTATTCCATAGTGTATATGTACCATAGTTTATCCTTCTTCTACTGAGGGACATTTAGGCTGTTTCCATGTTCTGGCTATTATGAATAAGGCTGCTATGAACATGGTTGAGCAAATTTTCTTGTTGTGTGCTGGAGCATCTTCTGGGTATATTCCAAGGAGTAGAATAGCTGGGTCTTGAGGAAGCCCTATTCCCATTTTTCTGAGAAAGCGCCAGATAGCTTTCCAAAGTGGTTGTACTAGTTTGCATTCCCACCAGCAATGAAGGAGTGTTCCTCTCTTCCCACATCCTTGCTAGCATGTGGTGTCAGTTGCGTTATCGATCTTAGCCATTCTGATGAGTGTAAGATGGAATCTCAGTGTCGTTTTGATTTGCATTTCTCTGATGACTAAGGAGATCGAGCATTTCTTTAAGTGTTTCTCAGCCATTTGATATTCCTCTGTTGAGAATTCTCTGTTTAGTTCCAAGCCCCATTTCTCAATTGGGTTATTTGGTTTCGTGGTGTTTAATTTCTTGAGTTCTTTATATATTTTGGATATTAGACCTTTGTCAGATGAAGGGTTGGTGAAGATCTTTTCCCAGTCTGTAGGCTGTCACTTTGTTCTCTTGACAGTGTCACCTGCCTTACAGAAGCTTCTCAGCCTCATGAGGTCCCATTTATTCATTGTTGACGTTAAGGCCTGGGCTGTTGGTGTTCTGTTCAGGAAGTTGTCTCCTGTGCCTATGTGTTACAGACTCTTCCTCACTTTTTCCTCTAACTGAATTAATGTCCTTCATTTTAGGTCTCTGGATTTAGGTGGGAAATTGCCCTCAGGAACAGTCATACTGGAGGGGAACAATGGGAAAATGGGAGGGAGGGAAGAATGTGAGGCTACAAGGATTGGGATGTCCATTGAGATGTAACAAGAATAAATTAATAAAAAAATTTTAAAAACAAAAAAACACAAACAAAGATGTATATATAGAGACTGAAGCACCAACCAAGGACCATGTGGGGACCAGACCTAGGCCCCCTACACAGACGTAGCTAACGAGAAGCTCAGGCTTCATGTGGTTCCCCTAGTAAGGGCAATGGAGGGACTGTCTCTGACCTGGACTCTGTTGCCTCCTTTTTGATCACTGCCCCCTAGCGGAGCTGCCTCACCAGGCCACAGAGGAAGATGATGTGTTCTATTCTGATGAGCCTTGATGTGCTGGGGCAGGTTGGGGAGGGGGGCTCCCTTTTTCTAATAAATAGGGGAGGGGAGATGTGAGAAGAGGGAAGGAGGGTGGGACCAGGAGGAGAGGAGGGAGGGAGGTTACAATGGGTATATAAAGTGAATAAATAAATAATTAATTAAAAAAATAAAATAGGAACCTAGGCTGGAAAAAAAAAAAGATGTATAAATCTATAACATTTTCAAAGTAGACTCTAGGGTGGTCTCTCAGTCCCTAACATCTAGATACAATTTCCCAAGTGTTCCCTAAGAAAGCTCTTGTAGACTTAGTTATTATTTAAATACTTATCTAATGGGTCATGTATCACAAAGGAAAGTTTTTTCTTCTCAGTTCTTAAATTCAAGTTCTGTTCTTATCCTAGTCTTACCTGGTCTTTCTCAGCTGCTCCAGCCTGCCTTCTTAACCTCACTTCCTGAAGATGCCTCCATCTTGTGCCAGCTCAGCTGTTCTTTTAGTTTTATCAGAAGGTGAACAGAGTGTGTGGACCTGTTCTTGCTTAAGCTAGAAGACTCCATCCTCCTGTCTTGTCTAATACCTCTCATGTTTTGGGATTCTACTCACCTTCAGCAAATCTCACCACCCCATAAGCCATGGTGCCTCTTCCCTTCTCTCAGATCTCCATTACCAAAGGCAGATTCCAGTCCTAATTTTCTTTTATATCAACAATGAAAAATTTAGCAAGCATACCCAATATGCAAATGTATCTTGCTACAACCCCTCTGTGTTACCAATGTCTCATAATTTTCCTTCCTAGTGTATATGGTAAGAGGATTACATACTACAAAAGTATAATAGTGACATGTATGAATTACTTGTTAATCTCATAGCGTATACTCAGCCCTCACAAATCAATGAGGCTAAATACTGTTATGAAAACCCTGTTAGCATGCGATATAAATTAGGCTTAGAAATTTAACTATCTAGCTTAGTGTCCTAAAATAAGTTTAGGAAAACAAACCATCTTATACTCCTTCTCCCACAAAGTATATTATCTTTCAGGAAAAAAGTTATTCCCATATGAGAGCATTAAAAGCTTTTGGAACCAGATATACAGATGAATGAATGTATAAATGGATGATTAATTGCAGCCACTATCCATTTTATTAATGATGTTTAATACAGATTCCAGACTAACTCAAGGAAAAGCTGGTTTCCATCCAAGCAGTGTGTCCTGTGATTGGTGGCCATTAGGCGGGCAGAGTCTCAGTGACCGTATGCCAACAGTTCCACAGAGACATTTCTGAACTGCCTGGGAGGCACAGCTCCACAATCTCTAAGGTCCCATGAAGATCACACAATGCAGCCTAAGAGGTTCTTAAGCTGCGAAGACTCAGAGTACCACATGACTGGTCTAACGCCGTCTTTCCTTTGTGCTTTCCTTAAAAAGACACCACCACTTTGGTGTGGGTACAAGACATACGAGAATGCCATTACTGTGAATTCTATTCTACGGTTTTTAGTGCAGGCTTTTTCTTCAAGTTTGCTCTCTTCACAGCACCGACTTTTCCCTAGAGTCAGAGAAAACAAGGATAAATAATGAGCTCTTCATGTCCCTGGGACAAACTCCGCACGGCTAGAAATGCCTGCTCCAGAATCCAGATGTGAGCCAGCTGAGTCTACATATCCTAAACACAGGAGTCATCTTCCAGTTAAAACTTGGAAGCCAGAGCAGAGTTCAGGATTCCCAATCAAAGTCTGAAAAATTAAGGATTTGGTCATGTGTCTCAGTGGAAGAGCACTTATCTATCAACCACAGGGCTCTGGATTTGGTCCCATTGAACCAGAAATTTAAAAACCAATAACGACAAAGGTAAGTAAAGTTCTGGATATGATAGTTTGCCCTTCTGAGTTCTACTTTGACTTAGTGCTAGTACAGACACCTTGGGTTTCTCTGGTTATTTTTGTGATGTCCACATGCCAAATTCTAACCATGGGTTGTTTGGACAAATGAGATCATACTTCCCCACCTTGGGATATGCAAAATAGAGAAGGGGAGATGATGAAGGTCCTGGGTACAGATAGATCACTGGGAGACCCGAGGAGAGGGAGGGGACCTATTTACTCCTTGCAAAGCCGATTAACAGAGAAACATAATAAAACTGTGAAGCAAGCAGAATGAAGAGCTTAAGGAGGCTTGAGAACTGTAGAAAGAAGCAGTGGTTCTCAGAGTCATCAGAAAAGAAATCAGGTTTATTCCCTTCGAAATTAAACTGGGGAACCACAGAATTACAAACTGAGACAGAAAGCATTCATACTTGGATTTCCTGTGAAGGCTGGCTGCCATCAGATGAGCTCGGATGAGCCAGATGAGTCTCCAAGTGCAACTATGATGCTCCAGCATCAAAACTACTGGATCTTTTTTTCTGTTTTGTTTTGTTTTTTGTTTTGTGGAGAAGCAAGCAGACATGCCAATTTTGTAGCCTCACATCAGATCCAATGAGCAAATAGTCCTGTGTGCTCAACCTGTCCGTACTTCAGTCTAATAGCTGAGTGTTTCTGGTTAACACTAACCCTTGAAGTCCTTGGAAAATTGAATATCATTTTAGGTACTAATGTTTTTAGGTATACGAAGTCTCAGGAGGTCATGGTTGGTTTTGAGCATAACAAAAACAAACAAAAAGTGAGCTTCAGTTTTAGAAGAAAAAAAAAGAAAGCAAACTTACAAAACAGAGAAATTTTGTCATATATAGAGGAGCGGACTTGAGATGAGATGAGCTTCTCTCACACTCTCTCTTTTTTTCTTTTACTTTTTCTATTTCAGAATAAAGACTAGCAGCAATAAATAAATAAAAGTGTCAACTTGCTTATTTACAAAACATTCCTGTTCCTGTGTCTTTAGAAGATGTTATTTTTTTCCTGCCAGTTTATTATGCTGTTTCTATACCCAAGGCTTGCTTGTTTGTTTGTTGTTGTGATATCACAAAAAAAAAAAAACAAGCCAGAGCTAATCATTGGTAAATGTATTAAATACAAGACATATTCCTAAATAAGAAATTGATTGATTACATTAGTTCTCTGTAGCTGCCACAACAAATTATCACAAATTGAGTAGTTTAAGACAGCAGAAATGTATTCTCCGTTCTCGGGCCAGAA
This sequence comes from Acomys russatus, assembly GCF_903995435.1. Lineage (NCBI taxonomy): Eukaryota > Metazoa > Chordata > Mammalia > Rodentia > Muridae > Acomys > Acomys russatus. The sequence continues at coordinate 50,555,449 of NC_067163.1, forward strand.
ATCCAAAGTCAGAATGCTGACAGGGTAGTGGACCCTGCAGAAGCTCATAGAAGAAAGTGTTCCTTAGCTGTCTCTTGGCATCGGGTAGTTGCTGGCAATCGTTGATGTTCTTTTGTTTGCATATAAATCTGAAATCTATGGCTTCATCTTTACATGCTATTCTCCTCTTCAAGTCTATCCAAGTTTCTCTTGTGAGGAATTAGTAACTGAAGTCAGACTCACCTCACACTAGTATGATCACACTGCTCACTTGATAGCATCTACAAAAAATAAAATAAATGCTGTTTTCAAAGATTTTATTCTTTGGGTCTTGGGGTTAGATTGTGAAAGCTTTTGTTGGAGACTTTTTTACCTACTACACTGGCTGACTGTTACAAAGACCCTGGGACCAATGTGAAGAGGTCTTGCTTGTATGTCATCCCACCTGCTCTGTGTGTGTTTTTGTTCCATCTTCTAACAAGACCATTGTCGCTGCATTTAATCCCCCTACCTATTTTCAGATAACTTCATTTCATGATGAGAAAAAAATCTGTGCATACTTTTAAATGTAATGCAGAAGAAGGAAGAATGGAAGGAAGGAAAGAAAGAAGGGAGGAAGGACAGAAAGAAGGAAGGAAAAAATTGTTTCACTAGTATTTAAATGCAGAGTAGCACCTCATAAAAATGTAAGTGCACATATTGCACTACACATCCATAATATCTTTACTGAAATTGCTGGATAGTATTTTTACTTATGTTGGAGTCATGTTCACCCAACTTAGTGTGATCATGTTAAAGAAAAAAATGTTATTACCAAAGAAGATTTCATGTATGTGTGATCAAAAACTTTAGAGGCTACTGATGCCACTATATTGGAATTCATTTGCTCTTTTTCTTGTCTATAAAGCACAGATATCTAAATTATCCAAATTATATCTGGCCACTATAATATAAGTTATACTCATTTAAATTTAAGTATAAATTCTTTGATGTCGTCTTGGGTTATAACTGGTCCAAATATTAACAAGTAGATCCATTCAATAGTATAGCATTTGTATAAAATATTTCCAGATGTAATATTTCTATTAAAATATCTTTCCATAACCTCAACAAATTTACCCCTCACCTCTTGGAAATCACAGAGAAAAACCATAACAAAACAAACTAACAAAAGATCAATAAGATCTAGTTCAGTGCTTTTGTGTCTTCATAAAAAGTCCCCATTTGTTAATGATGGGTGCATGACAGGCTTCAATTTATATATCAAAACTCAGGGGTTGCTAGATGTGTGGCATAAAGTCTCTTTCCTTCCTTGACATTCTGAAGTCACTGGAGAAGCAAGCAACTTACCCAGACACTTGTTCTAAGAATTGACCAGTGTTGTCCTTGGCTTGTGTCTTAGTTTGAGCGGGACTCTATGAGCATATACAGGGGGACGTAATCCCCCTCAGGAACAGTCATAGGGGAGGGGAATAAGGGGAAAAGGGAAGGGAGGGAAGAATGGGAGGACACAAGGGATGGGATAACCATTGAGATGTAACAAGAATAAATTAATAATAAAAAATTTAAAAAAAAAAAGAATTGACCAGTGAATTTTGTGAACAAGGATTATCTTTCACATTTTTTAAATCTCATTATAATAATATTTTTCCTGGGTGGTGGTGACACTCATTTTAAATCCAAGCTTCTAAGAGGCAGAAGCAGAGGCAGGCAAATCTCTGAGTTAGAGGCCAGTCTGATTCATAGAGGGGATTCCAGAATAGCCAGAGCTACACAGAAACCCTGTCTCAAAAACAAAACAAAGCAAAACTGTACACACACACACACACACACACACACACACACACACACACGTATATATTTATATATGTACATATATTCTGTCTCAAAAAACTGTGTGTATATATACATATATGTACACATAGACACATATATATTTATTATATTATATTATATTATATTATATTATATTATATTATATTATATTATATTATGCCCAAACACACTGTAGAGCCATGTACCTTTTATTAGCAAGACATAGATATTTCATTTTAAAAATAGTTCAAATACACTCTTGGAAGAAATCATCTATTCTTTCTTCCTGCCACCACCCCTGCCTCTTTTTTAAAAAGATCTATTTTACTGTTTATGTGTATGTGTTTCTGTGTGTATATGAAAGAGAGTGCAGATGCATTAGCAGGCCAGAAGAGGGCATTAGATTCCTGGGAGCTGGAGCTACTCTATGGTTGTAAGATACTTGGCAAGGTACTGGGAACCAAACTCAGGACCTGTGAGAAAGCAACAAGTACTCTTATCCGCTGAGCCACCTCTACAGCACCCTCTTCCTACTCTTTCATTTTCTCCTTCTTTTCCTGGGACTGGTATCAATTTTTTTAAAAAGGCTTCCTCCCCTACATAAGTGAACATGTGACAGGCTGTTCAGAGTCCTCCATTAATTAGCCTAATAATGGAAGAGCAGCAAGATGTTTCCATCAGAGCCTTTGGCATGCCTGGCAGATGTTGTTGTAGAAGAAAAAAAACAAAAAAGGAAGAGGTTTGATTCTCTTTATTGTCTTCTGAGATTATTAATAGCACACACAAGACAAGCCTGGAACTGGCAGGTCCATATTTTGTCACCACACTGGGGCAAAACTGGTTGAAAATAAAATCTACAGAGAGGGAAGAATAGCTGATGGAAGGTGAGGAAGAACAGATATGCAGATTTACACCTGTTCTTTTTGCTGGATAAGGACAATGGGACTATGTTTACACCAGTTACAACCAAAGAAGTCCTTACAACACAGGGGCTGATGCCAGACACACTCAGGCCATTACTGTAACAATGTCCCCTGTGCTTTATAGATAGGGTTTCTTGAGCGGCAAAAAGACAAATCTCCAAAAAGCCTGACATCATTCCCACAACGCTGCCACTGTCACTGAGAATGCCAAGCATGTGAACTTTACCCCATATGTGCTTCTACAGAGATACAGATGAACAGAGACAGAAAGACAGAGGGGAGAGACTGTCAGTATACTCCCTACAGGAACTCTATAGATTATTTATGTAACAGTCCAAACTCCCAGCGTGATGGCTGCATCTTCTCCACTAACGTCCACTCACTAAATAACCTAATTATTTCTATGTGAGCATTAATTGTTTTCTTTCCTTGTGATTTCTGCTTATCCAATATAGCTTGTTTTGAGACTGTACAATATTAAAACTTAATGAAGCCAAATTGGGTTCTAATTTTCTGTGTCTTAGCTTTTAGGTGCTATAAGTAACCAAATAGAAATTATCATTGATCCAACAGAAAAGCAATCAAACATTTACTCAATTCCTTAATCAGTTCAAAAAGTGCTGCTAACCCAACTGAATAAGCATGTTTGAAGAAAGCCAGCAAATGCTTTCTCCTTTTCTCATTATTATCTGCTATTGGCTTTTCTTGGAGAGTGGGGTCCAAGGGAGCACTTGTTTAAAAGTGAAGCACACAGAGCCAAGACCTTGCAGGTCATTCTCAGGAGTAAAAGCTGATTCTTCTATTAACCTCTTCTCTCTGCTGTGATGTATTATTAACAATGGTAGGGCATTGTCGACAGTGCTTACTGTATAATGGCATTGTGGGGTACCATTTATTTTCCTTTAAAGGGAGTTTATTTCATCTTGGGCCAACTTGGAAAGCTTTTGAGAAGCTATCAGCACACCGACTTTCTTCATATTAGATAAAAGGCAGGATGTTGCAAGCACATTGATCTGAAATTGTTCAGAGGACGGGCCGTGGGTGGGGGCAGTTAGGGGAAGATCTTTTCCTGGTCCAGGGTCATTTTTACATCATGTTGACACCTTCAGGAAGTGCAAAGACCTTTTAAATTAAGGATGTCAACAGGAAAGTTTCGCCTTTTTTAGAGATGGAAACTAGAAAGGTGAAGACAAAATTTTGTCAGAAAAACAACAAAAAAGGGGAATAAAGTAACAAAGTTCAACGTAAACACTAAATGTCAATGTATTCTAGAAGAGCAAACAGTGCTGAGCTGTATTTCAACCGCAGCCGCTATTTTAATATCTTCGATAGATGATTTGCAATTGAGAATTTGTAGGTTAACATATCCGGCCCCATTTATTTACTCAGGAAGTACTGGGCATAAGGCTCCCAGGCAATACTCTCCTGGCAAGCTTTTTCTTTATGTGACCAGTCAGTAAACGTTTTAGACTCTCTGGCTTATCACGTTTACCTCCTGTATTGTCCTTGGCTGGTGCCTTAGTTTGAGTGGGACCCCTGGGCCCAAATCTGCCTATCATATTGTTCTACTTGTAGATTTCTAGGACCCTCTGTATCCTTTTATTTTGCTATTCTCCCATGCGTCTCTCATTTAGAGTCCCAATAGGATGCCTTCCCCTCTGTCCCAGTTTCCTGGTAAGTGAAGGCTTTCGTGGGACATGCCCCTTGGGCTAGTATGCAGATATAAATGAGTATATACCATTTGATTCTTTCTGCTTCTGGGTTAACTCCCAATGGAGCATTATTTACAAAAATAAGTGGTGGGTTAGATGTGCCCTCTGGTTGTAGTCTGCAATGAGTCCTGTCTCTATTCTAACTCAGACTTATTACACAGAATGTGAAATATAGGATGATTTATAATAAATGGGATATTTTCTTGAAAAGTAGATAAGCTTTCTATAAATTCCTTAATAATATGGCAACCTATATTTTGCTTCTTTTTGAAAAAAATATACTTTCATTTGTATGTTTGTGTTAGTATGTTCATGTTCATGATGATGCCCACAGGGACCAGAAAAAAATAGATTTGCCTTATCCTAGAATTTCAGGCAGTTATGAGCCATTTGATGTGGGTCCTAGGAACAGACTCTATGGCATCTGCAAGAGCATCAAATGCTCTTGATGCTAAATTATCTCTCCAGCCCATCACCCTATTTATATTTTATTTAATTAATTTATTCAGATTACAACTCAATTGTTATCCCATCACTTGTATCCTCCTGTTCCTCCCTCCCTCCTGCTTTCATCCTATTCTCCTCCCCTAAGTCTATGACCTAGAGGGACTTCCTCTCCCACTGTATGGTCATAGGCTATCAAGTCTCATCTTGGTAGCCTGCCTATTCTTTCTTTGAGTGCCATCAGGCCTCCCCACCAAGTGGAGGTGGTCAAATATGGGGCACCAGAGTTCCTGTCAGAGTCAGTCCCTGCTCTCCACATAGCTATGGAGAATGTCCTGCCCATTAGGTAGATCAGAGTAGGGGGGTTCGATGTTTACTATTTGTATTATCCTTGGTTAGTGCAATAGTTTGAGCAGAACCCCCTGGGTCCTGATCCACCCATCACGATGTTCTTCTTGTAGGTTTCTAGGACCCTCTGGATCCTTCTATTTCCCCATCTCCTATATTTCTCTTACATAGAGTCCCAGGGGGATGTCCTCACATCTATCCCAACCTCCTGGTAAGTGAAGACTTTCATAGGACATTCCTTTTGGGCTAGTGCCCAATTATAAATGAGTATATACCATGTGAGTCTTTCTGCTTCTGGGTTAACTTACTCACTATGATCATTTCTAGTCCCATCCATTTGTCCACAAATTTCAGGATTTGCTTTTCAATTAAAACTTCTTACTTAAAAATTTGCATTTTTAAAAGTTTCTGGATTTTTTTTTCATTTAGCGAAAGTACCAGGAAATCATAGCTCTCAATTATTTCTGTGACTCATATCTGCCATATTCGCCACTTAAGACCATTTATGTCTTAAGATCACAGAGGCAGATGCTTCAAATGTGGGGTGAGATTTTTATATAAGAAATTATAGAAAATAAGTATCTACTTAAAATAAAATGGTGGAGATGCGTAGGGTGTCTTAAAGAAAAACTTCAGCAACATCAAGAGACAGATGCTAGCTATGTCAAGTCAAGGACACAGTCACACTATGGCTTGCTCTCCCTGGCTTGGTAGGGTGAGGGCTGCACTATAAGGTTCTCCAAAAGTTCACACCAACACAAACTGATACACATTGTACCAGGCATCGTGAAACAAAGGAAGCTTTGCATTTCAGCACTGCACAGATCATACATGACAACCATAATTAAGCAAATGGGCTGTGGAGCAAAAGATAATGGACCATGTAGATGGAGGGATAGATGAACAAGTACTCAGAGATGGTCCTCTAGCGTAGAAGAGTTAAGATGGTAGGTGTAGCCTGAGCTCCAAACCTCCAATCTCATATAATGGAGCTTCTGGTGTATTGATGGGTCTGTAAATCCCATCCACTGTCTAAACAACCAACACACCAAGAAGTTAGAATTGAAGTTGTAGATAATCCCATTTGGGCACTCAGAAGAAGTTGACATGAGATTGGGAACCAACCAACGAGATTGTTTTATTATAGGACAAGTGAGGTTGTCCACTTTTTTTATCTGCCCTGGAACTTAGGCCGCTTGGGAAAGAATGATAAAACTGATATACAGATCTCTTAACTTCCTCCTTCAGGTTCTGTGTTCATCTGTGGGCTCAGTATCTCCTCCACTAACCTTACCCTTGTGGTCTACCTAGAGAGATCATGAACTCATGAGTTTTGAGGCAAAGCAATGCATACACTGCACTTCCTAAATAGATCTCTTTCTTCACAACTGGTCAAATGTAAGACTCTTGGTCTCAAGAACTGTGGAAGAAAATAAGGAGTGGTGTCATTTCTGAACTATGATAGTCAGGAGTGAACTTCAACTTCCATTCTGCTCATTAGATGTGAGCTTCATTAAACTGTGGTCAATTGAATGGCATTACTGTCTGGGTTCTCTGTCATCTAGACAGATGTAATTCGACAAACATAATTTACAGATTTTAGAAAAGACTCATGGAATAGATATATTTTATTCATACATATTAATTATACAAAATCAGGTTTTATTAGGCTGCCTGCATACATGCACATAATACAAATTTTATTATATCTACTCGATTGGTTACCTTTATTTGTTCTTGCAACTCTATCAACATTAATGATCAATCACAAAATGCATTTATATGCATGCATGCTTTCTCTCTCTCTCTCTCTCTCTCTCTCTCTGTGTGTGTGTGTGTGTGTGTGTGTGTGTGAGAGAGAGAGAGAGAGAGAGAGAGAGAGAGAGAGAGAGAGAGGGAGAGAGAGAGAGAGAGTTCTCATGTGCATATTTCAAAGCAAAATTTTCTAATCTTTCTCTGTTCATATCATCTTTAGTGTTTCAGTTAAAGTAATATTTCATAGGAACTTCTAGGTAAAATAAAAAAATTCTACTGTTTTAAAGTCAAGAATATCACCAAAACAAACATCTTTATAAAGCTATGAAGTCAGTAAAAGAAATAAAGTATAATCTAACGGTCATACTATGAAGGACTGACTCCATGTCAGGAAAAGCACCAGATACTGAACACTGCCTTGATTCCTTTGAGAACTTATACTGTCCAGCCATAACTGTATGTTTGCTGCAGCCCACTGCAAACCTCAGCAGCCAGGGATAGAGGAAATGTAGCTCATAGTCTGTATCTGCTCCCCTCCAATGCAGTCACACAACAGGTAGCATTCCAATATCTGAAAACCTACTGTCTTCGTTAGGGTTTCTACTGCTACAGCAAAATACCATGACCAAACAGCAAGCTGTAGAAGAAAGGGTTTATTCAGCTTACACTACCACACTGAAGCTCATCATCGAAGGAAGTCAGGACAGAAAACTCAAACAGGGCAGGAACATGGAGGCAGGAGCTGATGCAGCAGCCAAGGAGGAATGCTGCTTAGTGGCTGGCTTCACATACAGCCAGTTTTCTTATAGAAGCCAGGGCCACCCTTCTATGGTTGACATCACCCACCAAGGACTGGGCACTCCTCCACTGATCATTAATGGAGGAAATGCCTTAAAGATGGATCTCACAGAGGCAGGTTCCTCAACTGAGCCTCCTTTCACTCAGATGACTCTAGCCTGTGTCAAGTTGACACAAAACCAGCCAAGTACATTTCAAGTGAAAGTGAACTTTACTTAGAGTTTCTAAAAGGGCCAGTGATAGTCTTAGATACTGTTTAAAAATCTCCAGGAAGAGAGTCTCTGGTCCCTACATACATACATCTTAGTTAGCAGAAAGCCATGTTTGTCATTTTAAAGTCAGAATTACTAATGTTCTTTTGCCAAGAAACAAAACTGACAACACAAGAATAGCACGTTCTTGCCTTCTTAACACTCTTCGCCGTCAGAGCTGGATCATTACTCTTGATTAACCCAGGCTTCGCGATCAGTAGTCACTCAACTACATGTGTAGTTCTGGTTCAGATAGCATGGTCACCACAGGGCTTACCACATGTCCAATTTCAGCAACCCTCACAGGCAGAGGGAAAATTTTCTTCCAGACTAATATTTCATGACAAGTTCATTCTCCTTAAAAAGTTTTTAATTGGACGTTTGTAAAAAGACTTACTTGCCAAAAAATAATGTTTTCAGAAGCATTAAATGATATCGTCTAACTAAAGATTAATGCTGGAATAATGCTAAAGTGTGTGCATGTGTGTGCACGTGTGCGCGCACATCAATGCACAAGATAGAAAGAGAGGCGTGAAGAGATGAGAAAAATATAGATTCACATTCATTTAGTGGTATGCGAATGTGACCTTGTAGTGTTTGACAGAAAGAGGGCAGGCCTACAAGGAGGGAGGAGTCTCTGCCCAAAAGATGAACCAAACAGCTGTGATAAGCCAAATGACTTTCTCTGATCATTGACAGCTTTCAGATAGATTTAAAAGCAATTGGATTTGAATATGTTAAATGTCTTTGACTGCGCTGCCCCTCCCACACCCCCTGGTGGCCTTATCACAACAGTAACCAAGTGCTTTATAGACACTTAACCCTCAGCCAACCCACGCAGTCATCACTGAAGGTTAGGCTGGATTCTTCTGCATTCACAATTCATGAAAACATCAAGTCAGCCCTGACAAGGGCCCTACCACAGCCATGACTGGGCACGGATCCTATCTCTTCAAAGTGTGTCTGCCTCCTGTGCCCTCGGAAAACCAAGGGCGCACACAAATCAACAGTCATTCTGCAAACCTTTCAACACTACAATCTAAAAGAAATAATATAAAGCATTAAACATAGTGTCTGCTACACATGGAAAAACGTTTCAAATTGATATTAAAATCTTGACTACACTTCTACTGTAACTTTAATTAAAAAAACAAAAACAAAAAGAAACAAACTTAAATTTCAATAGATACCTACAGTTTAAAGCCTCCAATTACTTTATGTAGCCTTAAATGAGACTAATGTTGTGCCACGGGTTCAGTAAATGATAATATTGCCCCGTGAATTATGTAATCCTAAATAATTGTCAAAAACCATATTTCTGAATCTTCTTACAGTCTAGTAAGATGGGAGAAACATATCTAAATGAACAAGGGCGGGGTCTGCAAAACATAGCAAGCTAAAGCGAAGCCAGATGTGAGTGCAGTGATCCCAGTGTGGGCTGCAGCTGTGTCCCCTTGTCATTTCCTTACTGCTCCACACGGGAGGGGACTGGTAAGCGCTGGCTGTAGAAACTGTCCAATGAAATAAGGTTTCTTATTTGTTACCTTTATTCATTTTATCCTAATTCCAGAGCTCTTCAACTATAAACATGCGCCATACATGCCTACTTTTTCGTGTGTGCGGGTTCTATTACACCAAACCTGGGTCTACATGTTTGCCTTGTTTAAGCCATCTCCCCATCCCTGGATGTCTTGGCTCCTAAGTGAGTTGTGGAGATAAAATTCCTTTTTCCATTTAATAAAAGTGTCGTGTCGTGGAAACCAGTGAAATATCAGAAGCATTTTCAGAAGAAGCATTTGCAAGACATTTTCTGGGCACCAGGTTGTAGACGTGAAAGGAGCAATTATTGGTAAGTATCCTTTTATTCGCCTCTCTGTATTTCTCCCAAACACAGAAATGATAATAACTCCAACCCCTTAAGGTTGTTCCTAAGAGTAAAGGGTTAAGCTGCACTTGTGCGCTCATGCATACAAACCTCTCAAAGTTCAGATTTAGTGATGTTCTTTTAGAGAGGATCATACAGAACACCACCTTAGGGTGGTAGTTTTGCAACCAAGTAAAATATTCCTGTAGGGTTTTTACATTCACCTAAATAGGCAAAACAACTACGATACATTGTGAACTTGCAGTGAGTCAGGTGACATCTGGCTTTGCTGATAATTGAGACTGGCGCAAAGCTTTTATGCCATAGACTTACAGATAAAGAGTTACAGTGTTACACATGCAGACCCTGACAGAGTTTTTGAACTCAGTGTGTATTTTCAGTTCTTCTACTTCTTATCAGCAGACTAGCAGAAGACAGTCCTCCCTCCCATCTTTCTTCCTTTCTCTGTGTCTTCCTTTCTTCTCTTTAAACACATAACTAACCAGGGCGTTTATGTCTAAAGCACAATTCCATACAAGGAGACAATTTGAGCAGCACTCACATAACATAAAATTTATTTCTCTAGAATAAGGCCAGTAAGATTCTAAACTGTATAACTTTGTGATGTTAGAAAACTATTTGTGACCAAAAACTGTGTGTAAAAATAGCTTTATTCAGCAGCTATCCCCTATATATTGAACAAGTCAGTAACTGAGTTCATTTAGCAAATAAACACCAGCCTTTCTACAGGTTGCCATGATTGACATAATTTTAACAAGAAAAGTTTTCTCTGAATACGTTTATTGTCAAAAACTTAAACCTGAGAAATATTGTTTTAGTTAAACCATTATTAAAGTGAATAATCAAACAGCACCCATTTAAATCTTATTTTAGCACTTTCAGTACGCATATATATGTATTCATATATACATATTTTTAAATTGTTTTTAATTTTTAAATTTTTAAATCTTCTAAATTTTATAAGACTTTAAAAAAAAAAAAGCAGATTCCCAGACAAATTTCTAATTCAATAACTGGAAAAACAAAAGCAAAAAGCAAAACCAGAATTCTATAACAGTGTATGCCAATTCACAGAGTATTGGCCAAATCTAAATCTTTGTTAAATAATGTTTCATACTCAAGAGATGAAAATCTTCAAAGCATCATTCATTAATCCCATAAAAAATTGCTTGTGTTTCAGCCAAATATGTATGAGGCGGGGACAGGCTAAGAAGGAAAATATAAAGTATGCCTTTAGCAGAATGCCCACCACTTATACCCAGGCTCCCTCCAAGTTCAGCTCCAGTTTCTAAATGGGACAGACTCTTCAAGGAAGACATGTCACCATTTTCCTTGCTCTGTTATATCTAGCTTGGAACATTAATATATTTTATAGTTTGTGAATATAAAGTCTTAGGTCCTGTATTTAGTCAGTTACTGGCATTTTTTTCCCAGCAAACTTTACATTTTATTTGCTAAGCATATATAAAAGATCATTTAGTCTGTTAAACACCATTAAATGCTAACATTATTTACCTTTAAATCAAGACACAGCATAAATATGCTCATGTAGGTAATTACAAATATGCATTTCCATTAGGTAATAAACTGTGGTAGATTTACTTTTAAATTCTTTATTAAAAAATCACAACAAACTGGGTGGTGGTGGTGCACACCTTTACGCCCAGCACTTGGGAGGCAGAGCAGATCTCTGTGAGTTCGAGGCCAGCTTGGTCTACAAAGTCAGTCCAGGACAGCCAAAGCTACACAGAGAAACTCTGTCTTGAAAAAACAAAACAAAACAAAAAACAAAAAAAATATTACAATAGACATTTCTTAATCATATTGAAACATATACATATTATTTACCTTTGTTATCTTATTTAACTCACCTAAAAAAATTTTCTTTTTCATTTTTGTTTTTTGGGAGAAGGGGCAGTTTCAAAACAGGGTTTCTTAGTGTAGCCTTGGTTCTCCTGGACTCATTTTGTCCACTGAGCTGGCCTCGAACTCACAGAGATCCTCTTGCCTTTGCCTCTTGAGTGATGGGATTAAAGGCGTGTGCCACTAACACAACCCAAGAAACATTTCTTTTAAAAAAAAAATTCATCTTCTCCTAGACTATCAGTTATTGACAGGTCAAATCATCCCCCGCTAGAGAAATCTTAGGTCCAAGGAGCAACACACTGTGTGATTGCTGAAGCTGTTCTAGTAAAAGCAATATTCTGCCCCCCCCCCTTGTAAAAGAAAAGACCCAATTTCCCCTTCTCATTCCAAATATCCTTAGAAGATAAAGCTGACCTGAAATTCATTCAGCTTTTATCCTTGATGAGGTGGGAGTTGCCCTCTCGACTCAGTTTTGACAATGTAACATGGCCACGGAGCTGTCACACAGTTGTAAATTATAATGCAATAGAAATACAGCAGAGTGCATAGGACGCGGCACATGGGATCATGTCAGGAAGCAGCACTAACCAAAGACAAGTGAAAAAGACAGACAGTTACATCCTTGCTTATATAGCTTAAAATATACAGAGCAATATTTCATATTTCATGTGGACATATGGTAAAAGTGAAACTAAATAACAGTGCTGAGTGACCAGAACGGAGCAGTGCCAGCATGGTGGTGCATCTGGAAAACGAGAGGCATGAAATAGCAATGGGAAAAATCTTGAATCGAATCTGAAGTATTTTACTTCGTTATTATGACTATCTGGTATGACTGCGGGAGAACACTAATACGTGCTCAAGCTAAATGTGGGTGACTACATTCACATATTTGCCATGTTAGCTGCCACGCTTTTATGTTTATATATTCTATAAATTTAATGCCCAAAAAATGAGTGCATACCATGAAAACCACAGAGGGGACGACAGGAGCAACTGTAATGCGAGAGGGAGACACTGTGGGGCTATATCTACAATGGATCCAGCCAAGAACACAGCGTAGACAGAGAAGAGCTTTTAAACGATGAGCTCTGACACTCACTACAGTTAAGATCTTACTAATGAGCTAGTACACATAAAATGGAACTCACTTGGGGAAATTTTAGAACAAGGGAGGGTGATGATGCCATAGAAACAAAGGCTCCAATCCTTGGAATGTGAAGGGAGAGTGAAATTGACATAAAGAACACACACACACACACACACACAAAGAGAATAGGTCTAATGGAAAGTTAAAGAGAGCAAATCAGAAGAGAAGCAGAGAAAGACGGGGCACATACGAAGGCTATTAAGATAAAAAATAAGCAAGGTTGAGGAACCAGGTCCCAGCTCCTGAAGTTTGAATCATGCCAAACTGTTAGGGCAGAAAGGGAGCTGAATCATCTGGTTTCAAAGGTAGAAAAAATTGGAACAAATTATTCAATTGAGAGAAAGAAATGGGAGCAGAATTGTGGTTTGTTTATTTTTGGAGATTAAATGGAACCTTTTTGAAACATGCATTAAAAACATCTGATTTCGCGGGGGGTGGGGAAGAACTTGGGGAAGTGGACAGAGAAAGAGAACTCTGCTTCTGTCCCCCTCCCTGCCCCGCCCTGTGCCCCCCTCCCCAGCCTTCTGTAAGTATTTAGGTGGTTGTGTTCGCGTGGAAACATGAGCTATATTCTGAGCTCCCACTGATCCCCTCCCCTCAACCTGAAATCCTCAAGCTATGTTGATGGCAACATAATCATTTCTACAGTAACTAAAGAGCTGTCGGCAGAAAGGGATTATTGCTTCACTTGAGAAATAAGCAGCTAAAACAATTCTCAAACCGCAAAGAACAGGTTCCTGAGCCAATAGCCAACGTGACAAAGCCCAAGCAATGCAGATATGGAAAATGTTAGGCAGAGGGCAGCCCCAGCTGACCTACTAGCAACAACTGCCTACCACCCTTCAAAGAGCAAGTTCTACAGTTTAACACCACGGCTCTGATGGCATCTGCTGTCTCCCCACACAATGATTTATCGGCAGCAAGATCTTGTTCACTCCCAAACCCATCCCCACTGCACCACATGCACGTCTGAAGCAGTTATTGAAACGCCTTCTGATAATAATTACACATCTCTCCTAAAGTTTTTGGGTTCTCCAAACTCCATGAAAGTAATTAAATTTACCCATTTGTCCAGAGAGGGTTGCCTGTTTCAAAAAAGACCAACACGCATTACTGTTGTAAGGAAGACACCAAGTTGTGTGTGAATGTGACAACAGAAAACCGATGCTGTGGCCCAGGTTTCCTTTCTTTACTTATTCAATGTCTGAGCGCTCCTGCCTTTACTTTTTCTCATTTTGTGCTGTTGTCAAGAGAGTGTTCTGGTTTGCTTTCTGTTGCTGTGATAAAAGCATACTGGCCAAAAGCAACTTGGAGAGGAAAAGGTTATTTGGTTTACACCCATGCCACTATCTGTCACTGTGTGAGGTCAGCAAGGAACCTTGTAGTAAGAATTGAAGCAGAGGCCAATGGAGGAACGCTGCTTACAAGCTTGCTCCTTATGGCTCAGTCACCTTGTTTTTGTATACACACACAGAACTACCTGTCCAGCGTGGCACTACCCACAGTGGGCTCGGCTGCCCCACATCAATCATTAATCAGGGAAATGCCGCCATAGGCTCGTCCACAGATAAATCCAATGGAGGCATTTTCCCAGTTGAGGTTCCATCTCCCTCGCTTAACTCTAGTTTGTGCCAAGAGGACAATAAAATAACCGACACAAGAAGTTTTAATAATTTCTCAACAAATTATTTGTATGCTTAATAGGTTACAGATTAACAAAGGGACCTTTTGTAGTTACAGCAGCTCATGTCAAAGAAAAAGGTAATTGGAAAGGAAATGTCTTTGTCCACTAAACACCTATGCTAAATAGAGAAAGCTGTCCATCTTTCACTTTGCTGTGTTTTTAGCCTTTGAGGCATGTTATAGACCCTGTATTTTAATGTCAGGAGAGTGAGTGGTAAATTAATGCAAGATAGAATTATTATCATGAAAGCAATTTACTTTTACCAGTTGTGACACTGCAGAGTTAAAAACCTTGTTCTAATTTTCTGCAATGTCTGGTGGCAGAGACCTATAATCCCAAATTATCACAAGTTCAATGCTAGCCTGGGGTATTAATGAGACCCTGTCTCAGAACAAACAATACCAAAAAAGAGCTCTGGAAAATAGTTCAGTCATAGAGGGTTTGCCTAGCATGTGCAAGGCCCTAGAATCCATCCTCAATACTAAAACAATCAGAAATGTCACTTCTTACACAACTGTACAATAAATGCAAACATCAAGATTTTTCCAATGCTGAATAGACGCAAATATAGTATAATCCACAAGTGTTTGAACTTCCAGTCTCTTAAATTTTCACAACTTGGGAACTACATGACTGTATTTCATTATGGACAGTCCTCCTAGACACTGTAAAGAGGGCAGGGCCTTCCTTTGCCGTTCTTTAGAGAACAGCTGCAGAAAAGGGTGGTGTGGTGATCTGAGAAGAAAGCTAGAATCTCTCCCAGCCCTGACTGTTTTACCAGCCATGTGGCCATGGTTAAATCAATCAGCACTCAATTTCCTTGTCAGCAGAACAGGGACAGTGTCCATGGGGCTTTTCCCACAGAAGGGTTGAGTCAAACAAAAGCACCAGAGCCTAGACGAGCTCATCTGGACACACATGTACATTTGGCCCCAAAATGACTCATGTACATTCATGTGTGTACAAAATTCATATAGAAATGAGGACAAATAACAATACTAATGTCATGAATGACCAAAGGAAGATCCACATGTAGAGGTGCAGGCTATAAATGGTGGCAACACGTGCCTAGAAGGGAGCAAATAGTAGCAGGAATACAGTACACATCAATTAGAGATTGGAAACTCAATCTTTTTATGATTATGAAATTCCTCTAGTGATACTTCATGAAGCTATACATTCCTGAGATGGTTAATTTGGTTGTCAACTCTGCTGGGTTAAGAAGTGCCTAAGTCATTAATAAGGCACACTTCTGGGTATGCCTATAAGGGAGCTTCTAGAGGATGTGGTGCTTGGGGCTTGGGCCCAGAATGAATAGAAGTAATAAATGGAAAACTAGAAGATGAATGCCAGCATCCCTCTCAACCTCTGCCATTGACTCCTCACCAAACACCTCCATGCAGCCACACACCTCCATGCCACCAGCACCAAACACCTCCATATAACCAACCACACACCTCCATGCCTCCAGCACCAAATACCACCACACAATTACCCACCTCTGTGTCTTCACAGCCCTCATGGGCTGTAGTTCCTCCAACCACAAGCTGAAGTAAACTTCCTTCTTCCAATTGCTTCTTGCAGGCTATTTGGCTAAACTGTTGCTAAAAGTAACAAGGCAGTGTAAATAAAAAGCACTGACATTCTCCCACTACTGCATCCATAGCTGAGCGTTCACAGTGATTTTTGTTGTTTTTCACCTTAGCATGAATGTTATCATAACTCGCAATCTAACAGAAGCAATTTTGTAGAATACAACAGAAAAAAATAGCACGAGGAAGGTGCAGGCTCTCTTCTCGCTGGCAGTAAAATGCTCTGTTTGTCTCAGGACGCCTTTGCATTAAGTGTGGGCCTCTCTGGGGCTGAGGACATGTATGTATAATGTTATTGTCTACTATGTAAAGATTCAAATTCTGATTTCTGTGGCCCCATCTCTGGTGGCAATCCTTGTCCTGATACCCTCTGTCTCAATGTTGTGTAAATACTGTTCCCCAATTGTTGCCTGATACGTCAATAAAGCAGCCTAATAGCCAATCAATGAGGAGAGGAGAGAATAGAATGGACTTCCTGTCAGCCAGGGGAGTACTGGGGCAGGGGGCGGGGGGAGTAGAAGAATGAGCCACAGGCCAGAGGTCCAGGAAACATTAAAACAGATCAGCTAGAGTAGAAAAAGCCACAAAATGCAGGAATCTCAGGGATTTTGGCAAAGAGGCCAGACTAGTTTAGAGGGTTAAGAATAGAGTAATAACTACTACGTATTGTGCCGTAAAGCTTATTAAACAAATTTAACAGTCCTGTCTCGATTATTTGGGTGCTAGTTGGGTTAAGAGAGAAACTGCAACACACACATTCTTTAAGCCGCTAACAGGGGCCTACCTCAGCCAGTGAAGTATTTTATGTGCAAGCAAAGCACCTAAGTTTGAACCCTAGATCATTTTAAGGAGGGTGGCTGGTACAGAGTTGTAAAGCTCATCCAGGAGAGGTGAATGCAGATGGATTCCTGGCCATGCAGCCCAGCTTACTCAGCAAGCTTTGAGAAAATGAGACTTATATCTTCTCTACCCTGCATTGGAAAAATCCTAACATTTACATTTGTTTCCCAATTATGTGAGTGGTAGCATCTTGTTTAAGTATTGTGTTTTAAATGTAGGATCTTACCTAACTGTCCTGTCTCACAATATAAGGTGGACAGCTCCTGAGGATGAACCTGAAGTTGACCTCTGTCTTCACACACATACACACACCACACACACACACACACACACACACACACACACACAATCTTGTACAACTGAAAATTGGGTTTCCTTGATTACATTATTTAAATTTATACTATAAGGGCAACTTCATTGTCTATTTTGATCTTTGATTTTCATCTTCTACCACACCTTTATTGTCCATGGTTTTCTGTAGGTAAGTGAGAAGTTTATAAAGCATCCGAATTTTCCAAAGCCCTCAAAATACCAACAGCTCTGATGTTATCAGCCATTGATAAAAAGAGCTCTACATTTTCCAAATCCATGCCAGATAATTGTTTTTATTCTAAGTGAAATTCATTAGTAAGAAGACGTCAGGGAGAGACTACTTTTGGCAAGAACAGTGGTAGAGCTCTGAGTCATCCTCACATAACACTAGAGTGGTGACGGAATTCCTGCCTCTCTGGAGCCTCTTTCTGTTTTCAAGATCAAATTATTGGCATATGTATAAAGTTAAATATACATAATATTTTTCTACAGATAAATATTCGTTGATTGTATCTAGAAAAGGAAAAACATAAATAGCAAAATATCTTAGTTAATCATTCACATTGTGTTATATATTTTATTGATTGTTATTTATAAAGAAATAAGTATGTACACAGAAACCAGAAATTGATAGTTACATTAGCATTCTGTTAGATTTAGATATGAATCTTTTTATTAGGATTTTTCTAAAACACTTTATTCAATTAGCATTCTTTTTATACCAGGCATAACATTAAAGATTCTGTTAAATTTGACCCATTTGGGATATTTGAGAACGCTTGGACAACCACAAAAGACTTACAAGTGCAGAAAGAAAGTATCAACTATGCTGTTAACAATTCCAAAACTTACAGGTTTTATTGCCACTTGACCCTTATCCCCTGCCTTAAGTGTGTGGTCTTCTTTTCCGTTGGAAGGCCAGAAAATTCAGCTTGATATACACAAGTGTTTGAACACTTACCCTAGGCAAGTCAATTTTTAAGGCTTCTACAAAAGATCAGAAGATCTATTGAAAAAAATACCCATTTTTTTCCTTAGTGTTATTTTCTATTAATGTTTTCTCAGTGATTTGTCCTGCCTGATGTTATCAGTCCAGTAAGAACTCATGCTGCAACTTTCTCATGCTCCCGATAAGAAAATTCTATGAGCATGTCAAATGCATGAATGAATAGACAAATTGGCATAGTGGGAGAGTGCACACACCAAAGTGACAGGATGCCCGAGCGACTTCCCTCATTACTGGAGTTTTAATGAGACCATAAAGCTCTTACTAAGTTTTATTAGAAGTCAAGACTCTTTGCCATTTGGAAAATAAGAGGAGGCAGAATTCACACACAAAAGGACAGTGTTACAATGTGTTCACACTTGAGTTTCACCATCAGTGACAAATGAAGCTGTACCCGGCATCCCTGAACATGCGCACGAAGCAGAGGTACACAAGACAAAAGCAGTAAGGGAGGAAGTGATCTCGGTTGATGAGTATGACGGAACAATGAGGCTGAGAGGACTGAATCTGGCCCTTCTTTGGAAACTGTACCCCTACTCATCTGAACCCCCCAAAATGACTAGCTTGTCTATATTCTCTTCTAACTTTGCCCCTAGTCCTGCTAGCACCTCAGTTCACACATCTACCTTCACTATGCCTATTATCAGTTCCTTGAATGGATTCCCATGATCTCAAAAGTGCAATCCTTATGATTTTCTCTTGAAGCTTACTTGCCTTATTTCACAACCAACAATAGTTTTTAGTTTTAGCTTTTTTTCTGGAATAGTCTGGGTTTTTTTTTTTTTTCCTTTCTTTTTTTTTTTTGTTGTTGTTGTTGTTGTTGTTGTTGTTGTTGTTTTGTTTTGTTTTGTTTTGTTTTGTTTTTCCAAATCATTGAGTCAAAAATCAAAAAGGGAAACTGGGGGTGGGGGGTGAGCAGAATGTCTCACTTATTTCCCTATGTTTGAGAATCACTCTTTAGTAAGTAAACTACGATAGTCATTGGCTTTTATTGTGAGCTCAAAGGTCAAATAGCAGAAGGGACGAGAAGGTAGAGAGATACACTGATAAAATAATTGAGTTGGGCATTCAACACCTGTGCAAAAAGCCAAGCATGGGAGCAAGTGTCTAATCCCATAAATGAGAAGGCATTTGGGGGCATTTGCTGGGGCTCACTGACAACCAGTAGAGCCAAGCAGAGAGCCCTAGGTCCTAGTTTTAAAAAAAAAAAAAAAAACCTGAATCAAAAAATAAGGTGGATAGATCCTGAGGAATAACACACAGTGTTGACTTTTCACAGCCTCGGAAAAGTTCAATTTGATTTTATAATTATTTCGTTTCCTTCTGTTTTCACATCTATATGGGGACTGAACAGGAAAAGGCAATGTATTTTGACATGAAGACATAGTAGTAAGTGGTTTATATCATCATTATTTCCAATGGAAAGGGAGCACAGGCTTTCTTGCATTAATGCACTGAAACAGATGTAGATGGATTCCTGATTTTTATCAGGGCCATAAATCACTATTTTTCATTTTTAAAAGAAACCAAAAAAAAATCCCTCTGTTCATTAAAAATGCTTCTTTCAAAGTTTATCAATAGCCTGGGATTCTTGGATCTAATTCTTGTAGGAATGAAATGGGTATTCATTTTAACTCCTTATAACTAACAATATATATTTGGTGTCCATTAAATGCTACCAGGGAGTGCTCTGTGTCTCAAAGAAGTCTTCTCAGGGTGGTCTTGGGGGTCAGTTCACATGGCACTAATTGAATATTCTCTCTCTAATAAAAACCAGAGTGGACCTTGGTGCAAGGGATTAAAAGATGAGAGGTGTCTACAATAAACACTTTTTCTATCAGAAAGACATGGGAGCAAATACACTCAAGGCAGCTTCAATTCAACAATAATAAGCTGGGTGGCCTCAGCTCTGATCTGTTGGGGTTTTTTATATTTTGGGAAAGACACATGGGACCAAAATGGCTGGGTGCTGCCAAAAGATGACCAAAATGATATAATCCAAAAATTATAAGTTCGGGTGGTTTTGTTATGGTTCTCCTTCTGTGTTACTATGGCAACATATCTACGCTCTCTTTCCTAATTTCATTGGCTTAATCTGTATCGGGAATGTCACAGACACCACTTCCTGGCAACCAGTCCCTGAGTACTTTACTGCTTTTGTAACAGAATACTGAAGAGGTAGGTGGATTATAAACAAGAAATTTGTTCCTAACTGTTGTAGAGGCTGGGTAGTCTAAGACTGAGACAACAACAGACTGTGTCTGGTGGGGCCTGATTTGAGTTTCTACAGTAACACTACATGGCAGAAGACGTCACTACATGCTTTCAGTCTTCTTTAATAAGGTATCAATCCAACCACCGTGGCCTTTGCCATTACGAGGTAATCACTGCCCTAGTTCTAACTATCATCTTGTAATGTCAGCTTGACACATGCCCTTTACGCAGACATAGTCTTGGGCCTTACCGCTGAAGTTCATCTGTCTTTTTTGTCTGTTTTTCTTATTCTTTATAAACAAACCTTCTCATTCTTAAACTGTATAACATCCATTAAACATAAATTCTCCAAAGGATATACTAGTATTTATCCATTATTTCTGGCTTACGGAGGTATCACACACTGCGGCAACAACTCTTGTTGAATTCCAGATTGCCTCTGTCATCCAGAGAAACTGGCGGCTGTTTGTGTACTGTCCCTCCAAGATATTGAAGGGCCGGGTCTTTTCTCCAGGCACAGGAGTGTCACGACTGGTCACAACTCATTAACACAGCTTCATTCTCCCTGCTAAGGGTAGAATTGGACACGGTCCTGAATGAAGAAATCATAGTGAATGCTGAGAAATGTTTCCTTTGGTGACAGCTGGCTTAGTAGGAGCCATTTCTTTTCTTTTCTTTTCTTTTCTTTTTTTTTTTTTTTTTTTTTAATACTTTCCTCCTTCATAGGACTTTTATTCCCTCAGGGCATCATTACAATCAGATTATGAAAAAAGGACAAGAAGATGAAAATGGTACAGCAAATAGGGAAGGAACTGGGCTGGTGATTGTCAAATTCCTGAATGAATCAGTCCCCAAATAGCATGACCTCCAATGTTCTTGTTGTACAAGATTTTTTCCTAAGTACTTGAGGCAGCTGTACAGTTATGATTCAAATACAGTTTTATCTCCAAATCCCGTAATCATTCTTTTAAACCCATGCTAGACTGACTTATTATGACACACCTGGTACAATCTCCTTTCGCGTTCTGTATACGGATTGCTTGACTAGATTCAGTATTTCATTTTCTCGTCTTTATTTGTAGCCTCAGTTTGTAATTAAAGTATGGCGCACTGTCTCTAGCCTTCTAGCCTGGACAAGATTTATCTTTTATTTTCCTTCACTTAGTAGTCATACTTCCAAATAACTCAAAATAAAAACATTTAATCCGATGGTATAGCCAATATCCAAAACAATGCTCTATTTTTTTCCTTAATTAATAATACATTTGTCAACATTTTCCTTTTTATTTTGTCTTGTACAAGCTATATTATCAACCCTTAATGACCTCATTAACTAATAGTTAGTGAAACAGCTGGAGCTTTATATTCAATTCTGCCAAACACCCCAGAGGAAAAATAAGGTCTCCATAGGAAAGCACCCCCATAGGAGAACCTTCTGTGGTCGTCTTCTTGTTGCCATTATACTTTTCTCTAAGTGACCTTGAGTTTCTTCATCGTTGTTTTCCATAGAAAACCACCTGATAATCCACTACCACATTTCCTTGACTATATCCCAACTTGTTTTCCACGTTTCGTGCAAGACTTGTGATTCTCACCTAGATATTGGCAAAAGGTCTTTGGAAATACGCAGCTGAGTCATTTTGAGGCATCATGTCAACTTCCAGAATTCCCAACATATTGCATAGGGCACAGAGGCTTGCTCCTGGGAGGCAGGCATCTCCAGGACTTGAATTAGTCCGTCAGGATGAATTAGCGTGGCATGTAATATTCATTATCCTTTCGACTTCACAGGGCAGGGAGGGAAGGTTCAGCTTCTGTGCCAAGGGAGATTTGTCTCTTTACGCAGTGAAGCCCACAAGGGAGTCACTCGCAGGCCAGAGAGAACACACTTGAGCAATGTCAGCACTTGGAAGTTCCAACCATCTAAGCAATAGCAAAGAGCTCTGCTCGGGTGTTGCTCATAAGAAGGACATGCTTAGCACTCTTTTACTTACTCTTCATTTTCTATTAAGCTGAATCCTCAGTAGCAAAATGATCATAATGAAAGGGAAACACAGCAATGATAGGCAAATAAGAACAAATTCTTCACAGTCACCATTTGGAAAAAGTGTGTCTGCTAAGCAGCTTTGTACTCATAATAGTTACATTAAGATAAATTTGTTCAACTTCTCCCTTGTTGATAACAGGTAAAATTCACAATATTCTAAAGGGATATAATATTTGGAAGAGGAGGTTAAAAGGTGGTTTAAATAAATTATGCTAATGTAAGGGAAAGGGTAGCAGGAAGAGACAATGCCTACTGGAGGCACTTGCAAGCCTTCAAAATCTCACTGTTTTATTTCTAGGAGTTGCAATTAGTGTCCATGTCCAAAACTTCAGGATAGCAAAGGAAATTAGCAACATTTAATACAGCTGACTATAGGCATGCCAGCACTGTTTCCATGAGGATGCTGCAGCAGGCAGCAATGGAGTTTTGGTCAACTAAACTCACAGCAAATGAGTTCAGTAGAAAGCACCGCTGAAGGGAGAGGCTTAGGTCTGTAATCCCAGCATCCAGGAGGCTGCCTTGGGAGAATTGTTCCAATTTCCAGTATGTCAGCCTGAGCTATGGCATCCCAGCCTGGGCTATACAACCCTGTCTAAAAAGTAGCAAAAATTGCAACAAATCAAAAAGATCAGTGATCTGCTTTGAGAACCAAATTAACATTGGTCTAAAAATATCTTCAGGAATCAAAAATGGGGGGAAAAAAAGCCAAAATCCCACAAGGGAAAGACTTGGCATAAAATATATGGTAAGAAAATATATATAGAGAGAATGCATTTAATGAATAAAATTGTCATTAACTGAAAAGTGAATCAATATTACCAAAAAAATGAACAAAAGATGACTTTCAAACAAATGACCAAATACATAAATATAACATGATTGTATGAAAGTAATACAAATTGAAATAGAATACCATATTTATATTGCCATAATAACTCCAAAAAATTTTAAAGATTAGGATAAAAATCAACACTGGAGGAGATAAGATTTTAGTTTAAGAGCATGGGAACTAAAAAAAAAAAAAAAGAGAGAGAGAGAGCATGGGAACTGAGGAGGGGGTTCAGAGAAGCCCTTGGGGAGCAAGGGGACCCCAAGTTCCTGTGTTCCAGGACAAAGAATTAGGCAGAGATGCAGTTATAGCAGAAGCAGAGATCGTTTATTGGCAGATAACTTGCGAGGTGGGGAAAGTGGGCTGGTTCAAGCTAGGTTCTTCATATGCTAACTTTGAGGGTTTCCTCAAGCCCTTTCAGGCCTCTGAAGTGCAGCCTTCCTGTAATAGTAGCAGGGAAGATACTGTGAAAGAGAATGAGAAAAAGAGCTGAGGATTGACAATGAGTGGAATGGGCCTATTTCTATCTAGAAACTTCTGTTCCCTATAACAGAAGTTTGCAGTGGGCGTAGTGAGATATATGAAAATGGCCCTAGATGGAGACTATCAAGAACAGCCGATCTGGACCCAGGGGGACCTGCACAAACTGATGCACCAGCCAAGGTCATTGCAAGCAGAGGACCTAGACCCCCGATGAGATGTAGCCAATGGACAGCTCATTCTCCACATGGGGGAGGAGGGGAGCAGGGGACTTCCTCTGATAAGAACTCAGGTGTCTTCGATTTGACCACTGTCCCTTAGGGGAGAGGTCCTATGGGAGCACAGAGGAAGGCGATGCAGGCTGTCCAGATGAAATTGGATAGACTGTGGTCAGATGGTGGAAGAGGAAGACCCCACCTGTCGGAAGTCATGGGGAAGGGAATAGAGCAGAAAAGGACAAGAGGGTGGGAAAAGGAAGAGAAGAGCGGGGAGCGGGCAGGGATGTAATGTGAATACATTATAATGAAAATAATAAAATACTTTTTAAAAAAAGAAAAGAAAATTACCCTTGATATCATGCTCCTTCAAACAGAAGCTTCCTCTAACCTCAACCCTCATCTACTCTGTTGTACTTGTTTGCTTCTCTGTTGTTGTGATAGAACACCAGTGACCAAAAGCAGCCTGGGAGGAAAGCGCTAATTTTAGCTTACAGTTCGCAGGAACTCAAGGTAGGCACTTGAAGCAGAAATCAAGAGAGGAAAACTGCCAACTGGCTAACTACTGGCTTGCTACCTGGCTAGTGCTTAGGTAAGTTTTTGGTGGTGGTGGTGTTTCTTTGATTTTGTTATTGTTGTTTTGTTTTTGTTTTTTATACCGACCGACCTGCCTAAGGATGGCACCACCCACAGTGGGCTGGGCCCTCCCACAAGCACCATCAATGAAGCCAGTCTCCCACACTCAGGGTCACAAGCTCCCTCTTCCTTGGGTCAAGCTGACAGCTGAAGTTAACTGTGACAACGATATTAACAGCTCACAGGCAGCTCCCGTTGCTAGGAATGCAGTACAGTCACCTCCAAATCCACTTACCTTTCTAAGTATTCTTTCTTCTTGGCCCAGAAGCAAGTGAAAGTTTTCCCCTTATTTCCTTCAGTATGGCGTCTTCATGGGCTCACAGAGTACTGTGTGTACCTCCTGAGCTCATGTTCCAATTCCCTTGTTCCTAAAGGCTTCCTCCAAAACCCTGCGTCTCCCCTGACCCCATGGTCAGAGTCCGTGTTCAATGTTCTGTACCAAGCACTTGGTTTTTCTCTTAGGCTATCATACCTTGTCTCCAATATTATTATAAACTCTACATGTGTTGTTCTGGAACTTCATAATCTATGAAATCAAAATCTCCACCACCTGTCACATTAACAAGAACAAATCCTTTTCCTCTTTGACTATATTTGTGAGCCGAAACGCATGAAGCTCGAGCTTACTGCTTTTCTGTTTATAACCAGCTACAGATAGCCCAGACAGACTTCCCAAATATTCAGACTGCATTTCTTTACTTTATTTAGCAATAGTTACTATCCTGTGGCAAAATATAAATCACAGCAATGGTTCTTGATGTTAGGAACAGTTTTTTTTTTTTTTCAACACAACACAGTCAAATTTCAAATTTTGTCTGCATAGCTATCTTTCTCCTTTTACCACTTTTTCTCTGCTTTTTTGAGATTTATATTTTCTCTTTATCTGCATGCCAATGCTCTCTGCCAAGGCTGTGACAATTACGTTCACCAACGTGCTTCTGGGTTCACTGCCAGGCATGCCTTCAGCAATTTCAACAATTGCTCCAAAGTTGTACAGAACTCGAAGGAATCATTTACAAACATAGCTATGCTCAACAAGATAATCATGCCATTCTGCACCGAGTAAAATCATGCTACGTATCCTGGCATTATTCTAGTGTGTAAAAATAAATGTCATTAAAGGAACATGTTACTAACCACAGCCGAACTACTACGCTAAGAAATGGAGAGATTCGACACTGCCGCTTCGTGATTTAACTTTGTGAAGCGTGGAGGATGCGCAGCCTTTACGGTGGTCAGTGGTCGTTGTGATTTCTAATTGTCTGTTCCACTGACGATAAAACAAGAAAGAATTGTGTGAGTGGATATAAACTAACCCTGTGCATCCATGGATTTGCTACTGCCGGGCTTTAGCAAGCAGCAAGAGGACAGAATAAACTGAGTTCTACAATGCCCAACAAGTCTATGCAGCACTGGTTGGCAAAAAAAGACAGCTAGAAAAAAACTAAAAGCCAAAC
Organism: Acomys russatus; assembly: GCF_903995435.1. Taxonomy (NCBI): domain Eukaryota; kingdom Metazoa; phylum Chordata; class Mammalia; order Rodentia; family Muridae; genus Acomys; species Acomys russatus. The sequence continues at coordinate 50,581,687 of NC_067163.1, forward strand.
GCTCCAGCGTCAGAGGAATCCAGGAAAGCCATGTGATGTGCAGCTGACAGAGATCCACCCATGGGTGGTAAATCCTGCCCAATGATTAGCAGCTGGACCCAGGTACTAGAGATTTGGCCAGCAAATCTATTGCCCAGAGAACGAATGCAGCAAAAACAAGGCCTGTTTCTATTTCAGTTACATAAGGCCCCTTATCATTAAGAAATAATTGGCTACTCCTTGCCAAGTGGGGAGGTCTGTCTTTTATGAGGCAGCATAGCTGCTTTCACATTCTAAACACAGGATCTCAGAGACACAGAATCTCCAGTTAGCACTAAATAAACTGAGCATGCTTGATATTTACAGTAGAAACCTGCAGTCCAGAATGTTAATATATAACTTGTCAAAAGTCTCATCTCTAAATAGAAAGATGGGGCAGTCACTGTTATAGTTCTAATCCCCCTGCCTAAAGTTTTAACCAAAACACATCACCTTGTGAGTAGCTTCCCTGAGCCTCCCTGGCTGTACAGTGAGTTGCCTGCCTCCTCTTCTCACTGTGCCACACCCACTGCATAGCCTGTTATTTTTTTCTACCCGCTCCAAAATTTGTGTTGGAACTTAATCCCCCTTTGTAGTATTATTAAGAGGAGGGGCCTGTTGGGAAGTGAACGTGTCACCTTCCCATAAATGGATTACGTAGGTATTAAAGTGATGATGTGATCGAGGTAGAACTTCTTCTGTCCTTACATGTCTCTCATCAGGTGAGGACAGATTATCTCTTCTTTAATATGAGGATGCATCCAGGACAAGACTAACCCTCACCAGCCATAGACTCCATTGGCATGTTGGTCATGTTGTTTTCACTCCCCGGAGTTGTGTCAAAGTAAATCCATATTATTTTCGAAGCATTCAGGCTTGATTATTTTGTTATAGCAGCACAAGCAAACCAAGACAGCACCCTTGTCTCCAGACTGGCCTGTCAATCAAAGTTCCAGTGCTTAAGAGGCAGGATGGGCCATTAGCAAAGGTCATTGGTAGGACCTAAGACTATGCACGGCTGGCCCCACTAAGCAGAAGGAGTTTCATTTACACTCAGAGGGTGACAAGCTGCCACACGATGAAGATACCCCACGTATCGTGTGTTTCATGTTCCTTAAGTTACTGCTGACTTCCAGTAGGCGACCCCAAGCTTTGGCAGCAGGAGCGGGCTCGAGTCTTTTTCTCCGGGGAAAAATAATGAGAGAAAATGAGCCAGAAGTCACCCCACCCAGACGGCTGGTACATTTGCTGAAAGCCTGAAATACTGCCTCCCATTCAGTGTGGGGCTCTTGGGTTACAAGAGCCACATTCCCAAAGCAGAACTCTGACCAGACCACCAGCCTCTTATTCACTGCTCAAATTTAGTAAAAATGTATGAAAGCTTCCTGCCTCAGACCTCTCGAATCATCACTGTCCATTGATGCAATGCCCGTGTGCTCACACTGTCCGTCTAAAACAATGCCTCCAATCAGCTGTCTTGAGATTGTTCATTCACTGAGTATTTTTAAAAATGTTCACTTGGCTTAAATCTCTGCTGAGCGTTGCATGGGACGACAGCGTATACACCGCCTAAAGACACCCTGTTCTTCCACTCGATGTTAGAAGAGGTACCAAAGCTATTCAAAAGCTTTATAAGAGACAGAAAGATTTAGTTTAGAAAAAGAAAAAAAACTGGGAGTTAAATATTTTTAAATCATTACTCAGTTTGGATGTCTGAGAACTGCTGTGATCAAATGAGAAATATAATGCACACACAAGTGTACATGCATTCCTCAAACAGAGATTTCCAAAATGTTTTTGTTTTATTAATTGAACAATTAAATCCCCAAATACTAAATAAAACACAAAACATGCCACCACCACTAATAAACCAAGTGTGAGCAAAAAGTATGAACAACAAGTGAAAAAAATAAAAACTACAAATGAATGAAAAAAAAAAAAAAAAAAAAAAAAACCTCCAGACCAAGCATCCTTAGCCCAGGTGAGCTTCTATAGGACATCAGCCCAGTGTATTAACAATATTAAATTACTGACACTGCTCTGGAAACAATATGCTGTGGCTTTGCATGCTGTGTGCTACATTTAAAAATTTTAAAAATATCTTAACTATGAACATAGAAATACCCAGACTATATTCATGATGAGAACGTAATGTTTAACAACTGCATCAATATTCATTACTATTTTTTATATAATCATAAAAACATAATGATTTTCAAACATTAGTAGAAGAAATTAAAATTTATATTGGCTCATTCCTTTTATTTATTCCTATACAGGAAAAACTCACAAATGTCTGATACCAATTCTTCCTAAATTTAAAATTTTTAAAATCATATGGAAATATGTCGAGAGTTCATATAAAATGAAATCTGTATGGGTAATTTCTTTAGTAATAATTTTATCTAATTTTAGAAAATTGGAGTATGCTTTACTGTAGGCAGTATTTGTTTTTAAGATTTATACTTGGAAATTGATTTCTTTTTCCTAGTCACAGGGATCCCTTAATGATAAAGTAGACATTTATTAAACCTAAAGTTGGTCATAAAAGTCTAGGTCATTGAAAGAATTTTTCTTTTTATTGTTACATTTATTTTTATATGGATTAAATTATATATATATAATTATAATTATAATATATGGGTTAAATACTCAACTAAAGAAATTTACCATAGACAATAGCAGACTAATTTTAAAAATATAATATTGTATTTATATCTGAGAATTTCCTACATGTATATAATGTATGCTGATCATATTCTCACTCAATACTATGTTGTATCCTCCTCCTCCTCCTCCTATAATCCTTAGAGCGGCTTCCTTGTCAAGAGTGAAGAGACATTTCCTGGATCATGGGCAACTTAACATTGGCTTCACTCCTGAAGGAAATGACTCCCCAACTCCACAAAGCCACTAGCTGCTAATAGGTCCTCAGCTAAGGGTGAACCCTTGTGTGAAACTTCCTCACTCGTGCTGGAATGTTGACAGGTTCCATCTTTTTTTTTTTTTTTTTTTTTTTTTTTTAATGTATGTGAGTGCTCTGCTTGCAGGTACACATGCAGGCCAGAAGAGGTCATCAAATGACATTATAGACAGTTGAGAGCCACCGTGTGGATGCTGGGAATTGAACTCAGGACCTCTGGTAGAGCAGTGAGTGCTCTTAACCCATCTCTCCAGCCTGACAGGTTCCATCTTGACCAGGTCTGATGTGGGTAACTATGGCTGCTTTAAGTTCATGGCAACAGCCATGTCATGACCAGATGACAGAACTTCATAGTCCGCCCCACACCCCCCATCCTCTAGCTCTTAAAACTCTGTCTGCCTCTGAATGAAAACAAGATCGTTATAGGTACAAATCACTAAGGTCGAAGATGAGGTCATACTGAATTAGAGTAGTAAAGCCTAAAGCCCGTGGGAGTGTTCTTATAATACAGTGGGGGCATGCAGACAGAACGAAAAGACCATGTGAGTCAGAAGCAAGGTGAAGGTTTTACCCTACAAACCAAGGTGCAGTGATAGCTACCAAGAGCTGCAAAGAGCAAGGGAAGATGCTTCCCTGCAGCCTTCCAGGGAAATGCTTGATTTCAGACTCCCGTGCACAGGGGCTCTGAGGGGATAAATTTCTGGGTTTGGTTTGTTTGTTTGTTTGTTTGTTTGTTTGTTTGTTTGTTTTGGCTTTTTAGTCCATGTGTGGGGCAACTTGTAATGGTAGGGACAGGAAACTCAGACAGTGGACATGGTCCACCCCAATATCTGTCCACAGATGTAAATTTAATCTGAATGGAAACAAACTTACTCTGTCCTTCGGCTTAACATGACTGAATTGATTTAAAATAATGCATACACGTTGCCCGGGAAGTTAGTCTTCTTCCCCAAATTCCCTACTCTGGGGAGAAGTTTGTTCACTCATAGGGTACATGCCAGACACCTTACTATGTCCTCATCCCCTTCTCTAAATACTCAGAACATTAATTTAAAGTTTAAAGTTAACTTAGTACAATTACAGACTTTGTGCATTAGTACTTTCGAAAGACTCTGCTTGTTAATCTTCATTTAGCCTTTAAACTTCACTGATTCCAGGTTGTTCCTGTAAATGATACGTCATGGTCCTTGGGAACCATCAAAGGATAAGGAGCCGGTCTGACCCTACATTTACCATAGGTGGCCCTCTCAGCTGTCTCTTCCGGGTTGTATCAGAGAGAGACTTTATTATTTAATCCTTGACAGTATTTTCTGTTCTGAATAAAAGTGATTCAGACTCTGCTATTTCCTCACTCCTCTCCTGCAGGGAGCCAGAGTAGCTGCCTCCATCTGGACTTCCTTGGAGCTTCCTGCATGTTCGGTATCAAGGCCAGCAGGATGCCAGCATCTCTAAGCCTTTATGGGCCATTGTTCTAAACAGCCATATTGTTTTCAGTGGCTGTGCAAAGAGCTTGTCAGATCTTCGTCTCATTTAATGGCCCTAAACCAGAGTTAGAATAAACTTCTAAGAGGGTAGTTTAGGAGAGGGGTGAGGGAGAAAATGATTAAAGTATATTATGTGAAATGCCTACATAAATAATAAAATATTTTAATCTTGAAAGAAACCATAGAGCTTGTTAAAATTCGCTGCCTATAAGCTCTGGCAGAACAATTGCAAATCCCTTGAAAACTAACACTACAGTCCTTCAAGTAAGTGGGGGTTGACAGAAACAAAAGAAATATAGGTGAATTAAAGCCACAAAGACAATGCGCTGTTCTTCAAAAGTGTTCACAAGCTACTCATTGCTGCTCTCCCTGGGTGTCTAAAATGCACCACTCTTCAATTCCGCTCTCTTCAGTCATGTGTGAATAGGAAACCATCCTTTCAGAGTCTACATGTCTTTAACCCTGAGTACAGGAGTGGCTATAGCTACCTGTCAATAGCTACGCTGACTCTGATGACTGGACAAGGAAAAAGGACTCAAAGGAAAGTGCTCCCCCTGCCTTTGGCTCCAAGAACATGCAGTGTTGACGAAGTGAGAGGACAGAAAGCTGTACAAAGCAAGACTGCCCTCCGCATGGTGACCTCCTCCTCTCCAGCATACAGGGAGGACTGACAACTGATTCTTCCACGAGATGTCAAAGCGTCTTCCTGGACAGATGAAGTTCAGACAGAATTCAGTGACTCCCTAGGTTCATGGTGCCTAGCACAAAACATAGTGGTAGTCGTCTCATTTTCTTGCATGTTCCTTATGACTTGTTAGCAATGTAAAGTAGCAGAGCGTTTTAGCATTGTTATGAGCAGGACATTACATTGAGTAAAACTCTTCAATGTTACTTTAATCTCTCAGTTTTTAAGAAGGTATGTATACATGCTGTGTATACAGGTGTGTTTGTGTACATGTGCACGTGCATGCACGTGCGTGTGAAGGATATGCCTTTCCTCGATCATTCTTTATATATATATATATATATATATATATATATATATTTTTTTTTTTTTTTTTTTTTTTTTTTAAGTCAGGCCTATCACTGAGCCTGAAGCTGATAGATTCCGCTAGTCTGATTGGCCAGTGAGCTCAAGGGATCCTGGTTCTGAGTGCCGGTGTTACAGGATGCATTTTACGTAGGTTCTGAGGATGTGATCTCAGGCCATTGTTCTTGTACTATAGGAAATGCTCTACTGACTGCTATCCTTTCCACCCCTTGATTTCCATCTTTGGGGGGTTTTTTTGTTTGTTTGTTTTTTTGTTTGGTTGGTTTTGTTTTTTGTTGGTGGTGGTTTTTTTTGGTTTTTGGTTTTTTGGGTTTTTTTGGTTTGTTTGTTTTTTGTTTTTTTGGGGGGGTGTTGTTTTTTTGTTGTTTTTGTTTTTGGGTTTTTTTTTTTTTTTTTTTTTTGGTTTTTTGAGACAGGGTTTCTCTATGTAGCCTTGGCTGTCCTACACTCACTTTGTAGTTCAGGCTGGCCTTGAACTCACAGAAATCCACCTCCCTCTGCCTCCCGAGTGCATTTCCTTTTTAAGCTGTAATTCTTTCCCATTCCTCCTCCCCACTCCAAAGCCTGCACCAGTTAAGATGTGCTGTGAGGGGCTGGAGAGATGGCTCAGTGGTTAAGAGCACCTCCTGCTCTTCCAGAGGTCCTGAGTTCAATTCCAAGCAACCACATGATGGCTCAAAACCATCTATAATGTGATCTGATGCACTCTTCTGCAGAAAAGCATTCATATACCATAAATAAACAAATAAATTTTTTAAAAAAGATGTGCTGTGAACTGTGTTAGGTTACCTCAGTAAACGACATCTATCTGTAAGGAAATCATGTGATAATACACTAGGAGAGTCATGTGCAGCAGCCTTGGGGCACTATTCAGGAGTCAAAGAGAGCTTTTTCAGGGGAAAATGTCTGGAGCAACGTGGAAGGTGCCTCAGTGTTAGGCATCGTCAGTGTATGACAAGCACTGTCTGTGGCAGGGAAACCCTGAGAAGATGTCGAGCGACTTGCACATTACAAACTATCTTTTGCTACTTCGCAGTCCTTCTGCCTGTGGTTTCCAAACACCGGTCACAGTGAATGAACCTGAGGTGAGCTCTCTACACACGCTGTGTTCCCCTACCTACGTCCCACACGTTTTGTACTCACAAGCCAATTATAAGAAGAGACTTGATACCCTATGAGCATATACAGGGGAAGAGGTCCCCTTCAGTCACAGTCAGAGGGGAAAGGAGTAAGGGGAATATGGGAGGGATGGAGGAATGGGAGGATACAAGGGATGGGATAAGAATTGAGATGTAATATGAATAAATTAATAAAATATATTTTTTTAAAAAAGAAAGAAATTGAGATACACATTTATGCAAACTGAAACTGCAATACTCTATGCACCAGTTTTTGTGTTGCTGAGCCCCCAAACAATATTCTTCCTAGACTATCATGGGCCTGTTGTTTAATTTCACTTGATGAATTGTTTTCATTCTTTATGACATGAAAAGCCTGGGATCCCCACAAATGAGCACTCCTGAGCACAGGCTTGGCTCTGAGCAGCTGTTCCTCTTCTGTAACTTTTCATATTTCGTACAGCTCAGCTCCACTGATCTCCCTGACAATATCCTCACCTACCGTACAAAAGCATGGGGAAAACAGTATTATCAACCATGCGTGCTAAAAGCCTGAGATCTTCCCACCTCCTCATTGCAGTGACCCCTCTCATTTATCTTCTGTTGGCCTCTTTCCGAGGCTCTCCCAGTCACTCCCTGTGCTACCAGGGGAAAAAATGTTTCATGAGAAGTTGACGAAACATAGCCTATTTTAGCTAAGTATACATGTGTAGTACACATGTGCTCTCAGAATAAAAGGAGGCGGAACTAATTTCACATGGACCACAGTGGCACCACATCTGTTCTCCATAAACAGCAGTTAAGGATCAGAATTAGATCGGAGTTGGTCCAATGATGAGAAACGCTCAGGCATTCAAAGCCTTGGCACTTTCTTCTGACTTACAGGGTTATGTTTCAGCAGTGTTTTACTCTTCGGAGGCTGCTCGCTCTCTTCTGTCGGTTGGTGATGCTGGTCCTCAATTCTCCATCTTCTCGTCTTGTGGATGGACTTCCATGTCTCTGTGTGCAGTTTTCATAGATTTTGAGAGCTATTTGGCTCTTGAGAGAGAAGATACTTTCTTGTAGGCAAAACTCTGGAATTAGAATACAAATACTGTGCCAGCAAGTCAGTCTTGGATGCCAAAATCTGGTACAGAAACCTGGCTCATGTTTTCACCTATCACTAGTGGTGTTTACTTTACATCCCAAGTGTTATGATGCTAGAGGCTTTTCTGGAAAACCTCAACATCCTTCCATTTAACTGTTAAAATACGATTCCTTTTCTAAGGTCCCTATCAAGATGCCAAAGCAGATGAACTGGCTTTCATTTTTAGTTTAGTTTAGTTTAGTTTAGTTTAGTTTAGTTTAGTTTAGTTTATTGGCTTTGTTTTTCATTCAAACAGCAAACAAACTCTGATTCAAATAATCCTTTTAAGACACCTGATTTAAAAAATAAATAAAAATAAAGGAAAAAATCTTTTGACATTTAAAATGAAATTTATTATTAAAAGGAAGATCTGTGGTGACACTTGTCCTCAGAGAAGCTCAAGCAAATATAAATACTCCTTGAACTATTTCTGGTTTTCTAATTTGAAATGATGCATCATGTGACAGTTAAAAACAATTGTTTCGTGAAAAATTACTTCCCATACAATGTTTCCTATCAGCTCTTATAAGTCATTTCCTGAGATTTCTGAATCATTCAGAGAGTTCTTATGCATCTGTGTGTAACTGAATGACCTAAATTACTTTCACTTCTGATTCATCACACCCCCATTCTATCTTTATAGTTAGCTCTAGTTTCTCTCTCTGCATTTCAACGTCAATGCCTAGCAAGCTTATTCATAAATAACCCTCAACTCAGTTTTATTGTTTCCTACCCAAGACAGAGCTTTCACATGCTCCCTTTGTAGGTTTCTCTTATTTTAAGCTCTAAATCATTTTGTGAGGATAGGCAAATATACCACATCTTCAAACCAGAAAAGAAGCATCAAGACTAACTACTTCATATTTGACCATGACCCCTGGATGGGGAGGCCTGGTGGCACTCAGAGGAAGGATAGCAGGCTACCAAGAAGAGACTTGATACCCTATGAGCATATACAGGGGGAGGAAGTCCCCCTCAGGTACAGTCATAGGGGAGGGGAGTAAGGGGAAAATGGGAGGGCGGGAAGAATGGGAGGATACAAGGGATGAGATGTAACAAGAATAAATTAATAAAAAAAATTTTTTTTTAAAAGACTAAGTACTTCAACTTCCTACTATCAGAGATTATCTTCTAAACTCCCTGAAAAGTAAACCAGCCATTCAACTGCTCTAAGACAAAGAATACACTAACTCACAAAGAAGCCAATCTCTTCATTCAAGACGTTTTACTTACTCTGCCCTGTGCTGATGAAAACAACTTCCTTCCAGCCCCTTGCATGGCTGCTCCCTACATACAGTGTGATCTCTGCTTCAATGCCAATTGTTCCAGCAGACACAAGTCTTCTTCATTCACCTACTGCTTTTGGTTTCTTTTCATAATACTTACTATCACCTGGTCTCTTAATAAATTAGGTGACGCAACAGGAATATAAGTACTGGGCTGGAGAGATGGCTCAGAGGTTAAGAAACCTCAGGACTGCTCTTCCAGAGGTCCTGAATTCAATTCCCAGCAACCACATGGTGGCTCACAACCATCTAGAATGTTATATGCTGCCCTCTTCTGGCCTGTAAGCGTACATGCAAACAGGGCACTGTATATATAATAAGAAACAAACAAACAAAGAAAGAATATAAGTAAAAAAAGAAGCAGAGACTAACTTTTGTTACCACTTAATTCCAAATGGCTACAAATTCTTGATATAAACTGAGTATCAGAAATATATCCAGTTTGGATAGGGACTGACTATCTATTGAGTTGAGCTGGGCAGCATTACAACTTTTCACTCATTTCTGCTAGTTAGAATCACACACACACACACACACACACACACACAGACACACACACACACACACACACAGAGAGAGAGAGAGAGAGAGAAAGCCAACATGTTTCCACAGAACAGTCAATATTCAAATACTTGAAAGCATTTTATTTCAAAGCTACAACTTATTAGGCACTCTAGGGAACTGCAATTGAACTGTGCCTTTTATCATCTCAAAACACGCAATCAGAAAAGTGAATGAGAAAAGCAAAATTGGTGTTTGAGATCTAGTAGAGGAAGTATTGCTTGTGAAGTGAAGGCTGAAACTAGGCTGTAGGAAAAGAATGCCTGCTAAGCTGGCTTGGTAGCTCATGACTCTTACATCAGCACTGGGGGCAGGGTGCTGTGCCGAAAAGATCATGGGTATGAGTTTGAGGCCATCTTGGGCTACATAGAGAGGTATAGGTCAGCCTGAGACCTTCTACAGAGAAGGCGAGAAAAAGGAGGAAGAGGAAGAGGAGAAAGAGAAGAAGGGAGACTAGAAGGAGGAGAAATAAGAAGAAGAAGGGGGAAAGGAGGAGAAGAAGAAGAGGAAGAAATAACCAAGATTCTCTCAATCTTCTCTTACTAAAGGATGTAGTCCCAGCATTCAGGAGGCAGAGGCAGGCTGATCTACCCAATTTTGAGGTCATCTTGGTTTATATATCAAGTCCTAGGCCGTCCGAAGCTACATAGCACAACCTTGTCTCAAAAAATCAAAAATGAAAACAATAAAATAAAAGAGTATTATAAATTAAAAATTATTTAATTTCTAGGTCAGTACTATCACTTCTTTCACAGAGGAATATGACTTCCAATGCCTTGCAAATTGTAAATTCCTTGTCAATGAAAAGTTTCTGATTTTATCCGAAGAATTAACCTCTGCCCCTTGTTTCTTTGTTTCTAAGTTGAATGGAGACATGTCAGTATTCTAATTTTCTTCCCAGCTTTGAAATTGTGCTTACAGTCAGTGTGCACATGGGAAATCAGCTCTACTTATAAAGAGCATAAATTTCTATCTGATATTGGAGATAGACAAGGGAGTTAATGATCTGAGGGTTTTAAATTCTACAGCTGAGCAGTATATCCTTAAACGTACCATTAACAACAGTACTGAAAACAATAAGAATTTACTTAGTGGTTTGGATTAAAAATAAAAGTAAGCTGAAGATCATAGCCTGGGTGTTCTTTCTTTACTGATATTCTATGAACCAGAGGTTAAAAGAGGAAAAGCATATTACCTGAGTTACCTACATCTGGCCCTAGAGAAAGATAATGGCAAATTGTAGAGGAATTTTAATCCAGCAATATGGCTGCTCTGGCAAGGGACCACATCTGAACCTTCTAGGTCTATATGACCTGGATAGAATGCAGACACATTCTAGATTACAGGATGATCTGGCTGAAATATAGACACACACTTAGGACACATCTTTAATCACAAACAATGAAGGTAAGGTTAGTTTATAGAAGGAAACAGCCATCTTTGAAAGTGATATCTAATTGAGAGACAGACAAAATGACGAATCAGAGAAAGTTTTTTTTCTAACTTTTTATTTATCTTCTTCTTCTTCTTATCTTCCTGTTCCCACCCTCCCTCCCTTTTCTGCCCTAGTCCCCTCCACCACCATCTGACCTCAGCCTATCAGGTCTCATCAGGAGAGCCTGCACTCTCTTCTTCTGTGTGCCTGTAAGCTCCCCCCTCCCCCACCCCTCCATCCCACTAAGGGGCAGTGATCAAATCCTGGCCACCAGAGTTCATGTCAGAGGCAGCCCCTGCTCTATACTCTGATACACACACACACATACACACACGGAGAATGAGCTGTCCATCTGCTACATCTCAACAGGGGGTCTAGGTTCTCTCCTTGCACTGTCATTGGTTGGTGCGTCAGTTTGTGCAGCCCCGCCCCCCTGGGTCCATATCTGCTGGGCTTGATGGTCTCTTTGTGGAGCTCCTAACTCCTACCAGTCGTTCCATCCCCCATACGACTCTTAGTGCTTCTCCCAGAATCTGGCTACATGTCCCAGGATCTGTCCCGATTCCCCGCTGGGCGGAGTCTCTCAAGGGACATCTATGTTGGGCTAATATCCACTTATAAGTGAGTATATACCATGCATGTCTTTCTGGGTCTGGGTTACCTCACTCAGGATAATCTTATGACACTTTCTCAGAAAATTGGGAATAGTGCTACCTCAAGATCTGGCTATATAACTCCTGGGCATATACCCAAAAGATGTTCTGCCATACATCATAAACATTTCCTCAACTATGTTCAAAACAGCTTTATTTGTAACAGCCAGAATCTGGAAACAACCTATATGTTCCTCAATCAAAAACTGATAAAGAAACTGTGCTCCGTTTACACAATGGAATACTATATACAGCTATCAAAAACAAGGAAATCTGGAAATTTCCAGACAAAGAAAGAGTGATAGGAAGAATCAGAGATAGGATATGCCCAAGTGTCATAAGAACATGACAGGAAGGAGAGGCTACTGAAGAGTAGCGCAGGGAGAGTTTGTTACTAAGAGGTTTTTGGTTTGTTTGTTTTTATTTTTTTACTGAGACAATTTTCAGAGACAAGTTGCAAAGACAATAAGCTAGGAGTAGGTGGAGGCAGACTAATGTAGAGAGTGAGGAGACAGAAGATTAAAACATATTGCCATATAATATCCCAGTCTGATTCCAGTATTTTGTATGTTTTGTTTTTGTTTTTGTTGTGGAGGAGGTGTTGTTTCTTTCTTTTCTTTTCTTTCTTTCTTTTCTTTCTTTCTTTTTTTTTTTTTTTTTTTTTTTTTTTTTTTTTTTTTTTTTTTTTTTCTTGAAACAGGATTTTTCTGTGTAGCCTTGGCTGTCCAGGAATCACTTTGTAGAATAAGCTGGCCTTGAACTCACAGAGATGCGCCTGCCTCTGCCTTCCCCAATGCGGGGATTAAAGGCATGTGGCACCACACCCAGCATTTTCTGTGTTTTCTTATTAAAGAAATTATAGATAATTCTTAATAAGCTAAAATTAGTCTTAAAAAATAAGAATGCATGTTAGGTCTTTACATCTCATTTTAGAGCTCACAGTGCTGTGGTTGTCAGCCTAAGACTGGCAGAAGTGCAAGGCTGTCAACCTTCTAGCATGGAGAGAGACATGGCTGAATAGCCCCAGCTTTAAATGAGGAGCGAGTGACAGCTGATAGCTTTGGGGAAAATCAATTCATCTTCTTTAGGTGTGTCACCCCTGGTAAATCAAGCACATTCTAGTGGATGCCCCCTGCTACCCAGGAGTACACGGACAGCACATAGGAGCTAGGTGGGTTTTAAGACAGACAGACAGACAGACAGAGACAAGGAGAACATGAAGCCAGAGGGATTGAAGAGGTAGAGGTACCTCTAGAGAGAGTTGGAGGGAGCAGTAAGGACTGAAAATGACCAAATTATATTGTAAAGGATTCTCAAGAGTTAATTTAAAAATGATGTTAAAATGCTTGTAAGCTGTTCTTTGCCATAGTTCTCTGCAGCGTCAACAGTGCAAAATCATTTCATCTTTACTCTCATGTGTCCTCCCAAAAGCCATAAGTACACGAGGGCAGTAAGAACAGTCTGCCCGGTGGCTCCTGTCTGGTGACACGGCTCATGTCACCCATCTGTGCCCTCATCAATAAGCCATGTCCACTTTATTCTGCAGACAAGAATCTGGCAATATTAGTTAACCAGCTTTCTCACACTAGCCAACTTATTAATATTTATCCTCTTAATTTTCTCCTCAGATCACTCTCTGCTTCTCTTTGTTGAACATTTCTAACCCAGACGACCTCCAACTTTCCTCACACACCTCTTTTTTCCCCGTGTTTATAATCTTTACAGATCACTGCCTGTCATTGTCATTTTCCTTTTTCCAGAACAGTAAGAGCGTCAGGGGATCGGCTGTGGCCCAGACTTCTTCCCTTCCCCTTCCTTGCAGAGATCTGCATCAGGACCCTGTCACCAAAATATTTACTGATTGCGGCAATTCCTTCCTTTTCAAGTTCCCAATGAGCCTTCTTCCCCTCTGCCAATGCTATCTCCCACTAGATAAAGACATTGTTACCTGGAGGAAGCTGCTTTCCTGCCCTTAGTTTGCTGAGTCATATAGAGCTATTAACTCTGGTGTGATTATCGGACTTTCTTTTTTTTTTTTTTTTTTTTTTTTTTTTTTTTTTTTTTTTTTTTTTTTTTTCACCATATCCTACATGCCATGTGTCTTCCCATTTTGTTCTTTGTGACCTTCTCCGATAAAACACAAGGTTTAACTTGCGTATCTTGGGTGCCTCTTTCAACAGCCCACCGGCCACGTTATCACATCGGCACTACTTGCCCATTCATTCCTCCATCAGTTTCTCCGGTTTATCTGGGAAGAACAAAAGGCATAACAATCACCGTATACTTCAGCTTAAGGAAATAAATGAGGCTACGACAAGATAAATAAGTTAGCTAGGATGACAGACTACACACTCATTAGCATACTCAGGTAGTGGTGCCTCGCTATAGTTACAAAAGTAACTGATATTTTGACAATAGAAGCTGTTGAACAACAATCTCTCGAAAATACGAACTTAGTTCCACCAAGAATTTTGACTTGTTATTGGTCCCTTGCTCTGAGCACAGAAACAGATTTAGCCCCATTTCGAACGGCCCTTGCTAAACTATAATAAAACTCAAAGGTTCATTTCTTGATCTCCCAAGCTCTCCTCACCCAGAATTCAGCCATCGGGCCTGCCCCAACTTCCTGGCAAGTGAATTCTTTGAACACTCCTCTCTTTTTCAGCCTCTGCCCCAACTTCCTGGCAAGTGAATTCTTTGAACACTCCTCTCTTTTTCAGCCTCTGCCCCAACTTCCTGGCAAGTGAATTCTTTGAACACTCCTCACTTTTTCAGCCTAGACAGATTTCCTCTTCTTAATCCCCCCATTAAAAACAATGTGTTGTAAAGTGTAAAATGCAACTTAATAGTCTGCTTAGAGATCTCTGAAATCAAAGGAGTTTATCAATGCTCTGCTCTACAAAATGCTGAGCTATGCTTCTTCTGCCTCTGCCTTGGAAGGATCTCCCTGAGACAGGGAAATAGAAGAGATTTTATGGACTGAGGGTGAGGGAGACAGGAACAGGGAGGATCAGGTGGGGAGGGGAGGAGGGATGGCATTAAGGGAATTTGGGGAGAAACAGTCAGAATTGAGGGGCATTCGAGGAGTGTTATGAAAACCTAGTGCAATGGAAACGCCTTAAAATATATAAAGGTGATCCTGGTGAAGCCCCAAATAATGAGGGAGTCAGAGTCTCAACTGACCATCTCTTGACACCAAATGTAACTTTGATTACTGGGTCTGGGTTACCTCCAACCTAGTTGTTGGTCAAATGGGTCCCACAGAAATCCCCCCAACAACTCAGGCTGTTATGAAGACAAACAGGTTGCTGTCTGAAAACTGACAGCATATCCACATTACTGAAGGCAACACCCACACAACACACTAAACATGGAGAAGGTGAGATGGGACCTAAATAGAATCCTCACTGCCAAAAGAAAAACATAAACACCAACCCTGCAAGATATGTTAGGTCAATGGTAATGCAAAGCTTATGGGACTATCTAACCAATGTCTATTTGATTTAAGACCCATTCCACGGAGATGGAACCCATACTTGATATTGCTAGGGTGACCAAGAACTGAAGTCTAGATACACAAGAGACCTAAAGTAAAATACTATCTTTAAAAAAATAGAGTCACAATAAAATTTCTCCTAATGGTACTCTGCTATACTCAGTATAATCTGATATAGTCTGCTATATCAGTGCCTTGCTCAGACAGCACCAGAGAAGCTTCCTCGTGAAGCAGATGAAAATAAATACAGACACCCACACCCAGACACTATGCAGAGAGTAAGCCCTGGAAGCACAAAGCTCTAAATGGGGTGTCAAATCCCCCCCCGACTTCAGATCTCAGAGAACCCTACAGATGAAAAGGCAGAAAGAGTATAAGAGCCAGGAGGGATGGAGGACATCAGGAGAGCATGGCCATCTAAATCAACCGAACAAAGCTCGTATGAACTCACAGAGACCGAAGCAGCAAGCACAGGGACTGCACGGGTCTGCACAAGTTCCTCTGCGTATGTACCTTTCAGTTTAGTGTTTTTATGGGACTCCTGAGCATGTAAACGAGTGTGTCTCTCTCATTCTTTTGACTTCTCTTGGGCCTCCTTTGGCCCTGTCTGACGCTAATGGGAGAGTTTTTGTTTTATCTTCTTCTATTTTACTTTGTGATGCTTGCTTGTTATCTCTTAGAAGCCTGTTCTAACGAGAGACTAAAAGGGAGTGCGTCCGGATGGGAGGGGAGGTAGGGAAGAGCTGGGAGGAGTATCAGGAGGGGAAACTGTAATCAGGATATATTATATGAGAAAAAAATCTATTTTTAATAAAAAGGGAAACAGAGAGAGGGGAGGGAGGGAGAGAGAGCCACTTTCCTCATTTGTATCATAAAATCCTATGCCTTCATACATAGGGAATGTTGATTTTAAAATATGTGCCAGAGAATCAAAACTGATTTTCTTTGTTAGTAAGTCAAATTTAGTATTTTCCTTATTTAATCTATTAGATAAAACAGATCTCTTTTCTAAAACGTTGAATGTTTGGGGTTTGGGGCAAATATGAAGACAATAGAGCCAGCCAAGTCCATTAAACTAATATCTCTGGGCTGTCGGGTTATGCGTTGTTCAGTGATAACAGCCTTCCCCAGCATAGTGGCCCTTATCCTCTTTCCACTAGCTCCTAGGTCCACAGCTAAAGCTACCACCATTTTAACAGAAAATGGAGTAGTAGCTTCATCTTTGAAAACAACGGCATCCTATTCATCTTTTTGACTGGTGGTTCTCAACTTCCCTAATGCTGTGACTCTTTAATACAATTCTTCATGTTGTCGGGACACCCCAACCATTAAATTGTTTTTGTGCTAACGTCATAACTATAATTTTGCTACTGTTATGAATCATAATGTAAACATACGATATGCGGGATATCTGATATGTGATCCCTGTGAAAGGGTTATTCAATCCTCCCACAAGGTCTCAACCCACAGGTTAAGAACTACTGTGTTTGAAGCTCTATTTTTTTTTTCCTTTGTGTTGAACTTTATTCTGATGCTTAAATTACCAGATTGCTGTGGTCAATGAAAACATGTTTCCTCGGTTTCCAAAACATTGACACAGATCCTGTATAAGTGTAAATAAGATGTTAAAAAGTAATTTTCTTTGAAAAAATAGGTTTTGGGTCATTTTACTATTCAACACACAATTTCAGAATATTAAAAGTTAAACTATGAAGTTCTATTTCTTAATTATTATTTTCTATTTTATGCAATTTGTGCCAGCTCATCTAGAGCTGAGAACTGTGGCAGGTTTCCATCTTTTCTCCTTATGTTTTGGAGGTTCTTATTGTACCTCAGAATCTCCTACTGTCACACATCTAACTGTATTTAGGAAGGTCCACGGGGACTCATGAACCAGATAGGCTGCCGGCTCTGGTTCCAAGAAGAGCTTAGCTTAGCTTGCTGGCCTTATTGTGGCTCCCCAGGAATTCCCAGCAGCATCCAGTCTCTTCACTGCCATCAAGCTGTTTCCCAGCCCTCCTGAGGCCTTGTGCAGCCAACATAACTGCTCATGCTCCATACGCTGTATTTCCTAAAGGTTTTGGCTTTAGGAACTAATTTTAAGTTAGCCCTAGGCAATGCTTGCTTGCAGGGAAATCTTTACTTTATGTTTTATTCCATATTTTTGCAAATACTAGTTTGAGTCTTTGTCTTTGTCTTTGGTGAAGACCAATCCACATTTCAGTTTCTAAGGGGAAATGGCATCTACTATATATGTGATATCTATTACAAATCATATCTACTGCATAGCATATCTACTATATATGTGATAATAGAAGTATTTCTTCAATGACATCAGTATTCTGAGGGTAGATACAGGAAACTGAAGAGGACTGTCAAAGAACCAAAGATGGTAGACTTATTGTGTCTTTCATACACTTGTTCTATTTGAGTATATTCTACTTATTCAGTTTATAAATAGTTATGCATTTATTTTACTATTAAAATGCAAATAGAATTTACAAACTATCAATAGTCAAAAAAGCCCACTGCTGCTTTGATTCAAAAGAGAGGATAGATATGTTAATTGAAGAAAAGCTTTGTCAACTGGAGTAGAGTGTCCAGCAAGAAACATTTCTTGATTTGGCTAATCCCTTGCTAAGCACACTTGTGGAGAGTATGAGAGTGCAAGTAATGTGTGTTTCAATCATTTTTTATCCTTCAGGAAGCAAAAAGAGATGTTACAGGCATATGAAGCACAGCAAAGAGATCGAATGATACTCCCAGCCTTCATACCTCAGAACACGTGGTGAGTTGGAATAAAGGTTTTTACAGTATAGTGAATGCAACCAGTTCAGAAGAGGTCATTAGGGTAGACCCTAATACAGTACAGCTGCTGCCCTTATCAAAAGAGAGTCCAGGACAGAGAGGAAGACACATATTAGGGAAAAGGAAGACAGACAGAGAAACCATTTACAATCAGCTGACTCTACTGCAAACTAGAGGTGGGGCCTGGAAGTGACTCCCAGTTCTTTCTTCAACAATATTGAATTATTATTATCCTGTTATTATGAATACAATGTGTTTATTATTATGTTATATCATGTTATAATATATTATAATTAAATTATTATTATATAGCTGGGTACAGTGGCACACTCCTGTAATCCGAGCACTTAGAGAGGCAGAGGCAGGTGGATCTCTGTGAGTTTGAGGCCAGCCTGGTCCAGGACAGCTAAGTCTATACAGAGAAATCTTGTCTTGAAAAACAAACAAATATATGTAAATATGTGTGTATGTATGTATATATGTATACATATACTTTTATATGTTACACATATAATATACAATACACATAATAATGTATTATATAATATGTATTATATAGTATGTTAAATTTTTATTGTTGTTATTACTGAATACACAACAACTTTGCTGCTTAGTTTGGCTTAACTTTTTTTGTTGTTGTTTGTTTGTTTGTTTGTTTGTTTGTTTTTCAAGACAAGGTTTCTCTGTGTAGCCTTGGCAGTCCTGGACTAACTTTGTAGACCGGGCTGGCCTCAAACTTACAATGATCCACCTACCTCTGCCTCCCGAGTGCTGGGATAAAGGCGTGTGCCACCACCGCCCGGCTTTGGCTTCACTTTTTAAATTTTTACTTATTTATTCATTTTACATCCCAATCCTAGGTCCCTCTTTCCTCTCCTCCCCGTCCCACCCTCCCCCCCTTCTCCACATTTTCCCTACCATACTCCTCAGAAAATGGGACCCCCCCTAACTACCTATCTCAGCACATCAAGTCGCATCAGGACTGAATGCATCCTCTACCTTGGTGACCTGGCAAGGGAGCCCTACCAGAAAGCATGCAAGAAAGTCCTTGTCAGAGACAGCCTCTGTTCCCTTTACTAGGGGACCCACATGAAGACCAAGCTGCCCATCAGGTACACATATGTACAGGGTCTAGGTCTAGTCCATACATGGTTCTTGGTGCTTCAGTCTCTGCAAGCCCCCACTCCTCCCCTCCCTGCCTCCCCCCCACCACCACCACCAATTTCATTTTTTTATAGACAGGATATCACTCTACTGCGCAGGCTGACCTGGAACTTTCCTTCACAGTCTTCTGAGTCCTGAGTAGGATTCAGGCCAGCATCACCACGCCCAAGTCAGGTGATTCAAAGATATAACCATTTATAGTGATAGACAGCAAGCGTAAGGCAACACACCAGACACCATGGAAGTCCTCTGTGTGAATGGCATGCCCTCTTCTGTTGATTGCATGTAGATGATTAATCAGAGTGAGACCAAGTGTTCTGCTGCGGTTTTGTGATCTCATTAAAATACTGTACATGCCATACTTCTTAAAGCGTCTATGATAAACTAGCATGCATCTGCTAATAAATACTATTCATCTACTATGCTGCATCTTGTAGACATGACCTAGGCTCAGAAAAAATAAATAAATAAATAAACACACAAACAAGCTCCTGCTATCTTCTGATCAGAAGGGACTAAAAGAAACCAAGCACAATTTGGGCCCTCTCTCAACAGACTTCTCAGCATAGAATGTCTACCTGCTTAGTTCTACAAAGAGATTCAATTTTTTCTTTTTTTTTCTTTTTTTTTTTTTTTTTTTTTTTTTTTTTTTTTTTATTTGAAACACAAATCATTTTGTTCAATTTTCTGAAAGGTCAAATACTAAAAATTTTTAAAGAGCATAATGTATTAGTAGTCTTTATTTTCCCTTGGTGAGCTGAGAATCAAATCCCGATTGAGGTGGGTGGTGAAAAGACACCTTGTGTTGATGCTCTTTCATCCACGTTAACCATTATATATTTGAATTTAATAGACGGTTTTTATTCAAAAGAAAATAGCTCCAGTCCTAAGTAGCCCATAGATCTGAATGAGTGCTGCTCTGCGCATATTTGCCTTTCCTTGTTTATTTACTATGCAGTTTCATTAGAGCGTTGACTAGGAAGCATCCATTCACATGACGGTCAGTGAAAAGGGGCTCTTTTCCCCTTGCATAAATATGGCTACCAAGAAGAGACTTGATACCCTATGAGCATATACAGGGGGAGGAGGTCCCCCTCAGTCACAGTCATAGGGGAGGGGAGTAGGGGGAAAATGAGAGGGAGGGAGGAATGGGAGGATACAAGGGATAGGATAACAATTTAGATGTGATATGAATAAAATATATAAAATTTTAAAAATGAATATGTTAGAGCCATTGACCTGATTAACCATATGCAACCGGTGGGTTTAAACATAAAACTTCACAGGCTACTGCTTTGCCAAGACAGAAGAGTGTGCATTTAAACATAAGCGAAGAGCAGTCAACATCTTTTGGAGATCCTACAAAACAATCTGAGGGATCAAGATCTGACAGCCTCATGTTACATTTTCCTTGAATATCACACACCAGGAGACTGTTATTATTAACCCTATGAAGGGCAAGAAGAAAGCCTGCCTGCCACCCTTAGGGCCAGGGGAGTGGGGGGTGGGGGGGGGGGTGAGGCCAAGGCTTTTTTTCCTGTGTGTATTTATGTTGCTTTTGCTGCAGCTTTGGTGTGCTGTAAATGGAAAAGGGGGCGTTTAAAGTTTACCTGCGGGGCCAGGAAATCTGCAGTGTGCCCGCTGTTTGTTTACTGGTTTGTCTCTTGAGAACACAGACTCCTCTCAATCTGCTGTCAAACAACAGTCTTGTTTTCAGAAAAAAAAAAAAAAAAAAAAAAAAAAAAGATCCAGAGTTTCCTCGAGGGAAAATAAGTAAAGGCTTTTCCCCAGCGCCATGTCGGGAAGAACTGATGGATGACAGAGATGTGTGGAGTGTGTGGGTTTTCATGTGGACGCTGTCAGCATAAATTAGGTGCGGTTAGGAAGAGAGAGCTGGCAGTAGCCGCAGGAAGACATTTCACAGGCTTAGGACTGAAAAGCAGACGAGAGAATAAAAAGACAACAATGTTTGTTAGGAAAGGGAAGCCAAGGCGGGAAAGAACTGCGTGCAGGCTTTATGATTGTGCGGGACACCGAAGGAGTGGGGGTGAGGGGAGGTGCAGAGAAACCAAACCAACGAGAAATGAAAAGTACAGGTCAAAAGGGGGGGGGCGGGTTGCATGTGTCTGAGGGTCCACAGCAAAGGCAGCAAGGCTTTGTGAGAGAAATGGGGGCTGAGTGGAGACGGAGGACACCCCAACAGGAGACTGGGACCGTTCTCTAGCACAAAGAAGACAGTGAGCTTTGAGAAACATGAAAGGTCACAGTCACCCTTCCTCTGAACTTTGAAATGCCAGCAAGGCCAAGGTCCCTTACTTTACTAACAGAGGGCAGCGAGCCACTGTAAACTCCCTGACAAGAAGGGACTCATGAGCTCCACGGCGTAGCTCTAATATACTCTTATAGTTAAGTGCGTCAGTAATTTTAATTATTGTAGTCAACTTACTTCTCTTTACATTTTTCTTTTAGTGAAAGTTATCATCTGAAAATGCTGCTCCTTTGAGCACTTAAACCTGAAGTCTCTCAGAAGGGCCTTTCGGTATCAATGATGACAGGCAATCCCGCCCCATTGATTGATTCTGTTAACAGCCCGACCTATCCTAACTATTAAATTGTCAACTTGCCAAAATGAATGATTGTGTGATTGCCTGCTCCTGACTCCCTCCCATCTGGAGAAGGAAATGGAGTCTTCTCGGGCCAGAAGGATGGGGCTGTGGTTGGTTATTCCTGCCCGCTTTTCCAGCGTCTCCTTATCTTGTCCTTGTCAGTGTGTTCAGTGGTAGCAGCCGTGTGTTGTTGTTTCTGGCACAACACTAAGAACACCATGGAAAAGATCCGTCCGGGCTCTCTGTGGCCAGTGGAGGCACTCTTGGGCAAACACCGTGTGCTCCCTAAGGGCTGCTCTCCTTCACTTGTCTCATGGGTAGTAAGTTACAGCCTACACCCGTGCAGCTGCCAAGCTGTTTTGCTCATTTCGCTTCGTGCCTCTAGCTGCCCACCTGGGACCTAAGGCGATGTACTAGACACGGCTCCTTCTGACTCCTAAAACAATGCAACAGCGTAACCCAAACACTATCCACAAGCCCAGGACGGAATAGTGACTTCTGACCGGAAGCCCAGGAGGGGAGCTGACAAGAAGGAAACAGGGTATCGGTTGGATAGCCCATCAAATGTGGAAATGTGATTAAACTAATAGCTGAAACTATATCTATAAGGAACGCGATATGCAACCCACCCAGAGGAACTGAGTTGGTACATGGCAGAGAGACCTGAGTGTTCTTGTTTACTGAAGCACTTTCTATACTTGACAAGCTGTAGCGTCAGCTTCAGTGCCCATCAACAGATGAATGAATAAAATTCGGATGCATACACAATGCAGTTTTATTCAACTACAAAGAACAAAGTTTATGGCATTTGCAGAAAAATGAATCGGACTGGCGAACATCCTGGTAAAGACTCAGAAAAACAAATGTGGCAAGTTTTCTCTCATTCGCAGAGTCTACATTTAGACCCAAGTGTAGCACAGAAGTAGGAGGGTTCAGTGACAAGAGGATAAGATCCAAATGGAGAAAAGAACAAGAGAGGATAACAAGGGAAATATACAAAATGAAGACTCTAAGTTCATATATTTACACACATTGTGTGTGTGTGTGTGTGTGTGTGTGTGTGTGCATGTGCACGTGTGCTCCCAGATGAGACATGAAAGGATGACGACTGGTGGCAGGAAGGTGTCCATCAAGAAGAAAAGAGGGATGATGAAAGGGTGAAATAAGAGCAAAGCAGTGACACAGATATGCCCTGTGTAACAATAGAAATAATGATACATTAGCTAAGATCTTAATGTAAAGCTAAAAACTAATACTCAAAACCGAAAAAAAAAAATTTAGAAACCAAGTGTTTAAGTAGAAACTATATAAAATCTTTACCTAAAAAAAAAAAAACAAAAAAAAAAAAAAAAAAAAAAAAAAAAAAACATATGTTCGTGGGAAGAATAAAAAGGTGATATTTGTCAAAGAAGGAAAATACCAAAGGGGCCTTGTCCTCCTCAACAGTTTGAATTCTGTTTATTAACAGTGAGAATCCGGTAAAGGTTCCTAGGCAAAGCAATCTTTGTATAGCATACATAGGAGCATTGTTCTGTATGGCTTGGTACAGTATGTGCAACAGGTAGTTTTTTCAGTTAGTGGGCTAGGCCTGGTGACATACGGAGAAAATTTAATCCCAATACTCTGGAGACAGAGACAGAGGTATCTCTGTGAGTTCAAGGCCAGCTTGGTCTGCATACTGAGTTCCAGAATAACCAGGAGACCTTAGGAAGGAAGGAAGGGAGGGAGGGAGGGAGGGAGGGAGGGAGGGAGGGAGGGAGGGAAGGAAGGAAGGAAGGGAAGAAGGAAGGAAGGAAGGAAGGAGGGAGGGAGGAAGGAAGGGAGGAAGGAAGGAAGGAAGGAAGGAAGTCACTTAGTGAATTACTGCAGCACAGCTTCTTTTTCCCATTCACCAACTTTTTGTCAGAGAAATTTTTACCCCATTCCTAGAATTATCTGTATATAAAATAAGAATACAAACCATAGGAAATTATATAGAAAATTACAGCTAAACAATTCTTTCATAACTTTCATATAACTTTACCATTTGATAAAGATGAAAAATGGATACTAATGAGACAGGTGTGCTTGTTCATTTTTACATATAGAATTAAATCTTGGATTTGACACTGCAGGACACCAAGCATATTCAACATTTTCTAGATTTGTCTGATATTTTGGTTTTATTATCATTAATACTGAGGACATTGTGTCACATAAATACACAGGACAAAATGACAGAAGTATGTTTGGGGCCATTTCAGAAATGATTGGAAAAATCTGTCCTAATCCCAAGGCAAAATGACCTCACTATTTTGGTAAAAACTCAACTCAGCAGCTTGAGTTTAAAAGCAGCAATTTTTAAACTCGGGCTTTCTAACACAATGCAATTCAAAACTACACTTGGTGCTTAGATGCTGAGGAATGACCGTAGAAAAGCATTAGGTCCTGCTTTCTATAAATACATTCTTATCCACAAGCGCAAAAAGATTGGACTACAGCATAGAAGCACCTCAATTCACAACACAGAGTAGTCTGGCATCTTAGCAAGGTGCTCCAGGCAGTGTGCCTTGCTGTTGAATGGCCCTTTATGCATGCTACGTGTTTAGACCTGCAGTGAAGTCTCATGGTACGAAACAGGCAAGAGCGCTGCGGCAAACAACTCACATTCACTGTGTGTTTGACTTCGAGTCAGTTGGTTTCGGTCACTGACCATTTAGAACCCTTTTACTATTGCCAAATTTTTCACAGCCCCACATTCAGTTATAAAACCTCATATGGGACCACACCCACAGTTTAAGACCTGGGGACCAGTCTGCCAACCCAGACATAAAATTGTATTGGAAATAAATCAGAAGCAACTACTTTAAAACTTTCTGGTAGGGCCGGCAAGATGGCTCAGTGGGTAGAGGTACTTTCTCTGTAACCCTTAGAACCTGTACGTAGATCTTCAGATCTACAGTGGGGGGGGGGGGGGAAACTGGCCACTACCAATGACTCTCAGAAGTTGTTCTCTGACCTTCACAAGGGCACTGCAGCATCTGCATACATGTGCTACATACATACATACATACATACACATACACACACACTAAGAATGACAAACAATTTAAAGTATGCTTAAAGCTGCCTGTAGCAAGATTGTTGTTAGTACCCATATATAAGAAAAAGCGATACAGCCATGAGAGTGAGCATCTGTCCTTTGTCAGGCTGAGGATCAAGAGTTCAAGTTCAGGCTTATAAAGTATTGAACCCGGTCCCAAACAAACAAATAAACACTAATGTGCAGAGAGAGGTATAGGAAGAGAATCAGGAACACACAGAAACATTATGGTGGAGTCATACGACCCTGGGATTCTAACAAGGGTGGGCATGCCACCAGGTGAGGCCAGAGGAAATCCTCTCCGGGATATTTCTCTTGTAACGTACCTAGCTATATCTTTTAAATGTGTGTGCAGGGTGCTGCACATCAAGTAGCACTCACCGCTAAAAAGAAAAGACAGGAAGAGTGCTGAGAGATACAGGGAGGAAAGAGACAGAGAAAAATAGGAGGGGGAAAATGCGATGAGTTCCGAGGATCGTCATTTATTATTTAGTCTCCAAGTGTTAGCTAAGATAAGAATAAAAAAAATGATGTGGGTACAAAAATTCTCGCTAAACATATGTTATTGTGCGGGTTTTTTTTTTTTTTTTTTTAAGTGAAAAGTAGGAGCTGTCTAGTTGCGATATTCACTTGGGTCTTAGAGAAGAAGGATTTGGAACAAGAGCCAAGTAGAATGGCCGACAGAAAGATTAAAAACACAAAGAAATATCAGCTCCCGCTGCTTGACCCATGAAGGGGAGTGGGGGAGGCTTAAGCGAGAAAATGAAGTAATCAACAGCAGCTGAAGGGAAGGCCTGGACAGGGTGCTGCGCAGGCTTCGGAAGGGGGAAGGGAGTGTGGCTCCCCCAGCTCGCAAGGGAGACCATGTAAGGGAAAATTATATGACCATGTCTGAATTGGATGACAGGAATGATTGCGACCTAAGGGAGGCTTAAATCTGAAAAGGTCACAAGAATCAACATGAAACGCCCAAAAGAAGCACGGGCAAACGTCGCTATACCTATGGGTAGCCTGGAACTGACAGAGCCTGTGCCCTCTAGTAGGAGTGGCTGCTCACACAAAGCCTTTCTCTGAAGGGACATTGTGACGCTTTGAGAGAAGACGGAAGGAAAGTGAGAATTCAGAAGTTGGGACATACGTAACTTAATCCTGTCTGCGTCTGCACTCCGTCCATTTTCCTTTGATGGTCCACCCCACCCTGTTTTCTCCTATTTCCTTCCAACAGAACATTGGCCTTATTCACAGTTTCAGCTCAAGTGGAGGTAAGCGTATCCCCAAAGCACAGTTAAAACACACTAAGTCTCAACCATTCGTGGTCATCCCATTATCTGACTGATGGTTGTCTTGAGAGTGGGCATGGAACCCAGTTTGGGGGCATTAAATAAGGGAGAGAAAACCTGAGAAGTATGTTCTTGTTCCTAAACTAAGAACTGAGGAAATATTACCTCTTCTTTTATTCAGCCTGCTCTGCCTGGGTACAATGCTTAGAGCATGGCTTTCCTGTGCCTTTCAAGAGAGGTTAGCCTAAGGAGCCAACCAAATGGGCATGGAGGCTGTGAATGGAACCCTAGGGGAAATGCAGGTTCTTAAATGACATTGGTGTAGCAGTGAATTCTAGGAAACAGAAAATATTTGCATGCTAGCATTTTTGTAAGTCAGAGTCTCACTTTGTATCTCTGGCTGGCCTACACCCCACCAGGCCCTGTTGTATTTCAATATTAAGTTCATGGGATATGTTTATTTATCATTTAATTTACAGATGAAACTGTTGTGGTAGGACTGCCTGCTGCACGGCGTGGCGTGTTAAAAACTGTGACTTGAAGAGTTAGTAAGAAGGTATTCTGTTGGCACAGTGCTTCCTGTACAAGCCTGAGGACCTGAGTTCAGTTCCCAGCAACCACACAAACAGCCAGCCTGCTGACCTGCCAGCCTAGTGGAACTGACGAGCTCCAGGTACCCGTGAGAGACCTTTCTGCAAAGTAACAGCGTGAAAGGCACCTGACAACGACACCCATGCTTGACTTGTCCTTTATACAAGCATGCACATATGAGTACATGAACATGCACATATGTGTACACAGACAGACATGAACATGCACACAAAAAAGTAAAAAAAAAAAAGTTTGGAATTCATGTATGATATACCCTTATACTACTTAACAATCTACAGTTGGCAAGTGACAGAACATTTAAAAGGCCATTCATTGCTTTAGATTATTACATTAAGGCGATACCTCTAGGTTCCATGCAAGGCTTAATCCAAGTATCAACCATGCATGCTGATACTTTTAACATGGATCCACTATTTTGTGGTCTATAAAGTTCATACTTGAGAGCTTTGCAATCAAGTTATGAAATCATCTCATAGCATTTTAAGTCAGTCTACAAGTTTGTGTACATGTAGCTGTGTGCGCCCCATGGGCTTCAGGTTAGACATGCCCAGTGACACTAATTTTCTTTCCCTAAGGCTTTGCATAGTGTGATAGGGATATGCGGAAGCTCCCGACTATAGCAATACAGGCCATTTCCCAGGAGTTCTGACACAACCCCGCAAATTCACTTATAACGGAACAAGTTTGTGCTCTTTTCTATACTGGCCAGAGGACTCTAATCTATAGGTTGGTGAAGCCTGCTTTACATGAATACCCTGGAAGCAGCCGAGGAGCTTCCCCTGAACACATAGGCTGGGATGAGACAGTTGGAGGTACGGAAGAAGGCCTTGGGATGGTTTATTAAGAAAGGGGAGGGGCTGGAGAGATGGCTCAGTGGTTAAGAGGGCCGCCTGCTCTTCCAGAGGTCCAGAGTTCAATTCCCAGCAACCACATGGTGGCTCACAACCCGTCTATAATGTGATCTGATGCCCTCTTCTGCAGATAAAGCACTCATATACAATAAATAAATCTTGAAAGAAAGAAAGAAGAATGGGAACTTGGCAGAAGAACGCATTACAGATTCATTTGGCTACCCGTCTTCCCCACCTCCAAGAGAAGACAGCACACTAGTCTATTACACATTGCCCTTATGATCACTGGAGGACCTGTGAGTGACAGACAGGCACCCCTCTGCATCTAGCCTGTGCATGAATCCCTGTGTTCCGCACTCAATTATAACCACTTTGTTAGATGAGAAATATATAATAGGAAGCCCTTAGGAGGAGCCAAAGAGGGAAAACTGTGCTGCCCCTAGTATATGTCCCCTATAATTATAGATTACAGACATACACACGAAGATGAAATCTAGTACATGAGACAAACTCTGAGGATTTTGATGTAGAGGCGTGGTCATTTGTGCCTACTTCAGAGCTATGGCAGGCTAGAGGAGAATACACAGAGTGGACAAAAGACAAGAGTCAAGGTGCAGAATCCCAGCCATCATAAACTACACAAACTCGCATCAGTAAAGATTGACAGTCAGGCAGAGGAGACATGAAGGAGACCCATACACAAGAGAAGGATGGGTTAGCATTTCCTATATTCAACAGCTGAATAGAGAGCCATGCAAGTTAGAAAATGCTATGGCTCTTCTTTTATAACTTTTTAGACATAGATATATGCACACATAATACACACATACATATATATATTATTATTAATGCTAATACTTATATAATTCTTACTACATACCAATGTTATAATATGTATCTTACTAAAACTCCACTAAACATCTTTTACGTGCTATTATTACTTTCTATGACGAAGGAAACTGAGGCACACTGAGGCTAAGTAAGTTACCCAACATCGCCCACGAGCACTGTGCATTCTGGCTCTGAAACCTGTTCTCTTAACCTTTACACCATAACTCCTTTCTTCTTCCATTGTGGAACTTACCACACTAGGAAACACTCGTACGTGTATGTGTTTTCTCCCAGGACTGCACCTACACGATACCGATTGCAGTGCACTGCAGGGGTTTGTTGAACTTAATTCTCTGTGAAGCTAGAACTACAGAACAAAAGGGAGATGCTTTAAAAGGGGAACACCTTCTATTGAATCCATAAGTAGATGTTTCTGAGCAGGAAGTGTTGTGACAAAAAAATGGAAGCTGGGGAAGGAAGGAGAAGGAGAAAGAGAGAGGGGGGAAGAAAGGAGGGGAGAAGACAGATCTGCATTGAACTGATTTTAGAATGTTAAAAATCTATAATAATCTCTCTGTATGTCTTGCTGCAAATAGGATAGTCAAATGGTGATGATGACTAAAATCTCTAGAGATCCTTGGAGTGAAGCTGCTAGCTAATCACAAATATTTAATTGCTATATTTATAGACTACTGCTAAAATTTTTTCAAAAAATAAAGTTTTAAACTTTCTGTGTGAAAAAGGAGCAACAAAGTCAGATGAGATGATTCTCAGTGGCTTGAAAATTCTAGAAAGTTCCCCAGATTCTATGTAAAATCAACCATTAATGAAAATGTTTTCAGTGGTAAATAACTCCCACAAATGCCCAGGGTTCCATCTTTGTCTAATTTATTTGTTTCAGTGAGCTAAGGCTTTGGCCTATGTCTTCGTGGTTCTACAAAATCAACTTAAATATTGTTGTTTACTAAGGTAACCACTAAAAATTATAATATAAATATTAATATCAAAATTAGATATAAGGTGAGTACAAGTGTCAAATGAGGCAACAAATATTATAATATATTAGGCATGCCCAATAACTTCTCTTGCCAAAACTATAAGCTACTCAAGTGACTCTGACTGTGATGTCAGCTGGGCTGAAGCAAATATGAAGGTTGTGAAATATTCGTAGAGGGGCAAAAGGTAGGTTTTTCCATCTGTTCTCCCTGACACAGGAGGCAGTTTATTTCATTCCAGGAAGAATTAAAGAAGAGACCACATGTTTTCCCTACACATCTGGTTTAGTGCTTGCTAGTTCTGCTCAAAGGTATTCATTCTTCTTTTTCATGTGCTAAGAACTGCTCACTGAGGAACCTGTGGCACTTTTCCTCTTCTTTTTGGCTCTCCCTACCTGAGTGAGCTCACACAGGCCTAACAAATCACACCACACACTCCTACTCAGCCTCAGAGTGCAACTCTCCCCTCGCTCTCCTAAGTACTACGAACTATGAACGGGCTCCCACATCTAGTGAGCCTCTCAAACTTAATGCTGTTCTACACATAAGAATACTACAGTCAGAAATGAAGCGTTGCTTGAGTCTGTAAGCTGGTAATGTACAGTACGTTGGTAGGTTTTCATGTGCTTGTTTAGCTCATGGGGAATCTGGCTGTAGAAGCGGGGTTCCCTTCTCATTTCAGACCCAAGCCTGTTTGTCTCAAAATATCTTCCAAGGCCACTTGTCTACAGATGGTCTGCCCCGACCCCCACATCTGTGACAGGGAAGAAAGAGAACAGAAAAGCTACTGGTGGTATTTAAAACTTTGTGTTCTTTAAGATAGCTAGAAGGCAAACCATCTGCAACAGAGGCTGCTATTGTTTATCTTGTGTTATCAGAGAGCCTACAGTGGGGAAAAGAAGTTGCAAATTCATCCATAGGAAGCTCATCCACCTAGAGAAAGCTCAGCTGAGAACTCCAGCTAACTGCCGCAACTTCCCCACTCAGTCTTTGCTGGATGTTGTAAGTACCAAATTTAATTGTATCTACACGCTATTACTTGTTACTTGGCTCAGAAGCCTCACCTGAGGGGACAATCGTCTCTGATCAGGACTCAGTCTCAATCGGGAATTCCAGATGACAGCTCCAATGAGGATATCCTGGTCTACTTCTGCTGGGTACAGCCTCCAATTTGATGATTTTACCCTTTATTTGTTCTCTCAATTGCTCCACTCCAGTCATCTTTGCTAGGTGATATGAGCACATGATTTAGTGATGCTTTGCTATCTGTTGCTTCTTTCTACCTACCACTATGTATTCTCTTGATTGCTTTTTACTTAATAAACTCACTCATGTTTTATAGTTTAGTTTTACCCACAAAACAAGTTTGCTATAAAATAGAATGATGTTTTATGCTAGAGAGGCCTTTCATATTTCATGTTTATCCTATCACTGGAACACAATGCTTTCCCTTGAGCTTTGCTTAATCTTCTGTTAAGTGTTTGCTCCATTCATTAGCTGCTAGAAATAACTAGTATACCATACATGTGTGTAGGAAAGTATGCCATGTATGTTAGAAACAACTGGTCTACCACACAACTCATGCATGTAGAATGGTGTCCCATGTATGCTTGTGCATGTGTTCACCACACTGTTCATGTGATGAAATTCCCTAATGGTGGCCGTTAAGAAATGAACCTTCTCTGCTTGAACCATGGCACCAACCAAGGACAATATGTACAGTGAGCATTAAACCCCTACCCAGATCTAGCCAAGGGACAGGACATTCTCCACAGTTGAGTGGAGAGTGGGGACTGACTTTCACATGAACCCTGGTGCCCCATATTTGACCATGTCCCCTTGATGGGGGGACCCGATGGCACTCAGAGGAAGGCTAGAAGACTACCAAGAAGAGACTTGATACCCTAGCATCATATTCAAGGGGAGGAGGTCCCCCTCAGTCACAGTCATAGGGAAGGAGAATGGGGTGAAAGTGGGAGGGAGGGAGGAATGGGAGGATGCATGGGATGGGATAGCAATTGAGATGTAATATGAATGATTTTATTTTTCAATTAAAAAAAAAGAAATGAACCTTAGCCATGGAGCACTATGCCATTGTAACATGAAAAGAAACTTTTGCTCTCTTCCTAGAGGAAATCACAGTACTGCTTGCCATCCAGTGTCTGTACCACAAAATGTAAGGTTAATATTCGATTTTTCATGTTTCCTCATCCCCATGTCCAAATCATTTTAGACCCTGTTAAATTCATCCAAAAGTATTCCAAATCTCTCCAGTTCCCATTACCCTTTGTTGTTGATTTCATTACCAGCCCTATGGGTAATAAAAAGAGCAAAAGACCAAAGAGTAGCTTGGATTTTTAAAAGAGAAAATTAGAGCTTGACATTTTCCATGTTTAAATGCTCTAAAAATAAGCCTTCCTTTAAGAAGAAGGAAATACTTGGCTCTTCATAGCAAGAATGAAGGACACTTACTACCAGTTTTCAAGTCTTTCAAGTTTCCTTTTCATCCTAGCTCTGTGGTATTTTGACCCACTATGGTATTGAATCCGTTGATCCCAGAATCATTCATTATCCCTCACTGTCTGTCATCTTCTTGTTCATTTCTACAGTCAGTTTGAACTTCATAATCAGTCACTACAATCGATCCTTGTATTTATTTTCAAATCTCATGGGCCTCTCTTATGACCTCATGCCTTCTTGGAAAAACATCTAATCTTGGTAAAAATCTAATTCACCATGTGTCTTGTGTGCAGTTGCACAAGTGAACAAGATCAGACATCACCATCTGACATTGTTGTCTGATTTTCATACCTACGGATCTATTGAGTCAAACTCATAGCTCTCCTGGGGGTGCATGCAGGCCACCATGCCTCAGGCTTAGACCATAGTTGAACAGTCCTAGAATTTGTGCATATTGGACAAGCTTGTTCTAGCATCAACGGAGCCTCGTTGCCCAGCAGTAGCCCTCTGCACTTCTCTGGACCATCCCCAACTCTACTCCTCCAATCTCCCCCAGCTTCATCTTGCTTTTAGAAAACAGAATAGGTCACGTGAGATGTCATAAACTTCTATTCTAGCACATCTCCCAAGTTGGGTGAATCTGTTGTCTCTGCTCCATCTACTGTATAGTTTTGAACAAACTTCCCTTGCCAGACCAAAGCTCAACTAGTCCACGTAATAGTGTTAACTCCTACTCACTCTCATCTCTATGAAAGCCTTGCTGCATTGATCCATGGTCTTTCCCATTTATTTCCTACATGAACCTTTGCCAATAGCACATCAGTGTGTTATTATTTCTCCCATTAAACTAAGAACTTTTCTTGAGCCCATATACATCTCTACTTTGTTCTCCTTCTCATCTTCCTTCTACAACAAAATGTTATTCCCTCTACTGTTCTTTGAGCCCACATTTCAATGGGTCACACAGAACCACTCAGCTATGAGAAATAATGCTAAGTGGTGGCCCAGCAGTGAAGAGCACTTGCTCTCGCATAGGAGCCTGGTTCAGTTCCCAGCACCCACATTAGGCTTCTTGTAGCCACTTTTAGTCCCAGTTCTGTAGGACCTGATGCCTTCTCTGGCCTCCACAGTACCAGGCATACACCTGGTATACACATGTGTGAGGGAACCCATGCATACACATAAATTTTAATTAAAATAAATAAATAACAAAAAGTAATTTTCAACCCCTAGAGTTGCTTTTTTTTTAAACTAAGATTTCAGCATCATTTGAGATTATGCTTCATTCTTTTCCTGCTAACATTGTATTAATGTCTGGCAAACTGCATTCACCTGACTTTCCTCTTCTCTCCCTGGCCACTCTTTCTGACTTCCTATTAATCTTGCTCCTCTTTTCTTCAATATATTAATGTTGATGTATGCTGAGGCTGAGTCTTCAGACCATTTCTCTTTCTGTACTCATTTCTTGGATGATCTCATCCAACATCATGGATTTATATATCATCTATATTCTGACCATCTGCAAATTTATAACCCTAGGTGCAACATTTCAGTTGAACTCCAGACTCGTACACCCAAACACCTACTCCATAACCTCACTTGAATGTCTAACACGTATTTAAGACTAGAAGACTAAACCTAAGCATTTCACCTTCCTTCTCAGCATTGCTCCCCCATTTCTGTGTATATGGACCCTATCCTCTGCTGGATTGAAATATTTCTTCCTATTAAAATACACATCCATCTGTTGGCACAATACACTGCAGTGGGGCTTATACAGCCTATACTTTCTATGTTTTTTTAACCAACAACTTTACCTTCTGTGTAGGTTATCGAAACAGTCTCTTAACAGGGCTACATAACCTTAATGGGCATCCCTTTAGAGCCTTTCTGTGTAATAGCCTAAGTGGCTGCCTAAAATACAAGAAATTAAAAATCAACACAAAATCTTCTGGTTGCATCCCATTTCAGCGGCAAGAAAAGCCAAAGTCCTTCAAATCATCTGCAAGGCTTTAGTAGTTCTCAAACTCTCAACCTTCCTAAGGCTACTACCCTTTAATACAGTTCATAATGTTGTGGTGACTCCAACCATAAGATTAATTTTCGTTGCTACTTCATAACTGTAATTTTGCTACTGTTATGAATTGTGGTGTTAATATTTGTGTTTTCCAATGGTCTTTAGCTACTGCTGTGAAAGAGTCCTTGGACCCCAAAAGACACCATGACCCAAGTGTTGAGAACAGCTGCTTTAGAATATCTAGTTCTCACACTTAAAGAAATGCTCAACCTCCTTAGTCATCAGGGAAATGCAAATCAAAACAACTCTGAGATTCCATCTTATACCCATCAGAATGGCTAAGATCAAAAACTCAAGTGACACCACATGCTGGCGAGGATGTGGGGAGAGAGGAACACTCCTTCATTGCTGGTGGGAATGCAAACTAGTACAGCCACTTTGGAAATCTATCTGGTGCTATCTCAGAAAACTGGGAATAGGGCTTTCTTAAGACCCAGCTAGTCCACTCCTTGGAATATACCCAGAAGATGCTCCAGCACACAACAAGAAAATTTGCTCAACCATGTTCATAGCAGCCTTATTCATAATAGCCAGAACATGGAAACAGCCTAAATGTCCCTCAGTAGAAGAGTGGATAAAGAAACTGTGGTACATATACCCTATGGAATACTACTCAGCTATTAAAAATAAGGAATTCCCGAAATTTGTAGATAAATGGATTGAGCTAGAAATGATCATAATGAGTGAGTTAACCCAGAAGCAGAAAGAATCAAATGGTATATACTCACTTATATCTGCATACTAGCCCAAGGGGCATGTCCCACGAAAGCCTTCGCTTACCAGGAAACTGGGACAGAGGGGAAGGCATCCTATTGGGACTCTAAATGAGAGACGCATGGGAGAATAGCAAAATAAAAGGATACAGAGGGTCCTAGAAACCTACAAGTAGAACAATATGATAGGCAGATTTGGGCCCAGGGGTCCTGCTCAAACTAAGGCACCAGCCAAGGACAATACAGGAGGTAAACTTTAAACCCCTTCCCAGATCTAGCCAATGGTCAGAATATTCTCCACAGTTGAGTGGAGAGTGTGATATGACTTTCTCACGTACTATGGTGCCTCACATTTGACCATGTCCCCTGGAGGGGGAGACCTGGTGGCACTCAGAGGAAGGACAGCAGGTAACCAAGAAGAGATTTGATACCCTATGAGAATATATAGGAGGAGGTAATCCCCCTCAGGAACAGTCATAGGGGAGGGGAATAATGGGAAAATGGGGGGGGGGGAGGAATGGGAGGATACAAGGGATGGGATAAACATTGAGATATAACAAGAATAAATTAATAAAAAAATTTTAAAACAAAACAAAACAAAACGAAAAAAAGAATATCTAGTTCTTGGCAGCTGGCGCAGGTCCATGGGGTTCGAAAGATGAAGTCCTCAATGCATTCTGAGGAGAATTGTGTTCCAGAGCTGCACAGAAATGTTCGCCCCTGAGAGCGGCCAGACTGGGAGGAAACGCTTAGCACAATGTGTTAGAAATACCCAAACCGAGATCATCCAAGATGGCGTCTATCTCACTATGTCTGATCCGCTGAACAGCAGTGACTGCACAGCCACCAAAGGCCCATACTGAGAGCTCCAAAACACACTGCTGGTGTTTCCCAGAAAGAAAGAAATCCTATCATGTGGATTGCCCATGCCTTCTCACCGCAGGACCATAGGACCACGCTCTGGTGAACACCCAGGGATCCTAGGCTGCCATTGCTTTTCGGATTGCACCCTACACAGTGTCGCCAAGGAGGTGGCATTCAGTCAAGCCCGAGAGAGAATTGCACAACACAGGCCTCATGGACCTTCTCTCAGGGACCAGGGACATGCTCCAAGGAGAGCTCATCAAATATGGGGCACCAGAGCTCATGTCAGAGTTAATCCCTGCTCTCCACTTAACTGTGGAGGATATGCTGTCCATTGGCCAGATCAGAGTAGGGGTTCGGTGTTTACTACTTGTATTGTCCTTGGTTAGTGCAATAGTTTGAGCAGAAACCCCTGGGCCCTAATCCATCCATTACGATGTTCTTCTTGTAGGTTTCTAAGATCCACTGAATCCTTCTATTTCCTCGTCTCCTATATTTCTCTTACCTAGAGTCCCAGTAGGATGTCCTAACATCTGTCCCAATCTTCTGGTAAGTGAAGACATTCATGGGACATGCCTTTTGGGCTAGTACCCAATTATAAGTGAGTATATACCATGTGAGTCTTTTTGATTCTGGGTTAACTTCACTCAGTATGATCATTTCTAATTACCTCCATTTGTCCACAAATTTCTGAATTTCCTTGTTTTTTATAGCTGAGTAGTATTCCACAGTGTAAATGTACCACAGTTTCTCTATCCATTCTTCAACTGAGGAACATTTAGGCTGTTTCCATGTTCTGGCTATTATGAATAAGGCTACTATGAACATGGTTGAGTATATGTCCCTGTTGTGTGGTGGAGCATTTTCTGGGTACATTCCAAGGAGTGGAATAGCTCGGTCTTGAGGAAGCCCTATTCCCATTTTTCTGAGAAAGCATCAGATAGATTTCCAAAGTGGTTGTACCAGTTTGCATTCCCACCAGCAATGAAGGAGTATTCCTCTTTCTCCACATCCTCACCAGCATATTCTGTCACTTGAATTTTCAATCATAGCCATTCTGATGAGTGGAAGATGGAACCTCAGAGTCATTTTGATTTGCATTACTCTGATGACTAATGACGTTGAGCATTTCTTTAAGTGTTTCTCAGCCATTCGATATTCCTCTGTTGAGAATTCTTTGTTTAGTTCTGAGCTCCATTTCTTAATTGGGTTATTTAGTTTGGTGGTATTTAATTTCTTGAGTTCTTTAAATATTTTGGATATTAGACCTTTGTCAGATGTAGGGTTGGTAAAGATCTTTTCCCAGTCTATAGGCTTTTTCCTTTAACTGATTTAATGTCTGGTTTTATGTTGAGGTCTTTAACCCACTTTGACTTGAGTTTTGTGCATGGTGACAAATATGGGTCTAATTGCATTTTTCTACATGTAGACATCCAGTTAGACCAGCACCATTTGTTGAAGATGCTATCCTTTTTCCAATGAATAGATTTGGCTTCTTTGTCAAAAATCAAGTGACCACGTATGTGAGGATTCATTTCTGGGTCTTCAATTCAACCCCATTGATCGACCAGCCTATTGCTTTACCAGTAACATGCTGTTTTAATTACTGTTGCTCTTAGTACAGCTTGAGATCAGGTATGGAGATTCCTCCAGAGGATCTTTTATTGCATAGGATTGTTTTAGCTATTCTGGGTTTTTTGTTTTTCCATATGAAGTTGAGAATTGAACTTTCAATGTCTTTTAAAAATTGTGTAGGTATTTTGATAGGGATTACATTGAATCTATAAATTGCTTTTGGTAAGATGGCCATTTTTACTATGTTAATTCTCCCAATCCACGAACAAGGGAGATCCTTCCATCTTCTCATGTCATCTTCAATCTCTTTCTTCAGGGATTTACAGTTTTTTTTTTTTTCAAACAAGTCCTTCACTTGCTTGGTTAGAGTAACTCCTAGATATTTTATATTGCTTGTGGCTAATGTGAAGGGTATGGTTTTCCTAATTTCTTCCTCTGCATGATTGTCATTTGTATATAGGAAAGCTCCTGACTTTTTGAGTCAATTTTGTATCCAGCCAATTTGCTGAATGTGTTTATCAGCTGTAGGAGTTCTCTGGCGGAATTTTGGGGGTCAGTTATGTATACTATCATATCATCTGCAAATAGGGATAATTTGACTTCCTCTTTTCCCATTAGGATCACCTTGATTTTTTTGTGTTGTCTTATTGCTCTGGCTAGAACTTCAGGTACTATATTGAAGAGATATGGAGATAGTAGGCAGCCTTGTCTGATCCCCGATTTTAGAGAAATTTCCTTGAGTATATCTCCATTTAATTTGATGTTGACTTTTGGCTTGCTGTATATATTTTATTATAGTTAGGTATGTGCCTTGTATCCCTGATCTCTCCAAACTTTAAACATGAATGGGTGTTGGATTTTGTCAAATGCTTTCTCTGCATCTAAGGAGATAATCATGTGGTTTTTCTCTTTTAGTTTGTTTATATGGTGAATTACATTGATGGATTTCCATATATTAAACCATCCCTGTATGCCTGGAATGAAGCCTACCTGGTCATGGCGAATGATGTCTTTGATATGTTCTTTTATTGGTTTTGCAAATATTTTATTGAGTATTTTTGCTTCAATGTTCATAAGAGAAATTGGTCTGAAATTATCTTTTTTGTTGGGTCTCTTTGTGGGGTTTAGCTATCAACATGACTATGGCCTCATAGATTGAATTTGATAATGTTCCATCCATTTCTGTCTTTTGGAGTAGCTTGAAGAGTATCAGTATTAGCTCCTCCTTGAAGGTCTGGTAGAATTCTGCGCTGACACCATCTGGCCCTGGGCTTTTTTTGGTTGGGAAACTATCAATAATTGCTTCTATTTCCGTATAGCCCATATATAAGATGCACTATTCTAGAGCCATTTTGATAAACATTTAAGTGTGTAATATACAAATTTCTTACTAGAGATTTTATTTGAGACTCTTTTAACATAACCTATGATCTTTTTGTTCTTGGTTCATAATAAATATATTTTTGCAATTATAGTCTAGAAATTTCATCTACCTACTTATGACTGCAAATAAAACAAGCATTTACTTACCTTAGCACCCCGATAATCTTTCTGTTCTGTTTATTAACCTTAGTATTGCATTGTAATAGTTTAGACTGACATTTGTCTCTCACAGTCAAAAAGATCAAATAATAGACATAGATTTCGCACTTCATAAAAATGAATGTGATTCACACTTTTATAAATTTAGCCCTACTTTATATCAGCAATAGCTAAAGATTTTTAAAGATGTATTCCCAAACTACCCCAAAGCCCTCAGCTCCCTTCACCCACCACCAAATTGATGGCATTGATTTCTGCTCTTCATCAAGGATTCACTAGTGTGGAATCTTGATGACATCCCATCAACAAACCACCTTGGAAAAGATCAGGACTAATACTATTTCTTCTGGTCAGATCCTGTCATTTCCTGCTTTGTACTTGGCACTTATTCCCCAGCGTTTGGCTAGCCATGTGTGTCCCAGAATACAGCTGCCCAGACAAATACCTTCCATCTTCTAGAAAATGAAAACTCTTAAATAATGGGAATTCCTGTGGTCTGGAATAAATAGCCATTTCGTAGGTGCTGTATCCTCCCACAGAAATGTATGCCCATGTGCTGAGTTTTGAGGGAAAAACACTGTCTTGGTTCTTTGTTCAACTGAGTTTGCTATTGTTTTCCTTCTTTGGCTTTAAGGTTGAGCTCTTCCTATGCAAATGCTAAATGTAAGTATCTCCCTGTGAAGTAAAATCAATTGGCACTTTAATGCTGGTTTACCAAGAAACAGAAAGTACAGAAGCTTTAGGCTTAGGACTTTAGGAGAAAATGGTCTAGGGCTGAAAAGAGGAGAGTTACATCCCAGAAAACGGAAATGAGATATGCAAAATATAAATCTGTTCTTCCTCCTGGAGGGAGAAGTAAGTAGGTAAGAAGGCCCAATATGGTTAGCACTAAGTCCAAGCTACTTGGGTTAGTAGCAGCTAATACCTGAGGATTGGAGTGATTTGAGACACCAGTGTCCTATGGCTTGTACCAGTGTCTTACACCAGTATCTAATGATGCTGGACATCATGCAGCCTTCAGGGTCAGAAATCAAGCAGTCACAAAGCCTACTCCTCCTGTCTCTGACACGCTCCTGGAGACCCTCTATACCAAGGCATACTGCACTGTTCTCACTGATTCACCAGGCCTCTCCAAAGACTGTCTGAGATTCACATCCAGGCCTCTGCAACCTGCTCAGCAGCCATAACTTACAGGCACTTCATCCAGCAAGGACACCCTTCATTTACAATGTTCCCATCCATACCATCACCATCTACGGACTAAGTTACAGGTGGATGTCCACAAGAAACAACCGCTTTTCTAGAGTCCTCACTGCTTTTCCTTGGAGTACCCCATAATATTCTAACCACAGGTAGAAAAATCAGGACATACAAACCCAAGAACTGTGTGTCCTCTCTCTCTCTCTCTCTCTCTCTCTCTCTCTCTCTCTCTCTCTCTCTCTCTCTCTCTCTCTCTCTCATTCTCTCTGCTTTCATCATACAATGGGCCTGGAAGGGAGAAGGGATGGGCTCCCTGTGTGAATGTATCCTTCCTTAATCTGCTCTTCTGGGCCACAGAAGTATTTTTTGTATACTGAAGCAAGAACTATGAAACAGTTCTTCTAGGATTGGAATCTAAAGCTTTAGAAAACCCCAAGAAAGAAGAAAGGAAGCGGTCCTATGATATAAATCTATTTTGCATGTCAAAAGCTTAAAGAGTTTGCATTCTTTCTCTTTGTTTTCCTAACACAATCTTAATTTTCTTTAAATGAATCTGAAAGAAAAAATCAGACAAAGCTTATATATTAACAGCATAAAAGCTGAGCACATTAGTAATTTTCAAAAGTATTTTAAATGTAAATATTAAAAAAGCAAAAGAAATTACTTAATAAATGACTGTATAAATAAATACATCTCTTAAATATTATAAAAGTTTTAGGGAGTGATATATATGTATATATAAAATTTACATTTATATGCAATTTCCATAAAACGTAATGAGCTGAAGGGGAAGGGTTATTTTCATTTTCCCAGAGTTTCTTAAGTTTCAAGACTCAACTTTTCATGTTTATTTTAATGTCCCATACTCAATATTTCATTTTAAAAAATAATAGCTTGAATCTAAAATTTCTTTCCAATTTTTCCCTGGCTTTTTTTTTTTAACCACATCATGCTCACTTGAAAGTTACTGTTCTTTTTCTTAGAAAATATTATATTAAATAAGGAACTCCAGGCTCAGGAAGA
The DNA here is from genome assembly GCF_903995435.1 of Acomys russatus. Classification (NCBI taxonomy): domain Eukaryota; kingdom Metazoa; phylum Chordata; class Mammalia; order Rodentia; family Muridae; genus Acomys; species Acomys russatus. The sequence goes on from NC_067163.1 coordinate 50,622,521, forward strand.
CTAAAGTCCTTATTTTCTCTCTAATGTGTAGGTCCTCCCTTTTAATTTTTAAGAACTCCCCCACCCACTCCACGTCAGATACATAGCTCCTGAAGACCAGAAGGCATATGTCAGTTTCCGTGCCAAGCTCAAGCCTTCCCAAAACTCAGCTTCAACAGAAGCACTGGCTCAGTGCCAAGAGGCCTAAGGGATGGTTAGAGCATTTTGTATTTCTCCATACATAGGGCATATCAGTGTCTTGAATTCTAAAAACTTAATCTAGATCAGTGACACCAAGGGAACTAACTCAAACAGTTTTACAGAGGTCACGCAAGCCAGATTGGTCCCTGTGGAACACTGGGAAAAACTTCAACCATCTCCATTGCTGTTTGCCCAGCTCCTATCAGCTCTTTACTCACCCTGAAATTGTCTAAAAGCAATTGGCTGTAAAGAGAAAAGATCCTACATAAATACCCATGTTGTTTTTTCTATTTCCTTCTTCCAAGTACATTGGAAAGGACAGGATTTCACACAGGAAACACTTAATGATAATATTTGGAAGAAACCTGCTGACTTCGTAAGACACACTTGGCCAAAATTCAGCTCTGAAATACCCAGGGAAGTAAAAGCCTACTAGAGTTACCAAGATGAGGTTTCTGCAAGTAATGAAGCTGCCTGTAAAGGGCAGGGCATAATATTGCTTACAGAGGAAAAAAAGAAAACATTAGCAAAACTGCAAGCAGCCCGTGGCTGTGGGGCACAGGTGTGCCACTCTGCCGTGAATGAGTCGGTGGGGGCTCTTGGGTCAGATGATGGTGAGGAAGGAGTCAGAAGAAGAAACAAGATGGGATCAAGTGAAAGAAAGAGGAAGAGGAAGATGAAAGACTGCAGGGAATGACCATCCATCCAGAAAGGGACTCAACGAAACAGAATAGACACTGTACAGTTGTGGCGAGTCCCTGAAATGCCAACTGATGGCATTCTAGTGGAAATGCTTACTGAAGGCCTTTCAGCGCGCTCTTCCAGGAGTCATTTACATTATTGATAACTTGCAAAGTGCTGAACCCATAGGATAAAGTCCTTACTTCTTCTGTTTCCTAACAGCACAAGTGCTAAGGACAGTTTGTGTTTATTTCTTCCTAAAGGAATATGCACAGCAATGGTTTTGTTTGGTTTTGTCTGGTTTCTGTTCGCTAAACTTAGCAGAGAACAAATTACAAATAGGCAATAGTCCAGGTTAGATGCTGAGACTATTAGCTTTTGTCAATATTGGCAGTTTGGTTTGCTTTCAGTTGCTTTCAGATTACTTAAGACATGTTTTTCCACTGTGTAGCTTAGGCTTGCCTGAAATTCATTATGTAACTCAGAATGGCACATCTTTCTGTTTCAGTGTTTTAAGCTCTGGGACACGTGCCACCATACCTAGCTAGGTTATTAATCATTTAAACTTCAGCAGGCAATATCATACTCTTAGAGGTTAAGCAAAAAAAAAAAAACAAAAAAACAAACAAACAAAAACCAGTTAAATGGCAAGTTAAATTCATATCTAACCTCGTATGGAAATGAAATTACCATATCCAAATGTTGTGAGGTTTAATAAAGGCTGCATCCTGAAGGTGAGCGGAGGGGGGCCCATTATTTTCCTGGACCTCCTGATGCCAAATACAGACTGAGAACTAGGAGTGGGTTTATCACAATACTTCCTCAAGGAGTCCACGAGCCAGGGAAGAGCGTAAACATAAAACAACGCTGCCAACTAACCAAAGCCTATGAAGATATGCCACGGTGCTCTAAGAGCAGAGGGCTGGCCTCTCTAATTCTAGGGCTTTTGGAGACTGGTTATGAAGGAACGTGTAGCTTCACTCCAGCTAACAACATGAGAAATGCAAATCCAATATAAGAAAATCAAAACTTTCTCCCAAATAAACAGAGCTAGAATTTGCCTCTCCAGCTCTTCAGGAGAGTCTGGCTGCCATGAGGGGAGTGTGCTTACAGTGACCCTGCCTGGCCTCGGCAGACCTGCAGCACAGCCTCTGAAACTGGCACAGAGCCCAGGCTTACAGCTGACAGGTGTGGATCCAGCAGGACGAAAGGAAGGCCAGCTCTCGGTGAGATTTCACACGCTTCGCTCCTAAAACCCTTTCCTTAATGTCGATCCCAGATGCACAGTCGCTGCCTGAACTAACTCCTTGCCAGGAGAATTGATTATAGTGGTAACGGCTAGTCACATAGCCAGGAAGTGACCTCAGAGGCTTCCGGAAATCAAAAAGGATTCTCTGCAGTCTTCCTTAAACTATTACACAGCATTACGTTCAGTAATTCTTACTAGTAGATGTTTGGGTTTTACTGAGTAGGCCTCAGACCTATTCTATTTTGTCATAATAGACATTGAGTGAGTTAGGCCTACATAAAGCAAAATGTTCCTGTATCTTTTTGGAGATAAATGTGAATCAAGAGCCTTACCTGTATCTTCTGGTTAAGATAAATGATCACAAAGTAAGGGATTGGAGGGTCCAGCTCAGTGGTACAACATTTGCTCTGCATTTTCAAAGCCCTAGGTTCAATATCCATTTTATTCTTTTAGGTATATAATCATATACATATATGTATATGTACATACATGCATGTGTTATTATATATAGATAGATGTACATATACATATATGTATATCTATATAGATATATACATAGATATAAATATATACATATATATATGTACGTATATGTATGTATATATGTATGCATATATGTATATATCTATAGATAGATAGATGATAGATAGATAGATGATAGATAGATAGATAGATAGATAGATACCATCACCATTGTGACAAACACATCATCATTATGTATGACGCAGTGTGTGCCATCAAGAACTCCATGAAGGCATTAGTGTAGGCTTAGAGTTTGGCAGAGACGCTGATGTAATCTGCATCAGGAAGTGACTGTCAATGATTTCTATTCCAGGAGCAAGAAGGAAGGGATACTGTTTCTCACAGGGTTTCATCAGCATCAGTCACACACTATGAAATGTCATTCAATCACTTCCTACCTGATGAATTCTTGCTAATACATATTCCCTTGATAGGATTGAGGTATTCATCATTTAGAGAGAGGACAGAACCCAGAACCAAGAGAACCAAGAGAACTGTCATTTTGAGAGTTTTCGTTTGGAAGACACAAGGTATGAAGAAGAATTTGTGTTGCCTAAAAACCCCATGATGAAGGTTTAGAATATAGAGTTTGTGGGAGATAGCCATAACACACACAAGGAAACTGAATATGACGCACTATCACTTACCACCCCATTAGCAGGAGGAATAACCTTTCCTGGATTCAGAATTGCTACTGTGGATAAAGTAGAATAGGTTAAGATGTTAGTTAGCACAGCATCCATTCCAAGGCAGTTAAGATATCAAAGAATAGAGATGCATAACTAGGTCTGTGACTCTCATACCACAAAATCTGAGATGACCCTGGACTATCTACCAACATGAGGGACAGACAAAGAAGAAGGTGGAGCCACATCATATTCCTCTGTTTCGGTCTTGCTTTCTACAGAGATCAGAGTTATTGTTGTGCGTTTCACCATCATCATCACTACCATTGTCATCATCATCTTCTTCTTCATCATCATCCTGATCTTGGACTATCTTTTCTTCCTCCACCCTACTCTAAAATAGTGGTTCCTAACAAACCACTTCTTCCATCTTTGTGTTTCCCTCTAAACGTATTTAACCTAAAGCAACATTTCCATTGTCTCTCCATCTCACTCTCCTTCTTCTCCATTGGGAAGAAATGCGGCTTATTTACCTACTGAACTGGTTAGTGGAACAAAGCTCTGTACTTCTGGATTTTCTCTAGAAACCCTGCCTCTGGATCAACTTAAGATATTCTGTGGCAATGAGAGGTAGGACATATAGAAGTACAAGAGTCTAGACTTTCAGAGATTAAGAGCCAGAAGCCAGCCCATCATTTTGTGATGCTGATAATGAGCACTTTGCTTGTATTGGATCATTTAAACTCTGACACTGGCATCTCTTAAGGGTCTCTATATTCATAAGGAAACTGGTTTTGCAAATATAAGTACACTCTTGCTTGTTGAAGAGGGCTATTGCATTACACTGACTAACTGAGAAGCTACTCAATAATATTTTATATTTAATGACAAGCCAAATGGTATCTAATAAAAGCCAGGTGTTGTTTGCTTGGAAGCACAGTGATGACACAGTCCACATAAAACGAAAAAGCAAGCAGTTTTTTTATTTTTTATTTATTTATTCTTTTAGCAAGCAGTTTTTAATTCTAACATTCTTACCACAGTCACAAGCAGTCTTTTGCATGCATATATTTTTGTCCAAGATCTTCAGAGACACAGGATACTATAAATTATAAATGCCTTGGAAACCATTTTAGACATGTATGACAAAGACAAAGTGTTTTAAAAAATGAAATTAACGAAGATATCAGAAGATGGAAAGATCTCCCTGATCAGTAGGATTGACATAGTAAAAATGGCCATCCTGCCAAAAGCAATCTACAGATTCAATGCAATCCCTGTTAAATTTAAACACAATTCTTTACAGACCTTGAAAAGACAATATGGAAAACTTTACCTTCATACGGAAAAACAAAAAACTCATGATAGGTAAAATAACCCTGAACAATAAAAGATCTTCCGAAGTATCTCCATACCTGATTTCAAGCTGTACTACAGAGACACTGTAACAAAAACCACATGGTATTTGGAAAAAAAAAAAACAGACAGGTTGGTCAATGGAATGGAATTAAAGACTCAGAAATAAATCTGCACACCTATTGACACCTGATTTTTGATAAAGAAGCCAAGAAGTACACACTGGAAAAAAGAGAAAGCAACAAATAGTGCTGATCTAGCTGGATATCTGCAAATATGTCCATATTTACCACCCTGTACAAAACTCAAGACCAAGTGGACCAAAGACCTCAACATACACACACATACACTAAACCTATAGAGGAGAGAGTAGGGAATAGCATAGAACACATTGGCACAGGAGACAACTTCCTGAACAGAACACTAATAGTGCAGGCTCTAAGACTTACAATTAATAAATGGAACCTCATAAAACTGAAAAGCTTCTGTATGACAAAGGACACTATGAATCAGACAAAGAGGCAGCCTGGAGAATTGGAAAAGACTTTCACCAACTTGACATCTGACAGTCCAATAATATTCAAAACAGATAAATAACTCAGGAAATGACATATCAATAAACCAAATAATCCAATTTTTAAAATGAGGTACAGATCTAAACAGAGAATTCTCAATAGAGGAGTTGCAAATGGCTGAGAAATATTCAACATCCTTAGTCATCAGGGAAATGCAAATTGAAACTACCTTGAGATTCCATATCACACCTGTCAGAATGGCTAACATCATTAACACAAATGACAGCTCCTGCCTGTGAAGATGTGGAGAAACGGGAACACTTCTCCATTGCTGGTTGAAGTTCAAACTTGTACGGCCACTATGGAAATCAATACATTGGCTCCTCAGAAAATTGGAAATCGATCTACCTAAAACCCCAGCTGCACCACTCCTGGCCATATACCAAAGGACACTTCATCTTACCACAAGGACACTTGCTCAAGTATGTATATAGCAGCTTTATTCATAATATCCCAAAACTGGAAACAACCTAGATGACCCTCAACTTAAGAATGGATAAAAGAGTTGTGGTACATCTACACAATGGAATACTACTCAGCTATTAAAAACAAAGAAACCTTGAAATTTGCAGTCAAATGGATGGAGCTAGAAACTATCATCCTGAGTGAGGTAACCAAGACCTAGAAAGATATGCATAGAATATACTCATCTATTATTGGATGTTAGTCCTACAATACAGGATAAACACACTACAATCCACAGACCTGGAGAAACTAAATAACAAGGAGGACCCTAGGGTGGATGTTTATTGCTCATTGAGAAGGGCTACTAGAATAGACACCAGAAGTGCTTGAGGAGAGGGAACAGATTGGGAGCTTACCATAGAGGTCCTCTGAAAGACCCCATCCAGCAGGAGATAGAAGCAGATGCTGAGACTCACAGCCAAACTTTGGGGCAGAGTGCAGGATGCCTTAGGAACGAGTTGAGTGATAGAAGGACCTGAAATGGATAGGACCTTCACAAAGAGAACAACAGAGTCAACAAATCTGGGTCCATGGGGACCTACAGAGACTGAAGCACCAACCAAGGACCATGTGAGCCCCATAATATGGGGAGTAGGGATGATTCCTGACATGAACTCTGGTGCTCATTCATTGATCGCTTCCCCCTGGCTGGGTGGCCATGTCAGCCCACAGAGGAAGAGGATGCAGGCAGCCCTGATGAGAATTAATGGCCTAGGGTCAGATGGGAGGGGAGGAGGGTTCCCCCTTTCTGAGGACTAGATGAAAGGGAGGAGGGGGTAAGAGGGAGGGAGGGAGGGTGGAACCAGGAGGAGATGAGGAAGAGGGCTACAGCTGGGATGTAAAGTGAAAAAAATTAAAAATAAACAAAAATAAATAAAATAAAATAAAAAAGAGTGGGTAAAGAAAATGTGGTGCACTTACATAATGGAGTACTATTCAACTGTTAAAAAACAATGGCATAATAAAATTGTCAGGCAAATGGATAGAACTATAAAAACAAAACAAAACTATACTTCCCGAGATCCAGAAAGACAAACTCATTTATAAGTAGATATTAGCTGTTATGTAAAGGATAATGATGATATAATCTACAGATCCAGAAAGGTTAAGTAGCAAGGAGGCTTTGAGGGGATACACATGGATCTCCTGGGAAGGGGAAATAGATTAGATTTAGTGGGAGGACTTGGGGCAGGTGGCATGACAATAGGAAGGATCATACATGGGGAGAGGGACTGAGGAAGAGATTACTGGGAGAGACACCTGGAGGTGGGTGGGTGGGGGGCATTTAGGAGTGATGTGGAAACCTAGCACAGTGGAAACTGTCTAGAATCTGTGAGGGCGACCCTAATGAAGACTACTAGTAATGGATATGGGGCCTAAACTGGCCAGATTTCCAGTGGTAGGAACAGGACACCAACCCAGCACAAATCCTTAGACCTACAATTTGTCCTGTTTGCAAGATATGTTGAGGTAATGGTGGTGCCAACCAATGACTGGTCCAACCTGAAGCCCATTGTCCCAGCCCATGCTTGACACTGCCTAGAGTGCCAGCAACTAGAAGCTGGATAGCCCGAGACCTAGGGTAGAAGCAAACACAACTGACAAGCAAACAAAGTCAATGAAATGATTCCTAGTGATACTCTGCTCTACTCATAGATTGGCACCGACTTCAATTGTCATTAGGGAGGCTTCACTCAGCAACTGAGGGGAACAGAGGCAGAGACCTACAGCCAAACAACATGGGGAGCTCAGGGAACTCAGTGGAAGAGGAGAAAGGATAGCAAAAGCCAGAGGGGTCGAGGGCAGCATGAGAACACAGCTCACAGAATCAAGTAAACAAGGCTCACAGGGACTCACAGATACTGAGGCGGCAGTCACAGAGCCTGTTGGGATCTGAGCTAGACCCTCTATATATGTGTTATGGTTAGGTAGCTTGGTATTCTTGTGGGGTTCCTAACCATTGGAATGGGGTTATCTCTGGCTCTTTCATATGCTTTTGGGACCCTTTTTCCACTTGCTGAATTGCTTCACCCAGCCTTGATAAGAGGATTTGTACCTAGTCGTCTTATATTTTGTTATGCTGTGTTTGTGAGGTCTGCTCTTGTCTGAAGCAAAATCAAGGACCAGTGGATTTGGAGAGAGAGGAGATAGGAGTGACTGGGAGGAGTGGAGGGAGAGGTAACTGTGGTTGGGGTGTAATGTATGGGAGAAGAATAAATAACTGTGTGTGTGAGGGGGGGGAATGTGTGTGTAAGAGAGTAATTAAAAAATAAAATTTTAACACCTTCAAAAATTTTTTTGATTGTTCTGAGAGACAATGGCCTGCTGAGGTGCTCCTAACTTGTCTGTTAAAGAAACAAAGAGATAGATGCCATCGTGAAATCATCCCCTCTAAGACTGACAGAAGAAAGTACACACAGGCAGTCCAGGGCCAGCACTTTAAAGGGTAGTACAGACAGCACTGAAGTTTAGGAAAGTATTACCACACTGAGCACATTGGAGGTGTCAGTGAATCAAAAGACTTAAACATGTTTGCCCAGCACACAACTCAATGGGAAAATGTCTAGATCTTAGGCAGAAGATGTGTAATTTGGACCACAGGGTTCTTTAAACGGATATATTTCATAAAATTAATGAATGAGGCTGTCTGACCCACTTCCCACTTTTTCCCAGCAGAAATATCTAAGAAAGCCGGTTCTTGAGAGGATGCATTTTCTGCCGTCTCCATCTGACAGGGAGAAGACTCAGAGAGTCTTCAGTAACCTACAAAGGTTCAGAAGTGACAGTGCTTTCCAAATATGACTGTGGAACACATGTGAAAATAATATATAGCTAGCCCCCACACGGAGAAGTGGAGTCAGAAAACTCAATTTAGTTCCTTAAGGTAAAGCAAGATCCAGTTCTCAGTCTCTTTGCTGTGGCTCCATTGGTTATGCAAGTATAAGCAACACACCTGGGGTGCACAATTAATTATCTCTTGGTAGGCAAATAAAATTTTTACATAGCCCATTAAATATCCCCAGGCAAAGTTAATTTACTATTGAACCATATACAAGACTGCTATATTTAGACCCTTATAATAAAGCAAACCAAAAATTAAATCAATTGACTCTATATCTTAAAGTGTTTAACTAAATGCTACGTTAGCTTCTTCACCGCTGTTGTCGTAATATATAAACATATATACTTATAACAACAATATATAAACACATCTTCCTTCTTGCAGTATTATTTCTCCAGAGCTCAGTGTTTGAACCACACTGTCTTAATTCAGATTTGGGTTGTGCCACTCAGTTGTGTTTCCATTTCGCAACCTATTTTTCTTACCTACCCCTCATAGGGGACTCAAACAGCATGATGGTTATAAAGAACTTCAGCCTGCTTCTGGGATGCAATGAGTGCTCAGTGCATGCTAGCAATTGTAGCATCAGCACCTGCATTTTACTCCTCTGTGTTTCCTTCCTTTGCCACCCTCTCAAATACATGCTATTGGGGGTCCATTTCTGCTGGCCTTGTTTGCAGTGTAGGAACTGAAGGTAAAACAATGTGGTTAGCTTCTCTCATTTCCTTCATCTCATCGTCTCACTCTTCCCATGGAAAGGAGAATGCTATATTTCTTTGGCAAGTCTAAGAAAGAGAATCCTGTTCTGACTCAAGCAGACAGCTTACTCTTTGGTTCACTTCCCTTCTCGACGCCATCAACATAACCACTTCCTGTATAAAATGTTAGACTGTTTTTGTTTATTTTGTTGCTTTCCTGTTTGTCTTTGTCTTTTGTTTTTTGGTTTGGTTTAGTTTGGTTTGTTGAGACAGGTTTTCTCTGAGTAGCCTTGGCTGTCCTGGCCTCACTTTGTAGACCAGCCTGGCCTCAAACTCACATAGATCGGTATGGAAGATTGTTTTAAATAAAAACTCAAGCACTGTTTTCCAATCGTATTGCCAGTAAGAACATTTCCAAGTCCAGGTGACTGCTGTGCCTAGTTACACACTGGATCCACCCTTCTTAGGGGAAGACTGGTGTAGTTCATTGACTGTTTAAGACCTCAGCACTGGCTTGTACTCAAACCCTTTCCTTTCTTCTACCTGCTCAACTCATTTCTTCAAACTGTATTCCTCAGCCAATAACACGGCTGCAAACCATCTCTGAGACTGATCTGATCAGCACTTTAAACATTGCACAGGACTGGGTTCATATATTTTTCCTGATTCTGATCCTCTTTATTCCAAGTCTTAATTACTTTTCCATTTACCATGTTGCTGAAGCCGAAGACCTGACCCCATCTGCTCACTCCCACTCCCCAGATATCATATTCTTCCTGTGCTTCCAGTCACCTTTCTATGCCCTTACTATGAATGCTTCCTGTCTCTCATATATAACAAGCTCCCACACCTTCACCCTCCATCCATATTTCCCCTTCTTTCTATTCTTCAACTTCTACTAAGGGTATCCTAGGACCATAAACCCAATCCACCAACCAGTCATGTCACAGTCATCCTGGGTAAAGCTTGCCCTCATCAAGAGGAGAAATTGAGTTTGTAACTATTGCCCAGTCTCCCAAGATAACTACTCAGAGCCAGTGTCTGCCATCAGCATGCCAGAAGTCTTAGTTGTAGGGCATCTGTCCAGAGTGACGAAATTGGAGGTGGAGAGATGGTTCAGTGGGTAAAAGGCTTGCTGTCCAAGCATGAAGACCTGAATTTGGATGCCCACCATACACAGAAAACTTTGGCCCTGGTGTTGCAGAAGGCAGATAGAGACAGGATCCAAGAGCCTTGCTGGCCAGCCAGTCTAGTCACAACGGTGAGACGGCGTCTTAGGAAGAGACTAGCTTCAAGGAGGGACTGATTATTAGAAAAGGTGTACTGATGCTGAGTAAAGCACCCAACATCAACCTTTTGCCCTCCATATGTGCACACAGAGGGAAGGGCCCCTGTGTCACAAGTGTACACACACACACACGTGCGTGCACATACACACACACACACACACACACACACACACACATCAAAAAAGGGAAATGATGGGATTATTTGCATGCCTTATTTGAAAGTTGAAACAGAAAATGACTGGTTCTAATCAGTAGAAAATTATTTCACCGTCACTAAAAAGTCCATTCTCCCTAATTAAAATAGAAACATTGCATATTCAAATACATTCAGATTACTTAAGTAACTTAAAGCTAAGCATGATCAAATCAAACGAGCACATTGAGCAACATTCTTTTATATCGTATCTGTGATAACTTCACTGTCAACAGGGAAAAGGAGCCAGCAAATCATGGCTGAGCTTATCTATACATCTCAACATAGTCCTCACCTGGCTTGAAAGAGTCTCTTGGGCCCCTAAGAGTATGTGCCTGTTCCCTTCCCATGAAATCCACTTCTTAGCCTGGCGTGGTGGCGCAAGCCTTTAATCCCAGCACTCGGGAGGCAGAGGCAGGCGGATCGCTGTGAGTTTGAGTCCAGCCTGGTCAACAAAGTGAGTCCAGGATGGCCAAGGCTACACAGAGAAACCCTGTCTCGAAAAACCAAAAAAAGAAAAGAAAAAAGAAATCCACTTCTCCGTCTTCTTACCTTTCTGACCCTTTGTCTTAGTTTTTTCAAAAGGCTGTTTCTTAGCCTCTGCCTTCTCCCAGAGTACTCTACATTGCTGTGAGGACTGAATACATATTTTCATTGCTACTCCGCCTCACCGCCTCACCGCCTCACCGCCTCACCGATGTGATCACACCTGACTCACTTCAGCAGCTCTCCTTGATCACTGAATCTCCAACACCTGCCACGATGCTGCCATGTAGTTCAATAACCGGCACTACTCACAGTTTATTAGACTCTGTAATTAATGCACAACAAAGGAAAAGGTGCTTTTGATCACATCCTGTTTCTACCAGGTTGCAAACTGAAGTGGGGAGTGACCAGTTATTTCAGTGTCAACAGTAATTTTTTTCAAAACACATTTTAGCCCAGACAAACATGTTTGAATAATTTTATTCTTGACAGGAAATCCAAGGGAAAGTCAATAATTGCATTTTGCCACTTTATTTCAAAACTGTGCATTCGGTAAGCACTATCTCCCTCCACAGCCATGGCTAGCACTGGCTTTGCTAAGCCTGAGCACAAAGGTAGCTTTATGCAAAATTGGTTTACATTTAATCAACTTCGGCAATAACTGTTGGTTGCTTTTCCTGCTCTCTTATAATATCACAATGACAAATAGCCACAAATAATGTCAACTCGTCTTGGAACTTGAATTTGAAAACACGTCATCCTGACACGAATCGAAATTCCCACTGCTTTTCGACTCAGGCAGCCATGCTCGACAGCTTGATAAAGGCTGTGGCTGCGCGTCATTAGGGCAATGTCACTGCTTTTATGAGTGCCAAAAAGTCAGCACTGAGTCATTTCACTTCTTGAACAGAACATTATGAGCATTTTTCTACCGAAGTTCAATTAGTCATAGTTTTAATCATTGCCATATTAAAACATACATGGCAGACTGACCATTATAGGAACAACAGTAGGTTGGTCAGCTGGCTAATAACGCTGAGCTGGTGATTTGCTGTGTTTACTTCTTGTACGGACACTGCTGTCAGACATTTGTGGATCGGTAGACATGAGTCAGAGGCTGAAAATGTACAGGCACATTCATAGACAGCTTACCAAGGACCCTAGTGAGCCGATTTTTATCTTCGTCTAACTTGTCGTTTCTAAGCAAGCTATAGGAATCGAGGGAATCAGTTTCAGTGCCATTTTCCCAGATGCAAACAAGTCTGTACTGTTCTGGTGGGAGCCAGGGAGGAGAAAACAGCCATAGGCCACTGGATTTGGAACCCTGAAACTTGTGCCTGGACATGCAACCTGACCATGAAACTCATTCAATGTTGACTATTGAAAATGACTCAGTAATTTCATAGCAGATTACTTTTATAGCATGTCTGATACCACGGAGTGTTTAATCCCCAGCAAAACAAGTACTTGCACATACACACACACATGATCAACCTTGATTCTGCATGTTCAACATGCCTGTTCAGGTTTTTTTTTAATTTATTCTTTTTACATCTCAATGGTTATCCCATCCCTTGTGTCCTCCCATTCTTCCCTCCCTCCCCTTTTCCCCTTATTCCCCTCTCCTATGACTGTTCCTGAGGGGGATTTCCTCCCCCTGTATATGCTCATAGGGTATTAAGTCTCTTCTTGGTAACCTGCTCTCCTTCCTCTGAGTGCCACCAGGTCTCCCCCTCCAGGGGACATGGTCAAATGTGAGGCACCATAGTACGTGAAAAAGTCATATCACACTCTCCACTCAACTGTGGAGAATATTCTGACCATTGGCTAGATCTGGGAAGGGGTTTAAAGTTTACCTCCTGTATTGTCCTTGGCTGGTGCCTTAGTTTGAGTGGGACCCCTGGGTCCAAATCTGCCTATCATATTGTTCTACTTGTAGATTTCTAGGACCCTCTGTATCCTTTTATTTTGCTATTCTCCCATGCGTCTCTCATTTAGAGTCCCAATAGGATGCCTTCCCCTCTGTCCCAGTTTCCTGGTAAGTGAAGGCTTTCGTGGGACATGCCCCTTGGGCTAGTATGCAGATATAAGTGAGTATATGCCATTTGATTCTTTCTGCTTCTGGGTTAACTCACTCATTATGATCATTTCTAGCTCAATCCATTTATCTACAAATTTCGGGAATTCCTTGTTTTTAATAGCTGAGTAGTATTCCATAGTGTATATGTACCACAGTTTCTTTATCCACTCTTCTACTGAGGGACACTTAGGCTGTTTCCATGTTCTGGCTATTATGAATAAGGCTGCTATGAACATGGTTGAGTAAATTTTCTTGTTGTGTGCTGGAGCATCTTCTGGGTATATTCCAAGGAGTGGAATAGCTGGGTCTTGAGGAAGCCCTATTCCCATTTTTCTGAGATAGCACCAGATAGATTTCCAAAGTGGCTGTACTAGTTTGCATTCCCACCAGCAATGAAGGAGTGTTCCTCTCTCCCCACATCCTCGCCAGCATGTGGTGTCGCTTGAGTTTTTGATCTTAGCCATTCTGATGGGTGTAAGATGGAATCTCAGAGTTGTTTTGATTTGCATTTCCCTGATGACTAAGGAGGTTGAGCATTTCTTTAAGTGTTTCTCAGCCATTTGATATTCCTCTGTTGAGAATTCTCTGTTTAGTTCCAAGCCCCATTTCTCAATTGGGTTATTTGATTCCCGAAATTTGTGGATAAATGGATTGAGCTAGAAATTATCATAATGAGTGAGTTAACCCAGAAGCAGAAAGAATCAAATGGTATATACTCACTTATATCTGCATACTAGCCCAAGGGGCATGTCCCACGAAAGCCTTCACTTACCAGGAAACTGGGACAGAGGGGAGGACATCCTATTGGGACCCTAGATGAGAGAAGCATGGGAGAATGGCAAAGTAGAAGGATCCAGAGGGTCCTAGAAACCTACCAGTAGAACATTATGATAGGCAGATTTGGGTCCAGGGGTCCCGCTCAAACTAAGGCACCAGCCAAGGACAATACAGGCGGTAAACTTTAAACCCCTACCTAGATCTAGCCAATGGTCAGGACAGTCTCCACACTTGAGTGGAGAGTGGGATATGACTGTTCAGGTTTTTTTAAAGATTTATTTATTTATTTTTACTCTACATGTATGAATGTTTTCCTGTATATTGGTATGTGCACCGTGGGCATGCCTAGTTCCCTCAGAGACCAGAAGAGATCATTGGATCCCCTGGAACTGGAGTCACAGATGATTGTGAACTGCCATATAGGTGTTAGGAACCAAACGCAGATCCTCTTCAAGAGCAGTGCACTCAACTGCTGAGCCATTTCACCAGCCTCGCCTCTTCAAAAAATACTAAATAAACATCATCAATTCAGACAACTCCAGTCCAAACAGCAACTCAATCTTATTGACTCCCTACTTCTTTTGTTCCTAAATCTGTCTCCAACTTCAGAAAGCTTGCAACTGACTTCCTATATTCCCAAAGCTTTAGGTCAAGGCTATGTATCATCTATGAAGACAAGAGTAGGGTACCAAAAGGTCTCCGTGATGCTACCTGGGGTTTTAAGGAATAAGAAAGGAGAAAGTGTGAATATTCCATCAAGGGAGAAATAGATACAGTCTATAACTTTAAAATGTCATATAAAGCTTCTGGCAATAATTTTCATAAATAAAGTTATTATTCAGGCTAGTGTGTTGGCTACCATAGGGTAGATATCTCACCTGCTTCACTATAGCTCACCCCACTGGTACTTGGCTCCAGGGAATCTGGAAGACGGCAGGGGAGCCACGAGAAAGAACCTGTATTAAGTACTCTCTTCTTGTTGAGGAGAAGGGCTAAAGGAGCCACAGCTAGGGTGTGGGGAAAGTTGCCAAAACTTCTCTAAAGGAAAGCATGGAAGTTATATTTGAAGATAAGGAGGAACATAAAGTTTAAAAAAAAAAAAGTCACGGAAAGCCTCCATGCCTACATGAAAGAAATACTGGGTTTTGAATCTAGATCACTCCATTCTTCTTAAATAGGCTCAAACCAGCCCACTAACTCTCATGGCCAAATATATAAGGAGAAAAAGAGAATGGTGGTTATACAATTGTAATGTGGGTTTATTCTCAGCTAAAATGAGCTGCTACACGCACACACTGTGCCTAGGTCTTATCCTGATACCCATCTGTGTGGCTCATGTGGGAAAATGTATCATTTTATATATTTGTTGTGATACTGACCATGAAACACAAACTTAGGTTTTCTAAGTTAACTAAGCAAAAGCATTTTCTACAGGCTTTGACATATTGTGTCTATGCCCATCCCATCTGCTGTCATAGACACAGGCACACACATGCAGGCATACACACATACATACACACACACATACACACACATACACACACACATACTTTCTAGATTTTTTAAAACAACTGTTAACAAGCTAAAACCAAAGTCCAAGCATTCTAAAGCTAAGAAAACTACTAGAGATGTGTAATGCTCTGTCTTACGGCAACCTCACAGACTACCATTTCCTTCTACATACAGTACTTATAAACTGGAATTGTGAACTTAAATTTCTGTCACATGACTGGTTAGTATATCAATTTGAAGTTTAGCATACACTTTCCATGGTAGCTCTGTAATTGCTTGAGTTTAAATATACCAAGTAATAACTATTAAAGTCAGAGAACTCACAAACTGGGTAGAACTTTAAATGCATACCAAAATTCTAAAATTCCAAAGCATTAGATATATACACAGTATGCATTGGGGATTGGTTGCAGGACCCCTGCTGATACAAAAGTCCCTGTAATGGACCCCACTACTAAGTGGCCTTACAGTAGCATATAGCTGACATGTATTCTACATGCTCAGGCGCCTGTGGGGGTCAGAAGGGAGTATCAGATTTTTTCCTGAAGCTGAAGTTACAAGCAGTTATAGTCATGAGCCTCACAACAGGGGTGATGGGCACCGAACCCAGGTCCTCTGGCAAGAAGAATAAGTGCTCTTAACCACCGAGCCACCTCTGCAGTCCACGTTTTATTCTTAAGCAATTTTATAATAAAGATGGAAATAGTAAAATAAAATTTAGCCTGAACCCAGCCGGCAGTGTATCTAAAGAGACACAAAGACATTAATTACAAGGAAGCTTCAGACCCTGGTGCTGATCTGATGCTGGTCGGAAGACGGAAAGGAGGAAAGAGGTGAAGGTAAGTGGAGTTTCAGTCTGAAGTTTGGATCTGCTAAGTGAAGGCCCGGAACACGGACTGTTCCCGGAGGCTCCTGAGCTGGGTAGCTGTGGCTCAGCTCTAGCCCTGCCGTAGCTCACCAACGAGATGGTCGGACCTGCATTAAACACTCTAGCCCACTGTGAGGACCAGCTCTTTCTTGATAGCTGTGTGCCCAGCTACTCCTATACAGCACATTGTCCTGTGAGGAGATCTGAGCAGGTGACCTCCACGGCTCACATTGACACTATTTGTATATTTCTGAAAATAACTTAGCACCAAGCTGCCCACCAGTAACTCAGTCCCCTGTAGAACAAATGCCTCAGGTTTGAGGTATTTTTTTAATAGCATAAAAAGAAAACAACTTGCATTAATGAAATTTTATGGCAAGAAGAGAATGGTAGATTCCATAGTGACAATTTGAGCCCCACATCAGTGTTGTTTTTCCACTGCTGTGATAGAACGCTGATCCAAAGGCCCACTCGGTGAGATAGAGCCCATGTGTGATACTGTTCGAGTGGCCAAGACCCTGAGACTAGATAGGCCAGGGACCTAGGGAAAAACCAAATACTGTTCTACTAAAGGAACATGGCAGGAAAATGACTCCTAGTGACATTCTGCATTACTCATAGAGCAGTGTCTGGCTCGGCCATCAGCGAGAAGCTTCCTCCTGCAGCAGACAGAACAGGTACAGAGACCCACAACTGGACAATGTGCAGGGCATGAGAGGCTTTGTAACATTAGATCTTAGGTGCAACGTCTCCATCAGACCCCTGCCCCCATGGCTCAGGGGTCTGTTTAGCCAAGGAGATGGCCAGGCACAATGGCATACACCTGTTATCCCAGCACTCAGGGAGGCAGAGGCAAGCAGATCGCTGTGAGTTCGAGGCCAGCTTAGTCTATAAATCAAGTCCAGGACAGCCAAGGTTACACAGAGAAACCCTGTCTCGGAGAAGAAGCATTTGTATCAGATCAGAATCATGATCTTAAGCCGCTGCCCCTTCCTCCTCCTCCTGCTCCTTTCCTCCTCTTCCTCCTCCTCCTCATCCTCCTGCTCCTCCTCCTCCTGCTCTTGCTCCTCTTCCTCCTCCTCATCCTCCTGCTCCTCCTCCTGCTTCTCCTGCTCCTCCTCCTGCTCTTGCTTCTCCTCTTGCTGCTGTTCTTCCTCCTGCTCCTCCTCCTGCTCCTCCTCCTCCTGCTCCTCCTCCTGCTGCTCCTCCTCCTGCTCCTGCTCCTCCTCTTCCTCCTGCTCTTCCTCCTCCCCCTCCTCCTCCTCCTCCTCTTCCTTCCTTGCCCACTTATCCTACGGTGTGATGTGAAATCTGGTAAATAGGACAGTAAGGTTACCACAACTGCATATTGCTTGCACACAATGACCTCTATGAAGCATTCTGTGGCAGACTGGACTTCTTTAGTCAGAGACATCTGCTGTGCTCATGCCCAAAGGCTTTTCAGCTCTACTTTCAGAAAGTGAAAAGTGAATAACTGCAGGCAAAGCTGCAGAGCTTCTACCCCTGGGTGATGACACACCTTTGCCATCTGTGCCAGGTGCCCCTTTACACTGCTCCTGCAAGCTCCACAGCCCACATGTGTACACCACTGGCTTTCATATTTTGAATATCTCTTAAATGCTTCCAACCACACTGAATTGCCCTGTTTTGCTCAGGGTTTTCAGTGAAGTGCCAATTGTTGTTCGTGAATTCCATTTGTTATGGGTGTAAGAAATAATTCCTGGCCTCCTGCTCTAAATATGCCTGTATTCATTTCCTAATGCTATACAGCAAATGGTCACAGCACTGCAGTTTAAACATTACCCATTGATTCTTTCAGGTTTTCCTGGGTCAAAAGACTGCAGAGCTCAGATGAGTTCTCTGGCAAGGGTGGCACAAGGCTGTACTTGGGTTTGAAGACAGCATTTCTCTGTGTAGCCTTGGCTGTCCTGGACTCGCTTTGTAGATCAGGGTAGCCTCGAACTCACAGCGAGCGATCTGCCTGCCTCTGCCTCCCTGAGTGCTAGGATTGAAGGCGTGCGCCACCACACTTGGCTGGCTGCATTTCTTAGATGTCTTTCTTTCTTTTTTTTCTTCTTTCTTTTCTTCAATTTGATGGAGGACATTTTACTGATTCTAACACACGCATGTTTTGAATGCTGGGCATATTATCTCATGTAGCCTCCGACCCTCTTTTCTCACTCACCATCACTCCCACTGCTTTCCTTTGTCCATAGTCTCTAGACAGTTTTACTTCTATGTTCGTGGCATATGTACGTACATGATTCTTTGTACCCTTTGTACCTATATAAAATTCAGGAGCCACAAGTAAGAGGAAGCATATGTTATTTGTCTTTCTGAACTAGCTTAATCTACTTACTGTGATTTCCTCCAGTCGCATCCATTTTCCAACCAACAGCATGATATTTGTTTTTCTTCTTTACGAAAACAACTCCATTGTGTATGGACACCACATTTCCTTCTGTTGTTAGACATTGGGTCCGATAGTTTATCTACTATGAACATTGCTCGCAATAAACATTGACTTGTAAGTGTCTCACTGGTATCTTAACTTGGAGTATTTGGGGTTTTCTTAACTTTAGAATGCTCAGACTTCAGTTCTAGCTTGGTAACAGTTGTCTAAAAAAAATCTAGAAAGTGTGCACTCACACACATGTGCATGTCTGTGTCTGTGTCAGAGGATGGAGATGGGCATAGACACAATATGTCAAAGCCTACAGTTAATGCTTTTGTTTAGTTAACTTAGAAAACCTTAGTTTGTGCTTGATAGTATCACAACAAATCTATAAAGCAATACATTTTTACCAGATCAGCCACACAGATGGGCATCATGCTAAGACCTGAGCACACTGTGTCTATATTGGAAAAGTATATTTTCAAAAAAATTTTTAAAAGCTTCCATACTGATTCTCATAGCAGCTGAACTGAACTGGTTTACATCCCCAAGAGAAGTGTACGAGGTTACCCTTTTGTCCTCATCCTCAGCACCATTTTTATTTCTTATTTCTTTATGGCGGACAAGGCAGCAATCTCGGGGCCCACGGTACCACAGTTCTCACTCCAAGCTAAAATTTGTCTTCCACATCCACTCAAGCTGCGAGCGGGCTGCAGTGGGAAGACTGTGGTCTTCCAGCTGGCTGTTTAATAAAGGAAAAGTCTCGGCAACTACCAGTGACTTGCAGGTTTTCGCCATGTGGCTCCCATGGGCTGTTCACAATAGAAATAACTGTTTTCTTCTCGGCCAATGAGGCAATGCATCTTTTTTTTTTAATATTTTATAAATCTATTCATATTACATCTCAATTGTTAGCCCATCTCTTGTATCCTCCCATTACTCCTCCCCTCCCCTATGTCTCTCTTAACCACCACCACCACCACCCTGTCCCTCTCCAGTCGCCTGTGACTGAGTCTTAAAGAGGTGTCCTGTGATCACTGGGGTGATTATCCAGGATTCTGGCTATGTGGCACAACCTGACCAAGGGAACGGCATTCCCCACTGAACTCACACCTCCTTCGCACACTCAAGGGTAGGCGTGTTATACAAGGCATGCTAAACAGAATGCAAGAATCTAGGAGACAATCTTAGAATTATAACTGTGGCACTTCCTTCCCCTGCTGGCCTTCACCATGCTGGACCTGAAGTTCAGCAAACTTTCTTCACAGATGTCACCTGCTTTGTCCCTTTCATGTTCTCCCTGTGCTGGTCTTGAAGGGAGAGAAATGCTGAAGAAGGCATTACCCTGTGTTTGTGCACTGTCTTCCCCCAAGCATTGCCTCAGCAGTAATCTGTTAGCTTGATAGCCAAGGGAATCATCTTCAGCTGATTGATGACCCCAGCTGCAACTCCACCCACTCCTCAAAGGTCTGCCTGAGCTCCAGAGAGCAGCACCAGGCTCTGGATGCAGTTGTTCCTTCTTAGTTTCCAATAACCTCGTTTTCTTTCCTTTTTCCCTTCTAAATCTGAACTGAGAGGAAGACTCTTCTGTCACTGTAGCTGCATTGTCTCATGACTGCTAACTTTTAAGTTTTCACTTCTCCAACAGTTTAGACCGTGCTTGTTGTGAATTCTTCCTTCAAAGAAAATACAATAGCTTTCATGTTTATGATAACTCCATATGGTGCAACCAATTGTAAACAGTCTGCTTTCTTGTTATTTCTTTTCTTTTTTTTTTTTTTTTTCTAAATCCTATTTTTTAAAAGAGAGGCAAAGTCAGAGAGACTGCACCGCTCTGGATGACCTGAAACTGGTTGTATAAACCAGGCCAGCCCTTGCCTCCAGAGTGCTGGAATTAAAGGTATGTGTAATCACACCCAACTATTCCTATTATTTTAGTGAATGGTAGTGTAGTACCTAAAGGTTTTCAGAAGTGTGCACCTTAATGATTCACTTGTCTTCTTCTATACATATCTACCATAATTTACCTATCTGGCCCTTCATCTTACTAAGCAACTTCAATCAATTTTGTTACTATGTGCAACCTCCCAATGAACATTCATAGGTAGAAACGTTTGCCTCCGTTTCAGCTTTTTCTTAGAATAAATTTCTAGGGAAAGAAAGTGGGTAAATGTATTTTTTAAACTATTGAGAGCAGACACAGGAGAGATAGCTCAGTGGTTGAGAGCACTGGTTTCTCTTCCAGAAAACCTGGGTTCGAGTCCTAACACCCACATGATGGCTTACAGCCATTCAGTTCCAGAGGACCTGGCACCCCCTTCTGGCCTTTGTGGGCACTGCATGCACATGGTTCGCAGAGATGCATTCAGACACATCCATAAGCATAAAATTTTAAACTAAGGTTATTTTTTTTTTAACTTTTAGATGAAATTTTTCTTTTAAAAGCTTATTACGAATGAGTGTCTGTTCATCTATGATCCCATCAACGCATTGCTTTATCTGGTAAACAATCAAAAAAAAGTTAACATTTGGGTAGGTGGAAAATGACATCTCATTTTAACAAATCACTTGAGGTCAGAAGCCTGTCTCTACGTGTGCTTCGCGTTTTCACATCGTTGTCACTTGTTCGTAAGATGCCATTGTGGCTTTCCTGTCACTTCAGCTGGAAATGATAGCTTTGCTGTCAAACTTCCTCTGTATCTCTGGCACTTTTCCGTGCTTTTATTTTCGGTGGCATTTTCCACTTGCCTCTTGTGGGAACGTTATTATTCTGTTTCTTCTCGTTACCACAGTATTCTTTTTTCCCACATGCTTGCACATCGCCTGTTTTCATTCTCTCTTGTGGCCTGAATGAAGGATAAATTCTCTTAGCAAATTAATGCTGTAAAGAGCCGCTTTCCGTCTCAGGACAAATATAGGTATTCACACATACAATTGAAGATCTTTTGGATTTATTCCAGTGGTTGTAGTATATGTTTCTCTGGTCAAACTTTAGACCCTGTTCTGGTAAGTTTCAGCCTTTCGAATTCATTTGATGACTTTGCATGAGCTCCTGTAAAACTAAAATATCAGTCCTACAAATTAACCCCACAGCACTTCCAAAGGGGGCCGGTGAAAATCAAACACTTGGCAAAAAGGCCGTCGTGTTGAAATATAGTTATACTCAAATATGGTTTCAGCGCTTAGAATTGTGACACATAAATTAATAGCATGGATGTTCAAATTCCTATGTGAAAGGTGGGCATAGAAAAAATAAGTACTTAATATTAACTGTGAATTAGGCATAACTCAGGAAATTAAAATGTGTGGTAGACAGGCAGCTTATCTGGATGTGCCTAACTTAATGGACACATTGGAGCAGAAATCTGTATACATCAAAAAGCAGGAAATCCTGGAGGGGGGCCTTGAGAGGGACACATGCTTATCTTCTGAAGCAAATGATGGTGACCACACAATTAAGCAAACAAGGCACAAACCAAAAAAAAGAAAAAAACGAGACCTTCAAAGGAGAATAAAATACCAAAGAGCAAAGACTTTGCACTTAAGATGTCTAAAGCCAAGAAAGGTGTTATTGGGCTGGAGAGATGGCTCAGCATCCACCTTTGCAGAGGTCTAGACCTTAGTCCCACAACCAATGCTGGCTCCCACCAGCATCTGCACACACATACATACAGTGCAGACACATACATACACAGAATGAAAACAAGAAAATAGACATTTAAAAAGGAAAAAAAATCCAGAGTGATTGGAGAGATGGCTCAGCAGACAAGAACACTGGCTGCTCTTCTAGAGAACCCAGACTAGAGTCCCAGAAGCTAGCAGCCATTTGTAACTCTAGCCCCAGAGGATTCAAGAGCCTCCCTGGCCTCTGAGGGAATTGCATACACAGACGTATCTGCAAGAAAAATGCCCATACACACACAATAAATACTAGGAAAATATTTTAAAGATATTAGTTTTAAATGGATAGTGGTTCAGAGACTTTTAAAAACACAGATACATAAAGATGATTGTTTAATCTAGTAAAAGCCTTGGAAGATAAAACAGAAGGAAGCTCCCTAAACTAGAGAAGAGGAGAATGAGAATTACAGATCATCCCAAGGGTCAAAGCTGGGCAGGACTCTACATGAAACCTGACCACGTGAACCTTAAGAGATAAATATATTGAACATAGCCATCAGACGATGCCTTTCTTGCTCTCTCTCACTCTTACTCTGCTCTCCCTCAGTCTCTATATCTCTGTCTCTCTCCCTCCACCTATGCTATCCCACTGTCTATTTCTCCTCTCCCTCCCTCTCCTTCTCCCTCCCTCCCTTCCTCTCCCTCTCCCTCTCTCCCTCCCTCTCTCTCACACTCTCTCGCTCCCCTCTCTCCTCCCTCTTCTTCCCTCCCTCCCTCCCTCCCTCTCTCTCTCTCTGCCTTCACACAATAAACCTCTTTGTACCAGGAAAAAAAAAGAAGAAGAAGATTCCTTTCCTATTGAATACTCTAAACTGACAATAATCAAGTGAGCCTGCTCAATTTTTATCTGTCTTTGGCTTGTGTGGACATTGTTCTGACGAAAATTTTATAATGTCCTTCATGCTAACATGGTGATTCAGCTGGCAACACTCATTTTTATCACACACACACACACACACACACACACACACACACACACACACAAAAGTCCTACTTTGAGCTACTTCTGAGAATTGAAACCAATGCAATTGTAAAAGAGAGAATCAGAGAAGCCAGTTCCTCAAGTATATTCCTACTAGATGGCCAGTCCTCTTGACTCGTTCCACATTCCCAACAAGTGCCCCAATTTTGGTTAAACCATATTTCCAATATCTTGTCCACTGATTTCCCCCCAAAAAATATTTTTTACAAATCCTTCAGAAAACTAAAACCGGTCAGTAATATTAGAATTCTATTCAAAAATCTTTGAGCAGTTTTTATTTAATATTGAATATATTACCTTCCCCATAATTTGGTTTGTACTTGACATTCAAGGTTTTATAAATCTTTCTTCATGGTTTGTTTTATTTAAATAGTTTGTTGTTTAAGTTTTTGTTTGTATTGGGTTTTGTGTGTGTGTGTGTGTGTGTGTGTGTGTGTGTGTGTATGTGTGTGTGTGTGTGTGTTGGTTTGGTTTTCATTTTTTAAGACAAGGTTTCTCTGTATAGCCTTGGCTGTCCTGGACTTGCTTTGTAGACCAGGCTGACCTAGAACTCACAGAGATCCACCTAACTCTGCCTCCCTGAGTGCTGGAATTAAAAGTGCATCCCACCACATCCAACTTAAATAATTTTTGACAATTTATAGAATATTTGATTTAAAAACAAAATTATATCTAAAAATATTAGCAAGGAAAATAACATATTTTAATGTTGAACCAGGTGTATTTCTATTCACAATTCAAGAGTAAAGGACCCCATGGCTAGGAAGTGGAAATAGCAGGAGATTGAACCAACAATTCACATTATAACCACAGACATGCCGTGTATTAATACAGAATACAGCATTAATCCCAGCACTCAGGAGGCACAAACAGAAGGAATCTCTGTAAGTTCAAAGTCAGCCCAGTCTGCATTGTGCTAGCCAATTGCAAAGTGAGATCCTCTTGAGAGGGGGGTGGAAATGCTCTGTTACGCCCCCTTTTTATGTAGTTCAAAACCTAAGTCAAGTCACCCTCCTTTAGGGTAGTTCTCCCAACCTCAATTAAGCCAATTCAGACACCCCTCACAGTAATGCCCAGAGGCTGATAGAATCTAAATAACTCTCCTCAGACGTTCATCAAGGCTTTTCACCTAAGTGATTTAAGTTGGCAACCACAGTAACCACGACAGGTGGCAGCTGATGTTTAAAAACTGGCAGCAATATTGATTAGACAGAACTGAAAAATGGATTTTTAAAAAAGTTCTACTTCCATATACGCTGTTAACCAATTGACCCTGTTGCAAATTCTTAGATATCCTGTGCAAATGGAAAAATAGATTTCTCTAATTATCAATGGGTCTTCACAGTCACTGCCTCAAAAGAACAGCATGGGTGGGCTTCTTCTGGAATGCCAAGGTGGTTCTTGCTACTTCAATATGCAGGAAGCTGAGCTCATATGTCTACCACACGATGGAGAGAACCAAACAAGAAAACCAAAGAAATAAACCATGACAGAGTTGAAACTAGATGGGAAAAGTTAGCTTTCTATTCCCCTCCCCCCCCCTTTTTTTTTTTTTTTTTTTTTTTTTTTTTTTTTTTGCCAGTACATAATGTATCAAGAGAGGGGCAGGGAGAGAAACAGAAGATAGGGAGAGAGGTAGAGAGATGGAGAGACAGAGACATAGAGCCAAGTAAGATGACAAGCTTCCCTCAAGTTCAGTTTGCATTGGGCAGCTGACCTGTGAGAATCTACATAACACAACACGAAGCTAGAGAGCAAAGAGTCAAGGGCAAGAATAGGCTCTGGAAAATGAAATATAAAAAAGAAAGACACCCCAGTTCTGTCCAATCATACAGCTTTTCTATGTAGCCACAAGGGACAATGTACACATTTCCAGCCAGGCAGGAAAGCCTGAAGTAATACTTTATCAGCTTCTGAAAACACAGCACACAATTTTAGCTTCTGGGATGCATTGTTTACTTAAAAAAACAAAACAACAAAAAAAAACAGCGTTCTTTGATGAAACATGAGAAAATCAACAATCACATCACAATACACACAATGTCCAGGATATGATACAAAATTATACAAGTAGGAAAATGTTTCTCATTACTGGGAGAGGGAGGACATGGAGACTGAGACACAAAACCCAGTTATGAGAATCAGTGAGTAAGATCCTCAGGTAGCTGCTGTGACTGTCTCAAGGAGCCAAAAGAAATCAAACTCATAATAAAAAGTAAAAATATGGAAATATCACTGGAAAACCAAAAGAATACAGAAAAACACAAATGGCCGTTGTGAATCCAAGTCTGAATTGAATCATGGGCAGAGGGATTTAAGAGAATAAGGAAGAAGATAGGGGACTAGAAGTCCATTGAAACTACAGCCTAAAAAAAAAAAAAGAAAGAAACTACAGCTTAAAGGAATAAAAGGAGGAATGTCACTCGTAAACAGTGAGCAGAGCCTTGGGGACTCAGGGAACACTGAAAAGGGGCTTAGCATACATGTGAGTGGATTCTCAAAAAGAAACAAGAAACAGAATGGGGAAAAATATTTTAAGGGAAAAAAATAGGTAGAATCCCTTCAACTTGACACAAGACATAATTTATAACCAAGGACAGAAAATTCTGATCAGGTTAAAATCAAGTCAGCAACAAATAGCCAGGCACAAAAATGGAAGCGCAAGAGGAAATTTTGAGCATGTAAAATATAGACTAGCAGTTGAGGTTTCTCCATGAATTTCATTGAGATTTCTCCTAAGAGTTTGAAGAATAAGTACAATCTGGTTTCAGACATGTTTGTCTTAGTCCCTGTGTGAAACTCTTTTTAAATGTAACTCACAATATTTCATTTTATTATTTTAGGGAGCAGTCTCCTTTTTTGTAGTCTGGATAGTTTACAACCCACTATGCAGCCAAGGCTAACCCTGAATTCTAGACCCCCCCACACCCATCTCTCTAATGCTAAGATTGTCACTATCCCACTCCTGAGTGAAACGTCTTCATAGAGATGTTTACACAGCCATGTTTAGGTTTTTTTCACTATTGACAATAGCTAATAAACAGAATCTGTATTTCTGCCAACAGATGAGTAGATAAAACCTGGTACATAACGTGTGGAATTTTAGTCAACCATAAAGAAACATGCAATCATAAATTTTTCAGGGAAAAAGGTGAACCTGGAAATAATTTCATTAAGTAAAATAATCCAGACTCATAAGAAACAACTTCATGTTTTCTGTACTATTTGGAATCTAGGTCTTAAATGTTTATGTTTGTGTATATAGAGAGGCATCTAGGTTGTGAAAATAGAATAAGAACCACAAGTGAACAGGGGACATTAGTATTTTATATTCATTTCTTTTTTTTTTTTTTTCCCATGGAATGGAGCATTCTAGAATTCACTGTGCTTTCCTAACAGACACTGCTTCCTAGATTTTATCCCCCGTATAGAAATTAAAAAAAAAAAAAAAAAAACAGTTAACTAAACTTACTTAAAACAATAAGAAACCAGGAAGAGCCAATCACTCTGAAAACAAGAAAGCAGAGAGAGAGAGCTCAACCATGTATGAATTGCTAGCTGTGATGGTTAGGAAAACAGGAGGTAGGCAAGCTGATCAAATGAAAAGAATAGCTATTAGTTACAAACTACTTGATAAAAGCAAGTTAAAAGAGTTTATTATTCTTCACAGTTTGAGAGTGCTTTCCATCCAGGCAGGGGAGGCATGGTGACAGGAGCTCGAGGCAGTTGCATCTGCAGTCAGTGTTAGACCTAAGGTGTGGGGGGGAGGCAATGGGAGGGGGGAGCAGAGGGTGGGGGCGGGTAGTAGGACAACAGGATGACAGGACTTGAGACTATCTGATTAAAACAAACCATATTCAGAACAGGATTTCAGAGAGCAGCCCCTCACTGACCTTTGGGTCCCTTTTATGGGAAGGGCTAGTGTTGATAGAAAACAGCTGTGGAGATAATTGGCTCTTAGCACCTGGACAGCAGAGCCGGGGTCTCTGGGCTCAAGGCTGCCTGTGGGGTAGATATGTATGATAGTCTTACCTGGACAGAAGTGTGGGGGACTCATGGCTCAAGGTTGCCTGAGGAGTAGATAAGTTCAAGACTGTATCACGCAAAGGGGGAGTCATCAAGCTATCTTGGGAAGACGTGTTTTTGGAAGGCAAAAGGACAATCATATATCCTAGGCTCAGGAGTTTAGCAAGGCAATGGGACAGACATTATAGAGTCACAAGCTCATCATAGGTTGAAAAACATGCTTTGCTGGATACAATAGGCTTAGGAAACAGAATCGTATTCTTGTAAGGCATGGAGACTTAATAGCAATGGATGACAAGGCAGCTCCTGTTTTGGTTTCATACCAGGAACCAGAGAGCAATGAGTGCTGGAGCTCAGATCACTTTGTGTTTCATTGGAGACCCAGATCATGGTGACATTGTCTCCCACACAGACAGCGTGGGGCTTCTCTGCTCATTTGAGTTGCTCTAGAGTGATCCTCACGGGTGCAGGCACAGGTGCGTTTGCACTGTAGTTCCAAATCCAGTTAAGGTGGCAATGACTATGAACTCTCACAGAATGTGAAGCTGAATTTATGAAAGTGTACGCAC
Organism: Acomys russatus; assembly: GCF_903995435.1. Taxonomy (NCBI): domain Eukaryota; kingdom Metazoa; phylum Chordata; class Mammalia; order Rodentia; family Muridae; genus Acomys; species Acomys russatus. The sequence continues at coordinate 50,650,573 of NC_067163.1, forward strand.
CACAGGTTTGTCTGGAAAGAATGGACTTTCCACTAAATTTCTTTTGTAATTAGTCACCCGTGGAAAGCAATGAAATTTAGTCTAGGCTGTATAACATGTGCATACACTCATTCAAATCAGAAGGAAACATTGTGGTGAAAAGGCAAAGCTATGAAACTTTTAGAATGCAATTTTGAAAAGTATCCATAGGACTTTAGAAGACCAGAAGACTTCTAAAACAAAAAACAAGACTAAATGTAAGATGATTCTTCAGGGAAGTAAGAGAATTCGTGTGTTTGTAAAAGGGATTAACCTAAATGTTGGCTCAAGTGGTTATGACCCCTAACTCCCAACATCTACAGTCTACCACACAATGAGCCAGGGAGCCCAGGATGTAGTCCAACCCTTAGCCAAAGGTCTGTGATGTAGAAGAGAAGATTGCATTTTGCTGTGGATGGTGAATAAATTGGGGTGTCATAGTGATTGGATTGAGGAATGCCTAAGGAATAGGCATAAAAGTTATGAATATGTCATGACAGTGATTCTAGAGAAGGTTGGTGTGTGGCAAACAGAGCAGAGGATCCATAGGCCCCAGAATGGTGGCAGCAGATGAAGCAGAAAGCAGAAAAAGAAGAAAAGGCTCCTCTCTCTTTCTCTCTCTTTTCTCTCTTTCTCTCTCTTTCTTTCTCTCTCTCTCTCTTCTCTCTCTCTCTTTTTCTTTCTTCTCTCTCTCTCTCTCTCTTCTCTCTCTCTCTCCCTTCTCCTCTCATATCCTTCCCCTCTTTCTCCTCTTCCTTCTCTCTTTTTCCTCTTCCTCCTTCTCTTTCTCCATGCCCAATCCTTCTCTCATGAGTGCACATGGTTTTCTAACACTGCGTCCCTTGAATATCAAATTCCAGGTTCTACCATAAGCTTCTGGGTCCTTTCATCTATGCTGGACAGATTTATGTCAGCATGACACAAACTAAAGTCATTTGAGAAGCAGGAACCATAATTAATGAAATACCTCCACAAGATTGGGCTTCCGGCAAGCCTGTAGGGCATTTTCTTAAATAAATAGTGATTGGTAGGGGAAGGTTCAGCCTGTGGTAGGTGATGCTCTCCCTGGGTTGGTGATCCTAGGTTCTACAAGAAAACCGACTAAATAAGCCATGGGGATCAAGACAGTAAGCAGCACTCATGGGCTCTGCATCAGGCACTGCCTCCAGATTCCTGCCCTGGTTGAGTTCCTGTCCTGACTTCCTTTGATATGGAACACTGATATGGAAGTGTAAGACAGATAAACCCTTTCCTCCCCAAGTTGTTTTGGTTATGGTGTTTCATTATAGGACTAGTACCCGTAACTAAAACACCCTCTCATAATGTCTGTGGACTTTGAGCCTTGAACTGAAGGCTCTCATTCCTTGGATTGAGTCATTGTTGCTAGCTCTGTAGAGCCAAGGAACTTTCCATCTTCTGTTACCATGGATACCAGTGTCCTAACGAACCTCCTCACAAGCATAACTGAAAGCCCCAGAAAACACACCCTGCTTTCACTCAGTTCAAAAGCCAGAATGACTAGTCTTCCAGCTCACAGTAGTCAGGTAGTAGAAGCCACTGGCTACACACAGGAAGGTCAGCCTGTCAACTCCATCTGACCCTCAGCTGGCTACATGGGACCCTCCCACATTCTATGGATTCAAAGGTTGTTGTCATCCAGAAACACTCTCACAGACACACCCAGAGTAATGACTGACCAAAAGTTTGGCAATACCTCATCACATCAACCACCACATTAACCATAAGTGAAGTGCTTGATAGAGTCAACCACATTAAAATTAAGAACTCTCCATCCAAAAATAACATAAGTATAAAAAAAAAAAAAAAAACAAGCCACAAATTGTAAAAGGACAATTGTAATGTAAGTAAGTGTCTTAGTCATATTAGGCTGTTAGGACAGAATGCCAGTGTCCGGGAAAATGGCAAACACTCATTTCTCACAGTTCTAGCTGTTGAGGAATCCAAGACCGAGGTGCTGACAGATTCTAGATTTGGGGAGTGCGTTCTCTCTCTCTCTCTCTCTCTCTCTCTCTCTCTCTCTCTCTCTCTCTCTCTCTCTCTCTCTCATTAGTAGATAGTTGCTTTCTCATTGTTTGGTTGAGAAAACAATCATTGACGTCACTCTCTAAGGTTTTACATCTACCATCAGGAGCCCTACTGTCATGACCCTGCCTAACCAAATTACAGTGGGATCTCCTGCTACCACTGTATTGGGGTTAGAGTTTCAACATGTGAATTTTAGGAGAATATAAACATGCAGAGCGTAACAGTGACCAAGTGGGGATTAATACCCAGCATATGTAAACAACTCCCATGAATCAATCTTACCCTTAATCAAAGAAATGAAATTAAAACCAAAAGGAGATAATGTTTTCTACCACAAATTCGCTAAAATAATGCCAATGGCTGGTTAAAAAAAAATAAGGAGGAACAATTATACTTTCTAGTGAGTAGAATAACTAGTACCATTATTGTCAAAAATTATTCGGGATTATGAGTAGTAGCAAAGCAGAATGAGCATATAACCTATGTCCTGAAATTCTACTATTGGGAAGATGCCCAAAGACCTAGGACAGCACTTATCCATGTACAATGAGACAAGCACAGAAACTTTTTTAAAAGGATGAGACCAGTTATCCCTTAAGATGGATACATGTTTTATATATAATATAACATATGTATACATATTTTAATGTACATGTGCTAGAATTGTATATGGTAGTGACAATAAGACAACAATGACTTACCTCAACATAAAATGAGGTATTGAATCACTGAATAATGTGATAATGCTAATCATGATAATATTAATAATGATGATACTAGCTAGCACATAAATTGCTCGCTGTTACAAAACCCTGTCTAATTGTTATCCATATGTGACTAGTCCCAGAAGAATATGATCTGAGAAAAAAATCATGAATATGTAAAATTATTTTTAGACCCAGAGACTTTCATTTCTCTGATATTGAGGGGAAGAAGGGAAAGATATGTCCAATATAGGATTAAATGAGGGCACACTATTGAATAAGATAATGTAATAATAGGAAGCAGCATACAAATTAACATGTGAAAGTATTTTGTCAAACCATGCAACTATTGTGAGGCTATTAGCTTGAAATAAAAATGTGAAGGAATGAAGAAGGGGGAATGGGATGAAAGAAGTGGATGTGTAGCAAAACTCTCAAGAATTGCATGGCTCCAGACTGCTCCATAGAACTGAAGGAAAGCTGTTTTGAAAACCTGTTCTAGAAGTGAGAAATAGGCCATCTTCCTACAAAGGTACCTGGTTGAGGAAGAAATGTTGAGAAGCATTAAGTTACCTGGCCTATTGATGGCAGAATAAATTTAATAAAAATGCAATGTGTGTGGCAACCCATCAGCACTGCCTGTTCACAGGCAATATAAGAAACTAACGGTACTGAAATGTAAGTGACCCATGATGTCAAATCCCGGAGGAAAGGAAAATAGCAGCATAGCCATACCCCTGTGATCACTCATTATAATGCCACTCACCAATCTCCATAAGCTTTCAGTTGGCCCTGAAGACTGACCTAGAGCTTTGCAGGGGTAAACACATATATATTTGGTGATCACAGTTTGCAGAAATATTTTTGTCAGTAATGTTCATAATAGCCAAGATCTGGATTAACTCAGTTATCCATATACATTAAAATATATCTATGTCAATTATGTTATATGCATGTGCTGGAATTGTATTTGGGAGTGACTATAAAACTCCATTTAGCTTGACACCACATGTTGGCAAGGATGTGGAGAGAGAGGAACACTCCTTCATTGCTGGTGGGAATGCAAACTAGTACAACCACTTTGGAAAGCTATCTGGCGCTTTCTCAGAAAAATGGAAATAGGGCTTCCTCAAGACCCAGCTATCCCACTCCTTGGAATATACCCAGAAAATGCCCTACCACACAACAGGGACATATGCTCAATCATGTTCATAGCTGCTGTATACATAATAGCCAGAACATGGAAACAGCCTAAGTGTCCTCAGTAGAGGAATGGACTAAGAAACTGTGGTATATTTACACGATGGAATACTACTCAGCTATTAAAAACGAGGAATTCCCGAAATTTGTGGACAAATGGATTGATCTAGAAATTATCATAATGAGTGAGTTCACCCAGAAGCAAAAAGAGACAAACGGTATATACTCACTTATATCAAAACACTAGTCCAAGGGATACATACCATGAAAATCTTTACTTACCAAGAAAGTGGGTCAGAGGAGAGGATATCTGATTGAGACTTTAGGCAAGAGTAGCATGGAAGAAAGAGGAAATAGTAGAACCCACAGGGTCCTGGAAACCTACAAGAAGAACTTTACAACAGGCAGATCTGGATCCTGGGGTCCTCCTCAAACTAAGGCACCAGCCAAGTAGAATATAGGCAGTAAGCTTCGAACCCCTACCAAGACCTAGCTGATGAACATGATACTCTCCACCGTTGAGTGGAGAGTGAGATCTGACTCTCACACGAACTCTGGTGCCCCTTTTCTGACCATGTCCCCCAGATGGGGAGACCTGATGGCACTCAGAGGAAGGATAACTAGTTACCAAGAAGACACTTGATATTCTGAGAGCATATATAGGGGGAGGAGGTCTCCCTCGGTCATGGACATAGGGGAGGGGAGAAGGGGAGAAATGGGAGGGAGGGAAGAATGGGAGGAAACAGGGGAAGGGCTAACAATCTAGATGTAATATGAATAAATTAATAAAAAAAAAAGATGGAAAAAAAACTCCATTTAGCAGTTTACAGGAATACAGTTGTTCGCCTGCTGAGGGCCGAGTTCATGAGTTCTCTTCCAAAGCAAGCAGGGCTGGGTATAAAGCTGAGTACTCAGAACTGTGAATGCTTATTGTACAACTTTGAAGAGAAAATCATGATGGAGTGAAGAGCTGTATTTTAATTTTTGTGTGGGTCATAAGTGGAGTATAAGGCATGAAACTGAAAAGAAAAAAAGATGTGGACTTATGAAAAAGAAGAGAAGAAAACAGGTAATAGAATGCATGTGACATCAAAGTAGAGAGGAAAGCACTGGTGAGATGGGAGTACAAGATGCAGGGAAAGAGCAATAGGAGAGGGAGTGAGAAACAAACATCAACAAAAACAAAATATGTATGCAAATGTGACCAATACCTCATGCAAATCTTTAAATTTTAAAAATTTAGTTACAGGCACTATTAATGCTACTCTGCTATGCTTGAAGACAGGAGCCTAGCAGAGTTGTCCTCTGAGGGGCTCCACCCAGCAGGGATTTGAAAGAGATGCTGAGAATCACAGCCAAACATTGGGTGATGCATAGGGAGACTTGTGGAAAAGTGGGGAGAAGGAGAAAAGGACCTGAAGGAGACAGGAGCCTCACAAGAAGACCAGCAGAGCTAACTAACCAGGGCCCAGAAAGGCTTGCTGAGATTGAAGCATCACCCAAGGACCATGCATGGACTGGACCCCTGCTATAGATGGATGAGCAGTGCAGGTCTCCCAGTAAGGGGAGCTGAGGCTGTCTCTGACACAGACTTTGTTCCCAGCTTTTTGATCACTTCCACATGATGGGACTGCCTCGCCTACCACAGGGGAAGAGGACATGCTCGGTTCTAATGTGACATGATGAGCTGGGGTGAACGAGAAGGGGGATCTCCTTTTCTGAGGAATAGGGAGAAGGGAAAGGAAAGTGGGGAGGAGGGGCTATGAGGGGCTTTACATCCTGTAAAGTGAATAAACAAATAAAGAACAAAATTTTAAATAAGCTAATTACAAAAAAAGCAAATATTTTCACAGTTATTTTTAATAGCTGAAGGTGAGTGCGAATGTGTGCGTGCTTGCACACTCTCACGGGCACACGTGCACACTGAAGAAGGCATGAAAGTCATAAAGAGCAAGCATTTGTTGACCATAAATACAGCCACCAAGCCCCAATATGCTACGTATGAGCCAGAAAGAAGGTAGTTCTGGAACAACTTTACTAAGCATCTGGAACTCATTTCCCTCCAATAAATTGTAGATGACAAATCTGAAACAAGGCAAGAAGGGGTTGGATGGAGCTTTGTGTCCACAGACTTGATCTAAGAGAGTAGTAACATCTATCCATGGAGGCAGCCACAGCAGGACATTGCTCCAAACACATGTTCTTGTGTCACTGACAGTCACCAAATAGAGTCTCTGGAATGGCAGCTCTTGTAATTCTATCTCTACTGGCACAGAGCCCAATACGTGGTGCTACTCCACACATAGTTGTTCAGTGACAGCGAGCACAGTCTGCGAAGCCTAGCTCTCTCTAAGCCATCATTAATCTTCAGTGTGTGGTGTCATTGCTCTTAGGGAGATAAGAAATTGGAAACCAGAGACCTTTATCAAGCAGCAATCCTCAAAATAGTTCCTAAACTCAATAAAAAATATAAAGTGAGCCATCCTCCCCTTACATAAAATTTTTACAAAAATGCACCTGCGGAGGGAGTTCAATGGGTGAGAGTTTAAGCAGGAGGACCTGAGTTCAAATCTCTGTGGAGCATGGGTTAGAAGCTTGTGGGATGGCTGCATATGCCTGAAACCTCAGCACTGGGGCCAGACACAGGCAGATCCCAGGAATCATGTGGCCCACCAGTATAGCCTAAGTGGTGAGTTTCTGGTACAGTGAGAAATCCTGTTACACACCAGAACACAATACAGAAAGATTACCAATATTCTCCTTTGGCCTCCAAATACATGTGCACAAGCATGCAACCCACACACTCCTCTGCATGCACCACATGCACACATAATGACAACACAAACATATAGAACACACACCAACACGTACACAACATGTGTACAACACATATACAACACAATACAAACTCACATATAAAACACACAAAGAAGAAGATGGGATCATTAAGACATACCTTAGTGACTGTTTTATTGCTGTGAAGATGCACCGTGACCAAGACAACACTTAGAAAAGAAATCATTTAACTGAGGGTCTGCTTACAGTTTTAGAGGCTTCTTCTATGATCATCATGACAGGAAGCAGACAGGCATGGTGTTGGAGCAATAGCTGAGAGCTTTGCATCCTGATCCATAGGCAACAAGTGGGGGGGGGGGTGGGAGATGCAGAGGAAGAGAGACAGAGATGGAGAAAGACATAAATGGAGGAGAAAAAAGAAAGATAGAGAGAAACAGAGACAGAGACAAGGAGAGGAGAGGGGAGGAGAAGGGAGGGGAGGGGAGGGGAAGGGAAGGGAGTGGAGGGGAGGAGAGGAGAGGAGAGAGAAGGGGAGGAGAAGAGAGGAGAGAAAAGGACTGGGCCTGACATGGGCTTTTGAAACATCAAAGCCTACCCCCAATGACAGACCTACTCCAATAAATCTTTCCCAACCAACTCCACCAACTGGGGCCTAAGCAATTAATTAAACATATGAGCCTCCATAGGGAAGCCATCTTCTTTCAAACCACTGTAAGGTAGTATTGTCCAACTTACTGTATTAAACGGAAGCACATAAAAGGTCCAGCGGGCACACAGAGTAAGGAGAAGCAGGCTATCCTGATGAGAACTGACAGGCTGTGGCTATATGGTGGGGGAGGTGGTCCACTTCTGTGAGAGGTCTAGGGGAGGGGAATAGGGTGTAAGAGAGAGGGAGGGTGGGAACAGGAAGTTACCAGCAAGGGGATAACAATTGGGGTGTAATCTGAATAAATTCTAATAAATTAAACTTTTTTAAAAGGTACTCAATAAAGACATCATTATGAATATCTTTAATTTTTATATAAAAATTCTATTAAGTAGAGAATTTCTCAGTGCCACATTCTCTCCTCCTTCACTGGACTATTACTTAATTGAATTCTATTTATTGATCACTTGAATGTTCAAATGACCTGAAACAGCCATAAGAAGTTGTAAGTAAAGGTCCTCTCATCTATAGAGAAATAAAATATATGAGAAAATAATCCTCTTGCTTCTCCATCTTTTGTGTGGAATGACCCAAAACAGCACCTTTCTTTGAAAGTTGTTCAAAATGCACAACTACAATGTCAGAGCTTCCAAAATCGGCCAACAAAAAGAGAAAACCAAACCCTGTACAGCACTAAGACATGATGGCTTCAGCAGCCCCACATGGAGCCGTCTCAAGGTATTTCCCTCCTATTCACTCCAGAGATGCTTCTAGCCTGCCCCTGAACCATGAAGAATGCAACATGCCTTTACCACATTTCCTCATTGGCCCTCTGGAACCCACTCTTGCAGCTGCCGGGAATAACAAGAACCAAAACAGTTTTTTGAGGCCCCTTGCTGTCACTTCGTATAGTAATCAAATGTTAGAGCCAAAAGAAAATAGAGCCTTAAAAAGCGTAAACGCCTCTCTGTGATGTTCACATCACCCGCTTGGCGGGCGGGGGCAGAGAGAGTCTTAAAGCTGAGCTCTACACAGTGGGCAAAATGGATGAGACAGAGCAGAACGTCCTCTCGACAGGACGGAAGGAAGGAAGGAAGGAAGGAAGGAAGGAAGGAAGGAAAGAAGGAAGAAGGGAAGGAGGGAAGGAGGGAGGGGGGAGGGAGGGAGGAAGGAAGGAAGGAAGGAAGGAAGGAAGGGGGACTTGAAAAGGAGACAGAAAAGAACGTTTGTTCCCAGGGATTTTCATGCTTCATTTTCTTATTTTGAAAAAGTTCAAACCCACACAGAAGTAAAGATCGGTGCAGTAAACAATGGGTGTGCCTCCTGCCTCGTGCTTTGGGCAGTGGCCATCTTACTGTTTTCATTCCATCTCTCTACATAGGAACAGATCGGCTCTGAGTATCTGTATCTTCCAGATTTCACGTGAAGAAGCCCTAGCCGCCAAGGTAAGCTATCGGGAAGAAGAGCCTTTGATCATGTCACTCTGTTGTACACAAACCTTCCATAGCTCCCCATTTACCTCACAATGCCAAGGGGGCTTTCATACTACACTGTCTGAAAAGATAGACCGTGCAGCCGGGTTGCTCAAGTTCAAGTCCGAAAGTTACTACAGCCATTAGTTCACAGGATACATCATCTCAAGACACCAGTGGACACTTGAAAGGGCAAGCAATATGGAACGAAACACGCACATTAAGAATTTTCCGTTCTCGCTTCAGAAGCACTTTGGGCACCCCTGAAGTAAGGAGAGCACCACTACTTTTGGTGCATGGGACCATTTCTGAGAATAGTAAGGATTACTCAATAGAATCAATGAGATGCCTCAAGACATCCACCGCGGATTGCGTACGTTAAAATGACCAATGGGCAGATTATGTACCCAGAGTGAGTACACAGACGGTGGAGCAGTTCACATGCCGGGCAGCGCAGAGTACGATGATGCAGGATCTCCTTGCCCCGCTGACAAGGGCGCACAGCTTAGGGCTTACATGCTATCCCTGTAATTTTGGACTGTATACATAAAAAGGAAGTACTGTGCTTATTAGCAATGGCCCTGGAGGGGCTTCTTAACATTCTGGCACCCCATCTTCCCCAGATATAAGTGAGAGTCACCGGAATACCTCTTTTACAAAGCCTTGTAAGGATGAAATGAGCAAATGGGTGTGGCACATGGACCGTGCCTAGGTGCACTTACACTGTTTAGCTGCTCACTCTATGGGAGCAAAAAATATTTTCTGTGGAGGAAAACTATTTCCTTCCACGGAGTTTTTTTTTTTTTAATTGTTCAAACTCATTTGCATGATTCCAAAGGATTGCCACCTTTTCTATGAACTCTTCCGTCTGTTGCTTTCCCTGTCTGAAGTTTATTGAGCCAAACCTAGGTCCCTGACTGCCCCCCACGTGGGTGTTTCCTATCTGTGAAAAAGTCTCCTCTCATGGCAGCTGCCCAGACCCTTGTCCCATCTCAGTCACCCAGATCTTCTCACTTCACTGCCCAGGTCCTCCCAGGAGAATTTGTTCTGCCCATGACTCCTCCCTTTGAAATTTTTATTTTTAATTCTGTGAAAACACTGACATTCTGTCTTATGGTGGTCTTTTTTTATTCTAATTTTTGTAATATCACTAATTTGAGGGCTGAGGCTGTAACTCAGGTTGTACAGTGTAAAGCTAGCAAGCACGAAGTGAGGTTCCATCCCCGGCACTGCATAAGCCACAATGTGGTGGTGCACACCTATAGTCCCAGCACTGGAGAGGTGGAAAGGGCAGTGGAAGATCAGAGTCTTCCTAAGATACATAGTCAATTTGAGAACAGACTTGGCTGGAAGAGGAACGATAAGGGAGTGGGGAAGAAAGAGAAAGAGAGGGAGGGAAGGAGGGAACAAAGGAAGGAAAGAAGGAAGGGAGGGAGGAAGGGAGGGAGGGAGGGAGAGAGGGAGAAAGGGAAGGAGAGAAGGAGGGAAGGAAGAAAGGAAGGAAGGAGGAAAGGAAGGAAGGGAAGAAGGAAGGGTGAGAGGGAGGGAGGGAGAGAGGAAGGGAGGGAGGGAGGGAACAAAGGAAGAAAGGAAAGAGGGAAGGGAGAGAGGGAGGGAGGGAGGGAAGGAAGGAAAGAAGAAGGGAGGGAAGGAAGAGAGAGAGAGGAAAGGAGGGAGGGAGGGAGGGGAAGGAGGAAAGAGCGTAGATTGTTTGTAATCACAAAGAAGGGGGGAACACTTTTAAAACTCAGAACCATATGAAGTTGAGAATTGAACTTTCAATGTCTTTTAAAAATTTGTGTAGTATTTTGATAGGGATTGCATTGAATCTGTAAGTTGCTTTTGATAAGATGGCCATTTTTACTATGTTAATTTTCCCAATCCATGAGCAAGGAAGATCATTCCATCTTCTCATGTCATCTTCAATCTCTTTCTTCAGAGTTTTGAAATTTTTTTCAAACAAGTCCTTCACTTGCTCAGTTAGAGTAACTCCTAAATATTTTATATTGCTTGTGGTTAATGTGAAGAGTGTAGTTTTCCTAATTTCTCCCTCTGCATGATTGTCATTTGTATATAAGAAGGCTACAGACTAGCCCAAAGGATATGTCCCATGAAAGTCTTCACTTACCAGGAAAGTGGGACAGAGGGGAGGACATCCTGTTGGGACTCTAGGTGAGAGAAGTATGGGAGAATGGCAAAATAGAAGGATCCAGAGGGTCCTAGAAACCTACAAGAAAAACATTATGATGGGCAGATCTGGGCCCAGGGGTTCTGCTCAAACTATGGCACCAGCCAAGGACAATACGTGCAGTAAACTTCAAGCCCCTACCCAGATCTAGCCAATGGACAGGACATTCTCCACAGCTGAGTGGAGATTGGGGTCTCACTTTCACATGAACTCTGGTGCTCCATATTTGACCATGTCCCCTGGATGGGGATGACTGGTGGCACTCAGAGGAAAGATAGCAGGCTACCAAGAAGAGACTTGATACCCTATGGGAATATACAAGGGGAGGAAATCCCCCTCAGTCACATTCATAGGAGAGGGGAATAAGGGGAAAATGGGAGAGAGGGAGGAATGGGAGGATACAAGGTATGGGATAACCATTGAGATGTAATATGAATAAATTAATAAAATTTTTTTTTTAAACTCAGAACCTTCTACCTGCTGATCACCACCCCTTCCTTAAGAGCACTTCAATTCTGGCAGCACAGAGCAGATAAGATGATGTTGTTTGAGGCATACCTACTATGAAACTGAATTGTAAATTCCTACAGGATAGAATAAAATCTCATCCATTTTATTTAGCATCTCACAATGGTTAACAGAGGTCAGTAGACATAGGACATGCTAAATACAGGGAGAGAGAGGCGATGTGCTGTGATTACAGCAAGTTTGATTCAGGACAGGAAGAGGTGAAAGGCCTTCGGAAACAGAGGACATTGTAAAGGCCTATCTGCTCTATTTAAAAATACTTCACTTTTAGACAGTTGAAATGAAGAGAAACATGATAACTCTTCTCTATGAATAAAGCTGGGAACGCTGGGAGCAAGCTACACATTTTAATTGTAAGCACAGGGGTAGCATGTAGCTGTCATTTAGCACAGGCCCAGTCCCTAGCTGGCACCGACTCCAGTGGGAAACGGTAAATAGACACATTCTGATTCTGACCATCTGGAACTATAGGAAGCTTCTAAAATTTGATTTGTGCTGGAAGAGTTGTGGTCGAGAAAGGAACACGCACACGGCAACTTGGATGCATACCAAAGTGTGGCTTTCTTGGATTAAAACACACGTAATTCTAGAAGAAAAATGTGAGCAGAAAACTTCTCACCTTTGCCCTAGATCTACTTTTTGGAAAACTGTCTGGGAACACAGAGTTAACCCCCAAGTATCTACCGAGATCTTAAATCTCATGCTCAGAAGCAGTTGATGTCTTCCTAGGAGGAGGGCAAAGTGAGCTGTCTCCCAATGGAGCAGTTCCACGGGCTGAGCTGGGCACTGCAAGTGCTGGGAGGGGAGCAGCGCCAACACAACAGGCTTTGGAAGGCTGGACAAAAATCACTGTCACCCACCAGCCAAGGACAATACAGGCCGTAAACTTCGAACCCCTACCCAGATCTAGCCAATGGACAGGACATTCTCCAAAGTTGAGTGGAGAGTGGGGTATGACTTTCACACGTACTCTGGTGCCTTATATTTGACCTTGTCCCCTGGATGGGGAGACCTGGTGGCACTCAGAGAAAGGATAGCAGGCTACCAAGAAAGACTTGATACCCTATGAGCATATACAGCGGTAGGAGGTCCCCCTCAGTCACAGTCATAGGGGAGGGGAGTAAGGGGAAAATGGGAGGGAGGAAGGGAGGGAGGAGTGGGAGGATACAAGGAATGGGATAACCATTGAGAGGTAACAAGAATAAATTAATAAAAAAAAAAAAAGTTCCCTGAGCTGGACACAGTGGCACAGTGGCACATGCCAGCACTCTGGGAGACTCTGTGTGTTGGAGGCCAGCCTCGTCTACAAAGTAAGTTCAGAACAGCCAAGGCTACACAGAAAAACCCAGTCTTGGGAAAACCAAAAGGGAAAAAAGAAAAAAGAAAAGTCCACCAAATCTTTCAGCTGCTACTGAGGAAGATATGCAAGCAGTTGGCGACAACTGTCGGAAGACCTCTATTGCATAAAGGTGTCAGGAAGTGACTGTCAGTCATGAAGATCACACCTCGGCTTTGTTAAGTATCTGTAGGAACCCTTAGGACATAGTCTGAGCTGTCAGTTTAGATCTGAGAGCCAATAAAACTATCTCCTACCCAAAGAACCATGTACAGCATCCACCATGTCCACGACGTCTCTTATTCTTCATGCCACTGAGGAGACAGAATTTCCTTCCCAGTTTCCTCATCCTCCAGATCTCTCAGCAGCCTTACCTCTTCAAAGAGCACCCCCGTTCTTCACATGCACCCTACACTTTCCATATACCTAGCTTCCTTCCTTCGATGTCATCTAAATGATACCAGTTTCCAAAGTTGTACCTCTAATCTTGACCTCTGTCTCTTGCACTCCAAATGATGCAGAATATTTTTCTCTTGATGGGTGACCGACACTTGAAATTCAATGCATCTATCATGGAACTGAACTTTGCCCAACATACCTGCTCTGCCTCGGCCTTCCTCCCTCGCTTGACGTTGGATGGAATCTTCAGCAGTCACAAGGACATCCTCTTGACTTCAAATTTCATCCCATCCAGCACTACTCAGTGTCTGTCCTGCACTGCCTAGGGCCACAGTGTTATTATCTTTCTCCTGGACAGCTGTTCCTCTCTCTCTGAGCCCTATAGTACCTTTTTATACCAACACCCTACAAATCACACCTTTCCTTGCAGTGTCCAGTGGCTCCCTGGCTCTGTCTAAGTTGATGCTTCAGTTGACTGCAAAGATCCTGCATGGTCTATCACTGACTCCATCCATGACACCCACGGCCTTTGTTCGTTCCATTCCAGCAGCAGTGGTCTCTTTTCCAGATGGTCGGGCTCATCACAGTTTCTGTTCCAGGCTCTTTAAAGCACTCCCTTCTCTTTGACCAGAGCGAACACACTCCAGTAGCCCCCCAGCTCTTCCCTTGCCTTATTTCAAGCTGTCACTCCTACACCCCTACTCTCAGAGAGGGCCTCTGTCCCCACACACACCGTGCTAGCCTTCTCCTCTCCTGCTCCATACTTCGCCCTAGTCCTCGCCGTCTAACTTTCTATGAAATTGACTCCTGACAGTGTTGTCTGCATGCTTCAACTGAAACACACCCCATGCAGTCAAGAGCCATTGCTTGCTCGCTGCACTGCTGAATGCCCAGTACCCAAGCTAGGACCTGCTGCAAATGTTGGTTGAGTGAATGGTTTGCACAAACCATCAACGCTTGTCGAATTAATCAAGCCAAATGGCCCTACAAAACACAGTCACCTTCCATCCTTTTGCAGCTTTTGTTAAGGATGAGATTATTTAGCTAACACCTCCGTCTGTCCTTTGCCAGATGATAAATAGCAGCACACTGGGGACGCGCCTCATATCACTGATTTCCCAAGTACACATTGCAAAGCAGGGGCTTACTAATGTTTGTTGAGTGAAACACTAGACCACAAAGCAGTGGGATTGGTTTCTCTCAGGAACTCTATGTTCCTGACGTGGAAGAGGGTCCTGATGAGACAGACAGTAGTCAGTGTGCACCTACATGTAAGGGACTGACAATCGGCAAGGTCATGGGTGCTTGGTTATGACTAAGCACGGGGGGGGGGGGGGGACGCAACTGTTTAAGCAGAAGGGTTGTTTGTTCGGATTTGGATGCAGTTCTCTATTTTCTAATCTTTTCAGTTTCTCTTTACAGGCTTGCTTGCATCTGGGAGGTTTCAGAAGTTCTTCAGGGAATAAGGAGGAAAAAGTAAACAGTTTTACAGGACCGTTTCAGCTTATTCCAGTTTATAAAGCTGAATAGTTTGGGAGCCAAAACACTGAATAACTAAGATAGAGTTTTCTCTCTGGAGAGTAATCCAGTGGTGTACATTTTTTTAAAAACAGATTTATATAGTTTTGGTCCTTGCATGTAACTGCCTCTCTCTCTCTGGAGCCTTTGAGTGAAAAGCTTGCTTTGTTGCTGGGAGAGATGGTTTATCCGTCGGTGTTATGCTGTCACCTAGTGGTCTTGGATTGTATGACTCGCCCGAACACCTGAATACTGCTGCCCGAGGCAAAATCCCTAAGAAATAGATCTAGTCTTTCCCCTTAGCAGAAAAAAAAACTCCACAGACTTCTAACATTTTTGATATCTTGTGCTTTATATATCAACTTTTCAACCTTTTGAGAATGTCTTCTGTAATAAGTGACTTTAATTGGACTTAGGAAAAAAATACTGTAGTTAAGGGATGGAGTCCATTGCTTCTTCTCTTCTCTGACTTCCTAGCAATCAGAGACTCCAGGGCACTGCGAACCTCAAACACTCTGTCCTCATCATTGCGTAGAGAACCTGAGAGACAAATGTAAAGGGCAAACTTAACACGATCTCTTCCCATGTAGGAGAATATGGGAGCAAGTATTTCAGCTTCGTAACAAATTCATAATATCCTTTCACTCAACTGACTCAACACACTGGATCTGGCTGCTGAGATCTTGTGAACACTGAAAGAACTCATGTTTCATATTATAATACACTCAAGTCTAAGGACAGCTATTTCTGCGGATCTACAGAGATCCACAGACATGAGATCTTCATTTCTCTCCACCGTGAACTTTTGTCATAGAGAGAATTTCTTGCCGAGTCTGTTTTGTCCTTTTGTCAATAACTTCCAGTGGTCATTCAAGGATTAAGTGTGAAAGAACGACATTTCTTGGTGGAGAAATTGGAATGTGTCTTCTTTGGCTCCCTCAGAGACAAATCAGCTGGTGTGCAGTTAGACCACCCTGGGTCACTGACATGGGTGGGTAATAGATAGATGTAAGAAACAGGCAGAGAGGTCTCCAAGTGTAAGACTCTCATGAAAGTTTCTCCACCAGAGACACTGCATATACTATATATACATATATATGTATATATTACACACATATGTAGTTTAAATAAAATATTCCACTTGAACTGACAGTGGTTCCTGAAAGAGCCATAAACTAACAAAAACCCCAGTGCTACACTTAAGAAACCAAGCAAGTTGTTGGGCAGGAAAGTCCAATAGACTCCAAAAATAATACAGGCTATTGTTATTGCCTTTGGTTGCCTTCTAGAGAGTAAAGGTTAAGTCCCTACTGCTGAAGAAGTCATGCACTTTGGACACCAGATTTGGAAAAAGTAAATCTATGTGTGACATGGAAGGTTTCACATTACCAAAAGGCATGATAGGAGCTCCCAATGGGGATAAGCAACCAAGAGTGCCACCCAACTGTGATGATCATGAACAGCAATGAGCAGGATGGCAGGACATCCCTCTGTGGGCAATACTAGAGCTCATGTCTTGGTGGTAACTGGCAGCTACCTAACTGGACTTAAGACCTGCTCAAAAGGAGGAAAGTCATTCCTGGCACTGGAAGCCCACCCAACTTCCCAGTGGCTAGTGAGGGTGTGAAATATAAAGAACCGTCTATCTATTCCCATTTCCCTAATCTAGCACCATTCCCAAGTACATTATAAATACCAAAGATAAGTGTAGCTCTCACCTTCATCAGAGAAGCTTCTCTTTGCAGTGGATGGAGAGCATTACACAGAACCACAACTGATCAATACATACCCAGCCCCAGCGGAAACACCTACAACACAACATCTAAGGCTCGGGAAGCAACACAGAAGAGAGGGTAAGAGGGTGTAAGAGCCAGAGGATCAGAGTCTGCTCTGAGGTTGTGTATCCTAGAAACAACAAGGAAGCTACACATACAAACACATCAATACTGTGGCTGCATAGATAGGGCTGGAGCAGTGGCAATACCAATGGATATGCTAGAGTGGAAGGTGGAAATCTGCCAGAACCCTACCCCTAGACAGAGAACTACAAGAAGCTAAGGACTGCTGAGAGGCGGAGAGTGAACCATTCCCAGAGATGAGCTCCATGATTGGTTATCCAATTTTAAATAGGTATCCCCTAAATCATACACATACAAGCAACACCAAGAAGACTCAGCATGTTGTATTCATATATTTATGCATTTAGACATATATGTAACAACAAAAATTAAAGAAAAAAGTCGTGACTTTCAGAAGGACTTGGAGAGTAGATATGGAAGGGTTTGAAAGGAGGGAAAGGGAAGGAAATTGTGTAACTATATTTCAATTATATATTTATTTACATTTATAAGTGGTGGTGGGTGTACTGGCTGCCTTTGTGTCAACTTGACACAACCTAGAGTCATCATAGAGAAAGGAGCTTTAGCTGAGAAAATGCCTACATGAGATCTAGCTATAAGGCAGTTTCACAAGGAGAGATCAATGGGAGAGCACCCAGACCACTGGGGGTGGTGCCATCCCTGTCCTGGTGGTCCCTCCCAGATTCTGTAAAAAGACAGACTGAGCAAGCCAAGGGGAGCAAGCCAACAAGCAGCATGCCCCTATGGCCTCTGAATCAGCTCTTGCATCCAGGTTCCTGCCCCATTTGAGTTCCTGTCTGGACTTCCTTCAGTGGTAAACAGAAATATTGAGGTGTAAGCTGAATAAACTCTTTCCTCCCCAACTGGCTCTTTGGTCGTGGTGTTTTGCCAAAGCAATAGAAACCCTAACTACAAAAACTCTGAGCTACCAGGAAGTAAAGGGAAGGAGGGAAAACTCCATAAAATGCCCCAGATGTAGAGTGAGCAGGTGTAGGTGTGGCTGACCGGGAGAAAGATGGGTCCACTATAAGTCTGTCAAAGAACTAGGGGGTTATTTGCTGTTGGAGAGTTGGGGCTATGTTTCTACCCTTGCCATTTGGTCTTACCAGACCCTCCTAAGAATGAACCTAGAACGGGAGAATCAAGAATTCTTCTGTCTTCACTACAAGTCTTAAAGCAAATATCAAAGAACAACCATAAATAATTAGCACTAATCCACAGAGAAAGACCCTCGTCCTGGAAGACTCTTGCAGCAGTAATGGAAACAGAGGGGGAAACTCAAATACTGAGAGGAACCTGGCTCTCCTTGCCACAGCAGTGCCCACCCCACTTGGAGAATTGGTTTTTGGCAGTACAGCTCCAAAGAAGCCCGATGCTCCTCCCCACAAATGCATTAAATGCTTTCGAAAAGAAGCTTGCTCCTTCCAGCTGTACAAATCACCACCTTCCTCACTCGGCTTTTACACACAGTGGCCAGCATTCAGTGAAAGGAAATGATACAACACCCAAGAGAATAAGATAAAAACAGCACCCACTGTCAAACATAAGACAGCAACACCTAGGGCCTAGAGAGATAGCACTGGCTGCCCTTCCAGAGGTCCTGCGTTCAGTTCCCAGGAACCACATGGTGGCTCATAATCAAAAATAACTCCAGTCCCAGGGAATTTGCTACCCTCTTCTGGGATCCACCAGTACTGCATGCACGTAAACGATTCAGGCACTCGTGCAGGTAAAACACACATACACATAAAATAAAAATTATGTACTTATGACATATATTCAATATATATGTGCTATCTCAGTTTTCCAGTAATAATTTTAAAGGCCACAGAATATTTCTGAGTATTCCAACCTACATAATACAAAGAAACTCCCCCTCTACTCTTCCTCCATCTGTCTCTGTGTCTCTGTCTCTGTCTCTCTCTCTCTCATTTGTTTTAAAACATAATGAAATTTGTAAATAGGCTGCAAAGCTTTTCAACAGCTTGCGTGTGTTAGAAGTCAATAACAGTTGGCTTTTTATTTGTGGTTAGAAGTGTGCTTTGAATCACTGTGGATGTGAAGTGATGAAACCAGCAACTCGGAAGCCTATGCTGTTTGTTAGACACCCTGTTACTTTCCTCCTTCAGTCGACGCAAATCATTGTCGTTTGTTTGTTCTATAAATCTTTGTGTAATGCCCGCATTCTGTGATGGGCATATCACCGAAGGAGTAGCATATAACTGAGAGCTCCTGGATGAGGAAAATGTCCCATGTGAAGCTAGGCTTGGATAATTAACACTTGTAACCCCAACCCTCAGGAGGGCTGAGGCTGGAGGATCACGTGTTTGAGACTGTCCTGGGCTACGTAGAAATGTCAGCAGCTAATGATAAGGGGAAGCCATTTCCGGCAGGAAGCATTAGTGACGTCCTATGGACTCCAAGTTGGTTTGTCATGTTCTAAGAGTATATAGGCTACAGTCCTGGGCAGGAATGGTGAAAGAAGAGGCTGCGAGCGCAGAGGACCACTAGCGCCCTGCGGGTAGAACATCGTCTGATTCAGGAACCTGGCTGTCTGATTTTTATCAACATGGTGTCCATGAACTTCAATGGGAGTGACTAATGACTGGCGTCGGGCACACATCTCTAGAAGACAGTTACTACTACAAACTATATTGACAGTAATACTGTGGTAGCAATGGCAGAGAACCGGAAGGGCCCATCCAGAGCAAGAATGAGGGTGAGATGTGTCCAAACCCTGAAAATCTTGCCCTGAGACCCACAGAAGTAGGAATTCTTCCTCTGTGTTCTGGGCCTGCATGTCTGGGTGCACAAAGTTTTGACAAGCCCCCACCTCTGCTACCTACCCTTGAGGTAGTCACCAGAACCTGGCTACCAGGTCTCCAGGTTAAATTTCCTCTCTCCTTATAAGGGCATCGTCAACTAGTACCTGGAATTCCTCTTCATGCAAATGAGGAATTCCAAGCACCTAGTCCCCAGACAATGATACATATTCACCCTGGAAATCCCCACCCGCTCCCCAACGTTTATATAGCCTTTGTTTACCCCCAATAAGGAGAGCTGTTTCACCAAAACTATCTCCAGAGAAGGTTGTTTCCCCCACACTCACACCAACCAAACTCCTCCCTAACCCACCCTGCACAGCAGCCACCCCCGCTAAGTTTCATTCCTCCCAGTCCAGTATTGGGATAATCTGATGTATTTTGATCCTAATTACTGCTTGCTGCCTGACCCACCTTTTGATTAATAAAAAGCCATCCCACTTGGCCAGGGCAAAGGAGATAGGTGGGGCTAGGAAAGAGAGGAATCCTGGCAAGAAGGACACCGCCACCAGGAGATGGAGACCTGAACTGAAGAGAGGAAGGCCGCCATGGGTTAGCTGGAGGAGAAGCTCATGGCCTGCCGCGTGGATGAAGAATCCAGCCCAGATGAAGAACATTAGCAAGTATTTGGGATTCTGGATGGGAGGTAGCTTGATAGAAGTTATTAGAAGCAGATGGCATGGGATTGAGACAGGGATCCCATGCCTGCCCAACTATGGAAGGCAATTTAGAGAATTGAGATCTGCCCTGACCCAGGTTAATTAAGGCTATCTTAAAATATAACAAGTGTCTGTGTCTTAATTGATTGATAGCCAGGCCTACAGGCAATACAGATAATACTTGTAATTTTAAAAACAATAGGCCAGCCCCTGTGTTCAGCAGTGCCTGGATACCCTGAGGGGAAAGGCAGACCCAGGGCACCACACCCTCATTTTTCTTCATAATAATGTTATTTACACATTAAACATATACAAGAGGCAAAAGCATAGATACCTCTAATACAAACTAAAATTTTAATGGATTTTTCTGTTTTTACACCCACAACAGAAGCTTCAAAGTGTTACATTTTATAAAAATAATAATGCAGCACAAAAGTAAGTATAATAAGCTCTAGAATAGACAATAGACAGTTAAGTGGACTGTTGGAGTTTATAAGTTGGTACAGTGATTATGAAACACTGCCAATAGAATGCTGATTTTGAGATCAATATTTCTAGTGACAAGAAGAAATGTTTAGATAAGATTGAACTTTTTTGAGTTCTAGACATTTAAATAACCAGGGAGACATTAGCTGATTTGTTTTAAACACACACATGCACGCACACGCACACACACACACACACACACACAAGCCTTCATAAAGCATAGATGAAGTAGATTATATCTCTGGATTTCTAACTTAGATTTCTAAATCAATGGTTCTCGCGAATAATTTGATGGTGTAGCATATTTCTGAATTGAATTTATAACAGGTAGATAGTACGAAATAACAGGGAGACGTGGCTTCATGGCAGAAAGGCCCCAGTATCATTGTTCTCTGCGTCTTTTTTTTTTTTATAACTTTGGACAAGTTACTTAACCTCCCTGAGTGGTGGAGTCATGCATAAATCATAGATAATTACACGCAAGTCAGAGGTTCCTATGAGAGCCAAATGAACCAAATGAAGGAAGAAAAGACTATTCCTCCCATTGTTTGCCCTGCATGCACAACTACTCAAAAGCGATAGCTCTCAGATGCCTGATAATGGAGTCAAATAACCCAGATGTTTTAACATGACCCATCTTTAGTTGATCATTCAAGTTATGGTTAAACTGAGGGCTCATGAAAAAGCCTTACAGTTACAGCAGAGTTTAACAGGGGATTGAGATTCCTTTTGATGTTTCCTTTGAAGAAGAAGAAGAAGGTGTACCATAGCGGAGCACAAATTCTCAGTATGCTTCCAGGCATTTGGAGCTGGTTGAGCATGATTGCTTTGTGTGTCACTTGGCTTCAAGGTGACTATTTTATTATTGAAGCATCACATTTTTTTCTGGAGTTTTGACATCTTATTGGGTACACGGTAATAATTTAGTACCGGTTGGGGAAGGCGAGTTTAGTGTTTTAATCTCATACTTGAGGCCACTGGGCTGGGTTCTTATAGGCCAAAGGCATGGATATGGACTTCATCCAACACTAGCATCGCTGACACCTGTCATGTGAGCTCAAGAGCTCTTGGACTCAACACTGAAGAGGGCTTTTGTGGAATGGAAGTACTACCTTGCTACAACTGAGACTTTCCTGTAGAGGAGACATCTCTGAGAATTGTCTCAGATGCTTCAAAAAGTTCTGCTCTTGCTGGGCACAGTGGCACAAACCTGTAATCAGAGTGCTTGGGAGGCAGAGGCAGGCAGATCTCTGTGAGTTCGAAGGCAGCCTGGTCTACAAAGTGAGTCCAGGACAGCCAGGACTACAAGAGAAATCTTGCCTCAAAAAACCGAAAACAGAGAAGGTCCAAGATGGCCTCACTGAACACACACTGTGTCTCATCAGCAGGACAGCAATGATGACACAGCAACCTAAGGACTGAACTGAGAACTACAAAACACCAGTGCTGGTGATTGACAGGTGAGATGGCTCCACACTGTGTCGAGAAAAGGTGGGTCCAGCCTTGGGCCACATGGCTAATTCACAGAAAAGTACCTGGATCCCCACAGGTGAGTACAGAGTCTCAAAAATCTAGCCACTCATCTGCATGCTCACAACACCTATGCCCTGGGTACCAGACTGAACTGGAGTCTACAAAACACCAGAGTCTGGGTTGTCTAGCCCAGAGGAGACCTCCACAGTTGGGAAAACAAGTGGATCCCACCTCAGGTCACCTGGCCAATCCTTGGAAAGTTCCCAGATCCACATAGGCACATGCCTGGTGGGGCATGCAGCACCTACACTCTGTGTCTCAGGAAGAACTGTGGGCCACAAAACACCAGTGTCTGAGTCTCCTTGCAAAGAGGAGACACTGCAGTGTGGAACACGTGTCTATCTGACCTCAGGTAATCCGACTGGTCCACAGAAAGACCCCAGGTCTATTCTCAGGTTGCCAACCTGATCCACCTGAATAGTTCCCAGATTCACACAAGTGAGGAGTATCAACCTATAGCCAGGCACTCACTAGCTACTCTCAGCAGCTAGTGAGGGACACCAGAAACTACCAACCAACACCAGAGACAGCAAGATGGCTAACAGACAGCGTAAAAAGACAAAGAACAAAAGCAAAAATAATATGGCATCTCCAGAACACAGTTATCCCAAAGCAATCAGCCCTGGAAACTATAACACAACTAAAACACAAGAAAATTACTTCAAACCCCTCATAATGACTATGATAATAGAGAAAATGAATAACATCCATAAACAAATACAGGAAGACATAGCCAAACAGATTGAGGCCCTTCAAGAGACCATGATGAAGAGGAAGTAAAGAAATCACTGGAAGAAATTCAGGAAAATACAAACAATCAGCTGAAATAAATCAATAAAATGGTTCAAGATCTGAAGATGAAAATGGAAACAATAATAAAAGTAAAATTTTTCAGGAAAGCCTGGAAAAAGAAAACTTAGAGAAGAAAATGGGAAGTGCAGAGGTAACATCACCAACTGAACACAAGAAATAGAGGAAAGAATATCAGGTGTAGAAGACATAATGCAAGAATTTGATGCAGCCATCAAAATGTTAAATCTAAAGCATTCCTGACACAAAACATCTAAGAAATCAAGGATATCATGAAAAGACAACACGTAAGGATAATAGGAATTGAGGAAAGAGAAGATGCTGACCTCCAAGGCCCAGAAAATATTTTTAACAAACTCATAGAAGAAAATTTCCCCAATTTAAAATAAGAGAGGCCTATAAACATACAAGAGGCCTACAGAACATCTAGTAGAGTAGACCATATAAGAAAATCCTTCTCCACACAACAATCAAAACACTAAATATACAGAACAAAGAAAAATATTAAAAGTGCCAAGGGAAAAGGAGCAAGTAACACACAATGGCAAACCTATTAGAAATCACACCTGACTTTTCAGCAGAGACCATAAAATCCAGAAAGGCCTAAGAGACAACAGATGCAGGTCCAGATGACTACACCCAACAAAACATTCAAAAACCATAGTTAGAGAAAACAAAATATTTCATGACAAAAACAAACTTAAACAGTACCTATCCATAAATCCAGGTCTACAGAAGATACTAGAAGGAAAACTCCAACTGAAGGAGCTAACTACACCCAGGAAAGCACAGCACAGAAAATAAATAACTTTATTTTAGCAAAACAAAAATTAGACAAGCACACAAACTCACTACCACAACCAACAGCAAAATAAAAGGACCTAACAGTCACTGGTAATTAATTAATTTCTCTCAATATCAATGGTCTCAGCTCATCAATAACAAGACATAGACTAATAGAATGTATGCATAAACAGGACCCAACACACCTCAGTCACAAAGATAGATATTATCTGAGAGTAAAGCGCTGGAAGAAGGTCTTCAAAGCAAATGGACACGAGAAGCAAGCTGGAGTATCCATTCTAATATCTAATGAAATAGACTTTCAGCCAGAATTAATCAAAAGAGATGAAGAAGAACACTTCTTACTCATCAAAGGAAAACTCAATGAAGATGGCATCACAATTCTAAACACCTATACTCCAAATACAAGGACAACCCACATTTGTAAGAGAAATATCAGTAAAGCCTAAATCACACATTGATCCACCCACGTTAACAGTGAGAGATTTCAACAC
The DNA here is from genome assembly GCF_903995435.1 of Acomys russatus. Taxonomy (NCBI): domain Eukaryota; kingdom Metazoa; phylum Chordata; class Mammalia; order Rodentia; family Muridae; genus Acomys; species Acomys russatus. The sequence goes on from NC_067163.1 coordinate 50,674,891, forward strand.
CCCCTCTCACCAAAGGATATGTCAACAAAACATAAGCTAAACTGAGAAATAATGACACTAACAGATCTCATGAATCAAATGGACCTAACAGATATCTACAGAACTTTTCACCCACATATAAAATATTATGCATTCTTCTCAACACCTCAACAAATACAAGAAGATTGCAATGATACCTTCTATCCTATCAGACCACCATGGACTAAAGCTGGACCTCAACAACAACAGAAATAACAAAAAGCCTACACACATATGGAAACTGAACAACTCTCTACTCAATGATAACTGGGTCAGAGAAGAAATAAAGACAGAAATTCAATGAAAATGAAGGTACAACATACCCAATGAAAGCAGTGCTAAGAGGAAAGTTCATAGCACTAAGTGCTTTCATAAAGAAATTGGAGGCATACAAGCAACTTAACAGAACACCTGAAAGCTCTAGGAAAAAAAAAAAAGAAGAAGCAGACACACCCAAGAAGAGTAGGTGGCTGGAAATAATCAAGCTTAGGGATGAAATCAACAAATTAGAAACAAATAAAATAACTGAAAGAATCAAGGAAACCAAGAGCTTGTTGTTGGAGAAAATGAAGAAGATAGACAAATGCTTAGACAAACAAACTAAAAGGCAGATAGACACTATTCAAATCAACAAAATCAGAAATGAAAAGGGAGACATAACAGCAGACACTGAGGAAATCCAAAGAATCATTAGGTCTTACTTCAAATGTATATGCCACAAAATTTGAAAATCTAAAGGAAATGGACAGTTTTCTTGATAGATTCCAATTATCCAAGTTGAATCAGGATCAGGTAAACAAATTAAATAATCCTATATCTCCTGTGGAAATAGAAGTAGTCATCAAACATCTCATAAACAAAAAGCACAGGACCAGATGGTTTCAGCACAGACAAAGAACTAATACAAGTACTCTTCAAACTGCTCCAGAAAATAGAAATGAAATAAGCATTACCAAACTCATTCTATGAGGCCACACTAACCTTGATACCTAAACCACACAAAGACCTGACAAAAAAGAGAATTTCAGACCAATTTCTCTTACAAACATTGACGCAAAAATACTCAATAAAATACTCGCAAACCAAATCCAAGAACACATCAAAGAAATCATTCATCGTGACCAAGTAGGTTTCTTCCCAGGCATGCCGAAATGGTTCAATATACAGAAATCCATCAATGTAATACGCCATATAAACAAACTGAAAGAAAAAAAAACATAATCTCCTCAGATGTCAAAAAACATTTGACAAAATCCAACACCCATTCATGTTTACAGGCATAGAGAGATCAGTGATACAAGGCACATACCTAAACATAATAAAGGCTGTATAGAGCAATCCAGTAGCCAACATCAAATTAAATTAGGAGAAACTCAAAGAAATTCCACCAAAATCAGTGATTAGACAAAGCTTCTCACTCTCTCCATACCTCTTCAATATAGTACTTGAAGATCTAGCTAGAACAATAAGACAACAAAAGATCAAGAAGATCCACATCGGAAAGGAGGAAGACAAAGTATTGCTATTCAGAGATGATATGACAGTGTACATAAGTAACCCTCGAAATCCCACCAGAGAACTCCTATAGCTGACAAACATCTTCAGCGAAGTGGCTAGATATGAGATTCATTTTTTTAGAAATCAGTAGCCCTAATGTATACAAATGACAAATGGTCTGAGGAAAAGTTAGGGAAACTACACCCTTCACAATAGCCACTAATAATATTTTGGTATAACTCTAACCAAGCAAGTGAAAGACTTGTATAAAAAAAAAAAAACCTTCAAGTTTCTGAAGAAATAAATTGAAAAAGATATCAGAAGATGGAAAGATCTCCCATGCTTGTGGATCAGGAGAATCAACATAGTAAAAGTGGCCAACTTACCAAAAGCCATCTACAGATTCAATGCAATCCCTATTAAAATGCCTCTCAATTCTTTCAGACCTAGAAAGATCAATTCTCAACTTCATATGGACAAAAAAAAAGAAAACAGAATAGCTAAAACAATCCTGTACAATAAAAAAAAAATACTTTGGAGGAGTCTCCATCCCTGATCCCAAGCTGTACTATAGAGCAACAGTAATAAAAATGGCATGGGCTGGCATAGAAATAGGCTGGTTGATCAATGGAACCAAATTGAAAACCAAGAAATAAACCCACACACCTATGGATACTTGACTTTTGACAACCCAAATCCATACAATAGAGAAAAGATAGCATCATCAACAAGTGGCACTAATCTAACTGGATGTCTACATGTAGAAAAACACAAATAGATCCATATTTATCATGCTGCACAGAACTAAAGTTCAAGTTGATTAAAGACTGCAACATAAAACCAGACAAGTAAATCTGTTAGGACAAAAAGTAGGGAGAGGCTTGAGCTCATTGGCACAGGAGACAACTTCCTGAACAGAACATCAACAGCTCAGGCTCTAAGATCAACAATAAATGGGACCTCATGAAACTGAAAAGCTTCTGTAAAGCAAAGGAAACTGTCCACAGAACAAAACAACAGCCTACATACCGGGAAAAGATCTTCACCAATCCTACATCCAACAAAGGGATAATATCCAAAATATATAAAGAATTCAAGAAATGAAACACCACCAAACCAAATATCCCAATTTTTAAAATGGGGTACAGAGCTAAGCAGAATTCTCAACCGAAGAATTATTTAATGGCTAAGAAACACTTAAAGAAATGTTCAACATCCTTAGTCATCAGGGAAATGCAAATCAAAATAACACTGAGATTCCATCTTACACCTATCAGAATGGCTAAGATCAAAAACTCAAGTGACAGCACATGCTGGCGAGGATGTGGAGGAAGGAGAACACTCCTCCACTGCTGGTGAGAGCACAAACTTGTACAACTACTTTGAAAATCAATCTGGCAGTTTTTCAGAAAATTGTAACTAGTGCTACCTCAAGACCCAACTATTCTACTCCTGGGGATATACCCAAAAGATGTTCCATCATATACCAAGGACATTTGCTCAACTATGTTCATAGTAGCTTTATTCTTAATAGCCAGAATCTAGAAACAACCTAGATGTCCCTCAACCAAAGAATGGATACAGAATATGTGGTACATTTACACAATGGAATTCTACTCAGCTATTAAAAACAAGGAAATCTTGAAATTTGCAGGCAAATGGGTGGAACTAGAAAAGATCATCCTGAGTGAAGCAACCCATATCCAGAAACTCATGCATGGTATATACTCACTTATAAGTGGATATTTGCCCAACATAGATGTCCTCTGAGAAACTCTACCCAATGGGACAGATGCTGAGACTTGCTGCTGGACTCCAGGTGGAGTGCTGAGAGTCGTATGGAAGAATGAGGGGAATAGAAAGACCCAGAAGGTTCAGGATCCCCACAAGGAGACCATCAAGACTGGCAGATCTGGACCCAGGAGTGCCTGCACAAACTGTTGCACCAACCAAGGACAATACAGATACAGCCAATAGATAGCTCATTCTCCACAGTTGTGGGGGAAGCAGAGACTGCCTCTGACACTCTGACAGGAACTCTGGTCCCCCTGATTTGATCAGTTCCCCTTGGTGGGTAGGCCTGGTGGGCAAGCAGAGAAAGAGGAAGCAGGTAATCTGGATGAGACCTGATAGGCTGTGGTCATATGGTGGGGGAGGAGGTCCCCTTTGGTCTAGGGGAGGGGAATAGGGTAGAAGAGGGAAGGAGGGTGGGATTGGGAAGATACCATTGAGGAGATAGCAATTGGGATATAATCTGAATAAATTGTAATAAATTAAAATTTTAAAAACAAACAAAAATTCTTCCATACATATATCCAAAGAATGCTTTATTTTACCACAAAGACACTGATTCAATCATGTTCATTGCTGCTCTATTCATACTAGCCAAAAATTGGAAATAACCTAAATGGTTGAATAGATAATGAAAATGTGCTACATGTACACAATGGAATATTACTCAACCAATAAAAATGAAATTATAAAATTTACAGGCAAATGGATAGAACTAGAAAAAAGAAAACATCCTGAATAGTTACTCAGACCCAAAAAGAGATGCTAATAATAATAATGAGATACAATAAAATAAGATGAATAAAAACAAACTGAAATATGACAAAACAACCAAATGTGAGAAAGAGCCAAAGAAAAAGCACAAGAAAGGAATACAGATACAGAGATGCACACAGGTATCCCATTAAAACCCCAAACTGGAAGCCACATTATATACACATAGAACCTGGAAGGTAGGAACTAAATATTCTACCCTGATTTAGTATTAATAGACAAAGAACTGACCAAAGGCCATTGAATTTACTCCTCCATGTTCAGTGTTAGGGTCTTACTGTGAGTTTGTGGACAGTACCCTGAAACCTTTGCAACAGCCTGGGTTGTTTGAGAGTTCCCATGAGGCCCCTTTGGCAAAGAACTCAGATATAGTCCTTTCCCACTATCCCACTGCTGAAGTTCCATTTGGTGATGAAAGATGTCCAGTTGGGTCTCTGTCTCCCCCACTACTTTGTGGCTTTATATAGATTGCCTTCATATATGTACATATTATATAGGATGCTTCTTCTGTATTAATTTCCATATGACCAATCAAATGGCCCTTGGCTTTAGTTATCCCGCCCCATATTCTCTCTCTTGCCTCCCTCTTCTTGCCCACTCCCTATTTGACCTTCTCATGTAAGTGCATCCCTCCATTTATCAATCCATTCTATTTCCCCTTCCTAGAGAGACCCATTTCTCTCCCTTACTCCCTTGCTCACTGCCTAACCTCTGTGGTTGTATGAATTGTAGCTTTCTCTTTTTTTTTTTTTTAATGTTATAGGAAGTTTATTAAATGAGCATGGGGAGATAACGAAAGGGGGAGGAGCACCCCAGAGAAAGACAGAGACAGGAAGAGTAAGAAGAAGAGAGACAGGTTAGAGAGAAAGGGAGTAAAGTGGAGGTGGGGAGAGAGAGAGACAGAGAGAGAGAGAGAGAGAGAGAGAGAGAGAGAGAGAGAGAGAAGTATACCTTTCTTATCAATGACTTAACAGATAGCAGCCACATAGAAATGAATACACTGTCTGTTTGTTTATTTTTTTTAACAAGAGATCAAATGGGTATGGATCATCCAGATAGAAGAAGAGGTGGGGAGAAACTAGAAATAGGAGGTGGAGGAAAAATCATAATCAGAATATAGTATATAAAAATAATCTCTTTTCAATAAGAGAAAAAAATTCTGCCCTAGTTGAGGCAGTCTTGTCATAACAGGATATACCACAGTAAGTGAACAGCAGCATTCTGTGTTACAAAATACAAAAGTTTTTGCAGACAGGAGCCTAGCACAACTGTCTTCTGAGAGGCCTCCTCCAGCAGCTGATGAAAACATATACAGAGACTCACAGTCAAACAATAGGATGAGCTTGGGGAATTTTGTGTAAGAGTGAGAGGAATGATAGAGGGAGCTGGAGGGTCAAGGACACCATAAGAAGAGCTACAGAGTCCCAATACAATGTCCTCCCCTCTATCCCACTTTCCTGATAAGTATAGATTTTCATGAGACATACCCCTTGGGCTAGTGTCCAGATATAAGTGAGTATATACCATTTGAGTCTTTCTGCTTCTGGGTTACCTCACTCATTATGATCATTTCTAGTTCAATCCATTTGTCCACAAATTTGGTACTCTAGGTGAGAGAAGTATGGGAGAATGGCAAAATAGAAGGATCCAGAGGGTCCTCGAAACCTACAAGAAGAACATTAGGATGGGCAGATCTGGGCCCAGGGGTTCTGCTCAAACTATGGCACCAGCCAAGGGATATACATGCAGTAAACATCAAACCCCCACCCAGATCTAGCCAATGGACAGGACATTCTCCACAGTTGTGTGGAGAGTGTGGACTGACTTTCACATGAACTCTGGTGCCCCATATTTGACCATGTCCCCTGGATGGGGAGACCTGGTGGCACTCAGAGGAAGGAAAGCAGACTACCAAGAAGAGACTTGATACCCTATTAGCATATACAGGGGGAGGAGGTCCCCCTCAGTCACAGTCATAGGGGAGGGGAGTAGGGGGGAAAATGGGAGGGAGGAAGGAATGGGAGGATACAAGGGATGGGATAACTATTGAGATATAATATGAATGAATTAATAAAAATAAAAGTTAAAAAAGAAGAAGAGCTACATAGTAAACTACCCTGGGCCTATGGGGGCTCACAGAGACCTAACCACCAACTAAAGTGCATGCACGGGCTGGACTTAGACCCCCTATACATATGTAGCAGATGTGCAGCTTGGTTCAGCATACAGGTCCCTTAACAAAGGCAGTAGGAGCTGACTCTGACTCTGTTGACTGCCTCTGGATCCCTTTCCCCTAGCTGGGCTGCCTTGTCTGGCCTCAGTGGGAGAGGATGTGCTTGGTCCTTCTGCAACTTGAGGTGCCAGGGTGGATTGGTAACCCTCAGAGGCCTCCCCGCCTCCAAGAAGAAGAAGGAGGAGGAGGAGGAGAAGGAGAAGAAAGGAACAGAATGAAGGTAGAGGGATGTGAGGGTGGGACTGGGAGGAGAGAAAGGAAGGGGCTGGGATCGGGCTGTAAAGTACTTCAATAAACTAATAAATGAAAAAAATATATTTGGAGGTTGTTTTATTTTGTGGTGGTGGATTTGTATTCTTTTTACTCTTTTTAAAATTTTTATTGTTTAAAAAAGTTTCAAATAAGCACATACACATACATTAAAGTTAACCATAGCCAAAGACCATATGCATTGTTTCTATAATCATTTATACCTGCGTTTTAACCATGCGAAGTACAAGGCTTCAAGTCCTGCTGCAAAGGTGAAGGCGAAATCCATAGCAGCCCCTCCCACTTCTCATACTGTCTCCTAGTTCATATGGCTTCCAGCAGCACCCTCACCTCAGCTCATGCACCAGAAAGACTCAGAGTCCCCCCTGAAGGGCCTTGCACTCATGGTTGTGGCTGATTCTAAGGTAAGGATACAAAGGGCTCCAATTGACTTTTTCTGCTTCTGGGTTAACTCACTCATTATGATCATTTCTAGTTCAATCCATTTGTCCACAGATTTCGGGAATTCCTTGTTTTTGATAGCTGAGTAGTATTCCATAGTGTATATGTACCACAGTTTCTTTATCCATTCTTCTACTGAGGGACACTTAGGCTGTTTCCATGATCTGACAATCAGAATGCTTTTTGGCTGTGACTCCTCTTGTGAGTAACCCATTGCTACCTTTAGGTGATTTCTTGCATGAGACTCATAGCTTTTTAAACTCCTTTACAGCTTTTAAAATGCCTAGTTCAGCCTAAATAAAACTCTAGATTGTGCAAAAAACAAAAAAACAAAAAACAAAAAACCAAAGGGCTCCAAACATGAGGCTTCAACCGTGCTCAGGGTGTCACCTCCCCAGCTCTGACGTATGACAGACTACACAGCACCTCCAAGGCAGTCGGGCTGACCCAAGTCTCCCCAGGTGGAATTTTATTGAGGCTTTTATTGGTTACTCATGGCTGACCGACTGACTGATTGCCTACATGGTAGAAACTCAACCTGCAGGTTGACTGATATGTGATCCAAAAGCCCAACCCACAAACCACATGCCAGTCTTTCTAGCGTGACTAGATCCCACCCAAAGGCCGTGTGTAATAGCTGTCCCCTCCCCAAAGACATTCTTACCATGTTGAACATAGATCTGAGATTCTTGCATTTTTTCCCACTTATAGCCCCTTCTTGCACCCACCCCCCAAATATTTATTCAATCCCGGCATATAAGTATATAAAGTAGATACACAAATTAAACATTTTCTGATAAAATCAACCATAAATTTTACTTCAAAACAATTCTTCAGGACACATATAATTTTACTACTTATTAGAGTAACTCATTCATTTTTAAAATCAAACATTCTAACACAATACTATCCAAAGACAAATAAATATGAGTATTATATACTGAAGAAAGATGGTTGGAAAATATTTTTTAATTTTTGTTTTCCATAATTTAACCAAATTTTTTTCTATCAGAGCAGACAACTTTCTGTGAACAATAAAAAACCACTGTGATTCATGATTCACAGTAAGTTCACAGCAGAGTGAAGATGTCTCAGGCAGTTCACTGGAGCATGGCTGCTTGACACCACGTATATTTCTCAGCTTGCATGCTATGTGCTCAGAACCAAGGCCAGAGAAAAGTCGCCAACATAAGAAGAAAGAAGGGGAGTGTACCTTTGATGTCCTCCCCAGAATCCCCAAATCTCTATATAATCAAAATATGTCAGGGCCACCAAGATGGCTCAGCCGGACAAGCCTGACCACCAGAGTTCAACCTCCAGAACCCACGGTGGAAGGAGAGAGCTGAGTCTTCAAAGTTATCCTCTGGACTCCACAAGAACAACATGGCTACACACACACACACACACACACACACACACACACACACACACACACACACACTACCACCACTACCACCACCACTACACCACACACACACATGCCACCACCTCCACCACACACACACTACACACACAGACACACATATGCATATACTAAATACACATATCATACCACAGAGAGAGAGAGAGAGAGGGAGGGAGGGAGAGGAGGGGGAGAGAGAGGGAGAGTGGGAGAGGGAGAGATCAAAGTTTCACAGGAAGCTTATAAGACCTCAGAAACCACCCCACAGCAAGATGCTAGGTCCTCAGGGCCTGTGAGGCCTTCTCTCCCAGCTGTATCCGTTCCCTTTAAATTTAGGAAAGAAAGGAAGGAGCGAGGCAAGAAGAAAGTGACTTTTGCCACCAGCAGACTGGGTCTCCACAGGACTTGCAAGAAGGCTTGGGTGTGTGGGATCAGTTTGGCACCACACTGTCCATTCCCAGAGCCCCAGAATCTCTGCTTTGAGAGAACGTTCCTCACCACAGAGAGCTGATGTGGCTGCTTGGAGCCAAGCCAGAAAGGTGAATTGTTTTCATTTTGATGAATGACCTATAAATTCTGAGCGGTGTGATTCCAAATCACATAGAGGTCAGGGTTCTCACCTGTGTCTCACTGCAGTGGAGAGGGGCTGAGTTTGAAAGGAGAGGACAGACCAAGCAAAAATAATTCCTGCAAGGAAAGACTATTCCCAGAGGCCGGGGCTTTTTCGCTAAAACGGAACCCGAAGAGTACGCAGAAGGCAACTGCATGTCTTCATGGGTGTGGCCCAGTGCCAACCTGTCAGAAACCTCGTGTGTTCATTTAAGAGTGAGGAAACATATGAATTTTGAAATACAGGTTTTTTTTCTGCAATTTAAAGAGACAAACAGTCATCGTTTCTAAACAAAGGATTCCTGTGTTTCAGAATGTATCCACTAAGGTCTAACAGAGAACAGAGGGCAACTGGCTAGACAAAGAGGCATATGGGCCTAATATAATAGAGACAACGAAGGTGATACAGAGCTGTGGCGAGCAATAGCAGAGTGAGTGGCCTAGATGGGCTGAGAGTTGCTGTAGGCTTGGGCTCAAGGGTAAAGCTAACTCGCAGTGGCTGGCAGGTTAGAAGCCTAGGGCAGAAACGCTTTGACTCACCTTCCCCTCACCTCCAACCTCTAACCTGTGCCCTCCACGGGACTCACACACATAAATCTGAAAATAAGACAGGCATGAACGCAACCCGGTGCAGAGCATGTCAAATGGAGAGTAAGTGTGGAAGTATAAACCAAAAAGAATTAGCGCCAGGACCTTCGATGTTCCGTGTGATGTGGGATATGTTCAACGTGTTATTGCTGGCCTTGGCCTGACCTTCCAGTCAGCCAGGTCTGACCTACCTGGGTGAATATCCACCCTGGCTACAAACTGGGTCATCTTTGAGATGCTAAATGTATTTTACATCTTTCTCCTTCAAAAGTTGAACATAAAAAAACTCACTTTGTGGATTTAAATATACTGAAAATGGAATCTTGTATAGCTGACTTACTCGTGCAGTTTTCTTAGTTTTTTGTTTTTCCTCCTCTTTGATGGATATCTTGACAACACTGATAAGGTCAGGCTCCATCAGCTAGCTCCATAAATGTAACTATGCACAGAGCTGTGGTTAAACTCAGTGGATCATAAAATAGAACAGCATGAACATAGAAAAGGGACCTGGAGGGATGGGGGTTGACAAGGTGGAAAGGAGATACAAGAGGGTGGTGTAAAAATAATCAGAATGTATTATGTACATATATAAAATTGTCAAAGAACACATTTAATTTTTTTTGGAAAAAAAGAAAATCTTTATTTAAAGATTGTTTGGGATTTACTTCTTTTAAAAGTTGTAATACACAGCCTGGGAACAAACATAAGTTTTTGTAAAACAGCTTTGTAAAAAGGGGTTTCCAGGACTGTCTCTAAGGGTAGAGGAAGCATTTTTAAAATATTTTTTATTTTTTTACATATACATTTATTTATATTATTACACCTATATACAATAAACTACCTACAGCAAGAAGAACCATGACTCAATCAGGAATTATATAAATGTTACATTCATAGTGTTTTGGATGCTTGTATTTGAGAGCCTTGAAGAAAAATCTTTCCTATCTTGGGGAATCTAAAATTCTGAATGTAAATCAATATCTATCATATCTTGTCATTATCAACTTAAAACATCTATCTAGACCTAAAAACATCTTAAGCCCTAAACAACTAAGCTTAATTGTAAAACTAAACTATCTGGTCTTAAACCCCATCAGAGACTCGAGGAAGAATAAAATTGATTACCTGAGTCTACAGGGAGTGCAGGTTAGCAGCTTCCCAAATGAGCAGATGACAGAGACAGTTTGCTGCCTGAGCAGTCACTCAAAACTCTCTATTATGTTGGAGCATCATCTTCAGCCTTCTGGCCCAACATATCTAACAGACATATTTGTGAGGAAGGAACTATTAAAGACTTGCTTACCCTGTCTTGGCAGAGTTTGGCCATTGACTCTGCCAACATCCAAACTTGCCCTTTTTTCAGGCAAAAGTCTGTCTGTGGTAGAAATGAGGACATTTTGCCCAGTGGCTTGTTTGCCGCATTTGAAGCCATCTCCATAAGGAGGTTCTTTGATGCTCATCATCTTCTTTGAGGTAGGCTGAGTGTTGCCAGGAGTTAACCTGTCTCATTGTCAGTGAATCTTTTTTTTTTTTTTTTTTTTTTTTGGTTTTTCGAGGCAGGGTTTCTCTGTGTAGCCTTGGCCATCCTGGACTCACTTTGTAGACCAGGCTGGCCTCGAACTCACAGCGATCCGCCTGCCTCTGCCTCCCGAGTGCTGGGATTAAAGGCGTGCACCACCACGCCCGGCTGTCAGTAAATCTTTAAAATAATAAAAACATTTTAAATGCCATATTCTGCACATCTCTGAGGTTTTTGAAGACCTTATCTAACTATTTTACATATCTTCCACATCTAACATGTATATTCTTGTGACAAAAATAGACTGGAAATTGATGTGACCATGATTTGATCAACTAAAAGTTAACTTGTATAATTTATTTAGCCTAAACAGCCTGCAATAGCACTTTCAAAGTATTGGAAGTAAATCTTGTACTTGTACTATAATTGAGTTATATGGGTAAAATACCTAATATTAGAGTAGAAATACATATAATGTATGCAAAGAATAATATTACACTAGAATTCTATACCACTGTATCTAAAATTAAACTTATTTTTCATCTATATACAAAATTCTATACCAGAGAATTAAAAATAACTTTGTGAGTGACAATTAAGTTGACGAGTAGATTCACTAATCTACTTTTTGTTCTATCTTCCTTATATGTCTTTATATTTCTCCTTCTTTCTTTTTAACCCCTATCTCCAAACCTAAGAATGGAAAATAAAAGAAATGAGAGACATCCCTGAATCCAACCTTGTTTTCTCTCTAAATATGACCAATAATAACTTAAACCAACTCCCATTGAAAATAAGCCTCTATAGTCCAAGAAAGCAACCAAAAACCTACCTGCCCACCCCATAAAGGAAATGGAAAGTCATTCTCTTAAGCTTTCTTCTGGCTTATTTGGGACAAATAATACCTAGTAGGGGCCCAAATAAAATTGGGGAAATGGTTAAACAAGCTAAGAATAGCATTTGTGGTCCAGTTTCTAAATGTTGAAGAATTCCTGGCTTAATTGACAGTCTGAAGTGCTAGACCAATTGGGATTGGACGCGTTCTTCGAAGGTGTCCTGGGAGTTGTCTTTATTCTGGTGAGGAACAGCAACTGAAGCTCTTGGTGCTGGAACATGAAGGATGCAGGATGTCAGTGTTCAACATGCTAACAGGAATGATTCCTGTCAGGTGTGACCCAATATTGGTGTCTGGTTCTTCTGTTCTGAAAACATAATTTCACAAGCATTATACAGTCCTAAAATTATGACTGTATAAAGTATGAGTGATACACAGAACAATTAAGGCTGGTTTTCTGCTCTTTGTATGAGCAGAAAAAAAGACATCTGTAAATCTTCATTCTTGCCATATGAAGAATGGCATCTAATAATAATTCATAGGAACTCTGTAGCCAACAAGAAACATTGTCTATGCCTAAGAACACATTTAATTAATAAAGCAATTATAAAATTAAATTATTTAGAAAGGACTTCAAAAGAAATTTGACTTACTCTAATTCAAAAAATACTAGCCCTAAACTATTTCAGAGATATGAACATCTACCTCACTTTGAAATGGGTTAAATGGGGTCTTCCCTGGGGCTCACTGCTGCTACCATATTTGCAAAGAGTGTCATTGCAGATGTATTGAAATTTGGAATCTAGACATGAAAAGTTTATCCTGGATTTCCAAGGGGATCTAAATCTATTGACGAAAGTTATTATAGCGATAGAAAAAGAGAAGGTACAAAAATGAAGAGGGGGTAACATGAAATAAGAACATAGCATCTTCCGGGCGTGGTGGCACACGCCTTTAATCCCAGCACTCGGGAGGCAGAGGCAGGGGGATCGCTGTGAGTTCGAGGCCAGTCTGGCCTACAAAGTGAGTCAAGGACAGCCAAGACTACATAGAGAAACCCTGTCACGAAAAACCAAAAAAAAAAAAAATAGCATCTGCTGTGTCTACAAGTCATTGCAGTATTTACTTCATGACAAATAGAACTGTGTCCCAAAGAAAGAAATATCCAAATGCCCATCTCTGATATCTGAACTGTGACCTATTTGGAAATAGGATCTTTACAGATGTCATCACTTTAGAGTGATGTCATATTTAATAGCTGTGTCTTAATCCAATGACTGGCATCCTTATGAAAAGAGTAATATCTGTACAGACATAGTCAGAGAGAATTCCGTGTGGGTAAGAGGCAAAGGCTGGAGCCTTGTGTCTACAAGCCAAGGAAGACCTGGTGATTGCTAGAATCAGAAGTTAAGAAGAAGCAAACAATGATCCTCTCTTTGAGACTTTGAAGGGCTCATAGCCCAGCCGATATCGTGACATCAGACTTCTAATCTCCATAAAGGTATGAGGATAAACTTCTGCTACTTTACCCTATCTAACTCTATGTCAGTTTGTTACAGGAGCCCTAGGAAATTAATAGACTGTGTACACAATACACCTGGGTCAGCGTCAGTATGCAAGTGTTACCACATGTATTATTTTTGTCTTCACTGAGAGAAAAAGGCAACTTAGAAGATGAAGGGTTTGTTGCCACCCACAGTTTGAGAAAGGAGGCTCTGTTCCATGGCAGGGAAGGCATATCAGTGGGAGACTGGGAACACTGGTCATATTGTGACCCTAGTTACAAAGCAGGAGGTGAATAATGGTGCTCCACTGGCTTTCTCTAGGATTCAGCCAGGGAGATGGTCAAGGTGACTCATCTCAGGGAAACATCTCTGGAAACACCCTCATTGATACAACCAGAGTGTGTTTCCTAGGAGATTCTAAGCCCTGTTTAGGTGGCAGTGAAGATAAACTGTTTTATCATTTATGAAACCGAATATCACATATGAAAAAAGTCCCCTCCAGCTGCTGTAATTTCTAAAAGGACAATTTAGCGTTTAAAAATGACAAGAGACAATATCACTAAGATCCACCAGTGTTGGGGCTGGAGAGATGGCTCAAAAGCTAAAAGTGCTTGCTGCTGCTCCTTCAGAAGACCTGAGTTTGTTTCTAAGCACCCATGTCAGGCAGTGCCTCTTTCTAGTATAGTATATATAGGGGATATGGAATAAGGGAAATATCTACCCCTTTCCTTCATTTCCTCTTCACTTGGCCAGAACAAGTTTGAGTTTCTCACTACCCACAGATGTGCAGTTAGAAATACTTCTGTTATTTTCAATAAAATAAGCTGTCTTCATGATTGTACAAACATAAGTGTGGTTAGCTTATTCTAAGCCTGATAGAAACATGGAAGCCTACTTTCTATGAACTGTGACTTTGTCCAGAAAAAAAAAAAAAGACAATAGTAGATTTTTGTGTCCCTCATCTCCAGAGAGTTCCAGAACCTCCAGGCAAAGTTATGATGAAACTAAGTCTGAGAAAACTGCTGCATCAGCAGATATTTCAGAAGGTTTTTCAAACCCAGGAGTGGCTGTCTCTCTCCAAAGCTGATTCCCTTCCTAGGGCAGCTGATGTGGTTTTCAGGGCCTTAAAAACAAGTTTGAGGTGCAGGAGAGGTGGTTCAGTAGGCTAGTGCTTGCCACACAAATGGGAACTGGGAATTCAGTTCCCCAGAGCCCACGTGTAAATGGCCTAACAAAGTAAACATTCCCTCAAGAACTGGAAAGGGGCTCTGCCCTTGTGGAGAGCTATCAGCAACTGGTGGCTACTGAGGGAGGGATCAATTTTCTTCTGGGTTGTGGCCACTGGTAAATTAACCATGCTCTGGTGGATAAGCCCGCACACATGCACGTTTGGGCATCACTAATTGGTCTGAGTAAAGTATTTTTTTTAATTATTTTTTTAAAAAAGGAGAGTGCCAAAAAGGTTGAGATGGCGGTATTAGAGGAGTCTTCTAAAAGTGGGAGGGAATCCATACAATCAAGCTACAACATATATATGTGTTAAATTTTCAAGAAATAAACTTTAAAACTTCCTGAAGAAGAAAGAGGAGGAGGGAGGAGAAGAAAAAGAGAAAGAAGAAGCAGCACCAGCCTGACATGGCCGTAAAGAGCCCTGCCTAACATGACTCCATTTTGTCAACAGGAACCATCTAGAGTCTGTCCCTAAGTTCACCTCTGTTGCTGGGAAACCACAAACTGTTCCATGAAGAAACCACCCTAGGCTAGAACCAAGCAAGTACCTAATGTCTCCAGATGTCATAAATAGATTGCTTAAGCATTTCCCAGTCAGGTTCAACCAACCTCCTAGCACCAACTCAACCTTGCTAAATATGAGCCAGTAGTTTCTAGCAATGCTACTCTGAGAGGGGATAAGGTTGAAGAGACCCCTTTTCTGAAAAGTCCCTTCCACATGGAAAGAGCGGTGGGGAAGGGGGGCGGTGTAGGTAGTAGGTCAAGATGTTTTTCTTCCCACCTGCATAGCTCTCTGGAAATAATTACTCATGAGACTCAATTATTATTTTACAAATACCTAGGTGGTATAGCTAGGCTTTTCTCTGACTAGCTCATAACTTAAAATCACCCATTTATATTAATTTCCATTCTACCACATGTTTGGTTACCTGAACTCAGGCACCATGAGTCCATCCTCTTCACATCTTGTCTGCTCCCAGAATCCCTTCTGCCTGCTGGATATCCCATCTATTTCCTGCCTCAGCCATAGGCCATAGGTTTGTTTGTTTGTTTGTTTGTTTGTTTGTTTGTTTTTTATTAAGAGGTGTCTATTAAATACACTGTGTATCCACACAATACACAAGAGGTTCCTTCTACTGGAGGGAGGAGGACCTGTTTGCCTTTGGCCTCTTCCCAAGCTAATGACGTAGAGAAGTCTAGAGAAGCAGAGGAAATGGATGCCAAGGAGAAAGGACAGAAGAGAAGTAAGAAGAAGAGACAAAAGAATGGTATAAAAGTTTCTGACAGACAAAAAAAAAAAAAAAAAAAAGAATACACCCAAAAACCAGATGAGTAGAAAAACAGAAATACAAACAAAATCATTATCATCACACATGTTGCAAAAACTCACAAATAGCATGTTCCCATTTGGATGTGGGTTAGGTGAAACCACATGGTTTTATGTGCTCGAAGTGGGAAATGGTGATGTATAATTAGACTATTGCTGGTTTGCCTCACAAGGAATTAAAGACACATTTCTGAGAGCCCAGTTAGCTCCTGACAGAGTTTGTCATAGGAAATCATGATGCTTGTCCCACTTTCTGACTTCCTGCTTACGTTGTGACACCCAGGCTCATACCTCACACACACAAGCAATCCTGTCATGGTGCCATCGGCCCCAAGGCCCTCACCAAATCTCAACATATTTCCACATCTTGCCCTTGAACCCTTCAAGCTGCTTAATAAATAATTTGATTTTTACAATAAAGTACCTAGCATCAATAATTTAGTCATAGCAATGGGGGAAAATATTATGATACTGGGTCTGAATGTGACTCCCAGATAGGAAAATAATGACTTCTAGTTTTTCCCTCCCTTCCCCACCCCTGCCCCATAGATACCTCATTCCAGGTTTTGTTTTAAACCTTAAATACAAAGAGCAAGATGATGAGAAAATTGTGCATATTATCAGGGCTTTGTATGTCTGCTGAGATGGCTTATCTGGGTCTCCTAAATTTACTGCTGTGAGTTTTGGGGTCCCATTAAAGCTGCAGGTGTGGGGCCTCGCGAAGCTCCTGCAGAGAGTATAAACAAAAGACAAAATGAAAGTAACTCACAATCTCAGAAGTCAGTCAATTCGGCGGGGCCCAGGCGGGGCCCAGGCCGGGCTGTTGAAACCTTGTAACAAGTGGGTCGGTGGTCTCAAGGAGACCCCCCAAATCCCAGATGAGCCCCCACACCTGCAGCTTTAATGGGACCCCAAAACTCACAGCAGTAAATTTAGGAGACCCAGATAAGCCATCTCAGCAGACATACAAAGCCCTGATAATATGCACAATTTTCTCATCATCTTGCTCTTTGTATTTAAGGTTTAAAACAAAACCTGGAATGAAGTATCTATGCAAAAGACAGCAGTGGGTGACTGATGAGATGGGCCTACTGAGTCCCTGCCCTAAATAGTCCCATTGTAAGAACGGGATAGAAGTGAGCCTGACACTGTGAGTCTTATTTTTTTTTCCAGAAATTTCTAGAATAGATGTATGCTGATGTAAGCAGAAAGAACAATTGTAGTTGGAGAGTTCATGAGAAAATTCTAAAGACTGCATTATTATTCAAACTCTGACCCTCAAACAAGTGATTCAGGAATCCATAAAAAAAAACCTATCATTTTCCCTGATGTGTGTTGTCTTAGGGTAATAAGCTAGTGGCTTCTTAGGAATTCATTAAATACAGTGTTAATTTGCTGGTAGGTTCATGAATAATTTGAAGAGAGGAAGTTTATCGTGATTTAACTTTGGAAAACTACGTAGAAAAGGAGCACAATAAAAAGGCTACCTTTCTCTCAGTTTTACAACTATATAATAGGTTCTAGCAGTTATAATAATAAAACAGTATAACATTAGATATCCATAGGTGTTGGTGAGGTTAAACAGGGAGAGAAGAGTCTGTGTCAGCGTCAGACTGTTGCTCACAAGGCTCTGGTTTTACTTAAAGTTCACGTTGGAACGGCTTTGTTTAGATGTGTGTGCCATATGCTCCTCCAGCATTCACTCTCCCATCACACATCTGCATTCCAGTAACCCAGAACATCTGGACAAAGTTCCCGGTCTTATTCCATTTCATCTCCAGTGGATGTTTTGGTGACCATTTCCCAACAACTTTAAGCAGTTCACTCTTGTACACTATTCTCTCTCTCTCTCTCTCTCTCTCTCTCTCTCTCTCTCTCTCTCTCTCTCTCTCTCTCTCTCTCTCTCTGTCTCCCTCCCTCCCTCCCTCCCTCCTCTCTGCTATCTTTCCCTTCCTCCTTCCCTCCCTCACTCCCAATCTTCCTCTGCCATGTGTGTGTGTGTTTGTGTGTGGTGGTGGGGGTGTTGAACTGAAACAATGATTTTTAAGTGGAAGCAAGAGAGAAAATTGCTTTGTTTTGTTTTAAGTACTCTATAGCTCAGGCTGCCCTGAAACTCAATACATAGTCCAGACTGACTTCAATAGTGTCCACAGTGACCAGCCTGTCTCAGCTAGCCAAGTGCTAGGATTACGTGTGTGAGCCACCATGCCCAACTTCTCTGTTTTGTAATGTTTTCTGTCTTAATATGAAACAATGAACAATTAAACAGCAATAAATAGAAAATACACATTTCAACAACCCACGTTAGCTGCCATTGAGAAAAAGGACTGTGGGACACCCGAGCAGCGTTGGGCTTGTATCTCTCTCCACCCACTGCTCACCATCCTGGCCCACCTAGGACACAGAGAGAAAACAAACAAAGCTGAGTTGGGCACGAGCCACAACCCACATTAGCAGCCATCTCCAAAAGGACTGTGGGACAGTCAAGCAGCTTTCATCCTCTTAGATCTCTCTCATCCTACACCTTTCTGGCCTGGAGCATCTGGGTCACAGAGAGTGAACCAGCAGAGGTGAGTCTGATGTGTGCCACAACCCACATTGTCCACCATACCAGGGAGGCTTGAGGGGTACTCAAGCAGCTTTCATCTTGGTACTCTCTCAGCCTGTTCCTCTATTGCCCAGGGACCCAACTGGGACACAGATAGGAAGCCCAGAAGGAGCTGAGCTGAGCGCAAGCTCCAACACCCATTGTCCACCATCCTGAGGAGGCCTCTTGGGAGCCCTAGAAAATGACCTTTGGCTTGAGCTCTCTTCACCCGCTCCCAACCTACCTGGCCCATGTGGGTTACAGACAGTGACCCCATAAAAGGAACCTCCAGGTCAGCTAACACCAGGGACAAACAGATGGCTAGAGGCCAGTGCAAGAACACAAACAACAAAACTCAGAGCCATGTGACACCACTGGAAAACAGTGGTCCTACCACAGCGAGCCCTGGAGATACTAACACCCTTGAGGCACAAGAAGATTTTAAATGTGAGGTGATGAAAATGATAGAAGCCTTGAAGGAGGGGGAAAAGAAAGAAAGAAAGAAAACCACCTTCTTCTACTTGAAATCCCACTGGTTTTCTTGTACTGTTCTACTGCTGTTTCTTCAAGGCTTTTGGAAGAGTCAAGTCAAATGCAGATCTCTGAACTCAAGTTGATCTAAAATGGGGATATTTAAGTGGAACCAAGATCTCTTTAGAGGCCAATACTACACCACGTCGCTTTTCCAATAAGGAAACTTTGACTTCATGCTGTGGGCCTTTAGCTTCCTCAGATCAGGCCCCAGTTTTTAAGTACCAAGTCATTTCATTTATTTTATAACATTATATAAACATGATAAGTGTATCAGGAAATAATGAACTGCTTCAGTCAACAATGTGCTTGTCACACTGTTTAGATGCCCAGTGCTCATGTTAAAGGAAGGATGGAAGAATGGAATGAAGAGAGAGAGAGAGAGAGACAGACAGACAGGCAGGCAGGCAGACAGAGACAGAGACAGAGACAGAGACAGAGACAGAGACAGAGACAGAGAAACTGGCAGTGGTACATGTCTACAAGCCCAGGCCTAAGGGAACAGACAAGCAAATCTCTGGGAACTGATGTTCAGCTGGCCTAGCTCAACCAGGGAGCTCCACATTCAGGGAGAGAAATAAAGTGGGGAGTGCTTGAGAAAGACACATCAACCTCTGGTCTCTACTCATGTTCACACAGAGATGTAGGCATGCCAAGACATACACATGCGCACACAGTCACATACACACTGTGCACACAGAAGATAGATAATAGCCTATCTTTAAGTGACAACTACACATCCTAATAGAGACGCGTGCTAATAACTTTGATTGCATCTTCAGCATGTGCTATATGCAGTTTCCTAAATGCTCTGTGTACACTGATTTATTTAACATGTGCTACACAGCGCCCTCCCTTCCAGCCTTCCTTCTAGATTATACGCTGGGCAGAAGCTTCACTGTGCATGCCTGTGATGTGTCTGACTTTGTCTTCAGGTCCTGATGGCATCAGTTTCCCACCTGATTTAAGACCCCTACACTTTATTTTGTGCAGCCCGCCTCTGAGGTTTCCCCTGGCTATAATGTGACTAAATGTATAAGACAAGACTTTAGCCAGGACCAGCATCTGAATGGCTTCCTAGGAAATCCCTCCCTCACTGGGGAACTGGGAGACAGTGGAGGATGTAGTACAGATTTTTCCTCTCTTGGGACAGTGTAAGTGCCTGACATGCCCAGGAAAATCCTAACACGTGTCTGTCTTCAATAAGTGCAACATATGTGTCAAATACCATCATTTCCGTGGGGAAATTGGTTGAGCTAATGAGATTCACAGAAATTCTCATGGCCAGAAGCTGTGATTCAAGGCATTGAGGTGAAGGATTTCCCTTGAAAATCCAGGTTATTTTCTTCACCCTTTACATCAGAATGCTGGAGAGGTCTTACCATACAAGGTTGTTAAAGGCATCCTATTGGGACTCTAAATGAGAGACGCATGGGAGAATAGCAAAATAAAAGGATACAGAGGGTCCTAGAAATCTACAAGTAAAGTAATGCATTTCAATGCATGATGTGGAACGTAGCACAATGTACATACTCAATAATGGTGAAGAATATGAAGATGATGAGGACAGTGACAAATGGAGGTGGTGATGAGGATGCTCCCAGTTATGAAGATGAAGATGGCAGTGATGATGAAGAGCATAGAGGTAATGGAGATGGAAATGACAGTGATGGTGGTGGAAATAATAAATATGGAGGTGACAGAGATGACAGAGGTGATGGTGAGCACAATAGAAATGGGATGACAGTAATGGTGGCAGTGAGAATGATAGAGTTGGAGATGACAGTGATGGTGGTGGGGGGATGGTAGAGATAGAGATGACACTGGGGGGGGATGATAAAGATGGAAATGACGGTGATGGTGGTGGGGGGATGGTAGACATGGAGATGACAGTGATGGTGGCAGTAGTGATGGTGAGGAGGATAGGGATGGAGAGGATGTTTATAATGATGCTGGTAAGGATGAGGATGATAATCATAGTTATGGTGATAATACCTCAGACTAAGGCAAGGTGATTTTCAAACTCTGGAAAGAGAACTCAGCTCCTAATAATTACTGAACGACTCTTCAAAAGCATTAGAGGAAATGAGGAGAATATGAAAAGAGCCAAAGCAGCTTGAGATCTAAAAAAAAAAAGGGGGGGGAGAAATACACAATCATGCCAAAATTTTATAGTCTTGTACCTCCTAACATCAGAAGAACTTTGCACAAATTTCACCAATGTGATTTTTCTTATGAGTCATCACTGTAGATCATATCCAACAGCGGCTTCTATCACTCCGGTGACCTTTACCCTAGATAAGCCATTTATTTGCCCTGTTTTACAAAGCAATTGCTGAGGGAGTTTGCGATGATATGAATTAATCACACACACACACACACACACACACACTATATATATATATATATATATATATATATATATATATATATATATATATATATATGCACTACCCTCAAAAAGCAAGTTGTAATTGAGCCAATTCATGCACACACTAATTGTCTAGATAAAGGAAGGGTGGAAGGCTGTGAGTAAAGAAGGAGGGGCAGAGAGGGGAGAAAGGAAGTGGAGCACTTATAACAACCTAG
Organism: Acomys russatus; assembly: GCF_903995435.1. NCBI lineage: Eukaryota > Metazoa > Chordata > Mammalia > Rodentia > Muridae > Acomys > Acomys russatus. The sequence continues at coordinate 50,696,637 of NC_067163.1, forward strand.
ACTGACATTTATTTTAAAATATCAAAACCAGGTTGCCGTGCACTTTCAAGGTTTAAGACATAAAATTCAGGGAACAGTGTATCTTGACATTTTTTGAAGCAGAAAGCCCAAATGCCATGCAATTGTAACCACGGCAGACAGTCCTCATGAGAACCCGGAGAAACAAAGCTGGAGCAGTACAGCGTGTTCAATTAAACCACGGTTGTTGGGTTTTTGTTTTTTTTTTTTAAGCCTCCGACACAAAATCGTGGGAAGATTTTAGAGGCTGTCTGTATAAATAAAATATGAATACCAAAGTTCAGAGCTGCGTTTCTGCAAATGTTTCTCTTTGTTTATGTCAAGCACTGGAGATCAGTCTACGTAGCCATTCCTTCCACAGTGGTGTGTCTGGGTTTCATTGTCTGTGAGAAAGAGACGTTCAAACTGTGTTGTTGAATTAAAATCAAATTCCCAGGCCTCTCCCTTTCTGATTTGTGTTACCTAGAGCAATGTGACTTGTCTGTTCCTAAGCCACGTTCTTTTCACGTGTCACTTACATCTCCAGGGTCCTTGCCTCACTAATCTCCCATTAAAAACCACATCAAGTTTTTACTTATGTTAAGTTTGGCAACAATGTGGAAAAACTTCCCAAAAATTCCTGTCATCCAGGAATATACTCTGTTTTGTGAGTGTTTTGTTTTTTGCTGTTATTGCTCTATATTTTGAGACAGGATTTCCCTACACAGCTCTGGCTTTCCTGGAACTTACTAAACCAGGCTAGCTTTAAACTTCCAGAGATCCACCTGCCTCTGTCTCCCAAGTGCCACCTTCACCATACTAGCACAAGTACCCAAAGATTTCCCAAGGGAAAACTTGCATCTGACTCAAGAGGAAAGGGGATGGGAGGGTGCCTCTCTCCAGGATGAAAGATGTGAGCCACCACATCTGGGTCATCAGGACTCCAATAAGAGAAGATGCCTGTGTGAAAGAGAGATCATGTTCACTGCTCACTTCCGAAGAAGGAAGTGATGCTAAAACTACTGACGTGTTATGTGTCTGGGAAGTTTAGACGTTTAGTATATAAGGGCTATCTCTTCCATTCCTACATTCAGAACCAGATGGAAAATAAACTAGGTAGCTATGAACTTTCTTACTGATAAATTGTTTAAAGAAACTGTTAGCTCTATGCATCAATGACCTCATTAACTCTCTGTGCTCTGCGGCCTTCTTCACTGTGCCAGCACAAATATTGAAAGCTTACATGGGCTTCCCAAAGGAAAGCTTGTGTCTAACTCCAGGGAGGAGAGGAGAAGGGAATGGTGCTGTGGACCTTTGATAAACTTGTTCCACTTGATTATCATACCTGATGTCACTTAGCATTGGGATAAATAACTTCTCCCTGGGAAGGAACAAGCCGGGGTTGACAGTGGAGGCTGAGCGTGTTATTACAACATAGCTACTTCAGCGCAGTGCCATGAAGGAGCTTACTTCCAACAACACACAGCCCATCCCTCACTAGGTAAAACAGAGACCATGAAGCCAGGCATCTTTACTTCCAGCACTCAGGAGCCTGTGGCAAAACTACATTGAGATCAAGGCCAGTTTGGGTTACATAGTAAGTTCAAGGCCAGTCTGTGGTTTATATATAAACTAATCCTGTGTCTGCCTAAACAAAGGGTGGCCAAGTTATATCCTTTGGCCATCCCAAATGACTGAAAGGGCAAAACCACCCAGAACCAACTCCCAGCCCCTAGTATGAGTAATTGTTCCACCTGGTCTCTATGGCATAGAGGCAGAGATGGATGTTCTGGCCCGGATTGCCTGCATTTTGTTCAGTTAGACAAGGCTGTGTGACTAATCCCTATCGAGGAAATGTGAACAGAACCAATGTGTCAGCTCCAGACAAAGTTATGTGTTTAGTTAGTGTACACTCTCCCCTCACCCCCGGCACCCCAAGCAGCAGGGGGAATTGTAGATGGTCCAGCTATGCAAGGTGGAGCCTCCTGCTTGAGTCCTGAGTGAAGGAGCTAAATAGTTCAAGAGACAAAATTGGAACTATAAAAAACAAAAAAGGGTGGGGGGGATGGAGGAGATTTCCTCCCCCTTCCCCCACCACAGGTCAGAGTCCATTCAAAACCCAGGAATGTTTTCAACCAGCAAAACAGTGAGCTATAAAAATGTCTGTCTAAACATGAGACATCTGTATCACAAGGTTTTGGAAACATCACAGAAAAGATGAGAGAAAGACCGTGAGAACCAGAGGTCAGGAAGGACAGGGGCAACACTGCCTGTGGATATGACAGGACTGGTGTACTCATGAACTCTTGGCGGCTGTGCTTGCCTACCCAAGATGAAGCAGTGGGCCCTGGATGAGGGAAGTGGCAAGGAGACTCCTCACGCCCCACTGAGGGTATTGACAGCTAATGTGCTGGGGACAGAGAGTCAGATCTTTTTTTTTTTTTTGAGACAGGGTTTCTGTCTGAAGCCTTGGCTGACCTGGACTAGCTTTGCAGACCAAGCTGGCCTCAGAATTACAGAGATCCACCTGCCTCTGCCTCCCTGAGTGCTGGAATTAAAGGCGTGTGCCACTGTGACTGGCTGAGAGTCAGATCTTTTTAAGGGTATAGACCTTTGCAGGTTGGCCATGCGCTACTGGGTGGCTGCATACCTGGGTGTGCACTGCGCTGCACTAACTAAGGTCAGTGGGTTATAATTTTTTTAAAAAAAGGAAAAATAAAAGAGGAACATGAAATTGGGATGAGGTGGGGAGCTAGAAAGAATTGGATGGTTCTAATATGATAAAAAGACATTGTACACTTAACATGAAATTTTTCAAAGGATAAGTAAATATGTGTGTGCACAATTATAGAGTTGCATAGACTGGTAAGGGCGTTGTGCCTTTTCTCCTTGGTCACTTTCTAGGCAGTGATGCTGGTGCTGTTTGAGTGTGTGCTGGATGTGAGACGCATAGGCAGACGTAAGATTAGTTCTTGGGCCCACAAGTGGAAACTCAATGCCACTTCTCAAAAGGATTTTAAATTGTTGTACTTTTTGTGTAAATACCATACTCAGAAAATGAGGAGCACAGTTGTGTTGACAGCCAAGAGAGAAGATCCTGGCCGTTGTGATGGAGCCCATCAAACACTGAGGCTAAGTGGGGCTGTATGCATAGCCCTGGTCAATGAAGCTAGTACAAGAAGTGGCAGAGACTAAGGGAAACCTGTGCCGAGTTAGCCGAGCAATAAGGAGGAAGCACTGTGCACTACTGGGTCACTACACATGGGACAGTCTCCTGGAGAATCAAGCAGAACAAATTACTGTAAACTTTGCAATTTTCTTTCTTTTTGAGACCAAGTCTCCTGTAGCTCAAGCTGACCCAAATTTGTTCTGTGGACAAAAACGATCTTGAATTTCTGACCTCTGGCCTCAACCTTCCAAGTGCTGGGATAACAGATATGCATAGCCATGCCCAGTTTGTGGAATGCTGAGAAATGAACACAGAACTTCATGTGTACCAGGCAAGTACTAGACCAACAGAGCTACATTCCCACCTACAAATTACTATAAGTTTCCAGCAATGGTATTGGAGGTTCTTCCTTTTCTAGAAGTATCTAACATTCATTGTTATATGGAAACCAGAAGCAGCAAAATCTTGAATTTCCTTAGGGTTCAACCTTGCACCTGTTTTCCTTCTAACTCTGAGGGGGAGGAGGGCTCTTTCTGGAGGACTGTATGTATCTGAGTGGTTTTTGAAAATCATCTATAGTACTGTACTAGTCAACAGTTGCTCAGAGATCACTGAACTACTCCAGCTGCCTGGACATAATTACCGTGCTCTTTTCCTTCTCAAAAGTGTCCCTATCTGGATGGTTAAGTTTTAAACCCACTTTATCATCCCACCAGTGATGTCCATATCTCTATACCCAATCTGAAATCCTTTTTGGAAACTTTTAGCATGGAGAACCCAGCCATACATTCGGCACCTCCATTTGTCTGTCAAGAGAAACATAACTCTCCCTATGTGGAAGTTACTTGCTTTTCACACTTCCCAATCTATTTCTTTTCAGTAGGCCGCATAACAAGCACTGAGTTACCCAAATGAGAAGCATCAAGTCATCTTTGAAAACCAACTTCCATCCCCATTCACACCCATTCCTCATTAAGACCTGTCAACCCTACTTCTGAATACATCACAAAACCATCTGTCTTACCTTTGCTGCCACAAACTTATCCAAGTAATCTCTCATAAAGGATATAATCCAGTAGCATGGCTGCTCTTGCAAAGGATCACACCCAAAGACCTTCTAGGTTTGTATGATCTGGCTGGAATGCAAACACGGCCTTAGTGAACAGCTTTAATCCCTAACAGGAGGTAAGGTTAGTTTATAGAAGAAAGCAGCCACGTTTGAAAGGGGTGTCTTATTGAAGGGCAGACAAAGTGATGAATCAGAGAAAAATTTGACAGTGTAAGTCAGAGATAGGGTATGGCCAACTCACACAAGAAAAGCACAGGAAAGAGAGACTGCTTAAGAGAAGAGAAAGAATGGGTGATGGAGAGAGGGTGTGTGTGTGTGTGTGTGTGTGTGTGTGTGTGTGTGTGTGTGTGTGTGTGTGTGTGTGTGGCAGTTTTACCGGAACAATTCTACAGAGACAGGTTGCAGAGAGAACAAGCTAGACACAGGTGAAGAAGAAGAAGGAGCCAGAAGATTAAAACATATTACAAAAGTTAGTATAAGGCCAGGCAGAGCAATTCAACCAGAAGCCAAGAGAAGTTGGGTTGAATTGGTCTGGAAGATTAGATTGTATGAAGGCTCAAAGCTTCCAGGCCCAGGCTTAGGGATAGTTAGAACAGAAAAAGAAATGCTCTGGGCTCAGCCCAAGCCATGTATTCACAGATTAGGCATGGCTTTCATCTCTTCATTTCAACTGAAGAAATAAAATGGCAATTGCAACCTCTTTTTTGCATTCTTCAGTAGACTCCTGGTCTGTGTTCTTTCTTCTATTTGTAGCATAGTGGCTAGAATGATCTTTCAAGTATAAACTGGCCTGAAGAGAGATAAACCTGTTTTTTAGGAGCCCAAGTGCAGGATCAAAACAGTCTTGTGAGAGAACAGGTGAAGTTAATCCATTCAAAGACCAACCACCTCGTGGGGGAGCTTGATTGTTGCCAGCTGAAAAGATCCCGTGAACAGACTCTGGGAGGAGATATATAAATGAGCCCAGAACTGGAGGCAGGGCCTTTTGGAGACTTGGGATAGTTTTGGCTGTTCATTGCTGCACTTCGAGATGCTCCTAGAGAGAACCGCTCGAGGGAAGGCTTTGGGGCTCCAGTTCCTGCTGAGGTTCTGGGATCTGGTTACCCCAGCTTCCAGCAGAAATCCTGCTCATTATGCCAGAACAATCGCTCCTCGGAACTGATATCCTTACGGTTTTTTTGTTGTGTTCCTTAATCTTTTTTTCATATTGTTTTGGTTAGTCAGGTTATAAGTGATGTATGCTCGGTTAATAAGTTTATAATAAAATGTATTGGTTGAGAAAATTGAGTGTACACTAGCCCATGTTCTTTTCCAGTTTAAGAATATCAGTTAAGATCAAAATCCCAAACCTTCCGTTCTGTTCTGTAGCATCTCTTTGTCCTTATCCCACAGATTCCACTTCCCACCACTTCCATCTTTCTGGTCTGGGCGTTAAGTCCTTCATAAATGGTGTTTGTCCTATTCTAATGCATTTTCACCTGCTGGCCCGTCCAACTGACAAACTGTTAGATGTTCATACAGCCTTCATTCTCCTCACTTTTTTAGGAATACTGCTAGACTACATTTCCCAGACTCCTTTGCAGTTTTGGAGACTAATTCTAAGCAATATGTAACATATATGCACTCTCATCTCTCAACATGTATTGCTAGACTATGTTTCCCAGACTCCCTTGCATTTGTGAATGCAATTCTAGGCCATGTTATTTAATCAGTATGCAGCATCCCCAGGTCTGCTAATGGAAACATACTCACAGAACCTATGTTGAAAGGCCAACAACTACCTGTAACTCTAGCACCATGGAATCCGAAGCCGTCTTCTCACCTTTGTAAGTCTCTCAGGTATACAAACTCACCACACACACACACACACACACACACACACACACACACACGGAACCACGAAAAGAAAATCTCTGTTTAAAACTCCGTGGAACCAGAACATGTTATATTCAACATGATAATGTACTCAAAGCCTGAACACTGCTTGGCATGCAGCTATCAATCAATTTTTTTCAATGTAGAAGTTAAATAAACAGGAAGCCACTGTGAAAGAAATACTTTTTTTTTCATGCCATGAAACCACAGTATTAGACGAAAAAAAAAATTCACAGAGGAAATGCACACCATGGAATTTGTTTTTTAACCTTTATTCATTCAGAATGCAATTCTGGGCCAATCTGCAATCAAGGCAAAACCCCAAACTCTGAAGTGGCAGTAACAGACTGACTGATACAATACCATTCTTCCAAGTACAAGCAAGAAGGAGGCTTTCATTCTGTGCAAAGCCACTCTGAAACACTCACATTGTCTCGCCATCAGCAGTTCATTAACAGGATCATGCTTACACAGCGAGTCAGGCACAGAGACAAATGACAACGGATAGGGTACTATGTAATTCTTGCAGTACAGTGCTCACAAGTCCAAGCTACATTGGCTGACTTTCATGGCATCCATGATGTGACCTTGTCACCAGTTACACTAAAAGAGCGTCACAAGATTTTTAAAGCTATGTGGGGAAGCAAATGCTAATGAGAGAATGAAGTAGATCAAGATCTTACATTTCTGAGTGTGTTTAAGTAATACCAACTACTACTTAAGTGATTAAAAATAAACAAATGTTAAATATTAATTGCACACAGTCTAAAACAAAAGAGCCACATTGCATCTTACTACATTATATAGAGTAAAGCAATTGGTTAGAAGCGTTTCCTAAAAATTTAAAGTCTCTGACATCATTTTCCACCACTCCATCAGCTCTTCCTTCTCTTCCTCTTTCCTTTCAGAGAAAGACTCCAGCTCAAAGTCAACCTGAAGAGGAAACCAGAAAAGATTGCTCTCAAATTGCTTATATATTAAAAAGGCAGTTTGTAGCTTATACAGTAGAAAAAATTCAATCTAGCCCTACCTGAATGAAAGGAGATCTCATTGTTGTTGTTTTGTTTTGTTTTGTTTTGTTTTGTTTTGTTTTGTTTGAGGCAGGGTTTCTCTGTGTAATAGCCCTAGCTGTCCTGGACTCCCTTTGTAGACCAGGTTGGCCTCAAGCTCACAGAGATCCACCTGCCTCTGCCTCCCCAAGTGCCTTGATTATAGGCATGTGCCATAGAGCCTGGGTGAGTTGTTTTGTTTTTTTAATCTGTGATAAACAAAATATGCTTTCATAGGGACAAAATCCCGAAGCCAGTACTGCTTGGAATATGCTTAAACCTAATAGCTTCAAAACAGTTCTAGTTTCGTGAAATCCATACCTGTCCTCCTCCCTCGTGGACAGTCCTTTATCTCATGAGCTCTGCCTCTCAGCCATGAGTTTTGCCCAGCCTAGGGGTTTGGACTAATAGAAAATAGCTCAATGTGCTGTGACTCATCTACAAAGTGCTGTTTTTCCAGATCGAGAATTTGTTAACAAGACCCTCCAAAGTACATACAGGAGCTGCTGTCCTGGTGAACTGGGGGATGGGGACGTCTCCTTCCCATCTATGCACACACCTACAAAAAGGCTGATCCAGTCACAGTCCTGACCCAGTCCTCCTCAGTCTCCTAGCCTAGCTGGAAATAAGCATTCCCTGATAAGCTTACCTCAATACCTGCATTCACTACACCCTCAGACCAAACAGTTGAATGTTTCCCATCCCATGCCTGGAGCCCCCCTGTTTCCAGATTTCACTGACCAATTCTGCTTCCTGCCTCTCACAGGACACAGCCTTGTGTACATATAGACAAAACCAAATTTAATGAACCACCATTTTTTTAAACTCAAGATCCTTTGTTTGTAGAAAACACAGTGTTTGAAGGTAGGAGAAGTGCTGCTCAGTGGTGAGAGCTATCGCTCAGCAAATCTGCAGCACATGCGCACACCATACAGTACGCGCACGCACACACACACACACACACAATAGTTGTTTATATTCTGAATTCCTGGCACATAAGCAAAACTACAGTGAAGTTTCCTCAAGCAAGTCTTTTTATTGGAAATCCTGCAGGCTGCCTTATGGTCTGAGGTTGAGGACTGGAGTCTTCTTTTGAGCTCCACTTTATTCTCTGGGGCATGGTCCAGAGTCAACTGATATGCTAGTCTAGAGAGGAGCTCCCTGAGGATGCCCCATTGCTGCCTTCCAAACACGGGATTCCAGGTGGGCCATCATGTCTACTGGGCATGGATCCCAGGTGGCTGCCATGTCTAAAAGGCATCCTTTTGGATTTGGGCATCCAACACTGATTGTCCCTCCCACTTTGGGAAGGAAGTGTTCTCTTACCCCGTTGTCTTCCCATCCCTCATGATGTATTCCTAACAAATGTTTAGTTAGTGCCTAAGATTATCTTATTAACATTTTTTTCTAGATATATTGAGTAAGGTATTGTGCTGGGTGCTACAGATGGAAAGACAATTGGAACAAAACCCCATTTAAGTTGAAATTAAAGTTAGAAAATAAAAATTAATATTTCAAACACAATTCTGCGTTCTGGTGAATCTCTTCAAAAGGCAGAAGCCATGATTAACTCCCCTAACCTTACTAGACCTCAGTTTTTCCATCTGTCAAGTGGGGATAAGAATGGTGTATACTTTGTACGGCTGTAGTAAAGATTAAATATAAGTTTCTTAAACATGTTTGACAATGGCAAGTGCTGAGCTATTACTAGCTTAACTAATATTATAGTCTCGGCTATTTTTATGACTACTTACCCCAACAGCAGGGCTGAAGGGAACTGCTACTTTCTTTGTTATTGCCAGGTAGCCGGGAGCTGAGGCTGTAAACTTGTAGTTTCCAGGTGCAAGCAATCGCCAGTAATCCCCATCCTTAGCTGCAGGAAACAGCACATCAGAGCCAGGCACAGGTGTGAAAGGGTAGTCACATCATCTAAGGAGTCCTCACTTTCAGTGAGTCTCACCTCTGAGAATTCTTTCTCGAGGAGGAGGAGGAGGGGGGAATGCAAATTTCTCTCCACAATCCCATGTCTTAGAGCTAACTCACAGACAGCCGCGCTAATATTTAGTAAGCCTTATCATACATGACTCTCCTAGTCACATGAGGAGAGTAGCACAGGTAAGGAGAAACATAAAATTCCCAAATACGAAAGATCACTTGGGCACTGTATTTTTCATTCTTGCCGGAGAAAGAACTCAGATCACAAGACTCTTCTAGATAAATGTTTCACAAAGCATAGCCCCAAAACAGCCTCGTTAGAATTCCCAGAGTCCTTGTCAGTGATTTCGACTTCTGAAGATTTGCAAGACATTACTTGGTCTGCAGTGCCAGTCAGGGAGTGCAACTGGAATTCTTCAGCAGAGCTATGGTTCCATCTCTTTGACTCCCTAGCCCCCCACCTCCACCCCACCCCCACCTCACCCCACCACCCACCACCACCCACCCCCAACATTGAGCTCATGCATGGGCCTTAATTCATCTGTCTTTCTCCCTTAATCTAAGACTCATTGCAAACTACCAGCCTTGGATTTTTCCAACTCTACAGTCTGTTTACCCCCAAATAGCTGTAAGAAGCTTGGACAAACACCCATGTTGACCAGTTTCCAGTCCCTAAAACCACCCTTACTCACGCCTCCCTGGCCCCATCAAGCTCCCATTTTTCTGCATTGCTTTTTCCCATACTCAGGTGCTTGTCAATCAAACACGAACACTGATAAAACACAAGATCGGACTGACTAGCTCAGAGGTGAGGCAGCCTTGGATGCTGGATCCCTAACCCTCCAGGGTGATGCTGAAGCCTCTAAGGGGGCATACACTTTGAGCAACAAAGGTCTTACTGGACAGTTTACATTCTCCATTTTCCCTGTGCCTCTAACACATCGCCTTCCTTCTTGCTCTCAGTTGACGCTCTACAACTTATTTTACTGTGACAAAGCAGCCAGGGAGGGGGGGGGGGGCGGAATCTCCTAACTCCCTATCTTCTTCCATGTCCGATATGTCCTTTCAGTTAGCAATGCATTTATCATTTGTGCTTCAAAGTGACATTTTATCATTTGTGCTTCAAAGTGACATTTTCATTAAAATGTCACTATTTCCCACCACTAAAGGCTTGCTCCCTACTCTGCTCGCTCCCCTCACTTTGTTGATAGAGATCTGATCAAGAGTTCCCACGCTGCCGAAGGCAATGATTCACTCACAAGGATAATCTGCCTGGACACCTTTGACCACTCTCTGGCCCTCTTGAAGCATCTCTGGGCTTCCAGGACAATATACTTCACTTTATTTCAATGTCAGGGTTCGTCTCTAGTTCCTTCTTTTGCCCTTAACCTCAAAAGGGCAATATTCCTCCAGTCCAAATTGTAGGATAAAAGATCTAAGCTTGAAATCCCACCAATCCCTGAGCTCGAAATCCCACCAATCCAAGGGCTTGCCCCAAACTCACTGGAAAACTTTGCCCGCCCCCCCAAATACCCTATGTAACCCATCTCCTGTTCAATTCCATGTTCCTTCTTGCCCAAGCAGAGGCATCCATCCTCCTGTGTCTCTTCTAATAAATCTCCTGTGTGAGATTTGTTGTGTGGTGTGACTTTCTGGTGTTCCTTGGCTTCCAACTGCCAGGATAGTTCCCTTCCGCTCTGTAACGCTTATGTAGGGGAGACTTCGACCTCAGAGCTGTAACACTTACGCTGGGGGAAACTTTCCTGTCAGAGGTATAACACACAACTTCCATTTCATTCCTTTCTAGGAATTATTCCCTAGATTAGATTTCCCCCATGTTTTTGCTTTGTGGAATGCAGAGAAAACAGTATTTCCGGAGTTAACAGAAGAGTTATCCTGTGGCCAGAGGGCATCAGCCTTGGGCCCTACCCTAGCTAGGGGTGATGGGGGCACGGCGGGTGGGGGCGGGGGCAGGGGAGGCGGGTAGGATCTTGGCATGGTTTCTAGAATGCTGGCTGGAAAAGCATGCCAAGACTTGGTGGGATGGTGATGAATATTGTTGAATATGGCTGTAATGAGTTTTAGAGGACAACGGGGCTTTGGAAAATACATTAAAGGTTAAATAATTCTGAGGACCAAGAAGAATGTTCTTGTTCCTGTTTTTCTCTGGATGAAGGATTTCAGTAGGTAGCAGTTAAAGTAAAATGAGCTTAATAGAAATGCATAAGGGTACCCAGACACACCAAATGCTGAGAGCATAACCTCAGCAGCCCCCAACAAAGAAGCCAGGCAGCAGACACTAGATCGCTCGTTCTGGGGAAAGGGCGCCACCTGCTGGCTCGAGACATTCTGGGCGTCACAGAACAACTTGGAATGGGGTCAGAGTTAGCGTTAGTGTAAAGACAGAGGAAGCAATGAACAGCTATACCTAGAATTAATATACTAATTATAATTATGATAAATAGTAATTGTGTTCGTTTTCATAGTGCTTGTCTCCCGATCGATACCCAAAAGAAGGAAGGAAGGAAGAAAGAAAGAAAGAAAGAAAGAAAGAAAGAAAGGAAGGAAGGAAGAAAGAAAGAAAGAAAATACACACCCGAAGTGACATCGTGGTCTATTCCGTCCACGGAGATGGTTGCATTGGCAATCGGGTTACCTTGAAGGTCACGGACAAAGCCTTTAACTCCTCGGTGTATCTGTAAAGGTCAAAAACAGGCAAGAAAAAAATCATAACAGAAATTATTTTAAAACGAGTTTCATGTCAAGCATCTCCTTGTTTTCTAGCAATACATTGTAGGTCCCCATTATTTAAGAAATGGAACAAGCACAAACCTCCAGTAAATGTGTGTGTGTGTGTGTGTGTGTGTGTGTGTGTGTGTGTGTATTCTTTTTCTGAGCTTTTTCTCAAAGAAATGAGAAGTTACCTTCTGAGAATGAAATGTCATGTTCTATGTCAAACAAAGATTTTGAAGGGCATTCCGAATAGACAAGAGAAAAAAAAGGCCTGTTGTATTTGCGAAGTTTTAGTCTCCGCTTGCTTATTTCAGCAGTGTGTCTCTCTCCTACAAACAGGGTCGTCTATGCAATCCTTTTATAGCGCCGTTAGCTGACAAGTGTATCTCGACCTATTAATACTAGCTGAGCTGGAAGAAGAGACGTGAGCTGTGCCTACTGTCACACCAAGTTCATAAACAATACAGTTTTGACTGGAAATAGGGCATGATAGATCAGTGAACTCCAAGATTGAAACCAATTAAGGATGGAAAAAGAAGGACTGATAGTGAAAAAAAAAAAAATCCCTCTACATTAAGTCAGCAATTAATTACTGCAACCCAAGCTACAAAACATCCCTTTTGTAATCTTTATAAGATGACTTATCTACGCCTGCATGTGCATGCATGTGCATGCATGTGGATAGGTGCATGTGTGCACATATGCATGCCTGTGGAGGCCAGAGGTCTACATCAAGTGTTTTCCTCCTCTACTGCGATCCACCTTATATCTGAGACTGAATTTCTCACTGAACCCAGAGCTCACCAGCTGGCCACAGTGAGTAGGAGTCAGTAAGCTCTGGGACCGAATCTACACCAGCAACCTTGCCTTTTGCATGGGTGCCAAAGCTCCAAGCTCAGGGCATCACGCCTGCCCAAGAGCATGTTACCAACCACCATCTCCCCCAGTAGAACTCAAACCTGCAGGTATTATACCTTCTAGGGTATCCAAGGTAACCTCTTAATTACATCTGGTATCTTACTATCTGAAACCCTAGGTTCAGTCTCCAGCAGTGCATAAACTGGGCATAGTGGTACACATTTGTAGACCCAGGTGGAGAGAAGTGGAGGCAGGAGGACCAATTTAGGTCATCTTCAGATACAAAGGGAGTTCAAAGGCCAGCCTGGGATGTGTGAGACCTTGGCACAAATAAATAAAGTGAAATTCCATTTGGTCCTAAGATATTTAAATATTTTCCTTCAGAGAATAAAATAAATCCCAGGCGTCCCTTTTTTTTTTTTTTTTTTTTTAATTGAAGAGTAAACTTAGCAGTCATGCATGCTTTTTCAGTAAGATGCTCTGGCTCTCTGTAATAGTTTTTGCATATTTTTAATCTCTGAAGTTCTAAATAACAGCATTTAATTTTTCTTCTAAGGGCAATTTCTATGCTATATATATCAGGAAAAAATGAACGACCATTTTGATGGCAACTAGTGAAAGGACAATAAATACATCTTAAATTTTGGTTGGCTGTTTCTATACCAGCCAACCAAAACTGAAATACTGAAAGCCATCCTCTGGGAGCTGGGAGTGTGAAGGGCTGGGTTCCTGAAGGGAAAAGTGAAGAAGTCACTCCCGATCAGACAGGCTGCACATAGGGGAAAGAATACACACAGGGGCCACAGAAAGCTGGACATGCCAAAAATCTAGAACTTTCTATCTAGGCTGAGCAATTTTTGCTAAGGACTGATGAATATAATTTCAAATGACCCTAGCCTGTAAAAGATGGATTGTTTACCAAGGAGCACTTGGTTCATCTTAGGATACTGTAGTCTTGACATCACTCATTTTTTGTGAAACTAAAAAAGGATCACTCAATCACCAAAAACACATGTGGTTAGTCTGTAGTAGGTGAAACTATGCCAAGTTCCCCCCCCCCCTCTCTCTCTCTCCCCTCCCCCGACCCGTGTGTGTGTGTGTGTGTGTGTGTGTGTGTGTGTGTGTGTGAAGTTTTGCAGTTGTAGGCTGCCATCTGGGTACTGGGAACTGAACCAATGTCCTCTGTAAGAGCAGCAAGAGCTCTTAACTGCTGAGCCATCTCTCCAGACCCAAATCTGAAGATGACGTTGAACTCTTTTGGTTTTCTCTAGATAGAGTCTCACTGTCTGGCCTGGAGTGCTCTCTATGTAGACCAGGTCACACTGAACTCCCAGATATTCTCCTGCCTCTAAGCATCTTCTTATATGTCAATCATGAGTCATTGTTCTGGCGTGCCGGTGTTTTCGCTATTCTTTAAACTGTTTCTTTTCCTGCTGTAGCAACATGCACCAGAAGAAATGTCACAAGCCGTCATAACTGCCTAGACAGGAGTTCAAACTAGACTTCACAGTTTTTGCAACAACAACAAAAAAAAAAAAAAAAAAAAGGCACAGAAGCTCAGATGTCGCTGAGCATGGAAAGCTGTTTTGCTACCCTTATTCTCTCCTGTGTAACCTCTCCCCGGACTTTGGGGCATTTTCACTCCCCGTGATGCAATGGCAAACGCTCTTGGCTTGCTAAGGTCTCTTTGCATCTGTAGCCCTATCGCACCTCTGTAGCGTCAGTCACCCAAGGAGCTCGTGCACTGGGTGTTCTGGGGCCATTCCCCGCAAAAAGTGTAAAGCTCAGGAACAGGACAGGAAACTCGTTGTCTGACAGCATCATTAGACGGCTTTGGTTCGAGCGCGTCATGAAGCAGTCTCAGGAATTCCTTGAGAATTTTTGCGAACTAGGCGATTACAATGCTGTTGAATGGGAGCTTTTCTTAACAAGCCATTGACTCTAATTAGCTTTACAACTCTGGTTCCTGCAAACATCTCTTAAACCGCCACAAGAAATGTCCTCTCTACCAAGGACAGAATTAGACCTAACCGCCTAGTTGGCAGGAGGTGGAAACTAGGTCTTATTTTGATTTCAGGCCCAGAGTTCAAGGCCTAATCAGCACCATTGTCAAGAGGATGATTCCAACAGAGAACTACCAGCAGTCTTCCTGAGCTTGCATGCAGGCCTGGATTCCTAAGCTGGGGTATCCCATGACGCAGCCTGGGTGCTTGTTTCATGAAAGCCTCTTCCTGGTTCTCCACAGCTTGCACCACGGCAGTGATGCCAGATCGTGACAACTTCTCCTTCGAAGTGCCCTGCACCAGCACCATATGACTCCATCACTTCTATTCTCAACTCGTTTCCACCATCAGATGAATCAGCATCATTAAAAGGGCAAAGAGTTGGAGGGCAAGTATTCTCTTTCCCAATACAATGATTTATGTTTTATTTAGCTTGGTGTTGTGTTTTTTTTTTCTCAAGAGACCAGTTAAGCATCAACTGAACCTGTTTTTTAATTGTTGGTCAAGGTGATGATCTTATTTGTATTAACTGTAGGCAATCTTACATACAGCTCCAAGAAGCTCTTTTTAGACTCCTATGACTGAGTTAAGGACCCTTCTGTGCCAAACCATTGTGGTTATCCTTGTAATGAACTTTTATTTCAGCATTTGCAACCTCTCGTGATTACGTACTCACATTTATGACCCCACTACTACAAACCCTTCTGGAAGAAGCTCTGTACAAGAAACACCTCCTAGGGTACCTGGGATATAAAAGTAGCCTTTATTTATTTCTGTTGGAAAAAAAATAAACACATAAAATCTAAATGTTTTATCAGGAAAGCAAGAACCCAAAGTGAAGAACCTAAAGACTTCATCTACCAAAAAAAAAAAGGAGGGGGTTAATTTTTGACCTCAGAAGATCCACCTAGACACAGCTCTTCTCAAGATACTCTTCAGGTATTCCTACTACAGTTATCCATAGGTCAATATGGCTCAGTATTCTCAACTTTTATTTATCTAAAAATATTAATGTTTACATGCAGCTCAAAACTACTATTTTGATCTCTTAAAAAATCTTATAAAACAGGTGTTCTTTACTCAAATCCATCATCAATAAATCTATTTTATTAAATACCTAACATGTGTCAATTAACCACTAAGGATTTTCTTTTTTAGAATGACTGGTTTTAGAGCAGTGGGGTCTCAACCTTCCTAATGCTGCAACACTTTAATACAGTTTCTCAGGTTGTGGTGACCTCCAACCATAAAATTATTTTCATTGCTACTTCATAACTGTAACTTTGCTATTGTTGTGAATCTTAATATAAATATATAATATGCAGAATATATTACTTCTGACCTCTATGAAAGGGTCATTCAATCCTCACAATGGTTTTATAGCATGGTGGTGTACATCTTTAATCCGAGCACTTGGGGGAAAAGGCAAACAAACCTCTGAGTTTGAAACCAACCTGGTCTACATAGTGAGTGTCTGGACTACAGAGTAATAGCCTGTTTCAAATATAAGCATTGACTTTATGTGTATAATTTCATATGTATTTGTATTCATTAATCGCTGCGATTATTAGCTTCAATTGTCACCTTGATACAATGTAGTATCACCTGGGAAGTCTTAATTAGGGATGGCCTAGATAGATTGGCTTATGGTGTGACTCTGCTAAGTTTTCTGGGTTATATTAATTAATAATTAATTAATTAATTTTATTATTATATTATATTATATTGATGTAAGAAGTGCCAGTCTAAAAGTGGGAAACACCACCCAGCAGGTTTAGGTCCCAGACTCTGTAAGAGAGGAGAAACCAAGCTACAACCAGATGTGTGCATTTATTCTCTCTGCTCTTGACAGTGGATGTGAGGACCTGCTTCAAGCTCCTGCCACCTACTTCCTCATAGCAATGTGTCATGGCCTGGAATTCTGAGCCAAAATCGGTCCTTTCTCCCCTACGTTGCTTGTATCAGGATGTGTAGTCACAGCAACCACAATGAAACTAAGATGGTAGATAAATGCTTTGTAAGACTGTCTGTTTGTATTGAAGGAGTTTGAGTAGTCTAGACTGTCCTGTGAAATAAGCATCACTTTAGTGGGCTGTAGGTGGAAATGGCAGCATACAGAGCAGAATTTGAAGACTGCTGAGCCACTGCAGGCAAGGAGTGATGTCCTTTTGTCTGTCCACTATTACTCCCTGGCCCCAACATCGGTATATACAATAGAAGAGGATAATGCTAAAACCAGTCTAAGTAGGTAAGTCAAATTTTCTTTTTGACAGATTGTGAGATACCCTGATATTGCAAGTTGAGAGACAGATACAGCAGGGAAAGTCGAGAGCAAGACTTCCTGGGGTCTTTAGTGTGTAACCTAGCAAAACCGCTCAACTTCTTTGGCCTCAGATTCTCTGTGTAATTCATAGAGGGAGGGTGACGGTAGCGGTCTCATGCGATTCGCAGAACTACTATAAGGGTCCAATGCGTTCAGAACAAGGCCTGAGTAATACTAAGGGCTCCGTAAATTGTCACCTAAGATCCAATTGAGTCCAGTGAAGGGTAAGAGAAGCACTTGGACCAAAAAAAAAAAAAAAAAAAAAATTCCAGAGACTTACTCAGGCACTTGTCTCACTCCAGCATGGCTCATTCACCTTACTCAAGTCCTGGCCCTGTCTGCTGATTGGCTAAGAGGGCATCTTAAGATGGTCCTTGCTTAGCATAGCTTGAATAAAGGAAAGAAAGTGTCTCGTTTGAGAGCACTCAAATGGAGACACTTATCAGTGAGCAGCCATGAACCACAGCAAATAAAAGTCTAATTCAGACACCACACACACCTGCTTCCCACGTTGCCATTTTCATTCAGATGGACGCTGTGCCCCCCTTCCCCAAGCCCCTCATGAATCTATTATACCATAGGGCTAAAGACTGCTACAGCAGCTGATGCTGGGTACTACTGTGCTTACCTGCTCCAGGTAGCTGATGAGAGAGTTCTTGTTATCTTCCCAGTAGCTCTTGAGAGTCTCTTCGGGTGGGAACTTCTCACAGCTAAGCTCCACAGTGATCTCGAAGCAATTGCTGCTCAGGTAATTGAAGTCTTGCATCCCTGCCCAAAGCACCAAACGAGAGAGTCAATATATACACCCAGTGGCTACAGCGCTACATCTGCCCTTCTGGTAATCTAAGAGCTTAAGCAAAAGGCTGGCCAGCCAGTGCCCTACAGGACCCTGTAGGAATCTACACAGCAATAACCCTCCCTTGGGCAACAAAATATGCTTGGAAGACTCTTATTTTAGATTTTTTTGTTACATATACAATGTTCTGCCTGCACACCAGATGAGGGCAGCAGGTCTCATTATAGATGGTTGGTGAGCCACCGTATGGTTGCTAGGAATTGAACTCAGGACCTCTGGAAGAGCAGACAGTGCTCTTAACCACTGAGCCATCTCTCCAGCCCAAGAGACTCTTATTTTAAAAGCACAAACTCTTGTGTCTTCAGTGGTCATTTGGCTTAATGCTCCCATGCTGTAGGATGGGAGCAAAGGCAGATGCCACTTACATTGCACTGTGCTCAACAGGCTTCATGAAGGACTGTATTCCTTGACCTACTAAGGAAATGTGCATACCTCTAAGCTGCCTTCCTATAAGACTCGAACTGAGAGAATTTGCTAAGATGACAGGACATGCTGTTCTTTCCTAAACCCAACCAACATTAAAGAGTGTTCCTCGCTCTCCACACAACTGTGGAGAACGTGCTGTCCATTGGCTAGCTCTGAATAGGGCTTCTAGGTTTACTGCATGCATTGTCCTTGGTTGGTGCCCCCTATTTGACCACTTCCCCTTGGTGGGGAGAACCGGTGGCACTCAGAGGAAAGGTAAGCAGGCTATCAGGATGATACCTGATAGGTTATGATCATATAGTGGGGAAGGAGGTCCCCTTCTGTCACAGACCTAAGAGAGTAGAATAGGGTGAAAGAGGGAGGGAGAGGGGAACGGGAAGATACAAGTGAGGGGATAATAATTGAGATATAATGTGAATAAACTATTTAAATAAAAATTTTAAAAAAGAGTGTTCCTGAGGAACTCGGGCTCTTAATGTATGATATATAAGACTCTTGGTTATATCACATATTGATTCAGTAAATGTAGCCTATCTACTTCGCATTAGACAAAATGTTAATTATACTGAAATCAAGACCACAGAGAGGATTTGATACTGAGAATAATTTTAATTAGAATATCATTTGGATTCGCTGTGGGCATTGTTACCCAGGAGACTGCTTTCCTGGAACCAGACTACCTTCCTTTAAATTGCTGCATTGGCTGCTAAGAATTCACCGTTGCCCATTCCTACCTCCACTTCCTGGAGAATGGCTGATAAGAGCTGCTACATAGCTTGAAAGGCTATACCTCCAGTTTTTCTTGGCAGCCCAGAGGCACTGGATGGCCCTCTTCTCGGACAGAGAGAGATGTCATTTACAATCTGGGCCCTTTACCTGGTGGATCTGGCCAAGGCTGATGCTTCTCTCTGCCCGTGACTGTGGATGCAAGCTCTAAGCTCCTGCTTTGATTTCCCACAATTGTTGGCATAATGTTCTTGTGGACTGTGTACAGTTAACCCTTGTTCGTTCAAATGCTGATTTCTCTACCCCATTATCTGGTTTCAATCTGGACATTGCACTGTGATGCTTATTCTAAGTATCTGCTGTCTCAAGTTTTTATAAACATGGCACTATTTGCTCTCTGTATTGCCAATAAAAGCCAACTAGCCAATGCTGAACAAGACAGAGAGTAGTGTGGGTTATCCTGGTCCAGTGAGGGCAAGAGAAAGAGTAGGAAGGAAAGGAGGAATGCATGTAAAGAGAACCAGGAAACACCAGGAGAAATGAGCCAGACCTAGGATATGAGTAAAAAGCAAGTAGAACATGGGAAACCTGAATGGAAGGAACCTATGCTAGCTTGGAGGTTTAGGATGGAGTAATTATTGCTTAGTGTTGTGCTGTAGGCTAATTAAATATATCCCTAGTCTCTCTGTGTGGTTATTTGAGGTATGTACCTAGTTAAGAAGTAACTCCTGGTTATACTAAAAATTATAAATAAATATTAAATAATAATAATCTTTCAACACACAAATGGACCTGGAATTGTAAGCCAAATAAACTCTCTGTCCCCTACTCTGCTTTTGCCCAGGGTATCTATCACTGCAATAGAAAGAAAGTTATGGCGGGGTGCTATAGATGGTCTGAGATTTCTTCAGCTGTTTACTGTGGGACATGGATAACTACAGTGTTGCTATGGTTACTGTGAGTATTATTAGTGCTTTACTAATCCATAGTAATTCATATCAGACAGACAATAGCTCAGAAAGGTTGTCCCAAAGAAATCACTGAAGTTTTGTGGAGGAGGGGGGTTGTTTGTTTGTTTGTTTGTTTGTTTTGTTAATCCTAAATAGATCCACCCTTGCTGCCTGCTGGCTTTCACTCAGTTTTCTCCTGCCTTGGAAACAGTGCCACCCACAGCAGGCTGGATCATTAACATTCAAGATACTCCCCCACAGACATGCCCACAGGCCAACATGATCTAGGCAGCCCCCCAGCTGAGGATATATTCTTGGGTGACTCTAAGTTACAGCAACTCGCTACATAGTGAATAAAACCAGTGTCCTGGGGCAAAGTACAAATTGCTTTCTAATGTAAATACACCTGGTGTATTTGACATACTGTAAATCCTAAATCTCAGATAGACCATATTCCTCAACATACAGAGATCTTATCTGTCCAAATGCAAAATATGGGTAAAAAAAAAAAAAACAGAAGGAACTTGTGCCATAGAAAACATGAAGAACATTTTCTTAGGGCATAATGCATCAAAATGTAAAGTGCTCTCTCTCTCTCTCTCTCTCTCTCTCTCTCTCTCTCTCTCTCTCTCTCTCTCTCTCTCTCTCACGCTTTGTTACCAGGTGAGGCATAGAAACGCAAGGGGATAAAAATTAAGATGTAATCTGAATAAATAAAAGAAAAAAGAAAATGATCCTTAAGTCATCAATAATTTTACATGTTGTTCTTCATCTCTGATTGAGGTTACATATCTTTTAATAACAAGGGAACTTTGGTAAATATGAGTTCTGGGAAGTGGGACAGGAGAGGCCACAGGAGCTGCCTCAGCTGCAGGGGGAGGTGTGTCCCAACAATTCCATTGACTGGGGAGCAAGATTCAAATATATCAGCTTAAGGGGGCCTGTTTTCATTCAACGTACTGTGAAGGTCTGCTAGGCACTGTCGCACAGCCTCTAAAGGATGCATTTGCTTATAACAAAAGCATGGCTTGCCAAATATAAGGATGCTCTCTCACTGCGGAAGGCTGAGCTTGAAAATCGGCCAGTTAACAATATTCAGCTTCTATTTTCCCTTCAGATATTAGCACCTCAATTTTCTTTTTTTTTATTTTTATTTTATTTTATTTTTAATTAATTTACTCATATTGCATCTCAATTGTTATCCCATCCCTTGTATCCTCCCATTCCTCCCTACACCTCAATTTTCAAACCAACAAAAAACAAAGTAGTATGTAACAATCACTTTGCCGAGATAGCAAATTTTTTTAATTACCGAGGAAGAGTGAAAATTCTATTAATGGAAATCATTTCCCCCTGAGCCTACATGGTAATTAAAGGAAGCCGAGTTCACATAATCAGAGAGCAAAAGGGAAACTCACCCCCGGGCACACTGTACCACGCGCCACCGTTGGTCGTTCCATCTACAAAGCTACTGTCATCGTCATTCTTGCGGCAGGGAGGTCGATTGGGGTCAGACATAACTGGGTTGAAAGAAGAGTACGCACGAGCCAAGCTTTGGAAAATGGCGTCGTCGGGGCAGGGGCTGTATTCGTGAGCAGTACCTAGGAAATGAATCCATTAGATGGGAGAAAGAGACAGAGAGCCAAGGGCACCCACAGCCTGCTTCCTGAAGAGTTGTTCAGTGTTGAGGCCCCGCTGACATAGCATTTGGAAAGGTGAAAGTTTTCAAACAAACACAGTTCGCTTTTAGGTTGCATGACTTTCAGCCCTAACACTAAATCTCGAGATTAGGCAGAAAGTCCTATAGGCACACGACTTTGAATGCCGCTGCCTCAGCAGCTAAGCAGGATCAGACCTGGTTAGGACTTGGGTGGCAGATGAGATCAAGTGCATGCCCTCCTTATGAACTGAAAGCCTGGTAGGAGTAGCTAATGAGGCCAAGGTAGGCTAGACCTGGGAAGACAGTAATAGTTCCATTATCAAAACCGTTTAGTTTAATAAGATGTTCATTGGTGGGTGCCTGTGACACCAGGACTTGGGAGATAGAGGCGACAGGAGCAATAGGTCAAGATCACCCTTGGCTATGTGAGTTCTAGGGCAGGTTCTAAGCCAACTTGAGCTATGTGGGACAGCCTCAAAAAAAATTCTTTAAGGAATTTTAAAATTTCAACAGTAGCAATTTTATAAGCAGTGTGAAGTGTTTACATTCAGACTGTCCAGAATTTAATTTCAAATTATTCTAAACTGTCCCTGTGTATAGTAAAGAAAAAACAAGAATGGAATTCTTTTTTCCTTTTCTTTCTTTCTTACTTTTTTTTTTTTTTTTTTTTTTTTTTTTTTTTTTTTTTTTTTTTTTTGGTTTTTCAAGACATGGTTTCTCTATGTTATCTTGACTGTCCTGGACTCTCTTTGTAGACCAGGCTGGCTTCGAACTCACAGTGATTTGCCTGCCTCTGCCTCCTAAGTGCTGTGATTAAAGGCGTGCGCCACCACACTCGGCCAAGAATGGACTTTTTGATAGCCCACATTCTTACTTATGTATTATAAAGTATGCCTGGCTACAACAGTAAACCACAGGATCTCCGACTTTCTTCAAATCTGGATTTTCAATATCTTAAAAAAAAAAAAAAAAAAAAAAAAAAAAAAAAAACCTGCCATCCTGTATTTACAAAGCTCTTACCCTTAGAAGTTCCCCGAGAAGGGATTCCAAGTAGGGATGTCTCCTTCTAGCATTGTCTAAAGCTTAACTGAAACCCATTAGAGAACAGCCAAAACACTACTTTCACCGTCCTGACATGAGCAGGAGGCGACCCAAGGGCAGAAAGGTGAGAGCGTGCGGAGTGTCAGGATCCCCGCAGCCAGGGCGACGCGTCAGAGGCTGCCGCTGTTTATAAGCCATGCTGCACACGAATCTCTCCAATGTTGGTATGCGATCCACTTCATCTGAGGTTATAGTGGCTCTCAACCTTTCTAGTGCTGCAGTGCATGTCGTAGAATCATAAAATGATTCCACTGCTACTTTGTATTCTGTGCTAGGACTTCCATTTTTCTCCCTTTCCGTCCTTAACTAAGAGTTATTTAAGCTCCTGTTTTCCTTCACCTAAAAACAAACCACCAGAAGTCACTTCTGCCATTTACCTGTCTATCGCAGTACCACATGAATACCTGAGTACGCTTGTAAATGCAAGCGTTTGTATGGGTCGGTTCCCTAATAGAATAGTACAAGTGGCGCACAGTGACGCACATCTGTTATAACCCCAGCACTTGGGAGACTGGAGCAAGGGAATTGCAAGTTCAAGGCCATCTCAGGCTGCAGAGTAAGATTTAAAGAAAACAAAACAACACAAGCAACAGCAACAGCAACAGAAAGAATAAGATATAAACCATGCTGCACCAGGCCGTAAACCACTTATAGAAGACTGGGGGGGGGGGGGGGGGGGGGGGGGGGGGGGAGTGGACTACCTACCGCTCCTCGTCTCATCATACGGGTAATTGGCCACGAGGTCTCCTCCGTGCAGATTAGCAGACAGCACAAAGGGGATGTCAATAATCCAGTGGATGACAGCCTTGGTCTCGGGGGCAAGCTGTTTCAAAGAGTGAAGATCACAGCAATCAGAAGCTGGTGATCGCCATCGGTGACGTCACAGAAAAGGCAAACAAAGTAGCAGAAACTGCTCAGAGTTCAAACGTGTTTCGGTTGACTTTAGAGGGGGAAAATGTCATCCTAGGAACGACACTCAACATGCCAGGATTTGTTATGAAAAATATTTGAACCGTGTTTATATTTCTGTAAAAGTTCCACTTTGGAGAAATGTACTTTTTTCTCTCTGTGGGTTTGATAATAATGTGCAAATCACGCTGGGACCCCTTCTCTGTCTTCCATGACCCACAAGCCTTACAAATAATCTTGAACAAATTAAGAAAAGCCTGCTGAACCACAAAACCACACTTTTCCTCCAAGGCGGTTCAAATACATGGCAGAATTTATTTCCCATTATTATTGTTTTTTTTTTTAAACAATTTTTCCAATTCCCTTCAACTACTTCAGACATTGTCTTCATGGGAGGAAATAGATCAAGTCTCAGTCGGCGCTGACCACAGAAAATCAGTTTACTTTGGAACGGCCATCTTAGACTTTAAACAGAAGCACAAATTTTAGGAATGCATGCTGTCTTTCCAGTGATTCATGATCTTTCTTGGAAGTAAATAAAAAGAAGAAATTCATAACAAAAGGATCATGAGAAAACTAATCAACTTGATTCTTTTATGTGGTGAATCTTTAATCTTAAGTTAGGAAGACCTCAAAGCTGCAGGCACCCCTGGTGAAAAAGAAAAGTCTTACTGAGACGTGATCTATCCTGCTTTTTCAGGACAGACTATCTAGTGGCAACATGGGTTGTGCCTTTGTATTTCTGTGCTGTTCACAACCAGGTCTTACACGCAACATTTTTTTTCTGAGCACTGCAGCATCCGCACTGGCTATGCAGATCCTCGTCACTGTTTCATAGAGCAGAGTCTAAGGCCAAGTGCAGACAAGTAACATCCAGGTTCATAGAGGCAAGGACTCAAACCCAGGCTATGAAGCTTAGGGACCACACTGACTTTGGATTATCAGTTGTTCGGTATGAAGTGTGTTCTGATTCCCCATAGGAAGTTCAGAACTGTGAGAAAGTGTGAGTTAGCAGAGGGCACACTTAGTGCACAAAAGGCTGCCAAAGGACATTTACTCAGGACAAGTGTGTTCTGGTGTTCCACAACACAGCAGGGTAGCTCTATATTTATAAAGACCTAGAAAAGGGCTAGAGAGACCTCTCAGAAGTCAAGAGTGCTCACTGCTCTCCCGAGGACCTAGGTTTGGTTCCCAGCACCCACACTGGGCAGCCCCCAATCACCCACAACCCCAACTTCAAAGAATCTAACCTTCTCTTCTGGATTTTGCAGACACCACATGCATGTCACACACACACACACACACACACACACACACACAAAATAAATAAATAAATAAATAAATAAATAAATAAGCGAACAAAATTTTAAAACAATAACGGAATTAGAAAAGAGAAGTTTAAGGATTCCCAATACAAAAACATTAACTAAAAGTCTAAGGAGCTGCAAATACTAATCACTCT
This sequence comes from Acomys russatus, assembly GCF_903995435.1. Classification (NCBI taxonomy): domain Eukaryota; kingdom Metazoa; phylum Chordata; class Mammalia; order Rodentia; family Muridae; genus Acomys; species Acomys russatus. Next base: position 50,721,738 of record NC_067163.1, read on the forward strand.
GACTGATCACTACACCTTTGCATACGGATGGGTGGGTCATTTAAACCACGCGTATGTAAACTTACGTGTCTATCAAAATCAAAATGAATTTTGCACTGTTTTTTTATTATTTGGGTTTTTTTATTATTTGACTCTTTGCTAATAAGTGCTAGATATAGAATATAGTAAATACGCACATGCTCAAAGAAGAAAATGTAAACGACTTCATAATTTTGCCTCTTAAACCTGCCTACTATTAATATCTTGTGCAAAATATGTCAACTTGGCTCAAGCTAAAGTCATCTGAGGGATTCTCAAATACGAAAATGCCTCCATAAGATTGGGCAGGAGGCAAGCCCATACAGCATTTTTTAAAATTAGTGATTGATAAGGATCCAGTCCATTGTGGATGGCTCCATCTCTGGCAAGGTGGTCCTGGGTTCTATTTTTAAAAACAAACTGGGAGAGTGGAGAAATGGCTCAGAGTTAGTTAAGAGCACTGGCTGCTCTTCCAGAGGTTCTGAGTTCAATTCCCAGCAACCATAGGGTGGCCCACAAGCATATATAATGAGATCTGGTGCCCTCTTGTGGTGGGCAGGCACATATGCAGGCAGGATATTGTATAAATAATAATATATAAATAAAATAAATAAATATTTTAAAATATATAAAAAATAAAAATGCAGTCTGAGCAAGCCATGAGGAGCAAGCCTCTAAGCTGCACCCCTCCATGGCCTCCACATCAGCTCCCGCCTCCAGGTTCCTGCCCTGTTTAATTCCTTCCCTGACTTCCTTTGACGATGAACAGCGATATGGAAGCATAAGCCAAATAAACCTCCACCGCCCCATCCAATTTGCTTTCATAGAGGTTTTTCATCACAGCAGTAGTAATTCTAACTAGGACCCATTTCATATGTCTCCTTTGCAGACTTTTTACAATCCATTTATAACTTTATTTTTGAGGCAGGGGTTCGCTCAGGCCAGGAATTCACCTTGTTGCTGATGGCAACATTGAACTTCTCATCCTCCTGCCTCTACTTCCCACATGCTGGGATTACAAGCATGCCAGGTTCGAGCAATGCTGGGCACCAAGCCCAAGATGTATGCATGCTAGGCAAGCATTCTGTCATCTTATGCAACGTTTACCCCTACGTAATATTTTAATGTGATCACTTACATGCGTGTTTTCTATTTCTTGCAAACAGATAATAAATAATTTTGTCAATGAATACTTTTCTAAAATGGCAGGCTCAGTGGATAAGCATGAGTGGGTGTTATTTACTGGAGCGTGAGCGGGATGCCCATTCGTCCTCACCTGAGGACCCTCCGTGAACTTTTAGAGTAGTGTGTGCAGAAATACTTTTAAAGAACACATACCAGCATGTGGGATAATAGGAATATGGGCTGCTGCTACAGTGCTTGTGTTATTTTTCTTATTTATATCTGCTTATCCTCTGTAACGGTATCGATCTCAAAATGTAAAACTTTAAAGAATCAGTTTTGGGACAAGCTCAAATATAGAACCGAACACACAAAATTCCACGCAGCTGTTAGATTTTGCGCATAAGCTCCCTTTTATTCCTATGCTATTGCTAACGTTACGCATGTTACTGTTTTCAGAAGCAGTCAAGTATGCTCCATGATTGGACAAATTAAACAGGTGTTCTCTTTAACTATATGAATGGAGTTTTTCTGCCTCACTAAACGTTGAGAGTTCCTGGGTACTATGGTTACCTGTCTAACTGATCTACTCTGTGCAGCACTCCTAAAAGCAAGACCCTGGAAAACTAGAGAACCATTTGTGACTTGTCTTCAAAGCTCCAATAACTGTGCTGGCAAGATGCCTCAGAAAGCAAAGGGGCTCCTTCCTGCTAAGCCTAATCATCTGAATTCATCTGAAGGACCCACAAGGCAGAAGGAGAGAATTGACTTCCAAAGGTTGTCCTCTGCCCTCCATGCACACACGCAAGCTCCCCTACACACACACACACACACACACACACACACACACACACACACACACGTAAACTTAATCTTTTAAAACTTCTGGACTTTTCCATTTTAAAGACTAAATATAGCTAAATGACATGTTCTATAATTAGATGGCTTTGGCATTTAAAATTAGTTAAAGCTGTATTTATTCAGATTCCTTTACAACTCCATCCATTAAGGAAAATCATAACACTAATAAATTATCAGATGTATTTTAAGCCCTGGCGTTTTCAAGCAATTCAGGCCAAGGCTCACATGCTGAACTCAAGTAATGACAGAGGCAGCCAGGCTGAGAGGCTCAGGGCCAGATGAGAGATGACTTAAGAGAAGAACCTTGGGGAAGCAGGAGATGATATTTTTATTCCCAGAGTCTGAAGAATGAGGAGAATATTGGTCCCTAGTGATGTCTCTCAGAAACATGGCAACATCTGTAGGGCTTCCTGTGGGAATGGGATATTTTTTTCCTGCCATCTGACTGTCATGCACATACCCCCAAATCTGTATCGAAAGAACTCTGCTTCCCTAAACCATGATTTCTGACATACAAAACAAAATAAGCCTTGAAAAATGTCCTCTTTGAGAGGTAAAAATGCTATGTTGAAAAATGGGAACTTGAAAACGAGGACTGTATAAGAGCATTAATGAAATGCTTGCTCTGAGTCTAAGTGTTGAGTCATTCTTAGTGTCAAAAATTTTTTTAAAAAGGAGGGATCCAGACATAGGCAGTATGTGTATTAGTTACTTTTTACTACTGTGAATACACACCACTACCAAGGCAACTTACCGAAGAAAGAGTTTATTCATCTCTTATAGTTTCAGAGGCTTAAAGTCCCTGAGCAACATGGCAGTGTACACAGCAGGAGGAAAGCATGGCACCAGCAAGACCACACCTCCTAATCCCCTAACAGTTGCACCAACTGAGGACGAAGCATTCAAATTCTTATTCGAACCACTAAAGGTTTACTATAACAAGTAAATCTCACTTATATCTCAGGTAATGAATTAAAATAAAATTATTACATCATTTTCCTTAATATAAAAATGGCATTGGGATTTTTTTTTTTTAATGAAAGCTCTCATTTTACCAGTGCATAAGCATATCTTTTTTAAGAGTTATTTTTATTTGTAACTATGTGTACCCAACGTTATGTGCACATGAGTGCAGGTGCCTGTGGAGGCCAGAAGAGGGCATCATATCCCATGGAGATGGTGTCACAGTGATTATGACTTGTCCAACGTAGATGTTAGGAACCAAACTCAGGTCTTCTGTAAGAGCAGTAAGTGCTCTTGACCGCTGAGCCATCTTCGCAGGCCCCACTGGCATATCTTAATGAGATTGCTCAAAGCAAGATAATACAAGCATCATATAGCAACCATGGTACAGGTTTAACCAGAGAAGACAGCCATACTGGCTTGAAACAATCTCACCTGCACCAAGTTTTCAGTCAAAGGTCCTGTAAACAAGAGAATCTCATAGTTCTCCTATGAATGGACAACAAGAAGTCTTTTTCCTCATTTCCTAGAGTTAACAAAGACATCTTAATGTATGCGTTGGAGAACATTTTGGGGAAAATATCAGAGCCCCGCCTCCATAGATTCCTTTGGGTCTTCCTCCTTACAGTTATTATGCTAAGAAGCTTGTTAAACTGAGAAACGAACCCAATTTTATAAAAATAACTTTAGCAAATGTATTCACATAACACAAGGAAAGTGAACAGGAGCAGTCTCAGAAAGCAAAAGCACACACAGAGGAAGTGACTCAGTGTGAAAAGGAAGAGGATTCAGAACAGTTGCAACAGCAGCCAATATAAAGACTGTATCATTAGCAAACGGTACATCCTGGGGTACGACTAGAGTAGATGGACCACCAGAGCCTGGTTAAGGAGAAAGTCAGCCAGCAGCCTCAGCATCCACAGGGCATCTCAGGGGTCCTGGAGCTATAATGCCATTATAAGATTCTACTTTCTAAAGTATCACTAAGTCCAGAAGTAACTGATGCAACAGAGCAGACAAAGTAGCCCTTGGGGATAGAGGTAGGAGGATTTCAAAGGCAAGGCCAGCCTGGGCTACATAGCAAGACCCTATCTCCAAAAACTGAAATACATGCATGTATGCATGCATACATACATACATACACACACACACACACATACATACATACAAGAGGGAACAGGAGACAGTGGGCTGAACTAAGCCAGGGAATGAGATGGGAACAGATGGGCTCAGGAGGCCAAATCACTGAGAAATTAGAGCTAATTGCTGGTGGGCAGGGACAAAACTCGAAAAAGTCAAAGAGCTTGATTATAGGGATAAAAGAAACAAAAGCCTTCGCGGGGAAAATACTTGTTTCTAGATAAGCTGAACTTGAGGCCCTAGGCACCACCTGATAAGGGGACCCAGTGAAAATGTGACAGAGGGAAACAGAAGTTCCCTGGAGGTCTAAAAGGAAATAGAGATGCAGACCTTGTGGGGAACCAGATGGGAACAATCCAGGCAAGGGTTTCACTAAGTCCTGGGACATAGGTAAGGAAAAGGTGGGACCCACAGGAGGGATGGGTCTCATCCAAGAGAGAGGAGTGGAAAAACTCAGAAGATTTGAGGGGCAATAGAACAGGTAGGTGACGCGGAATTCCACAGGAGAAAATTTAGAAAAAAGGGGCAAAGATCAACAGCGTGGAGTCCCAAAGGACTCCAAGATCAGATGAATAAACTAGCTTCCTCCAGCCAAGACTTGCCACTGTGTTCTCTATTTTCTCATCGCCGTCCTTTATCCTCAGCCCTCAAAAGCAAGCTAAGTCCCAGCCTCCAGCCCCTCCAGCCTTGGCCCTGAGAGTCATATGTAACTGCTCCACTCAAGATTTATGTCACCCCAAAGCCAGGCGGTGGTGGCGCTTGCCTTTAAGCCCAGAACTCGGGAGGCAGAGGCAGACAGATCTCTTAAGTTCGATGCCAGCTTGGACTGCAGAGTGAGTTCCAGGACAGCCAAGGCTACACAGAGAAGCGTTGTCTCGAAAACAAACAAAAAAGCATCATGCCACTCTTGTGTCATTCATTGTAACGGGGATATTGGGACATACTTCCAGGGGCCACAGGGCAGACCTCTGGAAAGCTAGGCACGTGTTACCTTTGCATTTTGATCCACAATTTTCTTTAGATTCTTCAGCAGGTGGTTGTTGGGACCGCCTTCTTTCTCATTAACATACACGATTCTATCCAGGTCTGGGAAGTTACGATTTAAATCTATTCCTTGGGCATTGCTGCGGCCCACAAACCAGTCCTTCAGCTCACCGGGCTAAGAAAGATAAGAAGCCGCCATTAGGGTTTTGTACTGGCGATACCTACTTAATGCCTCCATCATAGCTCTCAAAAATAATCTGAGATTATCTATTACAGTGTTCTCCCATACTGCTCTGCTCGCTATTTTATTAACATACTCATGAAAGTAGCCAATTTAAAATATTTGTTACAAGCATTTTGAAAAAAAAAGTATTTTAATGAATGATTTTTTAATTAATAATTTTATGTAAGAGATGTTTACCAGATTTCAATACAAACTCACTGATCGTAGGTGACCTATTTAAAACCACACAATCAACAATTAGAATTAATTAAAATTGTCTCTGTGAATCACAGCAGTCTTGAATTTTAAATATACAAAAAAATAATCCTTAGAACTTAAGATGAATTGGACATGAGTCTCTTATGTGTTAATAACGAGTATGCTTCCTACAGTCTTTAAAAACATGCATTCTGTTCCAAAAACCTAGAAGAAAATATTCTTTCTTTATAGCAAAAAAGGACCAGCATAACAGGAAATGAATATGTTCATAATTCTTAATAGTTATATGACATGTATCAAAATTTTACATCTTATACAATAAATAGGATATGCAGCTATAATGTCCCCCAATCTTATCCAATCAAAGTGGGAGGCCACATATCTTGTCTTGAAAAGGCACTAGTGCCAGATATAGTGGTGCATGCCTTTAATCCCAGCACTGAAGAAGCAGGAGAATCTCTGTGAGTTCAAGGCCAGCCTGGTCTACCAGGCAGGTTCCAGTCCACTGGGGTACATAGTAAAACCCTGTCTCAAAAAGAAAGCCATTAGTTTTTAGCTTGACACTTAAAGTGTATAAAAATAATTTGTATTGTAAAGGTGAGAATCTGTTTGCTTTGGGGGGGGAGTCTGGAGTTTTGGGGGGGGGGGGCGAGGGGAGGGAATCTTTACTGATCTTTCATGAAACCTGCAATTAAACCTCTGTAAAATAGTGATCTAATCGCAAGTCATTCTCTCTTCTTTCCAGCAGAGAGCGCTATGACACCAATTCATCCAGCTACAGCATGGCACTAGGCATTGCTAACAGTGCTCTCACTCTTCCTGGTGCTGTGGCCCTTTAATACAATTTCTCATGTGATAGTGACCCCAAACCATAAAAGTATTTGGGTTGCTGCTCCACAACTGTAATCTTGTTACTGTTATAAATCATATTGTAAATATCTGTGTTTTCCAATGGTATTAGATGACCCCTGTGAAAGGGTAAGTTCATCTCCAGAGGGCCACGGCCCACAGGTTGAGAACCACTGCCGTAGGAGCAAATTTGCCTAGTTACAATCACATGTAAATAAATGTTATTTATTTAACAGTCCGGCTAAACACCGTTAAATTATTAGCTTATTTACAAATTTTCTCATTAACGCTTCCACTGAAGAAATTCTCACGGTTTACATTCTAAACTTTTTTTTTTTTTTTTCTTACCAGCAAGTTGCGCTATGTCTCTCTCATACTCTCTCTGGTCCCTAAGCAGTGAGACGGCGTCATGGATAGGCGAGCACACACATAGTAACACATCAGAACTATGAAGACAGCCGGCCACCCACCCTGCAGGGCACTCACCTGAGATGCTGCTTTCTCAAAGCCGTCAGGGTTCAAGGAGGGCATAATATGAATTCGGGTGCTATGGATCAGGTTGACAATCGTCTCGTTCCCTTTCTGGTACTCGTTACACAGGTACTGGGCCAAGAAGATGAGCAGTTCTCGTCCAACCGCCTCATTGCCATGCATGTTCCCAATGTATTTAAATTCAGGCTCACCTAAAAGACCAAAAACACACGGTAAAGAGATATTTTCTGTGTCAACAAAGAGAAGGCGAGTGACACGCGCATCCTGTGTTGATTTTTTTTTTTTTTTTGAAACAATTGTCACAAACCTAGACAGAAGTGGGGAGTGGGGAATGTAATTCAGAAATGCTTCCACATGACTGGCCTTTAGAAAAATCTATAGGGCATTTTCTTAATTAAAGATTGATATAGGAGAGACCAGATCACTGGGAGCTGTGTCACCCCTGCCAAGTTGGTCCTTTGTAGTACAAAAACAAGAACAGGCTGAGCAAGCCATGGAGTGCAAGCCAAGCCAGTAAGCAGCCCATGTCCACGGCGTCCTTTTTAGTGCCTGCCTCCACGTTCCTGTCTTGAGTTCCTCCCCTGACGTCCTTTGATGATGGACTCTAATAAGATAGTACAAGCTAAATAAACCACCCTGCCCCGAGTCACTTTTGGCTGTGATCTTTATTATGCCGATAGAAAAGAAACTAAGGCAACTGCCCAAAACATGTATTACGTATCTATTAATTTTTCATGAATGACCAACAGCTTCTTTCCCCTCTAGACAGGAAGTCTGTGGAATCTGCCTGGATGTGTTAGAGCTATGCAAGTACCCTATGGCTCCATCTTTTCAGTCCTCTCTCCCTGCTGACTACCTCTTGCAAAATTGTGTCCACACACAGTTCAGGTATGAAGGTCTGGGACCCAGTGTGACCACATTAGGGAACAGAGTCATCAAGGAAGTAATTACGGTTCATTTCAGACCCAAGATCCTTGCTAAATAAGACCTGTTGTCCTTGTAGGAAGGAAAGATTCCTGACCTCTCTCTCCTAAAGATGCCTGACCTCTCTCTCCTCACCAGGAAAGACCTTACCGGCATGAACACAATAAAGAGGTATCCGCGTGTGTGCCAGGAATAGGCCTAATCACAAACCAAGTAGTAGGATCTTAGGTTTCTAGCCTTCAAAACTCATGGAGGGAGGGGCCTCTGTTGTGTAAGCTGCCACCACCAGGGTGAAGGGACTCTAGATGGCTCACAAACATGGCGACAACCTGTATGGGATCAAAGCCTGTAACCAGTTCTTAGTGGCCGACCGTCTGTAAGTCATCTCAGCTCATTTCCTTTGCTTCCCCATCTTAAAAACAGAGAAAACCAGTTTTACCTTGTAGAGAAGACAAGAAATAATGGCTGCAAAGCCTTAGACCTGCATCTGGAGACAGCAATTGCAATAAACTTGCTGTCACTATTCCTAACAATATTAATATTACCACTACATTACCTGGCCACGGTGAGATGCCTTGTCAGACATAACCTAATTTATTCTTTGTAACTAATTACCCAGTATAATATGGGAGACAGATATTTCTGGTATTGTGATGGCACAAAGGAAGCCCAAAGAGAGAAAGTATTGCTGAGAGGCTTGGAAGTGGAATGCAGTTGCCCATTTCTGCTGTTCTCTGTTGCATTCTGGAAGAAGTCGTGATATTGTAGGGCGTGGCGGCCAAATGGTCTTCCCTAATCCTGCCCTTCTGCTCCTTTCTGCAGCATCTGCCTCAGTTGCTGCAGTGGAAAAGATGTGCCCACTTACAAAATCATGAGCGCTTCTCCTATGGGTATTAAAGAGACAGACACTCTGTGTGTGTGTGTGTGTGTGTGTGTGTGTGTGTGTGTGTGTGTGTGTGTGTGTCTACCTGTGTCTACCTCTGTCTCCCTCTCTCCCTCCCTCCCTCCCTTCCACCCTTCTTCCCTTCCTCCTTCAAATGTATTAATGAAATTCTAGAGCTTCTGCCTGCAGTGGCTGCTCACCATGCAAGCCTGTTCTTGAGTGTCCTTGTGTGTTCCCCTGAGTTCATGCTAATCTTAATCTAAGGATCAGGTGGGAAGTGGGTCAGTGCTATTTATATCCAACTCATTTTGTTTTCCTTTGAGGAAGAGTCTCTAAACTACCTGCAAGCGACTGGTCTATGGGCTTGGGAGGAGATAAGAGTGATGAGAGATATTCCCTTCATTTCTGGCCTTTAAGTCACCTCTGTTTGTCTATCTGTGTAAAGCATTCACTTGACACCTTCCCTTACGGTGTGTAGCATCTGTTCTTGACACCTTCCCTTACTGTGTGTAACATCTGGTTGGGGCACGAGAGACATTTCCAGAGAGAGAGACAGGGGAGAAAAATAACAGAGAGTAGAGAATGGAGAGAGATGAGAAGGAAAGAGAGAGAAGAAGAGAAACCAGGACGAAAGGAGAGAGGTGAGAGAATCAAAATCAGAAGGTAGAAAGAGAGGTGAGAAAGAAGATGGAGAGTGGGGGAATAAATAATAAAGACAGACAAGGACGGTATAGAGACAGAAGGAGATGGAGAGAGGAGAGAGAACTAGGGGAGAGATGGGAAAGGGCAAATGATAACGGATGCAAGCAAATGAAAGGATGAGAAGCCATTTCACAGATGCAGGAATAAACTATGTGGCACCCTGGTCCTCCCACAGCACTGTCTAATGCCTTGAATCATTGCAAAGTGTGAGCTTGCCTCGTGTCTCAGAGAGAAAGAGTGACTACAGTGAATCTTTTTTAATTAGCTCTGAGTTTTTTTTTTTTTAATCACTTAAAAGAAGAATATTAAGTTCACGTCACTTAGCCAAATTGGCCCCATATGCTTCAGCCGGGCAGTTTGTTTTGCATTTTAACACAATGCTTTGAGGTTGAGCACACTCTCTTCCGGTGTGTTACAGATGTCACCCTTCCCTACTCCACACTGGCTTGTTCCCTATTCCACACTGGCTTGTTGCCTATTCCACACTTGCTTGCAACTCCTGATTTCTTGGTCAACAAAAAATTTTTTTCACTATTGTTTCTGGTTTTCCCCTGTGCAGGAAATTCCTCTCACAGCCAGTCTCCACCAAAATGTCTATTATATTTATGGGCAGATTTAAAAAAAAAAATCTTTGTGTCAATATAAGACAATGTGTGTCATTATAATGAAGAAACCAATATGTTCATTATAATAAAAATCAAGGTAATTGTGACAGCACAAGAAAAGTCACCCCTGACCTCAGAGACAAATGGAACCACTGCCCTATGATGAACCACTCCAGAATATGAAAAGCTGAATTCTTTTCAGCACGCCTACATGACTTATGAGATGGAGTGGGGCCACAGTGCTTAAATATAACGTTTGCTGGATTGCATATAAATCTAATCATAGAAGAGGCTACAGGGAACGCAGAAGCAAGTCAAACAGCAAATCGAAACTCCCTACACTCGAGGAATGAGCGGTTTGAGGATAAAGGAATGTTGGATCCATCATGAGTGTGTTTCAAGATTTCAAACCACACTATTCCCCTCACTGCTTGGGCCTCTTCCCAGCTCTTATCTCACCTATAGCCAGAGTGAACCTTTTTGTTAGAAAATAATTTTTCAGTATTATTGCGGTACATACATCCATCCGTGACTGGTGTGTGAGGGCCACAGCAAAAGTGTGGGTGTTAAAGGACGGCTCTATGGAGCCAGCTCTCTCCTCCCACCTTTACACGGGTCCAGGGATTGAACTCAGATCATCAAGTCTGTGAAGCGAATGTTTCCCCTCCTGGGACGTCTTGCTGGACTCAAGATATTTTTTACAATTACAAATCTCTTCAAATCCCATCAATAACTACCCATTTTCTCCTAGTAGACAGACCAAAGTTCTCTGTGTGACCTAGCTGTGACCCCAGCACTCACAGACGCCTCATCCTTTCTCTTCCAGTGGTGCTCCCTACAGCCAACGTGCTGTACTTAATGCTAGTACGATCAAATAGCACCAAAAACCAATGTCCCAGCAATGTTAGTACCTCAGTTGGAGTTGATATATTCATCCCTGTGATTTGCTTCCCTCCCCTCCCACGCTAAGTCTGCAAGTGCTGTCAGAGGTGAAACGGCATTCACGCAAACACATCAGCAGGTCAGCCATACAAAGCAGGGAGCCTATAATATGAAAAGAGTGTAATAAGTAGTAATCCAGAGAAATCTTGAGGAACCGGTAAGTTAAACATCTTGCTTTAAAACTCATCTCCCTGACAATTGAGTTGTAATCTGAATAAATTAATAAAATTTAGAAAAAAAAAATCTCCCTAGCACCGTGGAAAACTGAAGGGAACTTGATGCATCCTGAAGGAAGCCTGCATCCCATGTCAGATGTTTACAACCCTCTGTGGCTTGCAACTTCCCCAAGCTGGAATGGAAATTCCTCTTTGGAAATGGAGGCAGCAGGGTTGCAAACAGCAGCTTGACCGCCCAGGAAGGAGATTAATCTCCAAGGTCACCACAGACCTTGCCAGGCAAAAGCTCTCGAATCCCTATTTTTGCTGTAGAGGCTAACCAACAGATTCTGAAGAAACTGCCTTCAGAACGCTTAATCCAAAAATAGAGATTCAGTTGAAGGTTTCGGAAATGAATGGTCCTCTCGGTGCCAGCACGTCTTCGGTTTATCTGGGGCATGAGGGAAATCCAGCGACAGGTGGTGGCATCTGTCATCCTGTTTACAGTGTATACAAAGGAAGAACAAGTCCCTGGTTCTCCAGGGCTGAAGCTCCCAGGTGCGTCACTCCTTGTCGTTGTAATTGGTGATGCACACGCAGCCATATGGGCTCACTTACCCCTCTCCTAGCAACTAGACAGCAAAGGGCATCATGAAGCTCAATTCTCTGACGTCTTGGGGATAAATGGCGCGCAGTCATCTGCTTTTCCCCCTTCACCATCCAATTCATTTCCCTCGTTACATAGTAAGCCCCAAGTTCCAGGTTTGACAACTGACGATTAGGAAAAGAGCCGGTAGATTGCACGGGGGTTCTCAGAAAGCATCCCTTCCCTACTCCATCAATTTCCACAATTTTTTAAAAAGCTATTAGCATTGCATTTTCTTCATAGGGCAATATTCCTCAATCAAGAGGTTATTAAAAGGCAGAGGACCCTATGTAATATAACTGGACCCGTTTTGTTTGGTTTTTTTAATTGTTATTGTTTGCTGTTGTTGTTGCTTTGTTTGTTTGTTTTACCTTTTTTTTTTTTTTTTTTTTGGTCATCTGTAACATGAAATAACAAATCCTCCTGATTGGATTTACATTCTCATTTTAAAAAATAAGAGCCACAAAGGTTTTTGGGTTGGGTTTTGTTTTTACTGTTTTTGTTTTTGTTTTTTTTAAGATAGGCTCTTGTGACCTGATAGGCTGTGATCATATGGTGAGGGAGGAGGTCCCCTTCTCTCAGAGGTCTAGGGGAGGGGAATAGGGTGAAAGAGGGAGGGGGGGAATGGGAAGATACAAGTGAGCAGACAAAAATCAGAATGTAATCTGAATAAATTATTAAAAAAAAAAAACAAAGATAGGCACTTGCTAAGTAGTGCAGGCTGGCCCCACACTCAGAGGCTCCTGCCACAGCCTCCTCAGTACTTGGATTGTAACAGGTGGATGGGACCACACCTGGCAAGAGCCACAGTTTCAATAAAGGCCAAAATGGCTTCATAAATCCAGAGCAAGAGCAGCAAAAGGTGTTAAACCTGTCCCTGAATTTGCTGATGCTATGTGTTAGTAGAACTTGAAATAAATACATCCAAAAATACAATTTAAAGACATTTTTATTGCCACATAAGTAAAATGTTGCTATTTTACACCTGAGAGACATACCTACTAGTCTCAACATGCAGATGGTGTTTGAAGCAGGAGGCAAGCTGACATTGATCTCAGATGTAGAGGACATTTATACTGTGGAATGACCTTAGGGACTTTAAAGAGAGGTTCAGAAGCCCAAGAGGCTAGTCTAAAAGAAACAGTCCATGGGGCCAGCAAGATGTCTCATCTGGTAAAGGTCCTTAATGTTGATCCTCAGTATCTGAGTTTTATCCTCCATATATATATATATACATATATTTAAATTCAGTACATATACACATTTAAAGTAAATAAATAAAATTGTATCTAAAAGTGTTTTAAGGAAAATGGCCAACTGAAAGATAAATATGAGAACAATATTATCTGCAATATTTCCTACAAAAAAAGAAAGATGGAAGGAAGGAAGATTGGTAACTTTTAGTCCCTAAAGCCCTTCCCTTCTTAGAAATACAAACAGGCTGACTGGCAATTGTGTGCAGTGTTGGTTAGGGAGCTTAAAGAGCCACGGCATGAGGAAAAATAACTGTTGGGAAATGAGACGCTGAATGTTAAAGTTGGAAGTAAGTGGTGAAATTCCACACCAATATGTGCTTGGGGACTACAGGGAGGGTAAAGGGAAGACCAAGCTGTGTATAGTAATGGAGTCCCTGCCTCTGTGACCTCCTCCACACTCATATCACCTGGACTTCAGGGAATTTGTAACACAGAGCAAAGACCATGCAAATAACTGTGGAGTGCAGCAGCTTTGGGGACAGAAACCAGAAATGGTCTGCATGTGGTCAGTTCATGTGAGTCTTTTAAATACATTGGAAGCGTAGAGAGATGGCTCAGTGGCTCAGAGCACGTGGCGCTCAACTGTCTGTACAGCCTGCTCCAGGGGATTGGATACCTCTGACCCCTATGGACACCTATAAGCACATGGTATGCACACATACTTAAAGATAACGAAATAAATCTTTTTTTAAAAAAAAATAATAAAATTCAAATATAAGAATTTGATACAGAATTGACAGAATGTGCAAATAAAGAACTATAGAATATATTACTCCGGAGTGCTGACTCTGTGTGTGTGTGTGTGTGTGTGTGTCTGTGTGTATGTGTGTGTGTGTGTGTGTGTGTGTGTGTGTGTGTGTGTCTGTGTGTCTGTGTGTATTCAATCCACTAGTATATCACCCTTAGAATTGGTGATAATTTCAAAGTAAATATTCCAAGTACATATATTTCACTAAATATACTGCTGAATAGTACACATCCATTTCTCAAGAGCAAAGCCTGTAATAGCAACTCAATCAATCATTAAGCTGACCTGGCTCACGAGCTGCTTGCAGGTACTGGAGCACCGGAATAGATGGGCCCTTCAGCCAGTGAGCTGCCTCCCCTGGCTGGTAAGCATGGCATAAGTCCATCAGCAGACTGCTTCCATTTACATGACAATCTACACTGTTGCAGCTATAAATCATCCTGGGGGAGCTGAGCCCTGCCAGTAGGTTTACAGGAACATCAGTAAGGCTCATTGATTGGCTTTTAGCTTAGCACAGTGTTAGCAGGCTTTTTTAATTTAATGCTGAGCATATTTCTGATGGAAATTCAAAACTCCAGGGGTCAGGTAAACAACGGAAGAAGTGAATTTACTCATAAAAATAGATCTTTCGGGGCTGGAGTGATGGCTCAGTGGTTAAGAGCACTGCCTGCTTTTCCAAAGGACTCAGGTTCAATTCCCAGCACCCACATGGCAGCTCACAACTGTCTGTAGCTCCAAGACCTGACACCCCTACACTAACACATGCACATAAATTAAAATTAAATAAAATATTTTAAAAAATAGATCCTTCTTCTATACAATAAATGATGGAAAAGGAAAGAAGGAAAAGAAGTATTTAAAAAGTAAAAAAAAAAAAAAAAAACTATTGCAAAAAAAATTTACAGACCTAGAAAGCATTATAGCCTCTCCATTTGTTTCTTACCTCCTTTAAAATCATATTGAAAAAAAAAAAAAACTCAATTAATTTAACATTTTACTTAATCTGATTGTTTAAATGTCCAGTGAAAGCAGAATATGTTTCACAACTTTTTTTAAAGAACAGATATAGATGGTTTCTTTAAAGACTTAGTTGATATTTTCAATTGTATACAGGCGGGGCTTTGCGCCTGTGGGGGTAGGTGTGTGCAGATGAGTGCAAGTGTCTCTGAGGTCCAGAAGAGGACACTGGATGCCCTGGAACTGGAGTTCCAGGTGGCTCTGGGCTGCCCAGTGCAGAAAAGTGAACCCAGGTTCTCAGAAAAATGCAATATTCGCTACTAACTGTTGAGCCATGTCTCCAGCCCCAAAATGGTTTTTGGAAATGTTAATTATGTGCTAGATATTAACATTACTTCATAACTCTCTTACATGTAACATCTACCATGTTTCTAGTTAGATCCTCACTGGACAAAGGAAGATGTCATTTGGCATCTTCACAGAAGACGCCGGGGAGTCATTACACCTCCATGCGCAGTGGAGTGCTGGTGCGTGTTTACCAACCAGCCAGACGTGCAACGTTGTCTGTTCGTGTTGTGGAAATACTTCCACCCCTGGTTGGCTTGTAACTGTCAAAGCGAGGTCATTTCACAGGAGGAGGAGGAGGAGGAGGAGGAGGAGGAGGAGGAAGAGGAGAACAAAAATCTTGAAAACTGAAAATAGGCTCTCACAAGTGTACTTTAATATACCTCTGCATATGCAGCGCAATAATTTGGGATAAATGCCTTCCCATTGTTCTATTCGGTCTCCACCAGATGAAATTGAAACCTAAGACATCTGAAATTTTTCAGACATGTCACGAGAAATATGAACAGACCTACCTCATAGGCTTCATTCCATTCCACATTGGAAGGGCTGGGGCTGCAATTGAATGGAAGAGCACTTACCTAGCATGCAACAGGCCCTGGCTTTGATCTCTAATACTTTTCAAAATTATATTATCAAGCGGGAAAAACTCAAGAGACGTTATTTTGGTTTTGTTTTATTAATTATAGATATGACTTCAAGAACATTGAGGCATTATCAATTCAGTGTAAAGAAAGGTACAAGCCTAGGAAATGTGTTTTTGGTTTTGACTAAGTTCATTATTCCAACAATTACTGCTTCACCACAATATGCTACCCTTTGCCCAAATATTAGCTACAAGAAATCATGGAAAACATTTTATTCTAACTATTAAGAGCAAAAGCCAACCTGTAAGCCACATCTGCTCAAGGACCAGGTAACTCCCTGGAATGCTGGGAGTTGTAGTTCTTGGAAAATAACAAAGCCACATGGGATGGCCCGGTGGTTCTGCCCCAACACAGGACTCTTAGCCGCTCCCTGGAACCAGACAAGAATCCATCCTGGTCAGTATTTAATTAAAGCTTGCTTCTTATTTGACTCAGAATTATGGATCTGGTTTTTCTCTTGCGAATCTCGGGACTAACATAATCAGTTAAGATTTTTTAAATATGTGCCTGCAGTAGTGGTCTCCAAAATCCCTTAGAAGCCAAAACTCAGACTTTCTCAAGAATAGAGTGACCAGAAGCTTTCATGTGCAAGTCAGGTACAATGTGAGTTGTTTCAGTGGCAAACTCTGACTGGAAACCTTTCTGCAGATAGCTGACTCACAGAAAGACCAGGTGTCCTTTAAGAACCGTGGCAGTCAGTGACAATGCCAAGCACTCATCCGAATACCCATGTGAACTGATTTGCTAAGAAGCCTTCTGGGTCTTGGCACATCTTTTAAAACTCTCAATTCCTAGCCGGTTCAGACGACCCTCTCGGAGGATTGCTGCCCCTGGTCAATGTTCTTAGCAAAGCAAATAGATAAAATGGAAAAATAAATTTATCTAAGAGCCTAAGAAAAAACTAAATTAAACAAACTGGCTTTAGAAAATAAGGGAGACCCTCTCTTCTTTAAATTTTACTTTTAAGTTAGTTTACGAAGTAATGGGTTTCTATAAGGTTTTTTTTTTCATGCATCCTTAGTTTAGTTAACCCAGTCCCATGGTTCTTGTACCTGTACCTAACACACACACACACACACACACACACACACACACACACACACACACACACACACACACTTGTCCTGCACTAAACCTTCGACCCACAAAATTATATAACTGGTTGATGTCCTGAGAATAAGTATTGCTTGAGTGCTCATCCCTAAATGAGACACTTGTATCAACCCTGACCCCTGAGGCTTGTGATAGCACATAGGAGCAAGAGGATGTGGAGGAAAGTTGTAAATACTGCCTTCCAGGCATAACATGGCCATATGGTCATTTTACTCAGGAACTCATTGCAATGATGCTTACCTACCCAATATCAAGCCAATAAGATCCATCAATATTCCAATAGGCAGCAATTAAATGGGCTTAGTGGCAGGAGAAAAGTCGAGAAGGCATAAAGGCTGGAGGTAGAGGTGTTAAAAGGTGTCTAAGGGGAATAAGAAACAGGACTCTCGGAGATAGAGATGGGCAATGCATGCATAGATGGGGGAGGGGGGAAAATGTATGCATAGATGGAATTATCAAATAATAAAGGTTTTTAAAAGAGGAGAAGTCACTGTTTCTAAACATTTGCTTCCTCTGGTTACCCCAACCGATGTTTATTTAGCACTTGCAAGAACTAAAGCAGATTTTTAAAAAAATAATTATTTATTTTATATGCATTGGTGTTTTGCCTGCGTGTTTGTCTGTGTGAGAGTGGCAGCTCTCAGAGTCGTAACTCTAAGACAGTTGTAAGCTGCCATGTGGGTGCTGAGAATTGAACCTGGGTCCTCTGGAAGAGCAGTCAGTGCTCTTAACCACTGAGCCATCTCTCCAGCCCCCTAAAGCAGATTTAAACATTCATCCTATGTATACCAGATGCAGGAACTATGTTTTTCATTAACACCTCATACAAAAACAAAAACAAAAGCAAACCAAACAAAACAAAACTTAGCAGCCATCCTAAGATGCAAGGAAGATTGTAGTTCCTATTTGTGTGGGCATCCAGGCCACAATAGACTCTGCTTCTATGCGATCTGGATCCTCTCTCTCTTCCTTCTCCTCCTCCTCCTCCTCCTCCTCCTCCTCCTCCTCCTCCTCCTCCTCCTTCATTCTCCCTCTTCCTCTCTCTGTCTCTTCTTATATAAAGCATAGTTTAAAAAAAAAAAAAACAAAACATCCCCACTCAGGGCTGGAGAGATGGCCAGATTGCTGTAGAGATCATGTTCAGTTCCCAGCATGCAACTCTGTTAGGGACACACGGATGGATGGCATTTGTGGATATGATTCGGGTCTTTGCTTATCATCTCACTGACGTGTTTTTTGTGACTTTGTACTTCTGTTTTGGAAAATCATGAGGATTTACTTCATGCTTGAAATGAGAAGCTTGGGCGGGCGACACCATTAAGATTCTGCAGACTGAAGGTTCTTCATGTTTTTGAAGGTTGTTATGTGGTAAAGGATTTGATTCATTCCACAGGGTCACAGAGGACAAAGCTAGAATCAGTAACTAGGAGGTTCAGAGACAGCAGTCAGACAGCTGAAGAACAAACTTCCTTTCAGTTAGAGCAATTGGAAGGCAGAGAGAATGCTGGGAGGTGATTAATTCCCAAAGAGACAGAAAGGTCTCTAGGAAACCTGTTTTTGGACTTTGGATTAAATGCTGTTTTAGAGTCTATAAGAGCACTTTCTAAATCCTCTGTTTGAATAACTATTGGTAGTCAAGCTTCTAATAGTGTCCTTTCCCAAGCATGGCTGTCTGTAGATACTGTTGATAAATTTGATGGTTCCCCCAGAACAAAGAGAAAGCTATAGGTCAGTATAATGAATTAAGATGTGGCTCTGAAATGCAGTGGAAAAACACTAGTCCATTTCCACTCGTCGCCTCTCTTTATGCCCATGAATGAACAGCTCATCCGCTAAAAGAGTACAGACAGGAGGATGAGTAAAACTGATGTCATCAGCACCTACGTGGGAGGGAAACAGTCCTGACAGACAGTGATAAACCAAAAAAAAAAAAAAAAAATGTTGTATTTGCTGATAACCTGATGAAGAGGAAGTAGTGTAAAAGCTTGTCTGAACTACTTCTCAAATGATCCTCAGAAATGATTCTCCCCCCCCACCACGCCCAGCCCCCGCCCCGCCGGCCCCAAGAAGAAGATAACAAAGAAGTCAAATTGTCAAAATTTTTTCAGGATGTAACTTTCCCAACATTACAACTAAAACCTCAAACAACTAAAACTCAAACATCTCCATGGCTCCAGAAGCAATAGGAAACGCGGTGAATTTGTTTAAACCACTAAAGGACTACTGAGTATGAGGCTACACACTAGTGATGCAGCTTGTGGGAGATCAAGGCAATAGGATCGGCAGCAAGGCCAGCCTACATTGCACACTGAGACCATGAGTTAAGTGGAGATGGGTAGGCAAAAATCTAATGGAGTTTTCGGGGTCACAGTGTATATGTGACTACTGACTGGTAAGGACTATCCCTTGGGAAGGCTGAATCTACTGCCACTTCTCCTCAGGCAATCATTCCCTACCATGGCAGGTCATTCCACACAAAACATCCTCATCTGAACTTAAGTTCAAAGTTAAAACTGTGCTGACAGTGCTCAGCTAAAATTGTCTGTGCATATTGTCACACGTACAGATTTCCCAGCTCCACACCTGAAGAAGACCATTCTTGAGAAGGTCTGAGAAGGAGCCTGAGCACCAACACTCTATAAAGGCTGTAGTGGTGGTCATGATGGCTGCCAAGGTTGAGAAGGGATGACTTGGGAATTGACACTTGAAAAGTGCATGGATGAATGAGAGCTTCCAAGATGGCAGCTGGCAAGTGGGAATTTCAGCATCTGAGGCTCACTGGGAAGAAGGCTAAGGAAGGCGATGGTCACTGTTCAGAAATTTTGATTTGAACAAAACCACAAATCCCCTCATATTTGTTTCTCCAAAGTTGTAGTATATGAAGATTTTTACATTTTAAAGAAATGTATTATTCAAGATGTTTACATGGTAGGATGAACGGAAAGCCATCACCACCATCCATAAATTTCCACATGAGTGCATTTTTTTACATGCCTGTTTTCTGATCCTCTTCTATGCCATCTCTGACCATAAAGATGAGCAAAATATTGGGAGAGTGACATAGAACCTCCTGGGAGCCTGCAACCCTACTGAGCTCCTGGGGGCCCTGTATGTGGTGGAACAAAACTGAAGCCCAGGAACTAGCAGGTAGAAGTGGGAAGACAATGACCTCAAGGTTACCTTCTTCTACACACTACGTTCAAAGCGAGCCAGGGCTCCAGAAGACCCTGTACTCAAAACCAAACACAAAAGTAATCTCTCAAATGAGCCTGGGTGTAGAAAGGCTACCTGAGGGCTGGAGAGATGGCTCAGCAGTTAAGGGTACTGATTACTCTTCCAGAGGTCATGAGTTCAATTCCCAGCAACCACATGGTGGCTCACAACCATTTATAATGTGATCTGATGCATACTGTTTACATAATAAATAAATCTTTTTTTTTTTTTTTTTTTTTTTTAAAGGCTACCTGAGCCCACCAAAATCAACAGCAGAGCAAGACAAAGAGTACAATTATGATAGGCAGATTTGGGCCCAGGGGTCCCGCTCAAACTAAGGCACCAGCCAAGGACAATACAGGCCGTAAACTTTAAGCCCCTACCCAGATCTAGCCAATGGTCAGAACAGTCTCCACACTTGAGTGGAGAGTGGGATATGACTTTCTCACGTACTCTGGTGCCTCATATTTGACCATGTCCCCTGGATGGGGAGACCTGGTGGCACTCAGAGGAAGGATAGCAGGTTACCAAGAAGAGACTTGATACCCTATGAGCATATACAGGGGGAGGAAGTCCCCCTCAGGAACAGTCATAGGGGAGGGGAGTAAGGGGAAAATGGGAGGGAGGGAAGAATGGGAGGACACAAGGGATGGGATAACCATTGAGATGTAACAAGAATAAATTAATAATAAAAATTTTTTTAAAAAAAAGGCTTGGAAAGCAAGAGGAGGAAAGTGGGAATGAGACAGGCAGGGAAAGAGAAAAACACAAAACCCAAAAAGCCAAGCACGTGTTCTTCTTCTTGGCTAATCCAATCACTCTGAGCATCCACCCAGCCCAAACATGTGCCGCTACAGCATTCCTGAACTATTCGGGTAAGAGGGCACACTGCTCTTCTCTGTTTCCAGTTCAATGTTTAAATGTTAAACATACATTAAATAATCATGCATGGCATTACGTTTTAAAGCGCTCGTAAATAAGTTATGAGTAAGTGCGGTTCCTTATAGGTGGTGGCCTATCGGAGTTTCCTCATTCTCTGAGGTACTGTCAAGATTTTTACTGATCACAGCAATTCCAATTTTATCTCCCAATCAGTATCTATCTCCTGCCTTATTTCTTCAGAGACTGAGACACAAAATTTAGAGAATCATTTTCCCAATGAAGAATAAATAATACAATGAACACCAAGATCTCATACAAACTCAAGTGTATATATCTAAAAAGATTCATAAAAATCAGCAAAGGTTTATGATTCTTGATACTGAATACTTATTGGTTTGCCAAAAGTTACCTGTCCCTTCCTTTAAGAGTTTTGTAATACTGATTTAAAGTAAGTTCACAAGTTCACAGAGAAGAGTAGAGGCTATTGAAATGTTTTGCTAACTGAAACATAAACCACTTCGGTGAAGACATAGTTATAATTACCAAATATTAATTGTTTGCAATTTTATGTCTCCCTAAAATCAACACTATCTACAGGCCTAAAGTCATAACACAAAAATCACTATTTTTGCTTTAAAAGTTCATATCTCTTTAAAGCTACTTAAGATTCTGTTTCTGAAAGATCTGATATGTGGTGTCAAAACATTCTTATTGAAATGTTCCTTCCCTTTGTTTTTTTATAGCGTCTGCCTATGGAGCTTAGGCTTGTCTCCAGTGGCAAGCCACTTGCATTCCAGCTTGAAAATATTTGTGTATGGGTGTATGTTTGGTGTATGTGTATGTAACTTTGTGCGTGTGCATGCATGTATACATGTGTGTGTGCATGTGTGTGTGTGCGTGTGTGTGTGCATGTGTGTGTGCATGTGTGTGTGCATGTGTGCGCACGCGTGTGTGTGTGTGTGTAGTCCAGACACTGACAAGAGGTGCCCTTCTCTGTCACTATCCACCTTATTTGACAGTCTCTCACTGAACCTGAAGATTACGATTCACCCAGACTACCTAGGCAGGAGGCCCTGGCGAATCTCCTATTCCTGCTTTCTGAGAATTTGTATCATAGGCGTGGGTCACCAGTGCTTTGGGTGAGTGCTAGGGATCGAAATCAGGTCCTCACGCTGCTAAAGCGGGTGCTTTCCTAACTGAGCCATCTCCACAGCCCCTTTTAAATTATTTCTCTATGAATAAAATAAATAGCTTTCTGGTTTCAAGATAAATGATAAAAAAAAATCATCAAAAAGACATATCAAAAGTTTCTAGCCTGGCATGGTGGCACATAACTGTAATCCCAGGCAGAGGCAGGTGGATCTTTGTGAGTTCGAGGCCAGCCTGGTCTACACAGTGAGTGAGTCCAGGACAGCCAAGGCTACACAGAGAAACCCTGTCTTTAAAAAAAAAAAACAGAAACAAACAAAAAAAAGTAAAAGTTTCTAGTTCAGACTTCTAACTGTTTTTAACTGTTTGAGAAGTAAAAATAGCTGTAAGTCAAGCTCAGTATGAAATAAAAATTTTCACCTGAGAAGATAGATAACCAAAAGATAAAAACAATCAGGAAAATTCTATAAGCCAGAAGAGACAAACAAAAAGCCATGTAACTCTAACTAAATAGCTCTATTCATTTCAGAACTCTGAAAATAGGAAACCTGTTCCCCTCTGCCTCACTTAGCAAACACCTTGCAGTCTTCACACACACACACACACACACACACACACACACACATACACACACACACACACACACACACACATCTCTCCGGTCTCCAACACGGCCACAGAAAGACCTTCACAGTCAATACACACACATCTCTCCGGTCTCCAACACGGCCACAGAAAGACCTTCACAGTCAATACAATCATGGTCTTTCCTAAAGGAAACGAGTTTTCTTGGAAGGAGATGGTCGCACTAGCACATACTCACAGACATGTGAGTATCCAAGCGTTCCTTCATCTCAGTCTCATCCTCTCCTTCTCTCAACTGATGACAAAAATTAGACAGTGCCATTGTGCCCTTGCAAACAGGCCGAACACGTTGAAAGCCGACTGTCACCCGGGAATCGGGAGTCTAGGACTTGGTGTCATCATCCTAATGGTTAAGTGTGTCTGAGCACTCACTGTGTAAGGGAATATTCCAAGCATTTCCTGTGTGCTGCCTCATTTATTAAGTGCACGAGCGCGCACACACACACATGCGCGCACACCCATAGTTAGGGACTACTTCATCTACATTTTCCAAGTGAGCAACTCAAGAACGCCATGAGGAGGTGGGAAATATACATCACCCCCTCCTCCCATGTATCAGTGAAGTTACTCATGGTAGTAACAGAATTCCACAGATCTGGACCCACAGAAAAAGAACATGACTCTTTGGTTTGATTGTTTTTTGTGTCTTGAAATATGTTTTACTTTGCAGTTCGGGCTCAAACTCAGCATGAGGCTGGCTAGAGTGGGCCTTAGGCCCACAACTCATGGAAAATATGTTCTTTTTTTTTTTTTTTTCTTCATAAGACAGACTCTCATTCTGGAAACTCGAGATAGCCCAGGTTGGCCTCAAAGCTATCCTTCTGCCTCAGCCACGCAAGTGTTAGCCATCGTGTCTGGGTTATGTTGGTTAATGTTTCACGAGATCTTATTCTGTAGTAAGTACATGACATTTCTATTTGTCATACAGTCTTCAAATGCTTTCTCTAAACCTATTTTTCTATTGTCATGCATTTTTCCACATAGAAGCTCATAATTTGTTAATAAAAACCATCCAACTCATTTCTGAAGTGGCATCTGGGTGTTTTCTCCCTTTAAAAGAAAAATTAAGCAAATAAAACCAAAAATATTATTGTATATTCATTTCCAAATTCACAGCTTTCTGCCACCATGTGTGTATGAGAGAGTGAGAGATGGAGGGGGGAGGACACTGAAAGTCTATTTTACCAACTTCATTTTCTCTGACTTTTCATTCACAGTGAGGAGACAGTTTATATAGTCTCTTACGTAGCTCAGACTGGCCTCAAACTCACTATACAGATAAAGAAGATGTTGAACCCCGCCCCACCCGCCTGCCTCTGCTTCCCAAGTACTGAAATTACATGTGTATGCCACCATATCCGGTTTTCCACTCTGAATTCAAGTTTGACTTTTACCACAAATTAGACTTTTACATATATTTCATCTCGTTTCTAGATCTTATGTTACCAGTTGCTGCTTTAAAAAAAAAAAAAAAAAAAGATTGCAACTCAGCTGTTTGCTATCTTAAGGTTTCCTTCTACTTTTTTTTTTTTTTTTAATGTGCTGCATATGTGCCAATGCCCACAGAGATCAGAAGAAAATAATGGGTCCTCTGGAGCTGGAATCAAAGGTATTTATGAGCTGCTTGATACTGCTGCTGGGAACTGAACTTGGGTCCTCTGGAAGAACAGCAAGTGTCCTTAACCACGGAGCTATCTTCTCAGTGCCAAGAAAAAAGAATCAAACACACATTAATAACTAGTAGGGCTAGTACTCCATTATAAGTGCCTTTCATCATAATTTTCTCTAAAATTCTGTTTCATTTATCATTTCAAATGAACATGAAAATACTTAGTGAAATCATGTAAGACTGAGTTTTTATTAAGTTATATTAGTAGAATTGCATTTTTCATGGTCTTAAGCCTTATTGTGAACTCAATTTCTATTTCATAATGTATGTCAATGAAGTATATAGCTCTTCACAAAGGGTTTATATAATGCCCAAAATTAGTCTGTAAGCCCCACCTACCCAGGAACCAGGTAACTTCCTAGAATGCTGGGAATTGTAGTTCTTAGAAAATAGCAATGCCTCATGGGAAAGTATGTTGGCCTATAGGTTTATACTTATATGCTTCTGCAGTGCTTGGCTTGGAGCTGTCGCAGCTGCAAAGTTCCATAGAATGGGGCTGACCAAAGTTCATCTCTTGGCCCATATTTAATATTTAATAAAGCTTGCTTTAAATATGGCCCAAAAGAGTGGAGTTTGTTTTTCTGGCGAATCTCAGGATTAACACTTACTTTTCTTGTGAAATCTACTCCTGGGAACACAGATGCAAAGGGAACACTTCCACTTATATATCTCATTATTGCCGCTATTTTTAAAAGCTGCTAAAGTTGTTTTTTTGGTTTTTTTTTTGTTTTTTTTTTCTTTCACCTTTGGAAAGCCAAAGAAAATGTCAAAGCCAGGGAAAAGACGGTAGGAAACTTTAAATGCTAGAGGCAATTTGAAATTAAAAAAAAAAAAAAAAATTTTTAATGAAGTACAAAGAATAAATAACATCACTAAAATTAAAAGATGTGGATACATACTGCTGTGTCTGAGAAAAAGAGGTGCACGTGATATTAGCAGAAAGGAAGAAAAAGGAGACCAGAGATTCTAATTCCACTGTTTTTGTTACTATTGAGAGTGTATCACATAACTTAATACACACACAGAGGTCAGAGGATACATTGGTAGTCAGGTTTCCATGTGCATCCGGGGCATGGAAATCTGGTTGTCTGCCTTATACAGTGAGTGACCTCTGAGCCGTCTTGCCCACCCACATAAAAACAAAGTACAGAAATCAGCCCAACTTCCAATGAGGAGTTGTGTTCTTTGTTGCTTGGCGTTGCACACGTCCTGTGCACATGAACACTGCCAGGAGCCGAGGTGCTGTGGTCCCTCTACTCACCAGAAGCTGCTTTCCCCAGGCCTAATCGGAATGCACCACAACCAATTCGCCTCAACCCCCTGGTACCTCACGTAGAATCTGTGCTGCCCAACGCAATGACTTCTGAGACCCGAAAAGGAGTCCAATATCACAGAGGAGTGGGATTTTTACATCCAGGTAATTGTCATTCATTTCAATGGAAATAGCTGTAAGTGGCTGCTGTGTAGAAGAGTACTTTGGCCGTACCTTATGCTCACACTCATGGGTGGTGGTGGTGCTTTTGCTGTTGCTGTTAAAATCTGGAAATTGAATTCAGTTCTTCTAAATGAATTTCTTCCTTCTATGGAGTTTGTCTGCATCCCAACAGGACAGATTGAGGGTTTTCAGAGTAAAACCTGGGAGTGGTGTTATGTACATATTTGCATAAACTGATTTTACTTTTATATAAAAACTAATTATTTTACTGTAAAAAGAAATTTTTCTTAGTTGGGAGAAGGCTCTGCCAAGCCCCAAGCACTATTTAAATATTAAGAATTTATAGCATGAATGTCTTCTTCTATACTAAATGTAGAATTCAACTTTTCTCCTCTTAGCAGCAGGAAAGGTGATGAATCCTGATAAGAGTCATTCACACAAGCTGTTCACAAACTAAGGCAGCAAGCTGGAATTGGAACAAGTGGTCATTTGGGTTTGGGTCAAAATGCCCAGTACATCCTCAACCACAGTTCACACCTGCAAGCTAGGAATGAAAGCCAAAATTAAAAATTTCAGGAGGATCAGAGCCAATAGAAAACATTTTTTTAAAAAAGATCTGCTAGAAGAAACCCAAATACATTGAAATAAATATTGAAAGTAACCAAAAGCAAGATTGAGTGGGAAATGCCTACTCTAGAACATTAGGGTTCAACCTGTGAGTAGTGAGTCTTTGGTCCTGGCTTAAGAGAACAGCAACAAACAAAAAACAAAACAACAACAAACCCCCTCGTACTACCACAGGCTATCCCAGAGGCAGGCTGCAGCAGGTGCTCTTCTGTGGCATTGCCACAGGCTATCCCAGAGGCAGACTGCAGCAGGTGCTCTTCTGTGACAAAGTGGAGCTGAAGCACTGTGATGGCTTACGTCACAGAAAGTCATTTTCCTCATGGCTCAGACAAAAGCCACTTAAGGAAGGAGAGATTATTCTGCAGACAGCTGGAGGGGGTATCTCCTCCCTGTCAAAAAAAAGTATATCGCAGTAGAAACATAAAGATCTTGTCACATCTGTCAGCACTCAGGAAGCAGAGAATTATAACAGTGTGGACCCCATGTGTTCTTTATTATCTCCTCTCCCCCTTTTTTTTCCCTCATCCCAGACTCTAGCCCATGGTGTGGTGATACCAACTTTCAGGGTGGGTCTTCCTCCTCAGTGGGACATCTCTTGAAATAGCCGTAGGAACATACTCGGTAGTTGGGTACATAGCGCAGTCAGCAGAGTGTTGGCCCTACCTACACAAAGTCCTAGCTTCAGTCTCAGAGTTATACAAACCAAGTGTGTCCGGGTATCTCAACACTCAGGAAGTAGAGGCAGGGGGATTAGGAGTTCATGATTATCCTTGGCTACATACTGAGTTCAAGGCCAGTCTGGACTACATGAAACTATCATAAAATAAAGTGTACACTCAGAAATATGTCCTCTAGGTAATTCCAAACCTACTGGAGTTAATGATACAAAGGGACCATCATAGCCAACGTCTGCCAAACTCTGATAATCTATCCTCTTCAGGAATTAGGGTTTTATACGGGCCACCTCTTCACACCATCCAATTCTCCAGACTCACAATTAACTTAAGCCATTCACAAAAACTCCAGTATTCTTTAGGTTACAAACCAAATCATAAATCAGCAAGGTATCAGTATTTTGAGCCTGAAAACTAGTCATCACATTTACAGATTAGATATGCAGACACTCTGGCAACACTGGGTACCTAGCACCACATGCTCTAAGTAGAAGCCAGGAGATATTTCAGATCCCAAGCCTTCCCCCCACTTTCCTTCCCTCAAGATGTGCTCAGCACTGGAACATTTTCTATCTGGGGGCACCCTGGGAGATATAAAACAACATTTCGTATTATTGTTATTAAGATTAGGTTGTTAAACAATTTCCATCTCATTAACTTTGGCTAACGCTATCCATGAAAGAAAGACTTCAGTGTCTCAAACTCTCTAAGGAATTTTCCAGCACTAATGAGCCAATGCCTATGAAAAATGTACATGCTACAGAGGAAGACCCTTCAGGGCAAATGTTTCCAACTTTAAGAAATAAGGCAGAGGCAGTATTTTCCAGAACACTGCTTGGAATTGTCCCAGCACTGATGCTGTGGATAGCTGGCAGCTGGGAACGGTTGGGAAGGTAAAAGAAAGAAATCCCATAAGACAGACTAAGCTCAAAGAATCTAAATTATTATAGCTGTTTTCTCTTGTTCATGCCCATGATGCTCCTTTGAGTCATAAAATCAGTCTCATTTCCCAGAATCCTTCAGGTCAGATCACTACCCCAGAAACCATCACTTGGAAAGGGGTTCAGCAGTTGTGGAGAGTGATTCTGAAGCTGATGTCTGGCTCATTTTGGTTGCAAATGAACCAGGGGACCCCACCTACTTTGCACGGTACCACAACAGCATCTGAATTGTAAAGGGGACCCAGCCCAAACTGACTAGAACTTTAGATAACTGAAAAACATGGAGTTGTTAGGTGTGCTGACCTATATAATCTCAGCAGACAGAAGGAGCAAACAGTTCAAATCTAGCCATAGGCCAACCTGGGCTTCATGGCAAGACCCTGACTCCAAATATAAAAAGGAAAAGGAAGAAAGAAAACCAAACAAGCAAATAGGTGAAATTTCCTTATGTGGTGCTGAAGAGGAGCCTCAAAGCCACCACTCTTCCTGCCTCCCCATGCCTCACCACTGGCCGAGGAGCCACAAGCCTTTTGGTTTAAGTCTACATAGCACAACAGGCATGTTGAGACCTTGGATAGGGTACACACAGAGGAAAAACGGAAAAACAAATGAATGTTGCTGTTTTCAGCAGAAAAAAACAAACATCTTAAAACTCAGGGAAAGCTGAAGTGTGAGTCTTACTTAAATTTCTGACAGAATGGTTGCGTTGTGCGAAGGACGAGCTTTGAGTCAAAGGGATAAAGTCTAAGGATACTAGGTGGCAGCAAAGTAAATGTCACACACAAGTGGATGGCCTGTGTTCTTTCATCTGCGTAATGAGTTGACCTGAGGAGACCTCTAAGGCCTCATAGTTTGGGTCAAAGCTAGGGAAAAAATTTTAATAATAGATTTTATTAATTTATTCATATTACATCTCAATTGTTATCCCATCCCTTGTATCCTCCCATTCCTCCCTCCCTGCCATTTTCCCCTTACTCCCCTGAGGGGGACTTCCTCCCCCTGTATATGCTCATAGGGTACCAAGTCTCTTCTTGGTAGCCTGCTATCCTTCCTCTGAGTGCCACCAGGTCTCCCCATCCAGGGGACGTGGTCAAATATGGGGCACCAGAGTTCATGTGAAAGTCAGTCCCCACTCTCCACTCAACTGTGGAGAATGTCCTGTCCATTGGCTAGATCTGGGTAAGGGTTTGAAGTTTACTGCACGTATTGTCCTGTCCCATGAAAGTCTTCACTTACCAGGAAAGTGGAACAGAAGGGAAGACTTCCTATCGGGACTCTAGGTAAGAGAAGCATGGGAGAATGGGGAAATAGAAGGATCCAGAAGGTCCTAGAAACCTACAAGAAGAACATTATGATGGGCAGATCTGGGCCCAGAGGTCCTGCTCAAACTATGGCACCAGCTAGGGAAAAATTTTAAGACCTGAGTCTTCCTCTACTTGCCTCCCTCAGGACATGTCTTGGAGCTGGCAAATTCTCTACCCAGAACTCGCCTTCCTCCGAGGTAATACTTCCTATCACTGTTACTAAGATTAGGACACTTAAAGATTTTTTTTTTTCTGACAGCATTCGCTGCTGACGTGATCCCTGAAAGGCTAAATGCTCTAGTCCCTTGTCTCACTGGTGATCATTTACCTAGCATGCTGACATTGTCTCAGATGGATTTCTAGCCAGATTGCGGCCCCGACGTCTTCATACAGAGAAAGGGGCCGCACAACCACAGTGTGTATATCAGCAGTAAACGCCTCCTTCTTGCATTATCTGTTTCCCTGGGGTGGGGGGGCGCGTGGGTTGAGGGTCAGAAGCACAAATGATCCTCCGGTCGCACTGAGGCATGTGCCATGTTTGAAGCTGAAGCAAACCTTTAAGATGACATGAGTCACATTTTAAAAGTTGCTCCACCGCTCTTCTGCTGCAGCATACTGTTTCTTTGATGTGGAGAGCTGGCACCAGGAAGCCCAGATGGCTCTTCCGTGAATAATTTATTTCTAACCATTTCATGAGGAAATGAAACTTCTGTTGACTTCTAAAAGTTAGAAGCAATAAACAACAATAGGCTGGCTGCCTCTTCCCTCAACTAATTTCACTTTTCCCCATGTGTCTCTTATCCATTTTTTCTTGCGTGCGATCCTTGTGTTGCCTTGCCAAGTGTTAAAGGTGGCCCAAACACAAACCACCTCTGGGGAATTACCTAGGTAAGTAGATTTTCAGTTATTCTTCTGTTGGTCCCAGTGTTGGTATTACGGATGGTGGTTGTTGCTTTCAAACACGAAGCAAGACTATCCAAGATCACCTTCAGTGAGCTCGGCACATGAGAGGTTTCCCATCATTTCTTTGCTAACGCAGAATAAGACGCTCCAGAGGCTCCGAAGGCTTAAGCCTCTTGCTGACTACAAATCAGACACTTGTGAAAATGATGCCCGTAACATGCCAGGACACGTTCTAGTCAGAAGGCCCTGGCACCAAACCCAACTTTGTGCCAGGCTACTCAGCGTTGAAAGGACCAGCTTTGCGCTAGATGTGAGCCAAGGTTCTCCTGTCCTTTTGGCCACTGGTGTTTGTGCTTTCTGCATCTCTGAATTCTCCTACCTAGAGTTCCAAAAAAAAAAATCCTACAATGTTTCCATATGAGGCCGCAGCATAGCACCTGGCATTAACCGTTACAGGGTCTGGCACCTGTTAGCCTGGAAGCCAGCTTAGGCCTTATACCCCATTAGAACCATCTTTTCACCAGATCTCTTTATGGATGGTTATGAGCCACCATGTGGTTGCTAGGAATTGAACTAGGACCTTCTGGAAGAGCAGACAGTGCTCTTAACTGCTGAGTCAGATCTGGTGGCACTCAGAGGAAGGGCAGCAGGCTACCAAGAAGAGACTTGATACCCTATGAGCATATAAAAGGGGAGGAGGTCCCCCTCAGTCACAGTCATAGGGGAGGGGAGTAAGGGGAAAATGGGAGGGAGGGAGGAATGGGAGGATACAAGGGATGGGATAACCATTGAGATGTAATAAGATAACCATTGAGATGTAATAAGAATAAATTAATAAAATAAATTAGTTAAAAAATTGAAAAAAAAAAAAAAGAACCATCTTTTCTTTCTTAGCCGCTTATAACACCCATCCTGTTTGACATCGTGCTTTCAAATTCTGCCTCTAAACACTTAGGCTCCTCCACGGAGACGGGACTTGTTTTGTTCTGTTCATCCTTAGTGTCTCAGTCTAGCGACAACCTGACAGATGTTGGATGAAATGAATGAGGGGGAGGGTGGACGGCTCATTCAGCATAAATGTGCTTCAGATAAAGGTCAGACGATTCTCAACTGCCTCCCAACTCCTTCTTGAAGGGCTTTTGTGTGCTGTCACATATACCTCCTGCTTTGCCAAGACCAAAGCGGCCTTCTCACGGCATAGTCCTGTATCTAGGAGAAGCCCTGGGTTATGAAACTACACCCACACATAGATCTCATTTTCAAACTTTGCCAAGGTTTCCCAGATCTGTTCTTTTTCCATCCACTACCTCATTATCTCTCACTAGCTTATAAAACAATCTCCTAGTCTTCTGCCTCCAGGAGCGAACCAGCCAACCCCTAATTCTCCAAGAAATCAGAGTGATTTTTTTTTTTTTTTTTAAAAAAGACATACACCAGACTGTGCCCTCCTCCTAAGGAACACTCTTCACAAAGCTGGGCTCTCAAAAGACAAAGTCTAAATCGTTTTCGTTGAACTCATGCGATAGTGCGTGTCCTGTTTCATTTCCAACATCTGTCGCACATCCGCCACCTCTCCCTGGTTCACTCTTCACCCTCAAGCCACATAGAATCATTTAGAGCTCTGCCTCACCTCCGTCTGTGTTCTCACTACTGCCTCTGCCTTATTCCCTACCTCACGCAGAATCTCTTACTCACGCTGCTCAAATGTTAGCTCCTCTGAGGGGGTGCTGCTTTGAGCGCTCCCCTCAACCCACATTGTGATGCAAGACTTTCTTCCCGTCTTTCTTCCCACGGTATCCAATGAGTGAGGCTAGCACAGCTAGTATGGTACTGTGTGGCATTTACATGTTTACACATCACCTGGAACATGACTTACAAGTCACAGAGAGGCAGACAGTCACGAGCACGGGTTACTGTTCGCACATCAGGGGAAAGGAAACAACTCGCGGAAATCAAATCTAACAGGTTAGCCGTCTACCTTTCAGTGATGCTGCCAATCCCAGGAGCTAGATTTCTGTCACAGACGGCAGGTAGAGGTGGCTAGTGGGTTACAGGCCCAACGCCCAGAGCACAGCAGGGCACCATGTCCACTGATGAGGAAAGAACAATGCATAGATACTAGCCTTGTAGCAGATGCTCCTGAGAGCCATGTTCTTGGAGATGGATGGTCATAGCCTCAGCTGTGCTTAGCCACGTCAACCAGGATACTGGATGCTCAACAGTCACCAAGATCAGCAGCCAGAAATCCTGGCAGGAGGTACCAAGACTGGAAGGGTCCCTTGTTGAGTTACACTGGACCATCATCTGCAGAGCTGCCTGGAGCCAGGGTTCTTAGAACCCTTCAGAGGTTTATCTCATCCTGCTTCTGCTTGGAGCTGCCAGCTCCCAGGGCTTTGCTGGTTTACATACACCCAGGTGCTCACTTCTAACCTCAGTAGGTTCTGATGCCAGGACACTGAGCAGGAGTGCCTCCATGTTTGCGTTTTACTTTAAATTGTTTACAACATTTGTCCAAGTACCGGACAGTGAGCTCACGATCTACCACTTTCATTTTCCTTTTTCTGTGCATTATATGTAGGATCTGGCAGACTGCCTGAATTACAATGTACCAGTTAGGGGTTGGACATGAAATGAGCTGCACCAGTCTACGTCTGTAGACTTGGTTTCAGCCGGTGGCAATGATGGGGGAAGTTCTAGAACCTTTGGGAGGGGTAGCCTTTCCAGCAGCACTTGGTCATCAGAAGAGGCCCTGTGAGGGTTACATCCGATCCTTGCTGTGGTCCAGTTCTCAGCTTCCAGGCCCCACTACCCCCTGTAAGGAGTTCGACAGCACACTCCAGTTGCCTTGGGCCCAGCCACTCCTGCTGCCTTTCCCACGCTAACAAACAAAAGTCCCTGTGTCACTGTGAGCTGAAATAAATCCTTCCTTCATTAAGCTTCAGCTGGGTGTCTTGTCACAGGCATGAGAAAACTAGCTTAGACCCTGCCTTGACTGCCGAAGTGCCACAGTTACCAGCATTGCTAATACAGGTGCCCACAGCAGAAGGCCAGCATCCTTTATCCCTTCAGTGAATCCAGAGTAAATCTGGTTCTCAACCTCTGTTTAATGTTAC
Source organism: Acomys russatus (assembly GCF_903995435.1). Taxonomy (NCBI): domain Eukaryota; kingdom Metazoa; phylum Chordata; class Mammalia; order Rodentia; family Muridae; genus Acomys; species Acomys russatus. The sequence goes on from NC_067163.1 coordinate 50,755,087, forward strand.
TCTGCATTATAGCAAACCTTATTAAGTCATTTTCCTGGCTTTTTTCCTGGAAGGAAAACTGCATTCTTTTATAATAATATTCATTCTCCCGGCCTAAAATAAGCTTTGTGCCTTTTTCTACATCCCCTCTGAGTTCCCACAGGGTCCTTTAGTTTCCTTATCCTGATCATATGCCAAAACAAGTGATAATAATTAGTAGTTGCATGTCAGAAATAAAACGGCTGCTTGGGTATAGGGCCATAGCAAGTGACTGTGTAGTTGTGCAGATGTATAGCATTTATTTTTCAAAGTAGCAGTTTGGTGTAGGGGAGTGTGTCTAGACTAGGCACAGGAAAATGAATACCAGGATCCCAGCATTGCATATGCCTTGCTAACAAGGCAATCCTGAACAACCGGATCCGTCTTAGTGTTATTATCTATCAGTTGAGGTCATTAACAGCAGGTCTGCACAATGAGAGGTTGTGGCAATGTAAGGTGATGATTGAATACCAGAGCAATGGCTTTAAAAACTTTCCATAACCTGAAAAACATCAGGTGGGTGACTATTTTTTTCCTATTTGCTTCCCTTAATCTATGTATGCTATCCACCCAAGATGATAACCACATCTATATTTCTCTATAGTTTATTAATATGCTAAGACTCATCCACTTGCATTCTGAGGAAAGCCAATTTCAAGGACCTTGTTCAATGTGGACATGTTGGCCAGGGTGTGCCTGGTGTTCTCGTGTGTGGCTAAATGTACGGATTTGTACTGGGTTTGGACTTTATCCTCCAGCAGGGTCCCCTCTCTTCCCTGCTTCTTCTGCACTTGGCATGTTCTTCTGTTTGTCCGTTCTCTGATTGGGGTTTACCCAGCTGGCTACAGATGAACCTCAAAAGAATTGGCTCTCCTAAGCTAAGGAGGAGAGGCCATGCTTTGTTCCCAGCCCAAGCCTTCATCCACTCGTGGTTAGCTGGAGGCCATAGAGGAAAGATGTTAAGCCAGACCCTCCACAGACCCTGGAACTACAGGTGCCTATAACAGCAAGCATCATGACTGGACGTAGTGTTTGAGAGTTTTATATCAATATGTAACTTCATCTTTAAAGTTTAGCCGTCTAATAGGTTTACTTCAGGTCAGTGAAGTGCCTCTGGTCTGTTGAAATGTCCATGTGGTCCACTTACTGTAAAAATACATTTGGAGAGCAACATTGCCATGTACCATGGGGCCAGAGTGTTCCAGAACCCAGCTGTTTCCCATTTAGTTGATTTTAACGACCATCTAATGTAAAGAGGTTTTTTTTACCAAACTATGCAACTGTCCTTTGTGCTTTAACACAAGAATTCCAGGACTCTCAGAAAGAATTTTTCTTCCTCTCCTCTGGTCTCTCCCAAGGCATATTACTTTGTTTTTCCTTCAACACCCCCCCCCCACAATATTCTGTAAGCCTGGAAGCCCCTGACATTTCTATTCCCCCAGAAAGCTGTTATGTGCAAAGCCAAGTCCTTTCATATCATTGACTCTGTGCCATGGATGTGTGTCTGTAGGCCTGGTGGCACTCAGAGAAAGAATAAGTAGGCTACCAAGATGAGACTTGATAGCCTATGACCATATAGTGGGGGAGGAGGTCCCCCTCGGTCACAGACATAGAGGATGGGAGTAGGGGGAAAGTGGGAGGGAGGGAGGAATGGGAGGATACAAGTGATGGGATAACAATTGAGTTGTAATCTGAATAAATTAATTAAATTATAAAAAATAAATAAAATATAAAAAGAAGCTTTTAAAAAGTGGCCAAATAGTTCCAAAGATCCAGCTAACACACATTCAGATATCAAGTGTACCCACTGCTTCTCACCCTACATTCAGCTTCTTGGACTGGTGGTGTCTCTTTTTCTTGTTTCCTGTAGCTCATCGCTACTAAGAGGTTATTAAATTCAGGATACAGGACTATAAAATGGTTAAATGTGCTAAATGCTCAATGCCAAGACTGGCAGCTTGAGTTTACTCCCCAGAACCCACATAAAGGTGAAAGGAGAGAAATGACTCCCCGAAATTGTCCTCTGACCTCTATACATAGTACACATAACATGTATGTGTGCACACACACACACACACATCAAGCATACTGTAGGGGAAAAATTAATGCCATATCCTATATGTAATTTATAGTCTACAATTAATGATGGTCTGTATGAGAATTTGTCTGCTAGGTGCCCTTGCCCCTGCATTCTGGGAATGACACCTGCCAACACTCTCCAGAAACTGCACCGGAACAATTACTTTTTTTAATATATTTTATTAATTTATTTATATTACATCTCAATTGTTATCCCATCCCTTGTATCCTCCCATTCCTCCCTCCCTGCCATTTTCCCTTTACTCCCCTCCCCTATGACTGTGACTGAGGGGGACCTCTTCCCCCTGTATATGCTCATAGGGTATCAAGTCTCTTCTTGGTAGCCTTCTATCCTTCCTCTGAGTGCCACCAGGCCTCCCCATCCAGGGGACGTGGTCAAATATGGGGTACCAGAGTTTGTGTGAAAGTCAGACCCCACTCTCCACTCAACAACTTCTGAGATGGAACAACTTCCTTGGAGATTCAGCCCCTGGACCCAATCTGCTGCAAGGTCAACATTCCTGAGACTCACAACCTTCCCTGGAGGTCCGGCCTCCACCCAGCCTGCCTGAAGGACTACATTACTGAGACTCACGACCCCCGCTTATGGTTTTGTCCTTACTTCCCTGTGACTCTCACCCCTAATTACAATTTTTCCTTATAAACCCATTACCCTTGAAGCTCCCGTATCACTCTCCTATCCTGCTCCATCAGGAAGTATTGGGATCCAAAGCTCTGAGCCTGTAATACAGGACCCTGTGTTTGTTGCATCCGTACCAAATCCTAGTGGTCTTTTTTTTGGGGGGCGGGGGGAGAATCTCACGATCTGGGTAATCTCGGTATAACAATACCTTCTCACACAATAATAATAATAAATAAGATTTAAATTCAAGATTCAGTGCACCAACCATGTCCTGGGTAGGCCCTGGGCTTCTCATCCTATCAAGTTCTCCAGGTAGTGGAAATAAGAAATTAAAATCTAGAGTTGAAGCAAATGACATGATGTTGTATTTAGGTAGGTCACAAATTGTCAAATATAGACAGTTGCGTGTGATTCAGCCTAAGAATTTTTCTTATGGAGTCTGTGGTGTTTTCTCTATGGACTCCTGTTGAACATCTCTACACCTTGATTCCTCAACCTGCAACTGCTTCTCTCATATCAATCATTTTGGGGTTTTCTGGGGTTGGGTTTGGCTTGTTGATTTTAACACAGGGTCACTTCTTTTGCTCAAGCTAACCTCAATCTTGCTAAGTACCTGAGGCTAGCCTTAAAATCTGCATCTTCCTGCCTCCATCTCTGAAATGCCCATTTTACAGGTATGACATACACCAACACATGTGCTTTCAGTATTTACCCTTACATATAGAAAACAGACCTAAGTTTATCTGTTTATCAAACTTGAAACTACTACAGAAGGCACACACACTGAACTCATAGCTGGACATTCAGGAACACTTGCTTACCCTGAGAGCTGACAGTCTAGCAGAAGCTACATATTATATAATCACCCACAATATTTATTTCATTATCACGTGTCTTAGGTAGAGTTACTATTGCCGTGGTGAACACCATGAACAAAACACGAGTTGGGGAGAAAAGGGTTTATTTGGCTTTATGCTTCCATATCATAACTCATTATCAAAGGAAGTCCAGGAATCTGGACATTCTCTGTCTCCCTGTCTCATATATATATATATATATATATATATATATATATATATATATATATTATAGTGTTGTGTCTGCATGTATGCTTGCATGCCAGAAAAGGATACCAGATCTTAGTAAAAGGTTATGAGCCACAATGTGGTTGCTGGGAGTCGAACTCAGAACCTCTGAAAGAGCCAGTGCTCTTAACCTCTGAGCCGTCTCTCCTTCCCCTGCTGGTTTCTTCTTAGTCGGCACTAATTTCTCAGCTGCAGCTGACCAGCATTGAGTATCCCAGCAAAGCAAAGGTTTCACTTTGATAGTTCTGGGTATCTCACTAATCACAGCTGATTTCCCAGCCCCAGCTAACCTGAACCACAGACTCTTAATTCAAAATAACGAATGGCTTCAATAGAAACTTTACACTTCCCTCTGAAACTTCACAGGCCGGGTTTCTATCTTCTGTGTTGCCCTCAACATTCTTATCTTCCAAGTTCCTACAGAACAGCTCACCAAACTTTGACTACTCAATTAAAAAAAAATTTTTTTTGCCCAACGTTCCAAAGTCCCTCCACACTCCTCTCCAAAACAACATGGTCAGATCTGTCACAGAAATACCCCACCCCTGGTACCAATTTGTCTTAGTTAAAGTTTCTACTGCTATGATGAAACATATGACCAAAGAGCAAATTGGAGAGGAAAGGGTTTATTTGGCATATGCCTCCATGTCACAATTCATTATCAAAGGAAATCAAGACAAGAACTCAAGCATGGCTGGAACCTGGAGGCAGGAGATGATGAGGAGGCCACAGATGGGTGCTGCTTACTGGCTTGTTCCGTATGGCTTGCTCAGCCTGTTTTCTTATAGGACCCAAGACTACCAACCCAGGGATGGCACCTTCCACAATGGGCTGGGCCTTCCCCCATCAATCACTAATTACGAAAATGTCTTCCTATGGAGGTATTCTCTCAGTGGAGGCTCCCTCCTCTCAGATGACCCTGGCTTGTGTCAAGTTGACATGGAACTATTCAGCACATCATAGAAGTAAAAGTTACAAAACTATAGATAAAGCAGAAAGGACCCAAAGTCAGCATGGAAGGATAGGGCAAGTTTCCCTGAGAGAGTGACATTTTAGCTGAGAACAGCCGGTAGTGTGGGAGTCAAGCAAGTAAATTTTTCAAGGAGAAGAAAAACAGCCTGCTTCAAACACAAAAGCAGAACTTTCAAGGTTCTGAAGAAAATAAGGCCAGCAGGCTCTGCAAGAAATATGGACAACAGGATATGTAGGAAGTAAGGTCAGCAGGATATGCAGGAGATAAGAACAGGATGTGTACAAAGAGAGCAATAAGGAGGGGATCAGGAGAAGCAGGAACAAGGAGTGTCCTTCCCCTGAGCAACTTGAAGCAACTAACTAGCTTTAAGCAATCACTGGACAAGAGCCATTTATAAGAGAGACCACAAGCTCTAGCAGGGAGCAGGGATCTCCAGCAAACCATGGCTAGAACACAAAATCCCACAATGTTCTGTTTTATAAATAAAATTTTATTAGAACACAGCCTTGCCAGCCGGGCGGTGATGGCACACACCTTTAATCCCAGCACTTGAGAGGCAGAGGCAGGTGGATCACTGTGAGTTCAAGGCCAGTCTGGTCTACAATAGTCCAGGACAGCCAAGGCTACACAGAGAAACCTTGTCTTGAAAAAACAAAACAAAACAAAAACAACAACAACAAAAAAAGACAAAACAACAACAACAACAACAACAAAAACAAAAACACAGCCTTGCCTGTTTGATGTCAGCTATGGCTGCTTTCTCTTACCAGTAGGAGGGAGGAACTCTGAGGTCATATGGCCAACAAAGCTAAAAATCCTTGTCAGGCCCTGTACAGACCACATTTGATGACTTCTGGTTTGAAGAGTTCATCAGAGCGGCTAAGACAGTGTTAAGGAGAGTAAGTCAGGGTGTACTGGAAAGGCCGTGCAGGAGAGCCATGGACTTAGGCCAGGGATTTGTGAAGAACAACTAACAATTGAGGGAAATTAAGTAGACTTGAGCCATAGGGGTGTGTACTTTGAACCCCAAAACTCGGGAGGCAGAAGCTGGTTGGTGTGTCTCTGTGAGATCCAGGCCAGCCTGGACTACAGAGCGAGTTCCACATAGCCATGGCTACCTAGTAGCAAGACTATCTCAAAAAATAATTAGTACATTGTGGAATTGTGAGGCTAGAGAGTAGCTTTCTCAGGATTCTTTGGTATCTTTCCTATTTACCATATTTTAAATGTCTTCATGAGCCAGGCATGGTGGCATTTGCCTTTAATCCCAGAACTTGGGGAGGGAGAGGCAAGGAGATCTCTGTGAATTTGAGTCCATCTTGGTCTACAAAGTGAGCCCAGGACAGCCAGGGTAATTATGCAGAGAAACCGTGTCTCCAAAAGGCAAAAAACAAACAAACAAAACAGAGAGAGAGAGAGAGAAATTATTAAATAAATATATAAATATCTTCATATTCAAACAAAAATCGTGTTGGCTTTCACATATCACTGCCAAAAACTCTCAGTTCTCTTAGGACTTAATCACAGTTACCATCATTGTATCAAGTGTCTAGAAAAGACAGATGTGTCCTTTTCACACATTACAAAATTTTGAAGAAGCAGCATGACAGGGTGGGCAAGCACAGACTTATCATAAGCCTCCCCCCCCCCCACTATTGACTGAGGGTCCCTACTTAGTAGAGATGGTGCCACCTGCTTCACAGTAAATTGTGTGGCTAAAATGAGTTTCAGTATGATGAGCATCTACCCTGAGGCCCGGATATGTCTTCTTCCCATTCTGCCTTTCTACTTCACTCGGGTCACTCAGAAAGATAGCTAGCTCGGCCAGCCTTTTAACAGAAATATAGCAATGTGCCTAAGCCGTAGCCAGACTGGTATGAAAGATACAAAAACAGGTGCTGGAGCTAGTCCTCGGTACAGAGAAATGGACAGTAGAAGCAAGGGGCCGCATTAGGATGGGGAAGTCTGGCTAGAGCAGGCATTGAGAGGCGTGAAGATAAATTGACCACGGCGCCTCAAACATTGTGCAATAGTCAAAAGACAACTGAGAGAAGCAAGTCAAGAAGCTGGTAGGAGGCAGGGTTGTGGTGAACGCTGGAGGCCTAAGGCTCAGGCTCTGTTCTACAGCCTGCTGCCTCCCAGAAGGCTGGACAGGTGCTGCAGTGGTCATCAAGTCCCCATGCACCTGAGGCAAGGGCCTGGGAAAAGCCAGAAAAGGGAGCTGCTTGTGAGCAGTTTGTTCAGCAAACAGAATGTGCTGGGTGACAGATAAAGGCAGTCCTCCCTCACCCCTCATCTTTTCAACAGATAGACACCAGTATAGGAAACCACAATCAACCAAAATGCAGAGTTGTACAGCCCAGTCCCAATGAGTGCATCTACAAGACAACCCTGCCCCGCCTCCGGCACCCCAGCTCTCCTCCCCCAAGGCCAGGGAATATTGCAGAAGAGGGTCCAGATGGATGCTCCTACCAGCCAGAGCCTGTGGTGAGACTGTGCTCTTCTAGGTCTGACAAAGTCTCAGCAACCCAGCTGCCTAAGTTGGAGCTGAATAAGAATAGACATGCTAGTATGGACCCGAGGGTGGGAGGGGGGCATGGGGACTTGGGAGCAAGATTGGGGGCCCTCAACCCCATACAAGAGGCTGCCGGCAACTAAGAAATGCTGAGGAAGAGCTCACCAATTGGCTATTTAATCCCAAGTGGTCAGCCCTGAGAGCGTATGTGCCAGTAGCATTATTCAGACTGAGCAGGCTATGTTTAGGGATAGATAGATAGATAGATAGATAGATAGATAGATAGATAGATAGATAGATAGATAGATAGATAGATAGATAATAGATAGATAATAGGTACATAGACAGACAGACAGACTGACTGGTATGTTTATATGTATAACAACAGTTAAACAGGCCATGACTTTGAGACAAAGCAAGGAAGGCTGGATTAGAGAGTTTGGAGGGAGGAAAGGGAAATGGAAAATATATAATATAATTATATTATAATATTGAAAATACTTGTGAAAATAAAAGAATCAAAAGTGAAAATGCTGGGCCATTAGGAATGATATGGCTGTCGCGCCTTGTGTAGAGTGTCACTCTCTTAGTTTCCTCTGAAATGACCCCGTGTCATCATTTTAGTGTCTTCAGACAATCCAAATATTTAGCTTTAATCATTCTGTGATGTTTGCTTTGCTTTTTCTGAAATACAGCAATGTCAAAAAACCTCACCCCAAATTTCACTCTCTCTTTATAGGCCTGGAAAGTATATATAATTTAGTTACTTGCTTTAAGATTTTTGTGGAAAAGTTTCTTTTAAGGGAAATTTATTAAATACATGTATAACTTTTGAGATAGGGTCTCATGTATTCCAGGCTATCCTTTAACTTGCCATGAGTGGCTTTGAATAGCTAGTCCCCCTTCCCAAGTGCTGTCACCTCTCCCAGTTTTAAGGAATGCTGGGGATCAAGCCCAGAACTCAGTGAATGCTGGGTGAGCATCCTACCAATTGGGCCTACAACCCCAGGCCCTAGTTGATATTTTTCCCAAACACAATATAGAAGTAGAATCTATGTGTTTTAACACTTAAGAGTTTCCACCATCAACTAGAAGCTCCTGAAAGTTTTTCTTTTCTTCCTGAGGGACTGTACACCAGAAATGATGTGTCTTACATATTAATTAACACAAGTTAAATGAGTTAACTTCAAAGCATCCCTGAAATAGACTCTTGAGGGTATCAAAGTAAACAGCACTCTGAAACCTTACACAAGCACTCATATTGAGAAAGTCAAGCCCTACCCTCACACACACACCCCGCCCCCCCCCCAAAAAAAACCTTTTTATGTTATTTTGCTGCACAGTTTGTTTTGTACAGCTTCGAGAAACTTTGTGCAAAATTCTCAAAGTGACATTTTCCTTGGAGAACAAGACGCCCTTGTAGCAAGTATGACTAAGACTATTTCTTCCCCAAAAATTGTGTCAACACATGCAATCAATTTAGCCACAGATGGTAAGTTATTACTTACAAGAAGCAATTCTTTTAGCATGAAAACTGTCTTTAGAATATGTGGTTTCTGCAGCTATACAAAAGTAAATTTAAAGACAAAGACTCTGGGGTTAGAGATTTAACTTGGTGGTAGAAGTGCCTCCAAAGCTCATCGCCCTGGGTTTTGGTCCTGATCACCAAACAGAGTGGGGAGGAAGGGCCAACCAATCTTTTTGAAAGAGCCTCCTGGTAACAACTATAATAATGTATCTCTCTTTTTTTTTCTTTTGTCCTGTTAAAATTCAGTTTTTGAATAATCAAAAAAATTTTTTTCCAGGTGCGTGAAAATCATCTGCAGACAAACTCCTACACCAGCTGTGACTGGCCATGCCAGGTTGTGATTTCCCTGCAGATCACATGTTTCATACCTGCCTGTTAGTCATGCACACAGCCTGAAAATTGTCACAGACACAGGATAAACAGAGGCTTTAAAAGACAAAGACAAGACTCTTAGTCTTGAGTGGTTATTGTTTTTACATTACATGCTGTCTATTTACCAGTAAGCATCATAATTTTCGAACTATGTTTAAAAGAAAAAAGAATCCTTTCATTAGGCTTGCTGCAACAACACTTTTTGAATAACTTGGATTGGCAAAAGTCCTGAAAATGGGGGCTGGAGTGACAGCTCAACAGTTAAGAGCACTGACTGTTCTTCCAGAGCGACCCAGGTTCAATTCCCAGAACCCACATGGTAGCTCACAGCTGTCTGTAACTCCACTTCCAGGGAAATCCAACAACCTAGAATGGACATACATGCAAGCAAAGCACCAATGCACATAAGTTTAAAGATAATTAAAAAGCAAACATTTTTAGAGAAGTACTGAAAATGGAAGATGCAGAGAAGTTGCTACACTAACAGTCTCCAAGGAGGACACCTTTCTGAGCCTTTGTGTAGTTTATCTGTCAACCAGCCCAACAAGAAGAAAGTGGAGAAGTGCTGGAAATAGCCAGATTCTAAAGTGCTGAGACTAACACCAGAGACCCTTGGGCCAGGCATGATGATGGCCCACTGTTATTCCCAGCACTCAGGATGCAGAGGCAGAAAGATCTAGCCTACGTAATGACTTTGGGATGAGCATTTGAGAGTCCTGAGCTCCAACGATAGAGAAGCTTTTCTGTAAGAGCTCACTGCAGCCACCTCCCAGTTTCTCATAAAGATGCCTACATGCCACCACTTAGGAGGAAGAGGCAGGCAGATCTCAGTGTGATAAAGAACAGCTGGGTCTACATCTACATGGTAAGTTTCAGGCCAGCAAGGGGTAAGAAGACCTTATCCCTAAAAAAGAAAAAGAAGAAAGGAAGGAAGAAAAGAATCAATGATAAAGAATATTTAGAATTAGACATTTTAATATTTTAAATTTATTTGTAATGTGTTGATTTGGGACAGGTGCCAATAAGAGGCATGAGCTTATGCACCTGGGACGTGTGGAGGCCAGAGGACAGCTTTCAGGAGTCATGTTTTGCCTTCCACTCTGTGGCTTACAGAGATTGAACTAAGTCATCAGTCTTGGCAGCAAGTGCCTTTACCCACTGAGCCATTTCACTGGCCCCTAAACACACACACACACACACACACACACACACACACACACACACACACACAGTGCTTAACTTTACTCCCTGAACTTGAGAGACAGAGGCAGGCAGATTTCTAGGAGTTGGAGGCTGATCTGCTCTACAAGGCAAAAGTTCTAGGCTAACCTGGGCTATATAGTGAGACCTTTTCTCAAAATAAAGTCAGAGAAAAAAAAATAAAAATATTTTATAAAACAGCAATAATGACATTTTTAAAGAGCAACATTTTAGGTTGAATCAAAAGTATATTTGAAGACAATGTCATAGCTTCAATTATTTTTCCAGTTTGGATATAAAAATAAGTGAACCAAATAACCCTTATAGTATAAATTGATGGAAAAGTTCCTTTACAAAGATGAATCATAATTAAAATATATGTGGTACACAATCAGAATAAAAAACAATGCCTTGAATAAATGAATTGCAAAACTCCTTATATTAAATAACAAAGAAATAGACCAGCATTCCTCCAACTGGCATTAAAAAAGAAAATGGAAGTCGACTGGAGAAAAGACTTCCTCCACACAAGTCCTTACTTTCGAAGTTCTTGGAATCATTAAATCGACTTCAAAAGTTCTTTTCCCTCCCTTCACTTAAAACCTTTTCAGATCTTTTCTTATGCTAATGTGTACTTTGAATCCTCAAGTAGGGTATTTAGTACAATTTTCCCAAGCTAATTTGCCCCACTTTTTTAGTATCCCACCGAGAACAGCATGTGAAATGCTGAACTAGATAAACCTCTTACAAGACAACAAAAGAAAAAGAAAAACCAAAAGTAGTTAATTAGGTTAGAGAGAATAAAATGGAAATAGTGAGCTGAGGGAAATGAGATATAATTCAAGGCTGTGCAGAAGTGCAGGGGGGTTAAAGATGGATAGCAGTGGCCCAGTTCCCCCCATTTATAGAGTGTGCCCCACTTCAGACAGAATGTTAAGTGGGATGACAAGACAGATCAAAAGGTCAGTACATTAAGTTCAGTAGTGAAGTCTCCAGGTCCTAGCCTGGGAAATGGGGCAAGAGAATTTTTTTCCCCAGACACTCAAAGTGCCTCATTGAGCCCATAAAACAAACCGACGACAGACTAGTTCACAGGAGAAACAGCTGCAGAGTAACCTGAAAAATGCGTGGGAATCCCAGAAAATGTGGAGCCCAGAGAAGTGCCAGATGGCTAGCACTTAAACAGCATTCTGACCTACAGCTAAGGCTTTCCTGCAGCTCTGTGGTGGAGGAAGGCCTGTTGGGGCATAGGTACTGAGGGGCTGATAGAACTTAACAGCTAACATTGTGATTTGTGAATAAATCATCTCAGGTGGTAGGTTTCAGGGTACAAGGTGACAGACAATCACAGCATTCTACCAGGAGAAACTACTTTTGATCTTTTGCATGTTAACAATGTGTCAGGTGTGGCGAGGCCTGCCACCTCAGTCCTTGGGCAATCCAGGCAGGAAGAATGTGAGTGTGAGACAAGCTTGGGCTACATAATGACCTCAAATTCAGTCTAAGTGACATAGCAAGAACCTGTCTCAAAAGCAACTGTGTGGTGAGGAGAATCCATTCACAGTAGCAATAAAAATATTATTTGCATAGAAACGACTGAGAAATATTACCACATTAGCAAACCTGATGTAATTTTTAAAAGGAAAAATATAAAATATTTTCATTTTCTCAAACTCATACATGCCCATATTTTCCACTGAAAATAATAGAGAAAAAAAATTTGTCTTATGATTAAAGGTATAAGCAACCATGACTGCCAATTCCTACATTTTATTCTAATATATCTTTCCAAGGAGGGATATGGGTAGACAACCAACATGCATGTGTAAAGCACTTATCTGTATAGTTAGAAACCTAACATTTCTACCTTAGAGGACAAGGAAGGTGCTTTATTGCACAAAGATGTTTAAGAAGCGCATTTAATGCAAGCCCAGCTGCTTTTACACACCGCACAACGGTATACAATTTTGGTCACAATCTCTAATCAAAATTTCCATGCTGATGGAATGATCTGATGGAATGATCCACGCCACACCTCTTTCTTCAGACACAAATACACTGGGGTTCTTAACCTCCTGCTGCTGGGTTATCACCTGCCCTTGGTGCCCTAGCAAAGAGTTTTCATTTCTCCACAAAACCTCAAACCACAAATAGACGATTTCGTAGTCTGTGCTTTCTATCACAATCACCCCTCACTGAGCACTTCCTGCTACCATCTGTCTCTTGGAGGGCCAACGTGAACTCTTCTTGGCTGATGTTTCGCCAGTCTGTTGTCTGGCATTTTCTCTCACCACCTTCTGGCCTTCTGGAATTTTTGGATAGCTGCTCCAGTCTGGTTGACTCTAAGCTGTTCCCACTCTTGTGTGTCCTAATTTTTTTAATTGGTCCGGAATGCCAACCAACAGGCTGAGTTCTTGTTTGCAACATCTTTTAGCTGATGTTATCTTTTTTTTTTTTTTTTTTTTTTTTTTTTTTTTAGTTTAAGTCTCTCACTGACTCTGGACCTCACCCCAGAGATTGGCCCATCTCCTCCATCTCCTCTGCATTTCTTTGGGTGTTGTGGATCCAAACTCAAGTCCCCGTGTTTACACAGCAAGTACTTTACTTACTGAGCCATCTCCCCAGCCTTACTTGTGTTTTGAAAACGTCGCCTTTACACTGTTCCTCTCTGTGGCTTCAAGTGTCTACTTGCATCGCCTGCCATTGGTTTTAGGAAAGGCTTAGAGAACAAGAGAGTCTCAGGTCCCTTAGAACTCACTTCCAGTGCTGCCTGGAACAGCAGCTCGTGAGTCTGATCCTTCAAGTCACTCAAAATTTGCGCTTAGTGAACTACTCCTCACATAGGAAACCAACCAAAACTGCCAAGTTCTGTTCATACTGAACAGTAGATGATTCACAGCCCTCAATTCTCTCACTTGCTATAAATTATTTCTGAGGTGTTTCCCATGTCCTAAGCATGACTCCAGCAACTGGGGGTTCAAGGACTTAGTAGAACACACACACACACACACACACACACACACACACACACACACACACACACCAACAACACCAACAACAAAACAAAGCAGGAGTGGAGATATGGCTCAGTGGTTAAGAGCACTTGTTGGCCTTGTCAAGGACTGTGGTTTCCAGCACCCACATAGTGTGGCTCATAACCACCTATAACTCCAGTTCCAAGAGATCTCGATGCCCTCTTCTGACTTCCATGGGCAACAGACATGAATGTGGTGCACATATAAACATGCAGGCAAAACTCTTACACATAAAATACATACATCTAAGAAACATTTAAGAAGTACAGATGAGATACTAAACTTCTAATAAAAATACACTCATATAAGTAGGATATATGGAAGTCTATGTGTTTGCACCCATGTGCCCATATACAGAGGGCCAGAGCTCAGCATCCGAAGTTGCTTCCTCTCACTTATCTGGAGCTTGCAGATTCAGATAGCCTGGCCGGCTGGCAGCTCCAGGATCCAACTGTCTCCATTTCCCTGGTCCTAATGCCTGCCACTATGTCCAGTTTTTGCATGGATGCTGGAGAGCAAAATCACATGGAAAACAGTTTACTGACTGAGCCGTCTCCCCAGCCAAGGCCAACACACTTCTGCATGGGCTAAACGGTAGTTTCCCATTTATACCAAAAGGAGCTACCTAAATCGGTACTCTCAGCCACACAGAGTTCTTTGTGTTGCCAGCAAAAGAGAAGGCATGGTGAAAAACATTTTACTGCCAATAAATATTTGTGAAGGGGATGGATGGATGCCATTCAGTTCAGTTTGTTAGTTTTGCGATTCTAGAATTAACTGGTCCCTCTGAGCAGTTTCGCTCATCTATAATGGAAGCATAATTCTTTGTTTTTTTTTTAAAGGCTGTGATCTATACAAACACCCACAGAAGTAGCTCACTAATGGGTAGCCCTTTTTCTAAGTCAAATGTCACCTTATAATATCAAAGAAGTCACATTTAACTTAGCTCAAATAATTTTATGTGGCACATTTGACATCTAGACAATTCATTAGGACAGGGGAGGACAAACTAAGGAAAAATGGAAAGATTACAACTTTTGAAAACCAATAGCAGCACACCCTGCTAACAATCGGTTCTTCATCCCGCTCACATATTCCATCCTGCATCTCTAACCGATTCCGTATTGCTCTCTATATTGAGAAAGTGCCCCTTCTCTGTTTCCTGGACCTGGATAGTGGTTAATGTATACATCTGAAGGAAATCTTTCAGTTTTTTGGTTTGTTTTTTGTTTTTTGTTTTTGTTTGTTTGTTTGTTTGGTTTGGTTTGGTTTTGTTTGGTTTGGTTTGGTTTGTTTTTTTTTTTGGTTTTCTGGTTTTTGTTTTTTGTCATTATTGTTGTTGTTTTTAAGCCCAACCCTAATCCTCCATGTTGTGCTGAGAGAAGAGCCCTGTGGTAACATCAGAAATCTGACTCATCATTTGTGACTTCATCCACTCACTAACACACTCTATCATCTGAAAGTGTTTGTTGAGAGCCCACTGTGTGTTTGGCGCTGTCCAAAGTGCTGATTATAACAGTACTGAAAGAGACAAAAGTTCCCAGCACTGTTGTGACCTAAACAGATAAACAACTGCAAACAAGAGTGATGAGGAGGCGCACCTGGGAACATCGGAGTTTGCAGAGACAAGCTAATCTAGGCCTGGGGAAGCATGGGGCATAGCACAGTGCAATCTCATGAGTGAGGAAAAGATAGCCAAGCTGTGAAGCCAAAACTGCTTCCCTGGAGAAGACAGAGGAAACAGTATGTGAAGAGCCTGGAATGTGGCAGAATCTGGTGATTCAGAGATCACAGAGATTACACTAACCAGCCCAATACGTCTGCCGCATTAGCTCCTGTCACTGGTCTCTCTTGTTACCACAGAGCCTCCGGCTCCCTTATGTAAGTGCAACATCTCGTCACGAGCTATGCTTACCCCCTCCACAAATCAAAGCACATTAAGGGGAATTGTTACACCCAACCCCAGCTAATGTGGCTGTAGTCATGAGGGCTCACAAGAGCAGGAAATTAAAGGAAACTGAGCAAATGCAGGGACCAGGGGGTATTTAAATTTTCCTCTCGTGTCCCCTCCCTCCATTGCCAACCTGGAAAAGTCTACCTTAGTTTTATTACTGAGACCAGCATGTGTCCTTATGCCTTCATTTAAGGCATGGATTTGGTTCATTTAAAGTTAGGGTCAATCTGTTACAAGAATGTGGAAAATTGCTGTTAATAGAAAAATAGAGAAACACCCTCTGTCTAATCCAGGGCCTAAATTTGAAAACACAAAAAGCTGCCAAAACGAAACAAACCCAGTCTGTAAATCCAGCACTCAAAAGCCTAAGGGGGGAAGCAGGACAAGTTTGAGGCCACCCTGGATTCTCTAGTGAGATCCTACATAAATGGAAGGCAAAGAAAGAAAGGGAGGGAGGGAGGAGACAGAAGGCTAGGGAAGAGAGGAAGGAAGAGCAAAGGATTTGGTATGGGAGAGGCAAAACTTCCAACTCTATTATTTGTATTTAGTGTTTATCCTTAGTGACTATATGTCCTTTAAAAAATATAAACAAACAAAAAGGTCAATTTCATTTGAGAGCATAATGCATTACTGAAAAAGATGAAGGATCATTCATGACAAATATACCACATCACATGTCACTAGGTGCATTTGTATCAACTTTGATCTATATGTGTCTACATATTTTAAGTTACCAACTTTTGAGTTATGAAGTAATTGGGTAAAGATGAGGGATAAGCCGGGTGGTAGTGGCGCACGCCTTTAATCCCAGCACTTGGGAGGCAGAGGCAGGTGGATCGCTGTGAGTTCAAGGGCAGCCTGGTCTACAAAAGCAAGTCCAGGACAGTCAAGGCTACACAGAGAAACCCTGTCTCAAAAAACAAAAAACAAAAACAAGATGAAGGATAAGAGAAAAACATGGAATATAAATGCTTAACAAAAAAGCTTAAACTTAAGGTGAAAAGTCATCTACTGGTCATTATTATTTGTCTCAAAACATACTTTAAGGAAAAATAATACTCAGAAAACACTAATGACTGTGATGACAGCTCTGCTGAAAAAATATGGTATTCTCGTTTTGCTGTTCTTAACCGAAACGACAACAGAATTATTAAAAATGACCCTCTGCAGCAGCAGTTTCCAAAGATAATGGAAGTGCTTTCCTACACAATTGGTCCTCAGAGAAAAACAGATCCTACACGTGACAGGAAGACACACAGCCTCTCCTACCTTGTACTGGGAAAAAGGAAAGATTAACTCCCTACCATGGGGACCTGTAAAAAAGCTTCCCCAGCAAGTTTTCCCCACTATCCAGAGACACTCCCAGGACTGGTATTATTATTATTTTCAACAATTTTCTATACTGAGCAGTTTGTGAGTACCAAGGCTAAGCATAAAATAAACTAAGGATACAAAACCAATGTCTTATTCAAACATAGTCATCTGAAACAAACGTGGAATAATGAGCTAACCATGAGAAAACCCATTTCTGCAGTGTTGATATTTAAAAGAAAGAAAAGACTAGCTTCCTGCTCTTCCATTCCAGCATTTTGCAAAGTCACCATACTTCTCTTGAAGATGCAAATTCCTACTAAGAAAACAGCCGTTTATCCCTGCAATCCTGTGACATGCCACTTTTCAAGCTCGGTTTCATTTCCAGATGAATTCTTCTTGCAAACTACTTATTTATAGATGCATGTTATATTCAAAATGTCTTCAAACGAATTGCTTAAACCAGTTGGTATTCACCAAATTACTGTAACGATGACTTAGAGCTCCATGATGTATTACACTTTCAGTGTAAAACATCCCCCATGGCTCTCATGTTTAAACACCTGGTCCCCAGCTGATCATGCTTCTTTGCCGGGAGGGTAGGGTGGGGAGTATGAAATCTTTAATACAGGAGGCATAGCTGGGAAAAAGATGTCACTGAGGGCAGGCCTTTGAGGATAGTAGTCTGACCTACTGCTTCCGACTTAACCATCTGCTTCCTGGCTGGTGCCATATGAGAAGCTGCTACTGTGGTCAGTGACACACCCACCTGCTCCATCAGCCAGGTGCTCTCTGCCCTCACCTGGGAGCCAGGATAAATCCTCCATCTCTGCATAGCACTTAACCTGCACTTCTACCTTCTGAATGCCTCTGTCAGTCTGTCACAGCAGCAAGAAAAACAAAAGCAAGTGAGCAAGCAAACAAAAAAAGTAAGACATGATAGGAACACACGCTAAGCCTCCTGGTTGTGTCATTTGCTTTGGTGGTGGTGGTGGTTGGTTGGTTGGTTTAGTTTGGTTTGGTTTGGTTTTCCTTGTGTAAAATTATTCTGAGAAGCATGTATGACTCCAAGCCATGCACAAGTGTTCACATATTAATTAAGTAATATTAATTAATTAAACTTGCCTTCCTTTGAAGCAGACCATCCAATTTCACTGTAGATTCTAAAGCATCAGATCCTTTTTTTTTTTTTTTTTTTTTTTTTTTTTTTGGCCTGTCCTAAAACAAAGCTTTCTTTGAAAAAAAATTGTTATTGAAAGACAAGATAAATACAACCTGCTCCATTTGACCTGTTACGGTTCCCTTCAAATAGTCGCCCCTCCCATTATTTTAATAACTTCGAAGCTTAAAACATTACGGCACAGCTTTGAAAGTGCTCGGTTCTACATGGGCTTTGCTTTTCTTATTACACATCAGGAGGAAAGAATAAAGACCTGGAAGAAATAGCACAGCCACACTGCTTGTCCCAGGTTGGAAGGGCTGAAGAGCGAGCATTTCCCTCGTTCACAGCAGAGTCCTCCACATACACCTTACAGCTCAATCAACTCACAGCAGAACTGTAAAAGAAGAGACCACCTGCCCAAGCTTCAGCTCACAAACACCTCAGACTCATCACGTCCAGAAAGCTCAGCAGCTGCCCGGTTTTCAGGAGTCTCCAGGCACCTTGATACCAAGTGACTGAGAAAGACAAAGATGGACTTCAGTGGCGTCTTCATGGACTTTGGAAGCACTGTCTGTTGCCCCCTCCTCTGTGTTCCCACAGACCACCATGAGCTCTACTGCATAAGATAAACCACACAGAACGGGAACCAGGAAAGGAGGCAAATCCACAGGTGGGAGCAATGGAGAGCAAGGCAAAGAGGGGCGGTGAGGGGGATGAAGTCAAGAGAGGGAAAAACAAGTGGAAACAGTTTTCAAAGGAATTTTAACTTTTAGATAAACACTGACCGTCAGCCCTGCTCACACTGCTAAGGGGTCCTTCCTAGCAATCTCTCAGAGCCTTGATAACACAGAAAACTATTCCCTTTGGTGAAGAGAAAGAGACAGACTCTCAGAAGCAGTAAGCCAGACTTTTATCTTAAGTAATGGCAGGGTGATAGTATGGTCAACATCCCTGAGGTAACAGTGGACATGGTCACCCCTGTTCCATTGGAGGCTGGAAAGGTAAGGTCCTACACGCACGCGCGCGCGCACGTGCACACACACACACACACACACACACACACACACACACACACACTTTACAGCCTGAGTCTGCCAACCAAGCAATCCAGGAAATGACAGGCCTTCCCTGGTTCCCTGATAGCTAATTTATCTTATGCGGTAGAGCTCACAGGCAACCATCTGGCCGCTACATTGTGCACAGTTGGTTAATCAGTACCAAATGATTGGCTAATGACAACTCTGATCAACGGATGCACCACCCCCTACAAACTAGCCGCGGAATAGAGATAGAAATCAGTAGAAAGCAGCTTCTTTCTTGCTTGTGGATATGGCCACTTCAGTCCTTATTCTTCAAAACATGAGGAAGCCTTGGATTGCCCCATATGTGTGCATGTGGCAGCATCTGAAACCGGGATTCCTGCTGCATGGTCCTCAAGTCATGCACAAAATGGAAGCCATGGGCTCATACAAATGTATGCTCGCACACTCTCCCTCCCTCCCTAGTCCTAGGACACAGAGTAACACCATAAGTGGAAAGAAGAAAACCAATCAGGAGATAGACGGCCGGATGCTCTAAGCCAAATTCAGTGTTCCTGTGAGATCTTTAAAATGCCTTATTCTTGCTGTAGGTAAGTTATTGTATACACGTGTGATAATATAAATGTATATGTAAAAATGCCTCCTCATGGAATATTCTACTTCCTTCTGATAAACGAAATAAGTGTATAGGCACATGCCAGCCTTCTTTCGTCTTCTTTTTAAATAAAACCACAAAGTCGAAAAACATTTACCTAAGCATTAATGAGCTTCTATTTCAGTATTTTCTAGGATGAGGAGACTGCAAATGTGTAATAAAAATATGTTGCCATTAATAGCTAGGTGTTTGGCAGCCGAGAGAACTCTGGCCTCTGTCGCTTACTCACCCTGCCCAAGTGTGACTCTCTTTTGGGCATAGCTATGAATAAGACCACAGATTAAAAAGCTGCACAAAAAGAGGCAGTTCAGAACTCTGGGACTCTGTGATTTCTCTCCCGACCATCTATTCGTGGGAGTGAGTGGTATGTATAACATGATCTGACGGAAACAAAATTTTCAAGCAAAATGCATGGATCTGCAGAGGATTATGTTGAGTGAAGTGACCCAAACCCAGAAAGACAAAAACCACACACTCTTTCATATATGTACCCTCATTTGTAATGTGTAGATTTATAGAGATAGGTACAGATGTAGTTTACTTTGAAAAATTAGAAAGAATATTAAGAGATGATAAAAAGAGATTTTGACAAAAGGACATGAGGCATGAAGGTGGAAAGGGGAGATGGTTAAAAGGAAGGTGGGGAAGATTAGGTGGAGAAGAATTTACTAAAACACAGTTTAAAAATACCACAGAGATACCTAATACTTTGTACACTAACTTTTAAATTAAATTTAAATTACCTCGGAGTCAGTGAAATAGCTCAGACGTACAGGCGGTTGCCAACAAGCCCCAGAATCCATATGATGGAAGGAGAGACCCATATCCAACAACTTGTCCTCTGACCACACACATGTACCATCTCTCTCTCTCTCTCTCTCTCTCTCTCTCTCTCTCTCTCTCTCTCTCTCTCTCTCTCTCTCTCACACACACACACACACACACACACACACTACACAAATAAGTAAATTTTCAAATTTTTAATTAGTTTTTTTTAATACGGATCTGTCAAGGTCTCTAATGTGGGGGTGGGGGTAGGAATCCTATGTGGCTGACAGACAAAGCAACTTCAGAAAGAAGAGCAGCTGCCCCACAATCCTGAGATCCTGCCAAAGCCATAGACACTGGTCCTCCAAAGACACTGTACAGAATCCAAGTTTAAACAAGAGTCCCAGGTGGTCATGAAACACTAATCAGCCATAGCAGAAAATGAATCACAACTGGCCTGTCACATTTGTCCCCAGATAAGAAGACACAGCATTTCATAGATTCTTAAAAATTCATTGGCATATACTCACAACCCTGCTAAGTTTTTGGTTTTCTGTTTGTTTGTTTGTTTTTAACCAAGATTTCATGCGTATATCAGAATAGAAAAAAAAAAAAGTTGTGTGGAGCCAGAGATGTTGCTCAGTCAGCAAGGTGCTTGGTTAGCACAGGCAAACCTCTGAGGACTGACACAGTGGTAAACAACCACGTCCCCCAGCACTCTGGAAGTGAAGGTGTGAAGGCAGGAGGGTCAGAATGCCAAAGATATCCCTGGCTACATAAAGAGTTTGAAGGCAGCCTTGGGTGCATGAGACCCTGTCTCCAGAACGATCAACAAATCTAAGCCTATTACTATTCAATCTTACTCTCTCTTCTAAGGGACATCGACTTTCCTGACCCTAGTAGTATGTAAGGGTAGCTAGAGAATTCTAACAAGTCTCCCTCGTGCTATATTCTTGTGTTTGGTTTAATGATCTGGCTGCTCTCTCTGTCTCCCTTGTACTAGCCATTGCAGAATAAGCTTGCATACACACTCGAGAACTTACCTACAGTACGCATTCTTCTGACATGATAAATGGAAGAAGGGACGGTATCTGTTCCATGATTTCACAAGTGAGAGGGGGAAAAAAAGAGATGATCCCACCAGCCTATTTCCATGGTGTCTCCTGCAGATGAGATTTCCTCCTCCTCCTCCTCCTCCTCCTCCTCCTCCTCCTCCTCTATGCAATCTTGTTTTATTTTGTTGTTTTGGTTTTTTGAGACAGGGTTTCTCTCTGTAGCCTTGCCTGTCCTGGACTCACTTTGAAGACCAGGCTGGCCTCAAACTCATGGAAATCCTCCTGCCTCTGCCTCCCCAGTGCTGGGATTAAAGGCATGGGCCACCAGGCCTGGCTACTCTATGCACTCTTAAACTGTTTAGTCAGAGAGTTTTCTGAGTCCCGGGATACTCAGGGATATACAGGAAAATGGATACAGTGTATCTTTTTATTCCGGAACCTGCAACAGTCCCTGAGTCTACAAGATCAGCATCCCTGGGAACTTAGAAATACAAAATTTCAAAACCTACTTCTGACCTACTTAATCAGAAACTTATAGTGAGGTCCCATCAATCTGCTTTAAAGGCCAGGCATGGTGGCCCACACCTTTGATCCTAGCACTTGGGAGGCAGAGGCAGGGGGATCACTGTAAGTTTGAAGCTAGCCTGGTCTACAAAGTGAGTCCAAGACAAGCCAAGGCTACACAGAGAAACCCTGTCTCCAAAAGACAAACAAACAAACAAACAAACAATCTGCTCTAACAGGGACAACGGAGGGAACTCCAGATTGAGAGACACAATATACTGAAACAAATGTGGAGCCTTCAAACAGAACATAGACAAGCTTTGGGTTCTTAGGGCATTTTTTTTTCTTGGCTGTCAACATTGAGAAGTCAATCTAAGTTGCTTCTCCTCATTTATGAAATGAAAGGGGAAAACAAGTGAAACAACGCCTGACACAAAAGAGCTCTCCAATAAACACTACTGCCTTCACACTTTGGTCCTCCGCCCCTGAGATCTAGTCAACATGTAGGAAATACTTCACCCTCCGTGTTCATGTTTGTAAGTGAGCCCAACAGAACTCAACTGAGTGAGAAGAACACACACAACCATTTGGAGTCAAGCTTTTGTGCACAGAGCTCGGTCCTTTGCAAGAGCGGAGCACAGTCCTAACCACTGAGCTATCTCTTTCCTCTTCATACTTTGCTCAGATAGTGATAGGAGCCAAAAAGACTGTAGCAATCAAAATAATTTTCATGATTACTGTTAACTTGCTGTATATTTCTAGGGTTAGCCTTTAAAACCTGATCTCAATTTGGGGTGCCTGTTCAGGAAAGGAAACAAGACTCTAGCATTCCATAGTCCAGATGTCAAAACAGTCTAGCCAGAGGAGATAGCCCTGTCCATAATATGCTTGCTGTGCAAGCTTAAAGATCTGAGTTCTATCCCTGCAGTACCAGAAAGAAGCCTTTATGAGCAGGCTGGTGTGTGCCTGTAACGCATGTGCTGAAAAGAGGAGGCAGAAAGATCCCCTGGGCTCATTGTCCAGTCAGCCTAGCGTAATCATTGAGTCCCAGGTCCCAGTAAAAGACCTATCTCACAAAGCAAGCTGGATGGCTCTTGAGGATGACACCCAAAATGTCTGGTCTCTACATTGGACATGTACACACACACACACACACACACACACACACACACACACATACACACACACAATTATCCTCCTCCAAATAAAATCATTTTAGTCCAAAAAAATATTTAGAGTATTTTTAAGAATTTAAATAGTTTTCTCCTTCCTAGTCTCTAACTGTAATTTTTCTTAGCGTTTTCTTATTTACTGTATCTTCTTCAGCAGAGACTAGATCTTGATGTACTATGTCTTAAAAATGTATTATGTAACAGTCCACTGAGGTAAAAATCATCCTTCAAGAGGGAACTGCACACCCTGAGGATTCTCTGAAACACTGGGACCATTCATTTTTCTAAGCCATCCCAAGGTCTGAAGAGTTAAAGGAGCTGCCAAGTATACATTGAGTGCATCAGGCAGAAAATGTTTGCCACTATTAGTGTTAGAAGATTTCCCTTTGTATTGCAAATACACTGGCTCAAGTGGTAATGGTCGTGACAGGCCCCCAACCCTCTCTTGAGACTCCATGATTTCTGTGGGACTGATACATCTTCTGTCTGTCTGTCTTTGCCAATTCCTCTCTCCTCTCTTCTGATTCCTACAGTTTTTAAGGTGCTGATGGGGTTAACATCTTGTCCTAAGACACCCATGCTAATCTCTCTAGCCAATTTCTCTCCTTTAGTGGTCCAATCCACAATCACCATTTTACCTTCACCAGCCATGCAAAGAATTCTTACATAGGTTCTTAGCTGAAATGAAGGTCTTAATTCCAAAGTGATGGTCATAATCTGCTTTCAGGTATTTGGTCTCAGCATCTTCCTAAACCTGCCAAAAGCATGTCTTACCTTTCCTGCACAAACCAACAACTAGGTTAAATCCTCAGCCTGGCATTCAAGAACATTCATAATATAGGTGAAGTCCATCTTTTGAGGTGGCACACCCCCTACCTGTACTGCAAGCTCTATGCACAAAGCCCTTTGTGGCTAGTCCCTGAAGAGTACCTTGCAACAACTCCCAGAGAGGATGACAGCTTGCAGAATTCTTGTAGAATTCTGGCCACAATGCAAATTGAATAGACATCATTTCTTCCACATCACTTCTTCCTCAGCACTCCTATAAATTGTATATTCCGCCATTCTGCAACCTGGAATGTTCAATTACGTTTGTTTGTTTTTCAAGACAAGGTTTCTCTGGGTAGCCCTGGCTATCCTGGAACTCACTCTGTAGACCAGGCTGGCCTCAAACTCAGAAATCTACCTGCCTCTGCCTTCTAAATGCTGAGACTAATGGCACACACCATGAATGGCCAGCTTCAATTACTTTTAATGTATTTGCCGTGTTGGGTTTTAGTTATCATAACACATACTTGTGTTTTATCCTCCCAGATAGATAGCAGAAGCTTCTTCAAAATGGTGCAAAGTTACATATTGCTAAATAGATTTACAATCAATAATTACTACCTTTAAAAATCTTACCTAAAATCCATTTTTATCATTATTAAATTCAAAACACTAATACATTTTTCATATTCTGATATATCAAGCACCATTAATAACCATTGTTATATATACACATATAACCATAATACAATGTATACACATATAAAAACATCTCATTAATATGTACATATTTTTGTATTAATTTTTAAAAAATGCTTGGAGCCAAACCCGGCAGTACATGCCTATAATCCCAGCATGTTGGAGATTGAGGCTAGCCTGGACTACATAGTGAGACCTTGTCTCAAAGAGAAAAACAAAAATAAATTTAATTTAAAAGTACATGTATAGCTGAGGATGGTGTTTCATGCCTTTAATCCCAGCACTCAGAAGGCAGAGGCAGGTGGATCTCTGTGAGTTCGAGGCCAGGCTGGTCTACAAAGTACATTCCAGGACAGTTAGAGCTACAAAGTGAGATGCTTTCTCTTTTTATTTTATTTTTTCTTCTCTCGTACACTACATCCCAGTGCACCTTCCCATTTCTCCACTCTTTCCAGTCCTCCTGCTTGTCCAGATACACCCATCCATCTTTGCCCAAAAAAGAGAACGCCTTCTAGAGATATCAACCAAACACAAAACCTGTCTTTAAAAAAGGACATATGTAACCATTTGACTTATGAACATATAATGTAGAAGAATGTGTCCCACATGGACCTTTTTTTAGGTCCATAAAGAATGACATGATCGGGGCTGGAGAGATGGCTCAGTGGTTAAGAGCACTGGCTGCTCTTCCAAAGGACCTGAGTTCAATTCCCAGGAACCACATGGTGGCTCACAACCATCTGTATTATGATCAGATGCCCTCTTCTGGTGTACATGAAGACAGCCTACTCATAAACATAATAAATAAATACATATCTCAAAAAAAAAGAATGACATGATCACATAATGAAGAATATGTAGGTAATTCAGGCATAAATAAGTACAAAAATAATCCCTTTAATTCCTAGTACCAAAGCATAGGTCCACAAACTAATTAGCTGTAACAATGATGGAATTACTGACTGGTTAAAACACTGAATGTCTGCCAAGTCCATGCCTAATAACTGACTGCACATCACCTAAGAGAGTCTTTGACAACAGAACTATATATCCAATACGGCTAGCGCCAGCTAGTCTCCTTGATTAAAAAAATAACAGGAAGAAATAAGCTGATGCTATGAGCCAACGCTCAGCCAATGAGGTCAGTCTTCAGTTGCTAAGCTGTTCTGTCACCATGGCAACACTACTTCAGCAATAGTGTTGGGTTTCCACGACAAACTGCCCATCTAAAATTTTCATATCATTCAAGCTATGATCATCAGATACTTCAGCAGAAAAAAAAAGTTACAAATATGGAAACAATATCCTTTGAGAAACTGTTGCTAATTGTTGATTTAGAAAATATCATCAAGAATTATGTGATTCCCTTTAGCACAAATAACTTCATGCATATCATTTACTATAGACCTATGAACAGGTCAACATAGTGTGTTCTCTCAGTGGAAACCCCACTCAATCTGGGTTATGTATTCTCTACTATATAACCTCTAATAATGCAACACAAGACTTATTCTGAACTCATCTGGAGCTATCCCCACAGTACACTTCCCAAACAGTATCCCCCACTGTTCAATTTACCCTGGGGCCAGGATGCCACTTTGGAAAAACACAAATCAGGAACCTTTTTCAAAATTGGCTCAGCCAGGCAGTGGTGGTGCATGCCTTTGATCTCAGCACTTGGGAGGCAGATCTCTGAGTCAAGGGCAGCCTAGTCTACAAAGTGAGTTCTAGGTCACCCAAGGCCACACAGAGAAAACCTGTCTCAAAGAAAAAAGAAAGAAAGAAAGAAGAAAGAAAGAATGAACCAATGAATCAATGAATGAATCAATGAATTATCTCAGTGGAAGATAGCCGGCTTCAGTTCTTTCAATTCTTCTCCCTAGATTAATTTTATTTATTCATTCTAGCAAGTACTGTGGCATGGTGGGTATTTGGTCAAAACTGTGTTATAACTTGATATATAAGTGGCCTCTTTGCTGTATTAGTTACATGTCTCGTTGCTATGACAACATACCTGGCAAAAGCTACTTAAGCGGGAAAAAGGTTTATTTTGGCTCACAGTTTGAGGATACAGTCCATCGAGATGAGGAAGTGATGTCAGCAGGAGTGTGAAGCATCTGGTTACGCTGCATCCCACAATCAGGGAGGAGAGAGAGATGAGCTCAGCTAGTTTTTCTATTTTATGAAGTCGGCAACCTGGTCCATAAAAATGGATCTTCCCAGCTCAGGTAACCTGATTTAAATAATCTTTCGAAGACCTGCTCAAAGGCAAACTGGATCGAACTTATCTCTCACAAGCACGCAGAGAGGCTGTTTCTGTTTCTAGATCTGGTCAGTGTTGACCATCACAATTGGGCCAAATTAGGGCTTTGTTTGGTTGGTTTTTGGTTTTTCAAGTCAGGGTTTCTCTGTGTAGCACTGGCTATCCTGGAACTCACTCTACAGACCACGGTCACCTTAAACTCGCAGAGATCTGCCTGCCCCTTTCTTCCAAGTGCTGGGATTATAGTCATGCACCACTACCCCCTGATGCAAAATTCAGCTTTACCAGTGCTTTTTTTTTTTTTTTAATCCTTATTTCTTTCTCTCATACAAGACATCCTGACTGAAGTTTCTCCTCCCCCATCCCTCCCAGCCCCACCTACCTCCCCTCTTCCCTAGATCCACTCCCTATAAGTATAGCAGTATATCATTAGGAATCATTTCATTAATTGTTTTGTATGTGTGTGCACGGGCCTCAATTTAGACCAGTAATTGGTTGACCACTCCCACAGGCTCTATACAACCATTGCCCCCAGAACATTTTGCAGGCAGGGCAGATTGTAGGTCCAATGCTTTGTGACTGGGTTGGTGATCCAGTCCTACCACCGGAAGTCTTGCCTGGTTACAAGAGATGAACGGTTGAGGCTCCGAACCCTCCATTACAAGGAGTCTTCCCTAGGGTTACCCTTGCAGATTCCAGGGCGTTTTGATTAGACTAGGTTTCTACATCGACCACCAAATGCCCTCCAAGTCCAGTCATATCTCCCCACAGTCTCACCTCACCCCACCCCAACCACCACCTCCCTTCTATTTCCATACCCACCCACCACCAGTCTATCCATGAAATCTGTTTCTCCTTCCCAGGGAGATCCATACAGGGGGGCGGGCAGATAGGGAGGAGGGAAGGGAAAGAGAGAAAGGGGGGAGCTTTCCTCATTACTTAGCCTCTCTGGGTCTGTGGATTGTAGTGGTTGTCATTTACTTAACAGCTAATACCCACTTATAAGAGAATACATACCATGTTTGTCTTTCTAGATCTAGGTTACCTCACTCGGGATGATTTTATTTTCTAGTTCCATCTATTTGCTTGCAAATCTCATGATGTTGTTTTTTAGCAGTTAAGTAAATGTACCACTTTTTTTTTTTATCAGTTCTTCCACTGAGGGATGTCTAGGTTGTTTCTAGTTTCTGACTATTATGAAGAAAGCCGCTATGAATATAGCTGAACAAGTGTCCTTGTGGTAGGATGAAGTGTCTTTTGGGTATACGGCCAAGAATGGTATAGCTGGGTCATGGGATAGACAGATTCCCAATTTCCTACAGAGTCTCAATATTGGTTTCCATAATGGTTGTACAAGTTTACACTCCCACCAGCAATAAAGGAATATTCTCTTCATTCCACGTCCTCACCAGCTTAAGCTGCCACTTGTTTTGACTTGCATTTCCATGATGGCTATGGATTTTGAACATTTCTTTGTTTCTCAGCCATTTGAGATTCCTCTATTGAGAATTTAGATCTGTACCCCACCCCATTTTTAAATGGATTTTTTGGTTGTCTGTTATTGGATGTCTAAATTTCTTGAGTACTTTACATATCTTGGGTATTGGCTTTCTCTTAGATGTGGAGTTAATGGGAACCTTTTCCCATTCTGGAGGCTGCCGTTTTGTCCTGTTGATGGTGTCCTTTGCCCTACGGAAGCTTTTCCATTTCAAGAGGTCTCACTTACTAATTGTTGTTCTTAGTCCCTGTGCTGTTGGTGTTCTGTTCATGAAGGTGTCTCCGGTGCCAATCTGCTCAAGGCTGTTCCCCACTTCCTCTTCTATTGGACTAGTGCTTTTTATATTGCTGAGATGCTTGGCATTGAACCCACGGTCCACTGCATTCTTCTAAGCACACACTACCACTAAGCTATATCACCAGCAATTGTCAATATGTATCTTGAATCAAGATTAAATCCTTCATTCCATTTCCCAAAGGCATCCGTTCTACAATGCAGGATACTGTGAATAAAGTAAACTGAGGGTCCCTTCTACACGCCTGCTAATTCCTGGTGTTTTTCTAAATTCTAGCACTCTCTCCCTCCCTCCTTCCCCCGCATGCCCTCCTCCCTCCCTCCCCCCCTCCCTTCCCCATCCCTCTCTCTCCATACTCCAAATGTGCGCTTTCTGCTTTGTATTTATTTTAGCTCTTTAGCTCCATTTCTTTGCCCTGGAAGCTCAGCCCTCCCACAAGTTCAGAGAAGTCTTCCAACAAAAGCTTGTTTCTTCCCAGAGTGTGGATTTTACTGCCAAGAACAATAACATCTTCTGCATTTGCTTATGCGGTGCTAAAGTGATGTATTTCGGTCCCTTCCTGACTTTCTTCTACCTCAAGCCATGTCCATCCACGATCCAAATTCCCGCAAACATTCCCCTCACACAGGCCCGGGAAGCACTGCCCTAAGGAATGGGAAGCACGCTGGTCAGTCATGTTCTGGTAAATGCTGCAGACAAGTCCACACAAACAGTTCACAGCCGTAAGAAATAGCTGTGTCTGTTTCCCAGCTATCCCAAGGAACTGAGTTCCAGGCACTCTGGGCTGCACCACATAGTGCACGTTGTTTAATTTCTCTCGGAAGCTCAAGTATAACCATCTATAAAAAGAGAGCATTCCACTCAGCAAGGGAGCAAAAGCTATGGGTCTTATGTTCCACAGCTCTAAGGAACACTAATGAAGATTGGGTTCAACATTAGGAGTGATTCAAAATCAATTTGCCCTCATCAAAAAAAACTGTAATTGGAAAAATTAGTTAAATGCTAAATATTTCCGAACAGCGGATCCCTCTTCAAATCACCTGACAGACTCCATGCTCATCATCCGAGTGTGAGATGCAGCTGGGTGAACGTTGGAAAGCAGCTGCCGATTGGGAAAGCAGAGCTGCAGCAAGCTCGGTTCTCCCTCGGCTCCTCAGCTACGTCATGTCACATTTGTTGTTTCTCTTCCTGGTGCTTTGTTTTTAAATGTGTTTGTTGTGTTATTTTCGAGACTAGGTATGGGTGTGTTATCCAGACTGTCCTTGAATTCCTGGCCTTAAGACATCCTGCCATCCCAGCGCCCTAGGTATCTAGATCTGAAAGCAAAGCCACTGTGCCCAATATTAAATATGGTTTTTTAATTGCATGGTGAAAACAGAATGCTAATTGAGCTATATTTAACTGATGGAAACTGGCTTAGGAAAATCAAAATTATCTAACATGTTTTTACTCAAAGAATTACTAGACAGTATCTAGAAACTGGCTATGGTAGGCCTACCTTTAATCCCAGCACCCATGAAGCAAAGATAGAGACATTCCTGTGAGGTCAAGGGCAGCCTGGGCTACATAGCAAGAGGCTAGCCAAGACTACATAGTCAGAACATTTGTAAACGACATGCTAACATGGCTGAAGATTTGTGCTTTTTTATGAATTGTTCTTATTTCTTTATCAATTTTAAAAGATAGCATAGCATTTTTGGCTGACAGGTATTTACTTTAAGGTATGATAGTTCTTTCTCAATTCTTTCCTAGTCAAGATTTTCTGAGAAGAAATCAGATATTATTCTAATATGTATGTCTTTGAAGTTGAGTTGGTTTTTCCCCCTTGTAATTTTAATATTGTATTTTTGCTTTGTAATTTTGAAATCTTAACTATATTTATGTAGAGGGTCTTCTCTAATCATGCATATTTGTTTTTACTCTTTGCAATTTCCTGCAAATGTGTCCAATTTGTGGGCCTGTATGCTTCCCAGGAGAGCTGTGGATAAGCCCTACACACATAATTATGCTTGGTGGATTTAGTGTCTTTTTCTTTAATTTTATTAAATTATACTTTAAAAAAAAAAAAAAAAAAAGACTACATAGTCAGACCCTATCTCAAAACAAAAAAGTGTCCAATACCTACTGAAGGAATAATGGTCAACTGCTGCTTATTACAGTATGCTATTACCTAATTATCATGCTTATATTTTTTTTGCAACCCAATATTTTTTATTTAAATAATTTACTCAGATTACATCCCAATTGTTGTCCTCTCTCTTGTATCTTCTCGTTGCCCCCTTCCTCTCTCCTTCACCCTATTCCCCTCCCCTAGACCTGTGACAGAAGGAGACCTCCTCCCGCACCATATGATCACAGCCTATCAGGTCTCATCTGGATAGCCTGCTTCCCCTTCCTCTGAGTGCCACCAGACCTTCCCCACCAAGGGGAAGTGGTCAAATAGGAGGCTCCAGAGTTCTGTGTAATCATAAAACCATATTATATGCCTCGTTTCTCAACATATAAATAAAATGTTAGTATATTCGCCACCCAAAATAGTTTTACTTTCTTGACACAGGAAGCAGAATCCAAAGAATAACAGCTCCCAAACTGTATCCACTGGCAAAATGGAAATGTGACAGTAATGTCACCAGACTGGGGACAAAAAGGACAATATGTAAGTAGTGTAGTGGACGGGGCTGGGGAAATGGCTCAAGGTTAAGAACACTGGCTTCTTTTCCAAAAGACCTTTGTTTGATTCCCAGCACCCACATGGTACATGTATATATATGCACCAAAAAACAGCCCATAGACATAAAATAAAAGTATAAGAACAGGTGTAGTGATCTTTTTACAGGTTTAGAATTAACCATTTCTTCTACTTGCAAGATTTTATTAGGCCAGGTGTGGTAGCACATGCCTTTAATCCCAGCACTCAGGAGGCAGAGGCAAGTGGATCTCTATGAGTTCTAGGCCATCCTAATAATCTTCACAGTGAGTCCCAGGACAGGCAGACTTACAACAATGAAAAACTTTGTCTCAAAAATAAAGGATTCTTAACTTATCTTTTTAATTCTATTTAAATCCCCACTTTCTTCTAAAATAACCTCTCTCTCTCTCTCTCCTCCTCTCTCTCTCTCTCTCTCTCTCTCTCTCTCTCTCTCTCTCTCTCTCTCTCTCTCTCTCTCTCTCTCTCTCTCTCTCTCTCTCTCTCTCTCTCTCTCTAAAAGGCTATGTCCATTTTTCTAATTGCTTTAGTTAGCATATAAAATAATGGGATTCATTATAACATCCTACACATACATATCACTGCACTTTGCTTATCTTCTTCACTCCTGTCACCCTCCTCTGTCCCTTCTCCCTCCCTTCCCTAATTTCCTCCTTCATCACAAATAGATATCTTTCTGCTTTAAGTTTAAGCATGAAGTTAGATTCTGCCTAAAGAGAAAATACAAGATAGCTGTTTATCTCACCCACCTACTACCCTGTCTGGCTCCCCTTTATCTCCTTCCTCTTTTTTGATCCTTTCCTCAATGCTCATAATCATATATATTAATATATACATATATATTAGTAAATATAAATTAGATATATCCCTTAATTCCCTTTCTTTTCCTCCATGCCTCCCTGTCTTCCTGAAGCTCCTTATTATTAATTTCTTAGTAATACACTATTGTTTGTTTTATTTCTTTTCCCTCTCCCTTTTGTTTTTTTGTTTGTTTATTGAGACAGAGTCTTGCTAGGTAGCCCAGGCTGGCCTCAAACTCACGGCAATACTCTGCCTCACCCTCTTGAGTGCTGGGATAACAAGCATGAGCCATGAAGCCAACACATTCTTTCCACATCTCTGGAAATGTCTGACTTGCTGTCACTCACATAGGCACCTTGTTGTTATTGCTACATTGAACTTGAGGTGGATAGAGCATTGCAGAGATGATGTAGTGCCCTCTAGACTCACAGTTTGATTTCCCAGTGAGAACAGGTTTGAATGTGTTTCTATCCAGCATTTCCAAATACCTCATGAATGAAAGTCATTATCTCCTTCTTGGTGCTCCATCCTATTAGGATGTTTATACCTAAACGTTGTTAGTAGGGCCCTTTGATACCAAAGCATATGCCCTGGGTCTGAGAGCATCATGGAAAATGTGGCATGGTCTACAAAAAAAGAGCCTTCTTAGTCTTTTGCAAATGTTGGGCAAAGTATGAATGTTTTCCTTATGTGACTGTCTTTATAGAGGCTACGAGCACACTAACTTTATCCAATGAATGCTTGAGAATATTCCAGCAAGCCTCACCCTTCTGTGCACTCACTTAAGAAACACATTCTCACTCATTCCCTCGCCCTGGATGCAGCGGTCATGGAATTAAAGCAACAGGTGAGCTCAATGTCAACATTAAAGGAATAACAGCAATAAAATAAGAACTTTAAATGCTTGAGAAAGGTAGCTCCAAACTCACACTGACTTATACTCCTGCATGCTGCGTGAGATTGTAAAATACAGTTCATACAAACTGAAATAGAGTTTAAAAAAGAAAGAAAGGAAAAATGCTTAAAAATTAAAATCATTCAGTGGCAAACTCCTCTCTAGCAACCCCAATCAATGACTTTTCATGTTTTTGTTTATTTTATTTTGTATGTATGTGTTCAGGACACGTGTATGTTTTTGAGAGACAGACAGAGAGGAGAGAGAGAGAACACAACTTTCAGGACTTGGTTCTTTCTTCTACCAAGTACGTTCCAAAGATTGAACTGAGATCCTCAGTCTCAGTAGAAGGCACCTTTATCCACTGAACTATGTCACCAGTTCCCAGAAGCAGCTATGAACATTACATTCAGAAACCTGGAAATAGCAGAAGAGGCCTCAAAAAAAAAAAATGTTACTGCTATAGCAGAGCCTAGAGCGAGCCTCACCATTGACAATACTGCTAATTTTCTTTCATTAAAAATACCACAAAACTGAAGCCAAGTGTGGCAGTGCCTTTAATTTCTGCACTTGGGATGTGGAGGCAGGTGGATGTCTGTGAGTTTGAAGTCAGTCTGGTTTATATTGCAATATTCTGGGACAGCCAGGGATACATAATAGAGAGATCCTACCTCAAAAAAAATCACAAAACTTGCTAGCACAATGTTCCACACCTATAATCCCAGCATTCTGAATACTGGTAAAGCAAGTTCCAGACTATCCTGAGCTAAAAAGTGAAATCGTGTCTCAGAAAGGTCAAAAAATCAGCCTGGGGATGCAGCTCAGGTTGGTAGAGTGCTAGCCCAGCGTGCACAAATCCCTGGTTCCATCTCTAGGATAGCAAAGACCAAATGTAGTGGTCCAGACCTAAACTTTCAACACTTAGGAGGTGGAGATGAGGCCATCTTCAACTACATAGAGAGATGGAGGCCAGAGGACACAGGATACAGTCTAGGTTATGTA
This sequence comes from Acomys russatus, assembly GCF_903995435.1. Lineage (NCBI taxonomy): Eukaryota > Metazoa > Chordata > Mammalia > Rodentia > Muridae > Acomys > Acomys russatus. Next base: position 50,789,084 of record NC_067163.1, read on the forward strand.
AGTTTCCCTCTCTCTCTCTCTCTCTCTCTCTCTCTCTCTCTCTCTCTCTCTCTTTCACACACACACACACACTAATCGATTACGTGCTTTTTATCTGAATTAGGTTAATTTTTAGACACTTCAAAGTGCCAAAATCCATTAAATATCATAAGGTTTAAATATACTTAAAATAATGAGTAGACATATATATGTAAATATATATCACACATATATATATATGAATTTCCTTGAAGCTAAAAGTTCTTCCTCCAAAGGAAAACAGTATGTCATGGCACCCAGTGTCTGAGATATTTTACACATGCGTGGAAGGCTGGGAGTCCTCAGAGCAAGTCAACTGACTGACATCCTCACCAAACGGGACACCTGAAGCCACAGGCAGGGCAAACTGTCTCCCAGCCTGACAGGCACAATGAAGCCTCTTTATGGTTTCTTTTTCACATTCCTCAAGATCTACAAGTGAGCATGCTAACGACTCAGGCCACAGCCATACGTTTATGTCCTATTGTGACTTAATTTTCAACATGAATTAGAATCTCTAATTCCTCCCAGGTGACACTATCTGGTGTTGTACTTCCTTGGTTCTTAAGTTATTAAGTATTTTCCATCTTGCTGCAAAGACTTTCTTCTCATTGTCAGTCTATATGATAGGGCCATAGTACCCTCTTTTAAATTATTATTTTATATCTTTACTTTTACTGAATTAATGTTTTGTCTGTATGTATGATGCACTCGTGGGAATGAGTGAGAATGTGATTCGTAAGTGAGTGTGCCATGTGTGTGCCTGGCCTCTGTGGAGGTAAGAAGAAGGCCTCAGATTTCCTGAAACAGAAGCAACTGTGTTTGTGTTCAGACTCAACCAAGGTCCTCTTAACCTTGGAGCCATCTCTCCAGAGCCCCATATTACTCTTAAAAATATTGAAGTGATGTTTAAAGGAAAGTTAAATGTCACATGTGACTGTGTGCTGTCCTTCCTTCACAGTTTCCAGGATTGCTCACCAGAGGTCTAAGAGCCTTTTTGTACTTTGGTTCTGATTTAAGAAAGCAACCAGACTGAGGCACCACAGCATACATAGAGGAGCTGGGATTTATGTATTTGTTGTTTTAACATTTGTTTGTTTGTCTTGTGTGCAGGAGTGGGTAGGTGTGTGGGTATGGGGTGCCATGGAGTGTGTGTCTGTGTGTGTGTGTATGTCTCTGTGTGTGTGTGTCTGTGTGTGTGTGTGTGTGTGTGTCTGTGTGTGTGTGTGTGTGTGTGTGTAGCAGAGGACATCCTGCAGGAGTTGGTTCTCTTCCTCCACGAGGTCGGTTTCAGGAACCAACCTCAGGTCCTCAGGCTTAGTGGTGGGCACATTTATCTGCTGAGTCATCTCAACTTGTCCTGAACCGCATCTAAAGAAGAATCATGTCTGAAAGCCCATGTACAGTGAGGGCTTTATGTACAAAGAACTAGAATAAGAAATAGAACTAACCTAGGGCATTAACACAGGACCTCAGTGGTGATAAAATTGCCAGTGTACCAGACACTATGACTATAACAATAAAATTCAGAGAGAGGGCTCAGTTCTGCTCAACAATATAGGAAGGAGGACAAAACTGTGCATTGACATAACTATTTGCTCGCACACTTACTAATAATAGCTGGCAAAACACATACATCTTGTTTATTATTTATTTATTAATTCATTAATCCATTGAGAATCTACTACAGACCCAACAGACACCTTGTATAGTCCACTCCAAAAATATAGTCATTATCCTGGGTCCAGAAAATTACAGATCAGTCAGAAAACCTATTTTTAAGAAATGGGAAGGAGCCATCAAGCCTGCTCAGCAGGTAAAAATGTTTACCAACAAGCTGAGTGGCCTGAGTTCAATCTCCAGAACCCACATGCTAGGAGAGAACTGACTAAAGCAAGTTGTCCTCAGACTTCCATATGCATGCCATGGCATGCATACACACACACACACACACACACACACACACACACACACACACACACACAAATACAAAGCTTAAAAAAAGAAATAGCAGACATCATAACTTGGCAATGTAAAAACTTAAAACTGACATAAAAATGTGTCTTGAACTGAAAGCATAAATTTCATTAGGTATTTGGACTTGCTCGTTTATTATTTTAGTGACATTTTAATCATGTTTATTTTTTTAAATTTAGGAAACTTAATTTATAAATGGTCATAAGTCAATGCAGCCTCTGGCAGCTGTAATGTGTTTAACTAAGAAATTAAAGGAAAGGATGGGCCTCCTGAGAGAAGAAAACTCCAGCACAAGCAATACTCAAGCCATGGACGGATTTTACAGATACATTCTTGAAGTCTCATTTCATAGCTCTGATTTCTGTCATAAAGGAGTCGGGAGTGCAAGGAGGTTGATGGGAAGGAAAGGGACTCTTTTGTATAGCCTGCCACAGGCTATCCTTTCTAATGAAGGAAAAATAAGGTAATATAGGCCTAAACAAAATATGCCTATTTTAAGACATGGGTCTATAAATCCTCTTAAAAATAGACCAATAAACAGCTCAAGTTACCTGTCTTCCTTAAAATGAAACTATTTTTAAAAATGTAAAGATTTATTTATTGTATTATTTTACATGAGTGTTTTGCCTCTGTGTCTGTCTGTGTGTGTGTGTGTGTGTGTGTGTGTGTGTGTGTGTGTGCATTTAGCTATAAAGTGACAGCATTTTATAAAGGCAAATGCATTTTGTAGGCAATAAGATTGTGTGGCAACATCTTTAAAACAGAAGAAAATTCAAGTATTTCCTTTCTTTTCTTTTTCTCCAGTGCCTGCACTGTACACAAACATTATAAGCAAGTGCCCCACCACTGACTGAACTGTATTCCCAGCCTCTAAACATTTCAACAAAAGAATGACGCTACTTATTCCAAATCCTGTGAAGATAACTACTAATTCTTAGACACAAAGATGTTGTTGATTCAGGACCAAAGTTGGAGGTATCCCTGGAACAAGGCAGCTACAGGGAAATGACTGATGGCAAAGGTGTCCAGAGACTCACATGTGGCCAGGCATGGTGATACATGCCTGGGTGGTCATGATGAATCAGACAAAATCCATAAATTAGGGTCTACAGAGTTGACTCAGGGAGTCAATCCAGTCCCAGAGGGATCCGATGCTCGCTTCTAACCTCCAAAGGCAACAGACTCATGTTCATACTCGCCCCAGGTAAAACACTCATTCACATAAAATAATAAAATAAATAAAATCTTTAAGAAATGTTGAAGATAGGACTGTTCTTCTTTTGCTATCTGAAGCTAAAAGGGAAGAAGAGAGCAAGCACGAGGACACATTCCTACTCACTGGCGTCTCCAGACTGACCCAGAGGCACTCAGTGAGCACTCACACAGAAGCAAGGGCAAATGTGGATCAAGTACCTAGAAACCTTGGGAGAATACGTGGCCACATTTTAAGAGGAAAATAGCCAAGAAAATTCTTGAAAGAACAGTTTAGAAAATATTATTGTTTTATTTTTTAAATTAGTATGCAAAGTATGAGATATGCATAGATAGTGAATACCGATTGCAAATTTTTTTTTCAAGACAGGGTTTCTTTGTGTAGCCCTGGCTTTCCTAGACTCACTTTGTAGACAAGGCTGGCCTCAAACTCACAGCGATCCACCTGCCTCTGCCTCCAAGTGCTGGGATTAAAGGCATATGCTACCATGCCTGGCCCCCAATTGCAAATTTTAAGCAACAATTTTGCCCTCATAAAAACTTGGACAAAAATCTACGTGTCTGGCATATTTTACAGACTGTGTTTCTTTGCAGAACCATTATTAACTATATGTCTATAAAATGGACACATATGAATTATTTTGCTATTGTTTTGTTAGTTTTCACAATTGGATTTGAGTCTTGACAAAATCCATTTAACCACCTGACCTCTCCTTGTGGGAAAGTGTGATGGCTGGTGGACTGCGCCAGTTTAAAGCTGTTTCCAAAAGTGTAGCGCCTAATCCCACAACACCAGAGAGGTCCAGAATCTGGGCTAACATTCACTGAGTTCCCACAGTAATAAGACTGATTTCCTCTAGTAAGTGTAAACCAAAAACATCTGTGCTAGTATCACAAATGAAAGCATTTTGTTAGGACTGCTGCACTTTAAAACCAGACTGGACTCTGCCTCCCAGAGCACAAACCATTTCATTCTGTGAATGCCTTTAGCATTTTAGTAGCTTCTCCTGGGCCTTTTATCTTTATGTCTTCAGCATCCAGCAAAGGATGGGGGAGGCCACAACCTTGGGATCTGTATGCAGTAGACATTTTCCAGAATTAAAGATGTTACTAGAATGTGACAATGAATCTCATCTTCTATGAAAGGGTAAAACCAGGGCAGGCTAAGCGAAGGGCCAGGCGCAGGGGCTTAAATCTGGAATCTCAGCACTTAGGAGATTAAGGCAGAATGACAGTTGCCATTTTGAGGCTAGCCTGGGGTATTCATGGTAGGTTAGAAGTTATCCTAAGTATGTGATGAAACACAACCCTTGTAATGCAAAGAAAAAGAAGGAAGGAAGGAAGGAAGGAAGGAAGGAAGGAGAAAGAAGAAAAGAAAGGAAAAGAGAAAGGAGACCTGCTAGATGGCTTGGTGGGTTAAGTCACTTGCTACTAATTCTGAAAAGCAGTGTTCAGTCCTTGAGATCCATAAGGACGGAGAAAATGCACAGGCTGCCTTCTGATCCCCACATGATGCTGTTACACACACACACACACACACACACACACACACACACACACAATATATATATATATATATATATATATATATATATATATATATATATAAACATAAATGCAAAAAGAATTAAAGAAGAAAGTGCAAAGGTTTTTCCTCCAAGGATCTGGTAAGTACGATAAACACCATATAAATGTTGAGAATTTATTTACTAAGTAATCCCCAAATTAAAGGGGAAGTATTATTTGTATTATCACAGGTACATTTTCTTCTCATTTTTGAGAAATCCATTTCTGCGTGAAGTGACAGTTATAGGCAAAAGTTTTAAAATTTAATTAGTGGCCAAAAAAGATTATTAAAATGTTGGAAAGGAGCTAGAGATAGTCCAGTTACTCTTGCAAAGGATCTAAGGTCCCAGCACCCACATGGAGGTTATGACCACCTGAAATCCCAGTTCAAGGAGATACAGAGCCCTGACATCCACAAGGAAGGCACACACAAAGTGCACATACAGGCAAAACACTCAAACACATAGAATAAAAACACTTATTTAGTAAAAAAAAAAAAAAAATTGATCAGAGAGGAGACAGCCAACTCCAACTCTATTCATATTATCACATTTCTTATTACCCTAAACACGGTCAGCTGTATGGTGTGAGCTTACTGTAAATCCAAGATGTTTCATGGGGGTCACAGGCTGGAATTGCAGTAAACACCACCAGGTAAAAGTGAAACTTTCCAGATCTACATAGTTGGTGTAATGTAGGGAGAGGAACTGGGAGGGTGCGCGAGGACAGCATCTCTTCCGGATGTGAACACAAGGGAGCTGCCGCCATGAGCAAGCAAATCAGATAAATTATGGGTTTATCCCAATTCCCCTGACATGCCAAACCACAGCAAGGAATTTGTTAGTGACCCAAATTTAAGTTAAAAGCTTTATTTAGGCTCATTTTAAAAATACATGATTTCCATCAGAGAGAGAGAGAGACGGAGAAAGTCTTTACTTGAAATGAAATATCCTTATGTGACGTTTTGTAGGTGACTGCTATAGAGCCAGGAGACTGTGATCTTACAGTAAATAGGCTTCTATAAAAAGCAAAACATTTTCTAGCCTCAGAGCACTATTCCTGAGTGTACTGTCCCAAGCAACTCACCAACCCTGTAATATTCCACATACCCCACCTTCTTGGGGACAGTTTAACATGTAGGTCAATCATCTGAAAATAATCAAAAGCTCTAGCAACATAGGCAGTTTCTTCTCTTCACCAGGTTTTCTTAGAAAGAACCGTATCATGAATTTCTTTTTAAAAGAAGCACTCACAAAATAATGGATTCATGCAGTTCCCATAATTCCTGGGAAGGGAAGAACACTCTTAAAACATCTTTCACATTTGAGCCCACTTGATTTACCAGCTAGCTCCCAAAAGGTCTACCCCAGGACATTGTCGAGCGTATGTTTAGATATCACTGCATGAGGAAAAATAAAAGTAAAGCCTGAAGATGCGGGCTTCAGTTTTTTCAAATAAGCATTTCTTCCTAGGTAACACTAACTACTGGTGCGTGTTTTATTCTTTTATGTTTATTTGTGTGAGAGTATACATGCATTGGCACGCATGCTATCACTTGAATGTGGAGGTCAGAAAACAACCTGAGGGCGTCAGTTCTCTCCCTCTACCACAGGGACCTCAGAGACTGAATTTAGATCTTCGGGTTGGATGTGTCTTTACCCAGTAAGCCATCTCACCAGGTTAAAATTCACTAGAGCAATTCTTGTTGATTATACTAAAAGCTTTTACTTCATGTTTCTTCTAAAAGGCAACTTTATAAAATAAAGAATTAAAAAAAATTTTTTTTAATTAGCTGTGAAGAATTTCCAGTTCAACAACACAGCAAAGATATCCTTGGGCCTTGAAATGACAGTAGTTGTTGGATTTCTTCATGACGAAAAACTGTATGCAATAAAATAGAATCGCTCACATGCACTATGTCATGGCCTTCATCGTGGCCTTGTTTGGTAAAGAGCTCTTTGCCTATTTGGGAAATCATGTATTTATTCAACAGATATCCCTAGAATGGCCGCCATGCCTAAAGCATTGTTGCATTCGTTAGTCCACTGCTTTGGCCATCAAAGCAAGCTAAGGACAGAAGGGCTTCCTGCAGCTTACAGCTTGAGATATCATCCATTGTGGTGTGGAAGGAATGATGGAAGAATCCAGAGGCCAGTAGGGCATGCTGCATTAGTGCTCCAGAGCCAGGGAGTGAACTGGAAGTAGAGCTGAAGTACAAATCCTCACAGGATGCCCCCATGACCTTCCTCCAGAAGTGGCCCACCTCCTGAAGGTTCAACAGCCTCCCTAGTGGTACCACCAGTGTGAGGGCATTCAAGTACATGAGCCTACAGGGGACATCTCATATCTAAAGCCACAACAACTTTGCTAGGCATTTAAGGTAAAGAAATGAACAGAGTAAAACCCCTAAGCACGTACTTTCTAGAACACACAGGCCAACAAAGGAAATGCCACTGCAGAGGTGATATTAACTGTTGTTACATATAGAATTAGGAACTTTCTATTTACCATCTTATTTCTCATACTATTATCATTTCACGGTTGATATGTGGATATGTTCCAGTAAGAAGGTAATTGGCTTTCCCAACAAGACTCAATGTAATAAGTAAAATGTGATTATATAAATCACTATGCTAGTTACTTATGACCATCGATAACAAAAAGGCAAAGGCATGCTCCGCCACCTGAAGAGCGTCTCTTAGGAGGCACTCTGCTTAAGACATAATAATACAATAACGAATGCCAACGCTGGATTGTACACACCCAACAGGGCTGAGGGGTGCAGCTCAATGAAAGGGAGCTTTGCGGCTCTAGATTCATTTCCCAGGACTGCCGGAGGTGGGGGTGTTCTTGCATTGTATACAGCTAATCTAGAGATTTGCATATTAATGATGCTGAGTAATTTTTAAATGAACAAACCTGTTTTTCTTATTTATCTAATGCTTGTCAGTACAACCCATGTTGTACTGAAAGCACTTAGGAAATTCTAGGGTGATGTATTGTCCTTTCTAAGACTCCTTTACATTTCTTAATATCTTCCAAAGACTATCTGTCTGAAGGGCAAAGGACTTTGCCTCTTAGGTAAACCCATATGGTATTTGGTTCCTTGATACTTCTCAAGTCTGTTTCCATAAATAGCTGTCCTTTTGGTTTGGGGATGTGCTGGTCCAGCATACACCAGCCTTGGGTTGTACTCCAAGAATGGGCAATCTGAGCGTAGAATATAAGGCTATAGGCCAGAGCAGTTTCTCCTCTCTTCCACTAGCCAATCATAAATCAATCAAGAATGCAACTTCTGGCAAAATGCTGTGTTGACTCATGTAGTCTAAAAATAACTCTTGACCTTGTGTAGTTTGGTTCAGATTCTTCTCCAGGTTCAGACAGCTATCTTTGCTGGCTGTTAGTTCTTACTTGGTTGAAATCAGTTCACACTAATTCATACCAAATTCCTCAGGCAAAAAACCAAACACAACGAAATGAAAAAAAAAATGCACAGAAACAATTCATCAAAATCCCCACTTTTTCTTTTTTTTTCTTTTCTTTCAAGCTGTGTAGGTATTTTGTCAGCACAACATGTTTCATCAAAATATTTGGCAAATACATACTGGCACTTGTGCACTTTAAATTTTTACAGATTTGGGGAAATAGGTCTAAAATAATCATTCCATCCTGAAAGGGAGAAAAATCCATGCTCTCAAGAATGTGTTTAAAGATGATATGTCAGCTGAGAATCAGGTCAAATTCGCAAAAGTGAGCTTGAGCTACAGGTAAACAATTATTGTTCCAAACAAAGGGATTTTTAATTCTAGAAAAAATGACCTGAGTATTTGGATTCTACCACATAGATACAAATTAACAAAGGTTTCTTTGTGTATTTTAGCAAGTCAAAAACCAAGCTGATGACTATTGAATCATTAGAGAACATGTATAGATATCCCACACGGGTGTGTGTGCGTGTGTGTCTATGTCTGTGTGTGTGTCCGTGTGTATGCTTCTTTGCTTGCTTGCGTGTAAAAGGGAGGGTATGAAGCTAACACTGGGTGCCTTCCTCAACCACTCTCCACCTTACTCTTTTGAAACAAGGTCCCTTACTGAACCTGGAGCTTGGTGGTTCAGTTGGATAGGCTGGCCAGCCAGGCCCATGGGGTCCCTGACTGCATCACCAGCACTGAGGTTACAAATGCCCTCTGGGGGATCCTATTCAGGCCTTCACACTTGGTGAGAAGCACTTCACTGATTGAACCATCTCCCCAGAGACATCCCCCAGCTTCCTTTCCCTTTTGATGAATTCCTAAGGAAACCACTTGGAGGATATAAGTTCAAGTGCAGCCCACAGACGCCCCAGACACATACAAAGACCACTTCCTCCTTCCAGGAAGAAAGCTGATGGTTTCAACAAGTATCTGTCCATAAAGTGCTAATCTAACTAAAGGAAAGTTTCAGCTGATGCTGCCATTGTTGTTTGGAAGATATGCTTGTTTTTTTAGGGTTCTATCATGTCGACTAAGTCCTTAGAAAGAGCCACATTTTCTTTTTCTGTACTGGGGACCCAACATAAGGCCCTAAGTAGGCACTCTATACTCCAAGTCCACAGCATTTGGGCAGATGTTCATAAAAAATGACCTAGACTACAAAAACAAACTTGACTCCTCTTTCACTCTTGAAAATAAAATACGCGTAAGAAATTTCATGGAAAATTTCCATCAAGGTAAATGAATCTAAAGCAGAATCGAAGTGTTACTTCAGAGCCGGTGAATAAAGACGCTTGCTGCCAAGCCCGACAATCTGAGTTCTTTCCCAGGAGGCCCCACATGATGGAGGAGAGAACCAACTTCTGAAAGTTGTCCCCTTGTGCCCACCATACACCGTGGTGTGCATGCACACCTGCACACACACACACACAGAGAGAGAGAGAGAGAGAGAGAGAGAGAGAGAGAGAGAGAAATAATAAAGTCTTAAAAATATTTTTAATATTAAGAATGTTTTTTTTTAATATTTCAAACAGATCCCAAAGGTACTTTTGAGATGAAATTAGTTAAGGTAGGTAATCTCCTTCAAAGGGGGCTTCTTGAACATTAGAACTTGTAAATTTTCAGACTGTGTACGTTTCCTGCCATTTATCATGCACTCTCCAGTCTCCTTGCCCATGATTCCCTGGTGTTGTCTTCTGAATGTTGCCACAGATGTTATTGCCCATAACCCTCCCACTCCCCATCCCCCCTGAGGGCAAGAACAGCCTTGTGTATAATTCATAGAACCTGGCTCACCCTAAAGGTGTAAGATCTCAAAACAACATAAAGAAAACCACTAAATGAATGCATCATTTCTGCCTCAGAAGATGCATGGATATCCTTTTTTTTTTTTTTTTTAATTTGTTTAACCTAAAAGGAATCAGAAGGACATTTTTATTTTTTAAAAAATGGTCATTTTCAGCCAGATTTAAAGACCTTAATGGATTATGCACTCCAGATATTGGAGGAACATGGTTTGCTTTAACTTTCAGAACACATCACGCCCTTGCAACAATATCGTTTTATCTCAACATTTGAAACTGGACAACCTAGCGTTAAACCATGGCTTTCATATAATCTCGCTAAATAATTCCAGAAGCCTGTAAGAACAGCAGGGCCGTGGCTGAGCAGCAGAGTCATACAAGCTTAGCTGTCAGGAGTGGCCAGCTTTCTGGTGTGACTTGCTTGAGAATGCGTCTCCATGCAAGCGTTTCTCCTTTATTTCCCCCTAGCTGCACAAACACTAGCCGTCATGTTTTACAGGATGATGAACCTTGCTGGAACCGTTTGTCAGTGTTCTCTTAGGACCTGGTTGTAGGCTTTTCACCCTAATGCTAGGCCCAAAGCCTTTAGCAAATTCATTTGCTTCTTAGTCATATGCAAATATTTTCTGAGGATGTATTGTTTATCGACCCATATGCTCCACATCTTAAGATCAAAATTTCTCTGCCATCGCCTATTTTAATTCCTTCTCAGTTTGCTCCTTAGATACAGAGGGAAAAAAAGCTATGTCGGCAGCTGAAAGCATGGCTCAGCGATAGAGGCTTAGGTACCCTTCATAGACTGCATCGTCCCACGACAAAAAAAAAAAAAAAAAAAAAAAAAAAAAAAAAAAAAAGAAAAAAAAAGTCAGGAGTGGTGGAAAACACCCATAATCCCAGCATTAGAATTCAGAAACTGGAGGATCAGGAGTTCAAGGCCAGCCTTGACTACATTTCAAATTCAAGGCCAGGCTGAGCTAAGCAACAAGAGACCCCGTGAGGAAAGAAAAAGGGACGGAGAGATGGAGGAAGGGAGAGTTTTCATGTCCTGCGTTGAGAATTTTTAGCCTGGCTTATTTATGTGTTGTCTTAGTCATTAAAAAAAAAAAAAAAAAAATCCATACTGACTTTAGTGCTCTGCTCGCTTTAGCAAGGCCTTTATTTATCAACAGAAAGGTCAGGCTTAAGTCTTTTCTAAAGAGCATAAACATAACCCAAAACGTGCCAAAAGATTGTTTAAAATATCCTTTTAATACATAAATCAAAACGTGCTTAAATGTACTCTGACAGAAAATGCCTAAGGGGATGGCTAAGGGAGATTAAAGCCGGTCAAGAACTGCTTATCTCCGAGTGGTTGGGGGCCAGGGGGAGGGGAAGGGGGGCTTTCTGCTGTTTCCCTTATTAAGGCTATGCACGGTTTCAGAACCTGTATACCTTTTAGAGACCATTTTTTCCACCCTGTTAGGAAGATCTACATGTATGCACACGACACGACACCTCCTAGATCGTCAATATCCTTTTAAAATTCGCCAGCATCCACAGCCGAGAGTGTAGCTAACACTCACACAAATGTAGAGGTGGGCGCGCAGAGCCTGCAACGACCAATAAGCCTTTGGAAATTCTCAAATGATAAACGACTCATTCTCGTCTCCTTTGAGACCCCGCCTTCCGCACCTTGTTTTCCACTCGTGTCAGCGAGGAAGGTGCTTGCCCTTCTGAGAATTCATAATTTTATTCTGTTTAGAGCTTGACCCATCTTTGAGAGTGAGCACCCCGGGACCCAGCTTTGGGGATGTCATTCTTGCCTGTCATTCTTGCTCCCATTGTTCCAGCCTCACTTGCCCCGTTCACCAAAAAACGGGTGGGAGATGCCAACGATGGGGTGAGGCTGGGTGCTCGGTTTCCTCCCCACTTCCCACCTTCCATTCAGGCATCTTCCACCGGGAAGCAATTCGGGGCCCACTTCCCCCCTACACACACCCCCAGTAGGCAGCAGGCAGCACACTTACCCGGCTCATGGACCCCAGGGTTATCAGACAGCTCGATGACCAGGAGCTCCCGGCCCTCGAAGCTGCGACCCACAGTGTAGATCCTGCTGATGGCGGTGCACTGCAGCCATACGGACACCAGAGCCTCTCGCAGCTCAGGGTAGCGGTGGTACTCGAAGGAGATGCCGTCTTCCTGCTGCAGCCGCCGGCGCCGCCGCATGCCAGTCGCTGGAGCCCCCGGCTCCTGGGCTTCAGCCTCCAGCAGCCACCCGCCGGCCACCAGCACGGCGCAGAGCGCCAGCAACACCCGTCCTCCATGCCCGGCCATCGCGTCCCGGTGAGCTGCAGAGCCGGTCTCTTTTGTCTGCCCGGTCTCGGGTGGAGTTGCCGAGCTCAGCACCAGCCTCTTCTCGCCTCACCTTCCAGGGCTCAATGAGCGGTGGTGCGCGCTGGGGCCACCCAGAGGACAGCGGCGACGCGGCGGCTCTGAGTCCAGCACTACCCGCCCCGGGGAGCGAAAGACAGGAGGCCTAGCACAGGGCGAGCTGCCGCTAGAGATGCTGGCTTTATTCCTTGGCTCAGACCCACGTCAAAAGCCAAATGGCGCCAGGGACCACGCAGGTAGAATGACAGCTAAGGCTTTGCCTCAGGAAAGCTGTTGTCAATGAGAGCGGACCACGACCCAGCACCATGCTTATAGAAAGCACAGTTTTGGGTTGTTGGCAGGCCCTTTTAAAGTAGCGTCACCAGGATTCCCATCAGTATGCACCAGAATACGGGGTGAAGATGAGAAGCAACCAGCTGCTTGCCTTCTCTCCTCGATCATCACTGCCTCAATAGTCCAAACTTACTGGTTGTGATTTCATCTACTTCATCTATGTGATTTCATAGCATGGTCTGGCTAGAACTGAAGATGCTTTGTACTAATTTACAGATACTGTTTTTAATTGTGTTTAGACGTGTTCCTGAATCCTTCTAGAAAGAAAAAAATGAGGCAAGACAGTGTCCTTTGCAAGCAGAACGTAAACCACTCATATTCTGTGACACCCTGAAAAACCCAAATAAAACTCTGCCCGTCAGTTAGACAAAGGATTTAGTTTGGCATTAGGATTAAAACCTGTAATGGAGGAAAAACCGATACTGGCAAATGACATCTCCATTCCTTTCACAAAGTGACTGAGAAAATATAAAAATCCCGGGCTTAACTGGCCACCATTGGGCAGAGTTTGTATTTCTGGAGCAACATCTGCAGCAGATGTTACTCTGCATAGGTTGCCTTTTGGAGTTGACAACGGCACAGATCTGAGGAAACAATCCACTGAGTGTGGCTAATAATACACTGTCCTGAACAAAACCTGTCACCTGGAAAGGAATCCAGATCTATAAATAATTCCATTAGATTTTCTTTTTAAAGTGACGCATGAAGCAGTCTCTTCCCCGTGCTTTGATCTCAGAACCAGCTAAAGGACACAAGGAACCCAGGTGCTTGGAAAGTGACACCAATAAGGCTAACAGGTTGTGTGGACCCTGTGGCCCTAAAAGGACCACTGGCTTCGAAATTTGGCCTGTGGTAGATATGACTGCCCCCTCCTCTCCCCACATCCCATCCCACACACACCCTCCCCTTCAAAATCATAACCAGAGTTCCATAGCTAAGGCACAAAATATTACTGGCACTGGATGAACAAAGGGCCTAAAAATTGTTAGTCAGGCATTCAGAGAACAAACCTATACCAAAACAAGCAGCAATTCTAGACAGTCAGCTTATCCTTAGAATTAGAATTTCAACAATCAGTCAAAAAATAAATATTCCTGTTTCAGGGGCTGAAGAAATGGCTTCACGGTTTAAAAAAAGAAAAAAAGAAAAACCATAATATGCTTGCAGGGTACCTGGGTTCAATTCCCAACATCTACAAGCAGGGGACCACAACTGTCTGCAGCTCCAGCTCCAGGAGATCTGATGCCCAGGCTCCTTTGGGCACCCTCACATACACAAGAATAAAAGGGGGTATGCACACATATAAATACATTTTTAAAGGAAGCAAAAACCAAGTCATGATAGTGCACATCTATAGTCCAGGCATCCAAGAGTAGAAGAATAGAGAGCTCAGGGCTAGCCTGAGCTTACTAGTAAGACTCTGCCTCAAGAAAGTAAGTAAAAGTGAGTTAATAAAGATAGGCGTAGTTGCCAAGGTGCTAAAAGAGAGGTTAGCTTCAAATCGCAGTATCTACATCTCCCACAGCAGCACAGATTTTTTTTAAGACAGGGTCTCATGTAGCCCAGGCTGACCTCAAACTCAGTATATATCTGAGGCTAGCCTTGAACTCCTGATCTCTTACCTCCAACCTCCCAAGTACTGGCTTGTACTATAGTTAGGTGCTGCCTTAAGGAGCTACCAGAGATTTTGGTGGGTCAGGTCTTATGGGGTGTGAGAAGGTGCCATCCAACTTCCTCCTTAAAGGAGACAGAGAGTTAGGAAAAACAGCAGCAACAACAAAACCTCCATGCTTTCCACTACGAGCAGCCTGGGTTTGATTACTTCGTTCAGAAGTTTGAAACCATAGTTATAATTATGTTTCTAAAATCATTCCCAAAAGAGCAGCCTTGGAAAACCAGAGAAAAGAAAACAGAGTGGCTGAAAACCAATGAATTCAAAAGTACAGAGTTAAGATTTTCATGTTAGCAATTTAAAGCACCTCACTAATTTGTGGCTAGGTGGGGGCATAGTGGTTCATAACTACACACACACATAATGTCCTCTGGCTGAAGTTCTAACTTGTTCCTTGGATGACTTTTCTTTTAAAATGGCACCTTTATGGATCATGAGGTACTTTTCGTTTTGTTCTTTACTTTAAAGGGGGGGGGGCATGGAGGTGGGATTATACTAACTATGTGATATTACTTGAAGAGTTCTCTGGCATTTTAGATATTTGTGGCCCTAATCTGAAAGAAAGAAAGAAAGAAAGAAAGAAAGAAAGAAAGAAAGAAAGAAGATTAGATTATCCATCCTCAAATATTTCAGTGCAAGAGAACCATCTAGGTTCTTACAAAATGTATGTGTTGGGACTAAGCAGTTAAGAACACGTGTTACTCTTCCAGAGGACACAGGTTCAATCCCCAGTATCCGCATGACAGCTTACAACCGTCTATAGCTATTGTTCAAGGGCATCCAACACCCTCTTCTGGTCTCTGCTGGTACAAGGCAGGCACATGGTGTACAGACATACACGTAAGCACAACACATATGCACTTTAAAATAACAATTTAAAAGCATTGTTTGAAGATATATATATATACATATATGCATTTTTATTCTGTGCACTGGTATTTTGCCTGCATGTATGTCAGTGTGAGGGTGTCAGATCATAACTTTAGACAGTTATGAGCTCCATGTGGGTGCTAAGAATTGAACCCGGGTCCTTTGGAAGAGCAGTCAGCACTCTTAACCTCTGAGCCATCTCTCCAGTCCCCTTGTATGCATTTTAATTAATTTATTTACTTAATTTACACCATGACTGTAGTCCCCTTCCTGCTTTTCTCCCATCCCATCCTCCTTCCCTCTCCTCCTCTCCTAGTCCTCAGAAGGGGGGATCCCCCCACGCAGCCTCCCCAACACCACTCACCGACTCCAGCATATCAAGTAGCATCAGGACTGAGCGCATCCTCTTCCACTGAGGCTAAGCTAGGCAGCCCTGCTAGAGGGAAGTGATCAAAAACTGTGTAGGGGGCCTATGTCTAGTCCATACAAGGTCGTTGGTTGGTGCTTCAGTGTCCGCAAGCCCTTCTGGGCCTTGGTTAGTTGGTTCTGCCCATCTCCTTGCTGAGTTCTGTTACCTCTAGGTCCTTCTATCCACCACCACCATCCTTTTCCACAAGACTCCCTATGCTTTGCTCAGTGTTTGGCTGTGAGTCTCAGCATCTGTTTTGATCCGCTGCTGGGTGGAGCCTTTCAGAAGACCACTATGCTAGGCTCCTCTCTGAAAGCATAACAGAGTATTGTTAATAGTGTCTGGAGTTGGCTCTCTCCCACAGTGTGTGTGTGTGTGTGTGTGTGTGTGTGTGTGTGTGTGTGTGTGTGTGTGTTTTAAATACATGTGCCTTCAAGCTCTCATGACCCACAGAGTTTCAGGCATTGATAATAATTCTTAGCACTGGGCAGACACCTGTAATCCCAGCACTTGGGTTGGGGAGGGGGCTGGCAGAGACAGGCAGATCACTGTGAGTTCGAAGCCAGCCTGCTCTACAGAGGAGTCCAGGACAGCCAAGGTAACACAGAGAAACCCTGTCTCAATAAGTGAAATCATCATCATTATCCTTGGTTTAGGGGGCTGGAGAGATGGCTCACTGGTTAACATTGCTCTGTGTTCCTCCAGAGGACCTGAGTTTGACTCTTAGCACCCTTGTCAGGTGGCCTATAATCACTTATCACTCCAATTCCAGGGAAGGTGACATTCTCTTCTGGCCTTTCTGGGCACTTACACACACATGGCAGGCACACACATTTAATAAGTTAAGCTTTTTCTAAAAGACAAAGTTTTTTAAACGTGCTTGATTTTAACCAGAAAAAAAAAAAAATCAACCAAGTGTGCTGGTACATCAGCACTTGAGACTGAAGGCAGCAGAGTCAGGAGCTTCAACCAGTAACAAGTTTGAAACCAACCTGGGTCCGGTGAAACCCTGTCAAAACAAACAAAAGAATAGAGAGGAAAAGAATTCCAATGTTAATATCTGATTGGCAAATATGTTGCAATGGTGTTGGCTCTGGGTCCTTAACAATTAAACCTTATTATGAATTTATTAAACAAAGTTATCTTTCTTTCTTTCTTTCTTTTTGTTTTGTTTGTTTGGTTGGTTGGTTTGGGTTTTCGAGACAAGGTCTCTCTGTCTTGGCTGTCCTGGACTAACTTTGTAAACCGGACGGTGGTGGCACATGCCTTTAATCCCAGCACTCAGGAGGCAGAGGCAGGCGGATCGCTGTGAGTTCAAGGCCAGCCTGGTCTACAAAGGTATCTTTCTTACAACCTGACTATCCTAAACAGGAGGGGGTAAAAAAAATAATGAGAACAAAAATGAAACCTGGGTATCAGTTGCAAGGAGCGAATCCCTTAGCATAATTCTCCTGGTTTCTCCCCTACCGGACAGAAGATGTCTGCACACTCCCTGCCAGAACTCCAGCCCCTTCCATGGTCAGGAACCTCTGATCTCTCTCACTCCGAGTCAACAACGTCCTTTTCCTCCTGATTGTTGGTCCTTTTTGCAATACAAGGCAGGAGCCTGCCTTTTGTCTTGGGCTGAAACTTCCTTTCTCACTGAGCCTATCTAAGATCTTCATCTCAGTAGGGTCAAGCCATCCAAGACTACTCTCATCTTGGGCCCAGCCTAAGACAAGGTGACATTCCTTCCACACATTGGTCAATTTTCTGTTACTGCAATAAAATATCATGTCCAAAAAAAGGCTTATAGAAGCAAGAATTTATTCTGGTTTACAGCGCCATCATAGCAGAGGCGGCATGCAGTAAGTGGCTAAGGTGGCCACAGTAGGGAACTGAGAGACCACATCTTTATCTGCCTGCAAGAAGCAGAAAGAGTAAATTTCAAGAGGGGCGGAGCCACCAACTTTCAAAGCCTGCTCCACCTCCCAAAGGTTCCATAATGGTCTCAGACAGCGCCACCTGCTGGGCACGAAGTGTCCAACTGCTTGAGCCTCCGGAGGCATTTCTCATTCAAACCCAGAGGGTCCTAGAAACCTACAAGAACATTGTGATGGGTGGATCAGGGCCCGGGGGGGGGGGGGGTCTGCTCAAACTATTGCACTAACCAAGGACAATACAAAGAGTAAACATCGAACCTCTACTCTGATCTACCCAATGGGCAGGACTTTCTCCACAGTTATGTGGAGAGTGGGGACTGACTCTGACATGAACTCTGGTGCTCCATATGTGACCACCTCCCCTTGGTGGGGAGGCCTGATGGCAATCAAAAAAAGAATAGGCAGGCTACCAAGATGAAACTTGATAGCCTATGACCATATAGTGGGAGAGGAGGAGCCCCTCGGTCTTAGACCTAGGGGAGAGGAATAGGGTGAAAGCGGGAGGGAGGGAGGATACAAGTGATGGGATAACAATTGAGTTGTAATCTGAATAAATTCATAAAATTAAAATTAAATTAAAAAAGAAAGAATGATACACATGGTATATACTCACTTATAATTGGACACTAGCCCAACAGTGATGTCTCCTGAAAATCTTCACTTAGCCAAAGATTGTGATAGATACTGGGACTTCCTATTGGGACTCTAGGTGAGAAAGGTAAGGAAGAATGGGGAAATAGAAGGATCCAGGGGGTCCTATAAGCCTATAAGAAACCCATTAAGGCTGGCAGATCTGGACCCAGGCAGGTCAGCTCAAACTACTGTACCAACCAAGGACAATGCATGCAGTAAACCTAGACCCCCTATCCAGATCTAGCCAATGGACAGCACATTCTCTACAATTGTGTGGAGAGCAGGGACTGACTCGGACATGAACTCTGGTGCCCCCTATTTGACCACTTCCCTTTGTGGGGAGACCTGGTGACACTCAGAGAAAGAGTAAGCAGGCTACCAGGAAGAGACCTGGTAGGCTGTGATCTCATAGTGGGAGATGATGCCCCCTTCTGTCACCGACCTAAGAGAGGGGAATAGGATGAAAGAGGGAGGGAGGGGGAATAGGATGATACAAGTAAGGGGATAACAATTGAGATATAATATGAACAAATTACTTAAATTTAAAAAAGAAAGAAAGAAAGAATGGTGCATGTATTAGTATTTGCTAAGGTCTATTTCAAATCTAAAATGCCATGGTTCTGGAAGTGTTCTTTTTTAAATAATTTCCCACAAACCTGATAGACGGGCCTACCAGAGACTTAAGGCATTGATTCAAAGGAATTAAAGTTTGGTCTTTGCATTTCTGGGCTATTTTATATGTGGGTCAGCTGCATCCGTTCTCCTGGAGCAGCATGCATTACTTCTTTGTGGCTTTAATAGGCATGTATGCACTTACTCGTCTTGATAGTGGAATTTTAAAATATCTTGCATGCCAAGTCTTTAATATGTTTGTATACCCATAATTAAATTCAGTGGGCAGACCCTACTTTAAAAAGACAGTACAAACATAAAGAAGTTGAAAGAGACAGTGTATTTGTTGTTGTTGTTGTCGTTGTTGCTGCTGCTGTTGTTGCTACTGTTTGAAACAGTTTTTCTGTGTAGCCTTGGCTGTCCTGGACTCACTTCTTTTATGTCACTTCTAGACATCTGTTGTTGCATATTTAAACTCTCACAACCTCTACTTTCAGCTTCACCTCTATACCCATCAGTTCAGGAACTATGTGTTTAACTTTTATTCCCTTCTTCCAAAGTCTTGTCTACAGCTTATCTACCCAACGGAAATTCTGTGTCTACAGCTGTCCAGCTGTGTGCTGGGAAATGGTTACTAATTCTCTCGGTGGGGAGTGGGGGGAGGTGGGCAGCTTGATTTCAGAGGTTTTGCTGTGTTGCATGATGTAGAGATTTCCACCATGGCAAATCTCAAATTACCAAAGTGAAATTATCAAAAACCCTGTTAAGAAATATGCTGTAACAAACTATTACACGGTGCAATGACGGCCATAGGTTCTATATTATTCTCCATTCAAAGCGATGAAGCTTAATTTTCTTGAATCAGAATGTAGGCAGGACTTTGTAACTCAGTCAAACGAACACAATAAAGAAGAAATGATGGGAATTTGGGCTGAAAATTTAGCTCAGTGGTAAATTACCTGTCTAGCATACATAAAGCCCCGAGTTAACTCTCTAGAAGTGCAAACATAAAGAGATATATCTTCCAAAGCTGTTACAGAAAGAGTACAGCTTCCATCTTTTTGCACTTGTTCTCTCTCTCTCTCTCTATACACACACACACACACACACACACACACACACACACATATGTGTGTGTGTATATACATGTATATGTATATATGTATGTATGAATATGAGTCGGCAGCCATGTTGCAGAGCTACGTAATCAGTTGTTTATCACTGTAACAAAATACCTAAGATTAACAATTTGAAAGAAGAAATATATACCTTTGGCTCACCATTTCAGGGATACAGTACTATGTCATCTGAATCTATTGCTTTGGTCTGTGGCAGGGCAGCAACATGATGGCGGTGCACTGTGATGAAGGAAAGCTGTTCATCTATGGTGGCCAAGAAGGAGAGAGAGAGAAGGGATGGAGAGAAGAAATGGACCAAGGACTCACACCCTACATCTTCCAGCTAGAATTCACTTCCTATATCCTACGCAGCTGTGGAATCATCAATGGGTTAGTCTATTCATGAGATTAGTGCTCTTATTATCCAATCCTCGAAAGACCCCATTTACAAACCCTGGATACACCAGGGGCCACGCGTTCAGCATGAGCCTTTGTAGGAAAGCTGATGTTTGAACCGTGACATGAAGCCTCCTGAGGCCATCCTGAAAGCAACTGATAGCTTCCACCTCACAGTCAGTGAAGGACTGAGGACAGGCAACAACCACTCACGCCGTTAAGCTTTGCTGTGAATTTCTTGTCCCGGCTTCCAAGGCAATAATGTTGTCAGTAAGAAGGCAGAATAACAAGTCCTACTTCTTATTTTCCCACAGAAACCCAGATTTAGCTACATTATCAGTCTTGAATTGAATCAAGAAGTTAAAGTACCCCAGGCAAGCATAAGTCAAGGTTAGAGCCACACTAAAACATGGAAAAATAGCTCTACCTATTTCAATCCCTACCCACAAACCCACATAGTTTAGAAAACAGATATACCACAATGTCTCTCTGGGGTAGGCAGGGGAGGAAACACTCAAGGGCAGGAGGCAGCTCCTGACTTCTCTCACACAAAATGGCGGCAGAAAAGGTACAGGCCAGATACCCCAGAAAACCTGAGGAAGTGAGCACTTGTCTGTGTCTTGAAAGGCTCTGCAACATCAGGGAAGGCATGGAACAGAGGCTTATTGTCCAAGAGAGCAGGAGGGGGTCATGGCTGTGATTCTCCAGCATTTCATGGAGTTCCGGAAGAAGCTAGTTCCTGCCTCCCCTCTGTAGAGCACTGTTTCCTGCCTCCCCTCTGTAGAGCACCACTTCCTGCCTCCCCTCTGTAGAGCTCTGATTCCTGTCTCCCCTCTGTAGAGCACTGATCCTGCCTCCCCTCTGTAGAGCACTGATCCTGCCTCCCCTCTGTAGAGCTCTGATTCCTGTCACCCTCTTGCAGAGCACCACTTCCTGCCTTACTTCGTGTAGAGCACTGACAAAATCCTTGTAATCAGACCTCATAGTGAACAAGACATCATTGGATAACTGACGTTGACAATAAATAAGTAAATAAATAAATAAATAAATAAATAAAAATTTGAAGTTTGGAGCAGCTAGGTACAAAGCCCCAGAATCTTTATGATGCCTGACCTCTGATGTTCTCTCCCAGTCAAAGGCAGGTCTTGCAGTCCTGGAGTGTGTGGGGGGGGGGCAGGGGGGTGCTTCTTCAAAAGGATGTTTGCAAGGACAGGATTTATTCTAACAGCCCAGATTATCCTTATGCCCTCTATGTGGCTGGAAATGACCATGAGCCCCTATCTCTTTCCTGAGTCCTGGGAGAACATGCATGTACCACCATACCCAATTTATGCAATGCTATGCAGAAAGGCCCGGGGTCCTTGTGCTCACAGACAGAATTAGAGAAACCAGTGATGTTAAACTTTCAGACTTCTCTTCAACGGAAGAGTTTTAACACACACACACACACACACACACACACACACACACACACACACACACACATATGCTTGGAATGGATGCTGTTAACAGCCTGGCAATCTTTGCTGTCTGTAGAGTCAGGCCCCGCCTGAATCCCCCAGACTCCTGAGCATTGTTTCTCAGTTGATAGAACCCAACCTTTTTTTTTTTTTTCTCCAACTAGATAATTTAGTTTTCCTTGAAGAAATGACCGAAAGACACACTCTAGAAAAACAAGGCTGAAAACAGCATTCTTTGTATTGTGTAACAAAAGTGACCCTGTGGGAGACACGGTCATAATGACCATGGGTGGGTCTAGCTAGGAAGATGTGAAATCAATGCATACAAGTTTCATAACTTACAAAAGGAAAAAAAAAAAAGCCAAAAACAAAACAAAACAAAACAAAACAAAAACCTCCAAATAAACGCTGCGTATGCATTGTACTTCTAAAGAGGGGACCAGCAGCAGCCCAGCCCCCCTCAACAAGCCAATGGACAAACCCTGAGGACAACCTTGTCACTGGCACTGAATGTCAGTCAGGGCTTAGCAACCTCCAGTTGCAGGTAAGAGACCTTGCTCTTATTTGTACCTGCACAGCCATCTCCACCTTTCCTTGGCTCATGGCTGCCCTGTTAGGACAAGAACAGAGGGTGTTCCTGTCACCTTCTCATGTAAATGAACACAACTGGAGGATGGGTGGTGGCCTTTTGTCTACTGGAAAGTCATTTTTCAAGCTTGGGCATAAGAAACCTTTCACAATTTGCATAAAAAGTTAAGAGTAAACAAGATTATTTGGAATAGTGCAAGTAAGGTATTTTGACAGCGGCAGATTCAATCGCTGCTGAATATGGAATCCATTCTTATAAAAGAGGTCCCATATACTTCTCCAAAGAGTTTACAATTATACTTATTCTAGACCCTTCCTCACTAGACTCATCCTGGGCACTAATCCTCAGTCAATAGAACCCACTGTTGTGGAAGAGGTCACAGGTACTTTGCAAAAGACATGTACTTTGCAAAGCAGTTTTAATATAATCACACCTTAAGCTTTGTTGCAATAATTGTCACAAGGAAATCTTTACTCAATTTGTACAGTACTTAAAGATGTTAAAAATAAGCTGATCAGGGTCAGACTTTAGTAAGCACTGGCTTACTAAGTTGTGTTAAACTGAATTTCCTTCTTGCCTCTCATGGTTCATTTCTCTGCCAGCAGTAGAGCTTTCATGGATAGGGACTCCCCCACCCTATCCCCACTCCATTCTCATCTCTCCACACAGTGCTAGGGATTGAATCCAGGGTTCCAGATATGCTAGGTAGACAATCTACTTCCTGTGATACATCCAAGTGTGTTTTTTTAAAAAGAAAAATATCAATAATTCTATTTTACCAATAAATACTGGGGAGCCAGATGCTGGGGAGAAAGGCTGCTAGCTCAGAGGGGCAAAGAAAGCACCCAGCTGTCCTTCTTCCTCAGCCAATGATCCAAAAGGAAAAGAAAACCTCCTCTCCAACACCATCTCACAAAACCTCTCAAACTTAATGTCCCTCCCTTCTGCTTCCCATGTGTCTCTCTCTCTCCATCCTCTTGACTTCCTCTTATTCTCAGTATTTTTTCCCTGTGTTTACTTACTGTCAACTGGTAGTTCGCTGCACCTCTTGACCTATACTTGATTTTATTTAATTCAAATAGAAAACTCTTGGAGTAAAGGTGTGTGCTTGGGCTGAGCCACACCACCATTTGAAACAGTTTTTTCCCCCAGTAAACAAGACAATCTCAGGATTCACAGTGTGATCAAATATCCTGTAACACCTCCCTGTTTCTTCAGGTATACACACGTCAGTGTAAAGATGCTAAAAATTTTAAGAGCCCAGGAAACAAAACACAATCAAAAGAGTAAGATAAATTTTCACTAAGCTACACAAATAAAGAACTATAAGTTCTCTGACAAATAATTCTAAGTGATGATGTTAATGAAGTTTGGTAAGTTATAAGAGAAACAAAGTAAAATAAATACATAAATGAAAATGTTGCAAAGACAAATAATTGAAAAGAGTAAGAGTCAAAGAGCTTCTAAAGCTAAATAGTACAGTAACTTGACCAAAAAACTTACCAGAAGGATTCAACAATAAACTTGATTAAGCAGAAGAATTAATGAGTTCAAATAATGTTTATTTGAAAGTATCCCATCAAAATGAAAAGAATAAAAGAGTATACATATAATGTAGGGAAGTTATTAGATAACACACACACACACACACACACACACACACACACACACACACACACACACACGGTATCCATACAGAAAATGGAAAAACAGTGGGTGGAAAATAGTTTTGTCTTGTTTAAGATTAGATATGGGGTTTTTGGTTTTGTTTTGTTTTGTTTGTTTTTTTTAAACAGGGTCTCTCTGTTTAAGTCATGGCTGTCCTGGAACTTTCTGTACCTTGAACTCACAGAGACCTGCCTGCCTCTGCTCCCTGAGTGCTGACATTAAAGGAATGCAAGCTTTACTTCTATTGCTATGCATGTGTGGATTCCTGTGAGCATATGCCACATTTATGCAGGTACCTTTAGTGACCAGAAGAATACATCCTAGAGCTGGGCAGACAGCTGTGATCCACGTGACATGGGTGCTTCCAGAGGACCAAACTCAGGTCCTCTGGAAAAGTAGCAATTGCTCTTAATGACAACCCCAAAGATGTATTTTATTCAATTATTTTTAACTGTATGTATATATCTGTGTGTGAGTGAGTATTGCTTGTGAGTACAGGTGCCTGAAAATACCCAAAGGCATCAGACCTTTCTGAAGCTTGAGTCCCAGGTGCTTATGAGCCGCCCAATGTGAATGGTGGGGGCTGAACTTGAGCCCTCCTATAGAACAACATGTATTCTTAACTATCCCTCCAACACCAGGAAAGACTTTTTGAAAAAAACAAAAAACAAAACCAAAAAACAACAATGTGATGGTATGCATCTGGTCTTGTTGTAGCTTGTTATGACATGTATGGTTGATGTCCCTTGGAGGCCTGGTCTTTTCAGAAAGGAGGGGAACATTGGGGGGTGGGGAATGGATGAGGAGCTGAGGGAGTGTGCTGGAGAGAGGGGAAAGAGAAGAAACTGTGGTCAGGATGGAATACACGAAAGACAAACGTTTTAAAAAGAAAAATAAAAAATTGGAAAAGCAAAGAAAGAAAAAGAAAAGCTGAAAAAAATTTTCCAACTCTAGAGAAATACACATCTAATTAACAGCACTGAAAAGATCCCAAGTAGGATGAAGCTTAGTAAGTTTTCAGTAGATATATTTTAACCCCACTGTCAAAAATCAAAGGGAAAGAGGATAGGAAAGGTAGCTACTATCTTTAATCCTAGCACACAAGAGACAGATGCAATGGATGTGAGTTTGATGCCAGTTTAGTTTACATAGTGAGTCTGTGTGTGTGTGTGTGTGTGTGTGTGTGTGTGTGTGTGTGTAATATATAAAAAAATAAATGAATAAATGAAAATAAAAAATAAATAAGGAAATATTTTTGAGGATAAAAATAACACAAAAAGCCGGGCGTGGTGGAGCACGCCTTTAATCCCAGCACTTGGGAGGCAAAGGCAGGTGGATCGCTGTGAGTTCGAGGCCAGCCTGGTCTACAAAGTAAGTCTAGGACAGCCAAAGCTACACAGAGAAACCTTGTCTCAAAAAACCAAAAAAAAAAAGACACAAAATGATACATGACCTACTATATACAGGAGAGCTTCCATGAGTCTATTTGAAGATTTCTCTGCAGAAACCTTGCAGACATGAAGGAAGTTGATGACATGTTCCAAGTGTTAAAAGAAGAAAATAATCAGGGGAAATAATCTGTCTCCAGAAAAGAAAGACTTTTCTAAACAAACGTAAGTTAAGGTAACCCATTATTACCTATGCTTCCTTAGGGGAAATGAGAAAGGAATTTTTTCAAAGGTGTCATGAAAAGAGGCCACGATGAACGTGAAAGCACAAAGAATCAAACAGTATAAATTGCAGAAAGGGGAGAGAAAATTGAGAACCTTTCTGTGAAACTGAAATTATATTTCCATCAATTTAAAATCACCTATTTTAATGATGCTGTGGGTCTCAAAGGAACCATAAAAAACAAACACCCACATTATGTAAGCTAAGAGCAATAGGAAACGATGCATATCATCATAAAAACCAACAAAGGACAGTAGGATTAGAGGAAGAAGAGCAGATGACCAACAGGGGAACAGAAACAAGTGGTAAAGAAATCCTTACCCATCAATCATTCAAATGAAATGCATGGTTTTTAATAAGATTGGCCCCCATAGGCTCATATATTTGAATGCGTAGTAAGTGCCATCAGGAATTTGCACTATTTGAAAGGATTCGAAGGATTAAGAGTTGTGGTCTTCTTGGAGGAAGTATGTCACTTGAAGTAGGCTTAGAAGTTTCAAAAGCCCATGCCAAGGCCAGAGTATCTGTCTGTCCATGGATCAGCTCAGCTGAGTTGCTATTCCAGTACCTGCCTGCATGCGACCATGCTCCCCGCCATGATGATGACAGGCTAAACTCTGACACTGTAAGCAAGTTTTAGTCACAGTGTCCTTTCACAGCAATAGAACAGTAACTAAAATAAATGTAAATGTATTAGAGGAGAGAGAGAGAGAGAGAGAGAGAGATGGAATGGGCTTAAAATCCAGCACTGTGGTGTCTATAAGAGATACATATTTTTACACAATAGGCCCATCCTACCACTCCCTGCTGAGTAACACACGCTAGAATGACAACTATTGTTTTTGCTAAATGGACATGTTATCAAACTGCCTTCGAAACCCTTCTGTTTATAGCCATAGGTTAGCAGGTTAGCTCTGTTCTCAGCCTTTGTCAGAGTGTATCTGTGGAAATTGGGATTTAGCCGCATTAATAAAATAATTTTTTGTTATTTTTGTTTTACATTTATGATCATTTTGTCTGCATGTATATCTGTGCACCACATATATGCCTGATGCCCAGAAAAGGATAGCAGATGCCCTGGGACTAGAGTTATAGATGGCTGTGAGCTCTATGTGGATGCTGGGAATTGAAACCAGGTCCTCTGAAAGAGAAGCCAGTGCTCTTAATGGCTGATCTATCTATCCATCTCCCAATAAAATAATTTTTAAATGGATGCAGAAAAAAGTTAATGAACAATTTTATTAGAGTTTAAGGGGAAACTAAGTTGGTCAGGAAGCTGCTGGAAGGAGGGAGCTCAACAAAAGGGAGAGAGAAAGACACTTTTTTTGTTAGGCATGTTTAGCTACGGAGATTGGCAAAAAGGATTCATGGTAAAGGGAGAGGGATCTTTGGGAAAAGAGTGAGAAATCCTGGAGCCTCAGGAAAAGGATGTCCAGGCTTTAGCAGTATCAAAACTGGGGTTGGGAGAGGGAAAGTCACACTTTTCTGAGTAAGGACTCATGAAAGACATCAGGCTGCTTGGCAGAAGCACGCTAAGTGGCTGCATGGAAAGGGGGCTTCTGGGAAACATAATATATTATTTCATTAAAGGGATAAGTATTCTTTCTACCTTTTTAGTATGCCTTCAAGTAAATCAACTTTCACGGAGGATGGGATGAGCTCCTGGCTAGATGACTGACAGGCCCAGGTGAAGTGACTGTTAAGGGAATAGACAATCTTTTGTTTATTTATTTATGTATTTGTTTGTTTGTCAAGACAGTGTTTCTCTGTGTATTCTTGGCTGTCCTGAACTCGTTCTGTAGACCAGGCTGGCCTTGAACTCACTTTGATCTGCCTGACTTTGTCTTCCTGAGTTCTGGGCTTATAGGTGTGCACCTAGGGAGTAGACAATTTTATGTAATGTTTTAATCTTTGAAACAGAGCGAAATGTATCCTATCCCTATCTAGGGTTAACCAACAATGAGGGATGCAGTGTCCAAAGGAGAAGTAGAAAGAAGTCTATCCTCAATGGCATTTAAGGCTATTGTCCTTTTCTAGATACCTAATAACACTTTTTAAATTTTTATTTTTGGTAATGGGCAGCAGATAATACACAGCTTCATAACTGATCAAAGTACCAAGAATAAGTGACTGTTGGGTGTGCAGCCCTAAACGGGACGATTTATGCTATCCCCTCCAAGGCTCAGGGAATATCATGGAAAAGTGGGAAGGATGTAGGAGAGTAGGATGGGGAGGAGTGCTGTGGAACACAGTGCTCTGGCTGCTGCACTCATGAACTCACAGCCTCTGTCGTTACCTGTCCAAGTCCTGGACGAGACAGGGCCTGTCAGCACTTCATCATGTGTTGGGGAGGAGCTCACGAGGCCCTTCTCCTCCCTGAGAAGCCGTTGGTAGTTAGTGGTTGTTGGGGAATGAGGATGTCATTTTTTAAAGTAGGATAGCCCTGATTAGTTGTGCAGGCTCTATAAAGGTGCTCATGAGAGCAACCCTAATTAAACTTGGTTGGTCAATCAATCATATAGTGATGGTGATGAACGTAAGAGGCAGACTTGCTGACAGGAATAGATTTATCAGGAGAGAGGGGGTTAAGAGAGCATAAAGGAGAGGAGGAAAATATGAGCAAAATTCAATATGTACATGATGTACTAACAATCAAAAATAATAATTAAAAATTAAGGGAGCAATTCTTAGGAAGATGAAATGATTATGAACATATACACATACGTATACATTTATACATAACCCAATGCCAGAGCACCAAAATAAATAAAGCAAGCATTTTGAGATCTAAGAATAAACAGACAAGAATACAACAAAAATAGGATATTTCAATACCCTACTCCTAACGGTTTATGAAACACCCAGATATAAAAGTAATGCTGAAGAGGCAGACTTGAACAACACTGTAGACAAAATGGACCACATGCATGCATGCATACATACATACATACATACACATGTGTGTGTATATAAAGCTTCTCTTATCATATATATTTTTAAATATATATATATATATTATATATAGGCAGGCATTAGCAGGCTTGGAAGCCATTTAGGATGGACCTCTCCCTCATAACAGCTTTACCCCTCCTTAAATCTCAATAAGGAGGAGGATAGGGGTATCAGGGCTCGATGAATACCCAGTAAAGAAAAATTACTTTACCCTGGTCAAGAGAATGAATCTGAGTTCTACCTCTGGCACTGAATGGAGACATGACATTCTATGCTCCCAAAACATTGTGTACTATTATCTCTTCCCTTAAGAGTTAATTCAACCAGACTTGTCAATCACTTTGCCAGGAGGTTGTCCCTTAGGGCAGCTGAATCACCTAAAAACATAATGGAGGGATGGAAGAAATAATTAAGCCCTTGGTAAGATAAGGTACTTAACACGGTCCCCTGAGAAGTTCCTTCCTCATGTAGTCAATGGCAAATTTCCACCCCTAAGCTTGCCTACTTTTCTGAGTTCTAACCAGAAAGTGTAATATTTCCTTTTCCCCACTTTTTATCCATCCTTTGCATACTGGCCAAAATCCTCAGTACGCGTGGACTGACACTACCTGTTCTCACTGCTTCTTTGAAGTTTCGACCCCACACAGCTACTTCTATAGGACCCAAACTCAAAGCATGCCTGCCTTTCGCTCAAATCCATCTTCCTTCTCCCAGAAGCCACCAAGCTTTATAGCTTGCCTGCTATGGTAGTTTGAATGGAATTGGCCGCGCAGTCATATAGGAAGTGCAACTATTAGGAGGTATGGCCTCGTTGAAGTAGGTGTGGCCTTGTTGGAAGAAGCGTGTCACTGTGGAGGAGGGCTTTGAAGTCCTCAAATCTGACCAGTTTAACAGTCTTCTCCTTGCTGCCTGTGGATCAGGATCTAGAACTCTCAGCTCCTCTAGCTCCATGTCTGCCTGCACGCTGCCATGCTTCCTTCCCAACATGATGATAAGGGACTAAACCTCTGAAACTGTGAGCCAGCCCTAATGAAATGTTTTCCTTTATGAGTTTACCATGGCCATGGTATCTCTTCATAGCAATAAAATCCTAAGACACCTGCCCTGTTGCTTTTCTTTCAAACTTCAATAAAATGGTATTTCCTGAGGCTGTTTTAAAATTGTTTATCTACAAGACTAAAGACTCACAAGAGTAAATTCCTTTTCCTTGGGGAATGGGTGGCTACCAGCCCATGAATGCAGGAGGAGCAGAAGTCAAGGTGGAGAGATTGGAAGGCTGTGAGCCTGAAGGAGATTGACCACTCAGGCTATATAGTCCTTGGGGAGGGGTTGGGCCTTCTAGGTTAGGTATGCATAATTGGTTGAAACCAGATGCTTCTAGGATGCTTATTATTTTACATTTGGCAGCACACTCCTATTATATGAATAGAAATACAGTACGTAAGTATCCTATAGACATAGAGAGGGGAGAGCTGTTCAAAGGCCACATATCAAATGTGGTTAGGGGCATCTATGTCTAAAGACACTCCAGATGGAGTCAGGCAGACAGTAGGAGGCCCTACTGGGGAGAGGGAGGCCTGCACCTAATGCTGAGCTCAGAGTGGCTACCCAGACCAGGAGGACTGCAACCTCAAACAGCAGGGTCCTTCCAAATGTTCCACAGTAAAACATACACACACACACACACAGAGAGAGAGAGAGAGAGGGAGGGAGGGAGAGAAAGAGAGAGAGGGAGGGAGGGAGAGAGAGAGAGAGAGAGAGAGAGAGAGAGAGAGAGAGAGAGAGAGAGAGAGAAATACTTGTGATTTGAAGGAGAGTAGCCTCCATAGGCTATGTCTGAATGCTTGGTTCTTTAAATGGAGCTGTTAGGAGGTGTGGCCTTTTGGAGGAGGTGGGTCACTTGGTTGGGGAGGGCTCTGAGTTTTCTAAAGCCCATGCCAGGCCAGGCATTCCTCCCTCTGCCTGTGAACCAGGATGTAAAGCTCGTTCTAGTGCTCTAAGGCCATGCTCTAGTGCCTCTGCCTCCTGCCACAATGACTAGTGATCAGGGGCTAAGCTAATCCTCTAAAACTGTAACCCAGGCCCCAATTAAATGCTTTCTTTATAACAGTTGCCTTGGTTATGGTGTATCTTCATGGCAACAGAACAGTAGCTAAGACACACATGTTTAAAAAGAAGGAGGAGGAGGCATTACAGGCCACTTTATGATCCACAATGAAATCCTATCTCAAAAGCCAATTACTTAATGGCTTGATATAATTATCAAATATACATTTAGATTTATGATATATAGTCATAGTACACACAGAAGGAGGAGGAGAGGAGAGGAGGGGAAGGAGAAGAGGAGGAGGAGAAAGAAAAGGGGAAGATGAAGAAGATGAAGGAGGAGGAGGAGAAGAAGGAGAAGAAGAAATAATGATGTTGACAGTTGCCTTGGTTGGACTAGGAAGCACATAGGTGACATAGAATACCCTGCATGGTACCAGGTGTGACTCCGACCACTCTTGTGTGTCTGTGAGGGAATTTTGAGACCATTAACTGATGGGGAAAGGCTATCCCTGAATGTGGTTGGCACCATTTCATAAGCTGGGGACTGGATGGAATAAAGGGACCAGATAAACAAAGCATATGGTACACAAACATACATGCACCCAAAACTCCTGTCACATAAAATAAGCAAATCTTTAAAAGAGAAAAATGTCCTAATTTTGAGAGGAAAAAAAAAAAAGTGTTGTTATTGTAGGTTAGCCTGGGACCTGTGATCTACCTCTCTCAGCCTCTTGAGTGCTGGGACTTTAGGCACATATTGCCACACCTAGCTTTTATCAACTGTTCTCCAAGGTAGAATCAAAGCTATATATTGTGGCTTCATATTGTATCTATTGTTTATATATTGTATTTTAGCCTTTACAAATCATTTTATGTGCATTTGTGTTTTGCCTGCATATGTGTCTGTATTAGGATATCAGATGCCCCAGAATTGGATTGGTAGGCATTGGTGAGCTGCCATGTGGGTGCTGGGAATTGAAATCAGGTCCTCTGGAAGAGCAGCCACGGCTCTTAATTTCAGAGCCATCTCTCCAGCCCATATTTTAGGGTTCTTAACTATCAATTCAGGTAACTTTGAAAGTTTTGGCTGAGTAATGTTTATTCTGTACTGACATATTTAGGAATATGGATCTTTTGAAGATTTTTTTTTTTTTATGTGTGTCCTAGTTTTCTTTCTGTTGCTGTTATAAAAACACCCTGGTGAAAAAATAACCTGGGAAGGAAAGGTTTCATTTGGCTTATATCTCCAGGTTACACTCAGTCACTGAGGGAAGCCAGAGCAGAAACATAAGGTAGGATCCCAGAGGTGAGAATCATAAAGGAATGTTGCTTGCTGCCTCTCTGTGGCTCATGATCAGCTTAGCTAACTCTCGACAGGCCAGGTCCACCTTCCTAGAGATGGTGCTGCCCATACTAGACTGGACCCTCCCACATCAATCATCAGTCATCATAAACAGCTGTAGAGCAGTCTGATCTGGGCAATCCCTCAGAAGACTAAGCTATGTTAGGTTGAACACTGACGCCAGTAGAAGAGTGTGTGCGCTTATGTGTATGGTTTCCCTAGGAAGTCAAAAGAAGGCATTTTATCTAGTAGAATTAGGGGCAGTTAAGAAAAAAAGAACACATATTTTAAAAGGCCACACCATGCTGGGCGTGGTGGCACATACCTTTAATCCCAGCACTCTGGAGGCAGAGGCAGGTGGATCTCTGTGAGTTTGAGACCAGGATGGTCTAGAAAGTGAGTCGAGAACAGCCAGGGCTACACAGAGAAACCTGTCTCCAAACAAAAAACAAAAACAAGTGCTAAGTGTTTATTAGTAGATACTGAGTAGGTGACAGGCACAGCTGTCACAGAACTCTTGTCTAGCACGCCCAAGTCCCTGGGTTTGCTCTCCAGCATTGAGAAAAAAAAAAAATTTAAATGTTCTTGTCATGCACCAAGCTACTTAAGCATGCTTACCACCATTTCTAGCAGTAGAATTTGCTTTCCTTCCAAATAGTTTTGTATATTCCATGGGCATGAAAGTGAAAAGCAAAGATTAAAAATAATTTTCAGGTAATCTCATAAGCAAACAGCACAGCACAATTTCTCTCTCTCTCTCTCACACACACGAGAGGCAGATATGGAGCAAAAGTTTGAAGCAAACCTGGCCAGGCTTGTGTCTACCACTTCAGCAGCTGGGAGGCTGAGGCAAGAAGATGGCTGGTGAGGCCGTCCTGAGCCCCATAGTAAGAACCTATGCAAAACCACGGCTGGCCCTCTAACCCCAGCACTTTAAAAGCGAGGCAGGACTACAAATTCAAGATCAGCCTAAGATAGACAGAGCCTGTGTGAAAAAGAACAGAAACTACTAAGGACTGAGAAGTGGCAGCTGTCTCGCCTATAATGCTTATCCTTACATATGCGTGGAAAATTCTCGAAGCCCAGCAAGCTGCCTCAGCGCCTTCACCAGGTCAGTGGAATGTCCCCACTACACCCCGACCACCCACGGGCGCACCACAACCACCAGCAAAACTGAACCATTCCTTGACTGTAAAACTTACTTTAATGGTTTCTGGGCTTTTCCTTATAAGAATAAAACATGACAGCTAATCTTCAAAGCTGAAAACCAGAGAATCAGACAAAAGTTACATTTATTTCACCAGCTCCAGGGGCAGACAGAGAAGTGACCCACAAAGCTCAAAATGTGACTCCATCAGACACTTGACACACAAGAACATGGGGCTTGACGGCAGAAACGGAGCTCCTCGATTTTAAAAAACACCTCAAGTAATTTGAAAATCTTTAGACTATAATATTCTATGTACATCACGTAAGAAATGAGTCAATTTACAAGATGCCAGTAAAGTTACTACAATCAAACAGTCCTTCACAGAAAGAATAGTCCTAACCAGGCCAACCCCAGACCAGAGTGGGGTTTTACTCACTCGCTCATCAGTTGATATATCCACTTCATGATATTTTCATGTCAGGTAAATTCTAAAAAACACTAAATCTTAAAGTCAACCAGAAGGCAAGCATTATTGTTGAGATTTTTTTTTTTTCAACTGACCAGCGTATATAAAAGGCTTAAAAGGCAATGTCAACTTCAGCCCCGGGAGGCATGAAGTGATAAGTTGTACATTAATTCTTCCTCCAATACCTGAAACCTTCTGATGAGGTTAGCAATATGGCCTTTAAAACCTCCTCATGAAAACTGTACTTAAATATATATATTTATTTATTCCCACATATACAGAACTTGAATGTAAAGTAGAAAAGTTCCCATGTGGAAGATAATTAAATGCTGTTAATGTTCCTTTGATCGCGTAGCAGCCAAGTCACATGCTTATCTCTGCTCCCCAGAAGCAAGGTTAGTCACTAGCTCCAGCTGAGGAAACACATAACTTCAGGAAGGTGTGTCTGAAGGGTATTCACTTAGTCTTTTTCTCAAACGTCTTCATCTTTTCAATGTAGGCATGATACTGAGCGTCTGTCCCAAAGATTCTATCCCACCACGTGAAGGTGGAGGCGTAGTTCCCGATGAAGTTCATGTGGTGGAAATCATGGTGCCGCGACCCCGCGTAAAAAGGGATGAAGTTCAACGGGTTGAAAGGAAGGTAGTAACCACTGAAATGAGAGCCGCACAGGTCATTTCCGAGAAGAATGGTATTTTCATTAGCAGTCACCTGCTCGTTAGCACATAACAATCTACTTCGTCCAATCACTTCCTTCCTCACGTGTTTACAAAGAACAAAACCTGGGCAGGGTGTGGTGGCAAGCACTGTATCCCCAGTTTTGGGGAGACGGGACAGGAGGACTGTCAATTAAGTGGCCTGAGTTAGAGTGAATTCCAGGTCAGTGTGGGCTTTAAGGCCCTAGCTGGTAAAACAACAACAACCCTTACAGGAAAAGATATGTGTTAGGAAAATGTAACAACCTTAAAAGATGGAAATCTGACACCAGGAAATGAAAGAAAGGGGCTGTAGTAAAGAAGTAAACCATTTTCAAGAATAACTTTTTTCTGCTTAGAGGAGCCTGTCCACCACAATCTAGAAAGGGTTTAAACAAAGTCCATAAATACTACTTGTGTTTTTATGAAAAAGTTGTGTAAAATTAGCATTGAGTATTTAAAAATTAAAATACCATTGTGCTGTTTAAGTTGGGAGAACAAATGACTTCAAAAAGAATCTTGTTTGGTCTACCCTCTTTAATGTAAACTGGATATAATCTAAGTTGTATGTAGCTTTTAATCGAGTCTGCAGTCCGTGGAAAGGAAATATCTAAACATACCCGTTTCAAGCAGCACCTTCCTTAAGTAGGTGCCTTCATCAGCACTACCCAGTGTCCAGCAACAACTTTATAAGGCAGAAGCTACAGGTTTTCAACATCCTCTTGAGAGTAAGGCTCACCACAGCAGGGTAAATGCTGGTCCTGAGCACTTTGCTTGACAAGACACACACTGTATGCTTTCATTTAATGAATGGTAACAGGTTAGTCTTTAAAAAACATCTATTATATGAACTTTTACTCAATGATCATGACCTTCTTTTTAGAAATAACATAAGAGATGGCTAGTGGTTAAAAGGCTTGTCGTGGGCTGGAGAGATGGCTCAGAGGTCAGGAACACTGGTTACTCTTCCAGGTCCTGAGTTCAATTCCCAGCAACCACATGGTAGCTCACAACCATCTTCTGGTGGGCATGCACACATGCAGGGAGAATGTTGTATACATAATGAATAAATCTCTTTAAAAAGCTTGTCATGCCACCAACCCACCCACAAAACCAAAATTTACCCTGTCTACAAGGTGTGCAGGGATAAAGATGAAGCAGAGATTGAGGGAAGGACCAAACAATGACTGGTCCAGCTTGAGATCACCTCATGGGAGAGAGCCAACCCCTAACACTATTAACAATAGTCTGCTATGCTTGAAGCAAAGCTGTCCTTTGAGAGGCTCCACCCAATAGCAGATCAAAACAGATGCAGCAACCCACAGCCAAACACTAGGGGAGCTCGAAGAGTCTCGTGGGAGAGTTGGGGGAAGGATAGATGGACCTGCAGGGAACAAGAACTTCACACGAAGGCCAACAGAGTCAATTAACGACGACCATGGGGGCTCACTGAGTCTGAATCACCAAACAAAGAGTATGCATGGACTGGACCTGGGCCTCCTACACATGTGGCTGACAGGCAGCTTGGTCTTCATGTGGGTGCCCTAGGAAGTAGAGTGGAGGCTGTCTCTGACATGGACTTTCTTGCCTATGCTGGACCACTTTCCCCCAGCTGGGCTGCTTTGTCTGGCCTCAGTGGAAGAGGATGCACTTAGTCCTATTGTGACTTGATATAGGCGGTAGGGGGGTGGGAGATGGAGGGAGCAGGGAGGGGGCTGCTGTTGTTGGGGTCTGTCTTTTTCTGAGGAGAAGGGGAAGGAAGAAAGGGGAAAGAGGGTGGGACTGGGAGGAGAGGAGAGAGGGGGCTACGACAGGGATATAAAGTGTATAAATAAGTAAACTTTTAAAAATGCTTGCCATGCCAGGCATGGTGGTGCACACCTTTAATCCCAGCACTCAGGAGGCAGAGGTAGGTAGATCTCTGTGAGTTCGAGGCCATCCTGATCTACAAAGTGAGTCCAGGACAGCCAAGGACACACAGAGAAACTCTATCTCAAAAAATAAAACAAACAAAACAACAATGACAACAACAAAATGCTTGTCATGCAAGCACGAGGATGGGAGTTTAGAGCTCCAGAAATCCACATAAAAGCTGAGTGGCCTGCCTGTAACTCAAGCATCAAAAGGCAGGGATGGGATATTCTCAGAAGCAAGACTGGCCAGTTCTGGGTTTGACTGAGGAAACCCTGCCTGGGAAGAGTGATCATGTTCACCCATGCCCACCTACCCCCACAGAACATGCATCCATCCACACAAGCACACCAACACACACACACACACAAATACAAGCATTATGCCTTTTACCTGAACAAAAAGCACTACTCACCTATGGACATCGATAGTTTCTAGCAACCGAATGGTCACCCATCCCCAGAGAAGAATCACATGATCACACAAAAGGACAATTCCAATGAAAAATCCAGCCCCAAGAATTAGGGTTTCTAAAGGATGTGCATATTCTGCTTCGATCCCAAATGGAGCCTAAATCCAACAGAGGAAGAATTCTTTAACATATGGTGATGGGTAATTTATGAGTCAACTTGCTAGGGTCCAACTGCGCTGTGCTGTGGTTAGTGTCTGAACCAGCGGATTTTATTCTCCATACTGAAGGTGGCGTCCATCTGGCCAACGAGAGGCCATAAGAGCAACAACAAGGCTTCCCAAGAAAAGAGTCACACAACTGTACCTCACTTTCCAGCTTGGTACTCTACCAAATTTGGGCCTCAGACTAAAAATCAATTTTCTTTTCTTTTTTTAAGACAGGATCTATATAGCTGAAGTTGGCCTTAAACTCATGGCATCTTGCCTCAGCCTAACTGTTAGGATTATAGGTATATACTACTAGACTTCAAATAAACCTATGTGTATATTACATTAGCTGTGTGTTGATTCTTTCTCTGGAGAACCATAATATATTCAATTTATACACACAATTTTATAAAATTATATTGTTTGGGTACGTAGTGATGGTGATCGAGCTGTACAGACAACAGTGACGCTGAATCGGATGCTGACACAAGATGTCCTGCCTCAGACTGCTTCAGGCTTACTTCCCATCAAGGCTTACTTCCAGGACATCTTCAAAGCTGCTGATTGCAAATTGTCCAGCCTCCCAGACTGTTCCAAACAGGACTTGTATTAAGCTTAAAATTTCTCAACATTCAGAGACTGGACCACAAATGTTATTGCTAGCTTGCTTAACCATTTTCCCCAAATTTATTTGGGCCCCCAAAAAAGTATCCTATGCCCCAAAATCAGCAGGAAGCAACCTTGAGAAGAATAATGTCCAGTTTCCCTTAAGGTGGGTTGGGTAGGGTTTTGGTTGTTTTCTTGGAATACGGATGTTTATTGCCAATATAAAGGGGATGGTTATAAGTTATTAATGGTCTTATTCAGGGAGAAAACAAGGGATAAAAACTTAAGACTCAGGGATTTCTTCCTGTTCTTTTCTCTGTCTTGATCCAGCTGTAATAACAGCAGTTCTCTTGAGTTAGCTGTACATACACAAGTAATGACAGCAGTTCCCAGTACATTCCTTATCAAAAGGTCTGGGGATATGAAAGTCTTAGTATTCATCTTTTATCTAACTTCAACCCTAATACACACTTCTTATCTACCTGTGTACACCGAGGTCTAAGGACAAGCCTCAGGACTCAGTTCTCTCCTACCACCTTGTGGGGGAGTCAGGGGTCATACTAGTCATTAGACCATTAAGCTCTATTTTTAAATTATGACTCTGCAGTTATTCTCCCAACAAGGGAACGCTTATACATGCACACACTGTAGTCAATCTTTATTCATGGCTTTGTTTTCCAGGGTTACATTTATCCTAGATTAACTATTGTTCTAAAGTACTAAGTGGAAAACCATGAGGAATACTGTTTGAAATTGTGCACTGTTCTGAGTAATGTCCTATCAGTCTCAGCCCTCCCAATAAGAAATACTCTTTCTCTTTCGTCCAGTGTTTATATTCTGAATACACTGTCCAGTAGTTACTTCTGGTGTCTTGTCCATGTTTTTCCAGTATCCACTGAGACCTATATGAAAGCAGCTCTGATTTAAAAATAAATCCTCTGTTCTGAAGATGCACGTCAACTGAGTAACTGCTTTAGTTTAAATAGTAAGTACTTATTGTTTATGCAGCTCATTTATTTAACCCTGGCATCACGCTAGCCAGTACCAATCTGCCAGGCAGCTAGCTGTATCCGGACGTCCACCACAGGATGAGAACCTCAACTATGTTGTGTATTAAGTGTTTAAAGTCTCAATTTAACGCGTGTGTGTGTGTGTGTGTGTGTGTGTGTGTGTGTGTGTGTGTGTGTGTGTACTTGAGTACAGATGACTTTGATTATGAGTAGTCTGTACAGGTGCTAGGAATTGAGCTCAGGCATTCTACAAAAGCAGGATGTGCTCTTAACCACTGAGTCCCAGTTCCTACTGTGAAATTGTGACACTGAAGAAAACTTTTAGGCATGGTTCCGTATGGACATGCACATCATGTTCTTCATTATCATGCCAAAAGGAAACAAAGGGGCCCAAGAGATGGCTCAGTGGGTGAGGATGCTTGCTATGCAACCTGCAGAGCTGATTTTCATCCCTAGAACCCATCTCAAAAAGTAGAAGGGAGAGGGCTGGAGAGATGGGTGGGTGGTTAAAAGCACTTGCTGCTCTTACAAGAGGACACAGAGTCAGTTCCCAGCACCCACACTGGCAGCTCCAATTCCTATAACTCCAGTTCTAGGACACACAATACCCTCTTCTGGCTCTGAGGCATCTGTACACACAGGGTGGACATACATACACTCAGATATACATAAAATAAAATACATTTTTTTAAGATAGGAGAGAGTTGACTCCACAAAGTTGTCCTCTAACCTCTTCCTGCCACAGCATGTGTGTGCATGTACACACGCATAATAAAAGTTAAGGAGCCGGGCGGTGGTGGCGGACGTCTTTAATCCCAGCACTCGGGAGGCAGAGGCAGGTGGATCGCTGTGAGTTCGAGGCCAGCCTGGTCTACAAAAGTGAGTCCAGGACAGCCAAGGCTAACACAGAGAAACCCTGTCTCGAAAAACAAACAAAACAAACAAAACAAACAAACAAAGTTAAGGGAAAAAAAAAAAAAGATAAAATACCCCTGATAGCTCTTAAAATGTCTAAGCAATAAACCAGGTTATTCCACTTCAGCAGAAAAAGCCTGAACTATGATTCTAACATACCTGAAACTCATGGTGGATTTTATGAATGTATTTATAGATCCTCTTGTGGTGAAGGAGTCTGTGCAGGAAATAGTGCCAGGTATCCTCAATGACTGCACAGCCCAAACACCTTGCCAAAGTCATATACCTGTGAGAGACAAACAGTGACCACCACCAAGTAGCCATAACTTGGTATTACTGCTCAGACGTTAAACAAACCAAATACCCAGTTATCAGCTCGATCTAACTGCATATATTCACCAATACATTCTCCAGGCTTCACGATAGCTGAGCTGGGTGTGGTGGCCCACACCTTAAATTCAGCACTTAGAAGGCAGAGGCCAACCTGGTCTACACAGTGAGCTCCAAGCTACACTATAAGACCTAGTTTTAAAGAAACAAACTGTCTACATGTTATAGTCTGAAAGAGGAGTTAAAGAGTTTGACTCTATTGCCATTATATTTTATGCTGCCAAAGACCTGGGCTAAAAAGCAGTTAAGAAACCAAAGTCTAAAATTAACAGTAAAACCACTGCTTTTTTTTAAATCATAGAAATACTTAAATTTAAATAAAATGATGAAAAATAATTTGTATACAAATATGCCCAAACATATTATTTAAGATATTGAAATAGTCAGTTGTAGGAAGCCCTTGGTAATCCTCTCATGTAATTATCTCTAGATTACTTACAATACCTAATAATGTAAATGCTATATAATTGTTGGACTGTATTATTTAGTAAATAACAAGGGAAAAAAACCATGTAAGTGGTTCAGAAAAGATTCAATGTTTTCTTTGATTTATTTTTATTGTTTTTTTTGAGATCAGGTCTTACTGTATCCCAGGTAGCCTATGGACTAGCTGTGTAGTCCAAGGTGATTCTGCATTTCCAGGCCTACCCGCTTTCACCTCCTGAGTGCTGGGACTACAGGTGTGTGCCAACACATCCTGTTTAAAAGATTCTATTCAAAAAGGGATTTTAAATCTGTAGTTGCTTAGCTACAGAGAGGTAGAACTCATACACAGGAATGACTGTATACTTAGGTCCTGGTACATACATGTCCAGTTATTTCAGGACATAATAAACTTCAGGGTATTAACCAAATGAAGAAGATAAACATTAAGCAAAATTTAATTAAAAAATACATCATGAATGAATATGAACATCAAATTATCATTGACATACCATCTTGGCATTCTTTCCCAATCATAAGGAATACTGAAAAACTCTGTAAAATAGTAAGTTCCACAAATCAGAGGCAGTTGAATAAAAAAATGATTAAAGAGAATTGTTTTCAAACACTTCCACTGGCCTTCAAAGGTTTCTGGTTTATCCTATGGAGAAAAAAAAAAAAAAAAAATCATAAGATTTAAAACTAGTCTATTATCAGTAGTTCAGTTGAACAAGTGGAAATAATTCTTAAAATTTTCTCTAATGTATATAATCTCTTAGTCCTATGCTAGGTCTAGTAAGGGATCTTGACATAATTACTTTAAACATACAAACAAGTATATAGGAAACACAACCAAAATTAATCCTTAATCTAAGAGTCAATCCTCAATCTAATACTGAAGTAACTAACTAAGCAGCTAACCAGCTGTGATGCTCACAGTGGCATCAGTTTCCTCAGCAGTAAAGTGGACCTCACACAGTAACTTAGATTGCCTTTGTATTTCTACTCAAAAGACTTTCTGACCCCACTTCAGTCTGTGACCTAAAACAAAGTAGCCCAAAAATCCAGGCTTATTTGTGATGGTACCTCTATCCTGGCTAGACTCTGATACTCACGTAGCTTTAAGAAGACAAATACAAACCACCTTAGGAGGTGGGAAGAGAACAGTAGAAAAATGCCACCTGCACATGTGAGGCCCTGGCCTTCCTTAGTGTGTGTAGTGTGAACCTAGAATAACCAACTACTATTATACTACAGGCTATGATATTTCTATGGTAAAAATGGCTAAGACAGCACTTAAATGTACTTAAAGGCATTTAAATGCCCAGTCCAACACCAAAGCATATTTTTTCTTTTTACTTAATATACATATCTGTACCCTAGTATGAAGGGATACCCCATAGGGACCATGGACTTTAGAGATGTTTTAGTTACACATCTCTGAGAAAAATTATCAAAATGTGATTTTTAAAAAAAAATTTATGTTTTTATTTTCTGTGCATTGGTGTTTTGCCTACATCTATGTCTATGTGAGGGTGTCAGATCTTGTAATTACAGTTGTGAGTTGCCATGTGGGTGTTGCAAATTGAACCCGGGTCCTTTGGAAGAGCAGCCAGTGCTCTTAACCTTGGAGCCATCTCTAAAAGAAACAATGCTTTCAGTTTGCTTTACTTGCCATGTAGCTGAAACTTCCTTTAACCAGCAAGCATGTGAATTCCAGCTGTCTAGTCACGTCAAAGTGGAAAGCATTTAGTATTGTGTAATCACCGTAGCAATTGCTAGTTTTTATGTGCAGGTGTTTGGACTACATATATGTCTGTGTACCATGTATATGCCTGGTACCCCTGGAGTCCAGAAGAGGACATTAGATCCCCTGGGACAGGAGTCCCAGAGCTTTGTGAGCTGCCATGTGGGTGCTGGGAACCAAGCCCAAGTCCTC
The DNA here is from genome assembly GCF_903995435.1 of Acomys russatus. Lineage (NCBI taxonomy): Eukaryota > Metazoa > Chordata > Mammalia > Rodentia > Muridae > Acomys > Acomys russatus. Next base: position 50,831,321 of record NC_067163.1, read on the forward strand.
TGCAGAAGCAGCTCTGAACCACTGACCCATCTTTCTAGCCCCTAGTTAATTTTTTTTTTTTTTTTGTGAGTGAGGATTTTTTGAGTCAGCGTCTCATATATCTTTTTAAAAATGTATTTATTTATTATGTATACAGTGTACATTAGATCACATTATAAATGGTTGTGAGCCACCATGTGGTTGCTGGGAATTGAACTTTGGACCTCTGAAAGAGCAGACAGTTCTCTTAACCACTCAGCCATCACTCCAGCCCCTGAGTCATGTATCTTATGGCCTCAAAGTTCCTAAGTAGCAGATAACAACTTTAAACCTGATCCTCCTGCCTCAACCCAAGTGTTAGGATTACTGGTATGTGGAAGAGGAAAGGTCAATTAAAAAAAAAAAAAAAAAAAAAGGTTCTGTGTTAAATAATATAATTCCTGAATATTTTATCTTGGACTTTCTAAAACCCTGAGCAAAAGCCATGAGCCATTTTCTATTTGTTTCAATCAGTGTGTGCTTTCAGAATTCACAAATGAGGCTGGGCATGGTGGTGCATGCCTTTGATCCCAGCACTAGGGAGGCAGAGGCAGAGGCAGAGGCAGATTGCTGTGAGTTCGAGGCCAGCCTGGTCTAATAAGTGAGTCCAGGACAGCCAAGGCTACACAGAGAAACCCTGTCTGGAAAAAACAAAAACAGAATTCACAAATGAAACTAGAGGTCAGTTGTGGGTCCATCAGGTATAATTTCACCCTTCCAAACCTTCCTAGTACTCACAAGGCAGCTCACTCAAAACATCTGCTAGGTTAAGTGAAGTTCACAATTAAGTGTGTGCTATGGTTCAAAGGCGACTGGAGACTCCACAGCTTCATGGATTGCTGTTATTCCTACTCTGCTCTCCACTCTACCTACATTCCCTACTGTGCAAGTACCTGTAGTTCTCCCTCAGCTCAGCAGCTTTGTTCTTTCTAGTCCATATCCATTTATTTTTACAAGTCAGCTATTTCCTTATCTTCAATATTCGCTCCCCATCATCATGGAGGCCAATTCTAGTCACTAGTTAGCTCTGATGGCTGTGAAACTTAAAGAGATGACATGGAGCCGGGCAGTGGTGGCGCATGCCTTTAGTCCCAGCACTCAGGAGGCAGAGGCAGGCGGATCGCTGTGAGTTTGAGGCCACCCTGGTCTACAAAGTGAGTCCAGGACAGCCAAGTCTACACAGAGAAACCCTGTCTTGAAAAACCACAAAAAACAAAACAAAAAACAAAAATCAAAAAACCAAAAAACAAACCCAAACAAGGAAATGACATGGAGCACCAACTTGCAGCCCTTCTATCCAGCCTTTCATTAGGTGTAATCAATTGGATGGTGGAGTTTGGTGCATGCGTGCATGTGTGCATGTGCGTGTGTGCGTGCGTGTGCTTGCACTGGCTGTAACCCACAGCCTTGTGTGTGCTAGGCTACATCCTCAGCCCTGCTTAGTCTTCTTCCAGACACATTTCCTTTTAAGGCCACCCCCACAACTGGGCTAAAAGAGCTCTCCTGTGGAAAGGGCGCCACCACCGCTGACCGAGCAGCCAGCTGCAGAAGGCAGTGGAGGAAGAAAGGATGCTTCAGCTTGGTGGCCACACGATGACTCAGCCTTACTTATAATAAATGAATCAGTGGATGACACACGGTGGCCAGCATCACCTCAATGACTCAGAATGTAAGACATTCAAACTGAGTTGTCTTTTAGCTCTGGTCCTTTCAGCAAATGCACCCTGGAAGTGCTCCCACTGTAAGGCTGACAGGGCCCTCTAGGCTACCTCCCCCTTTCTCCTCCTTTCCTTTTCGTTTCTTCTTCTTGGCCCAGAGTCCACAGGTACCCAATGCCTATGTTAGCTGCAGAGGAACCTGCGTGAGTCCTTCCTTACATGACTCACTGAGAGAGGCTACAAAGCCAAGAGACTGACGAGACATAACCTACACAGCCAATAAACCAGACGAACACTCAGCATCTACTTCTTGCCACTACTGTGTACCCTTGAGTTTTGCTAGTTATGGTTGTTCAGATTAGCCAATGGTGGCATACAAAAAAAAAAAAAAAAAAAAAAAAAAAAAAAAGGCATTGGAGATTGGAGATGGTCTGTGTCTATTTCACTCAGAAAGTGAAAATCAGAAGATCTCAAGTTCAAGGCCAGCCTGAGCCACATAAGAGATGTTGGCTCAGAACAAACAAGAACTAATATTGATGTACCAAACTCCTTTCTGCCTCTACACGTGTCTAAATTCTTCCTAAAAGCCATGCTAACGTTACCTTTGTTTAAAACCGAGGCAAAGTACTATGTATGCCTGAGTACCTTGTCATGTACATGGTGGGCTTGCAAGACACATCTAATACATTGAAACAAATGCCTAGACACAAAGGACATTACCTCCTGATTTGGGAACACGTGAAAGCTGCTGACACACCATTGTGTAGGCCCGACATCTTTTCCATACTAACATTCAGTTAGATTTGCTAAGGCTGTGGGAGTGGGAAGAACTGTAGCAAAGTCCACAAATCCCTGTGCTCGGTTTCCTATGACCCAGATAGTTTCTCTTTTTCAGGATGGGAGCACACAGGTGGGATTTGAAAAAAAAAAAAAAATGTGTGCTGAGGATTAAATCTAGTGCCGTGAGCACATTTAACTACACCTGCCAGCTAGTTTAAAGATCAAACGTTAAAACCCACTTTCACAGACAATGCTCTGAAGAACCATCAATTATGATCTATGGTTATTTTGTTGAGGAGACCATCAACTAACAGCATGAAGCTACCAGGCACTTTCTTTTTGTTGTTGTTATTGTTGTTGTTTTTTCGAGACAGGGTTTCTCTGTGTAGCCTTGGCTGTCCTGGACTCACTTTGAAGACCAGGCTGGCCTCGAACTCACAGCGATCTGCCTGCCTCTGCACCTCTTCCCCCCCCCCCCCCCCGCCCCCGCCGAGTGCTGGGATTAAAGGCTCAAACACTTTTTCAAAATTAGCACACATACACAGTCAAGGTCATACAACTATGAAGATAAAAAATACCAAAATGTCTCATGAAGCAGTTTGATTGGGCTTAGCTAGTGAAATAATAGCCTAGCTTTATCGCATTAAATAAACCATTATGAAATTAGCCTCCCTATTGCTTCCTCACCTTCTTAAGCTATGTAAGTGACTACTGGACAGAACTAATGTGTCTCTCAAAGCTCAGTGTTCTTAAAAAGCATCCAAAAACATCAGAGTATTTGACCCCAAGCCCATCATACTCACCTTTTGAATTTTGTACTTTCTCATGTAAGGTATAAATTGGAATAAAAATCCAGGTAAACAGAACAAGAAATAGATGACTTCGTGAACTATGAGGGACCCCCAGGTTGCGATCTGGAACTTTGTGTAGTTGTCCAGCATGTAGCACCATGCGTCCCGAAAGGGCTGCTGCAGAGGGTTCTCAGGCAACAGTGAGTCCACATACTCCACAGCCAGCGATGCTGAGCTGAATATGTCTACGTTATTTTTGGTGGCCATTTTCAAATCTCTGCCAGGAGCCTTTTATTCCTGTAGTAAGTAAACAGATAAACAAAACAATAACGACATTCTGAAGAACAGCCATAAAAATATCTTGTGATATTACTAAGTAAGGACTAATTTCTTAACTTATAAATATGATGAAAAATAATCTACTGAATGTTATTCACCATCTCCATTTGCAGACATTGCTTTAAAACCTACCTGATCTTTTGTACAGCAATATCTAAAACAACAGTGGGAAGGGATTTCCAAGCTAACTTTAAAGAGATTTTCAATGTACATCCTCTGTGGAAGCATTTGGCTTGGGGTGTCTTGATGGCTCAGTGGGCACCTGCCATTCAAGTTACCTAGAACCCATGTGAAGATGGAAAGAGAGAACTGACTCCACGAAACTGTGCTCTGATTTACACACACACACACACACACACACACACACACACACACACACACACACACACACCTTACCAAAAACGTTGCCAAAAGAGACAAAGTAAAAGTTCTGACAGAAACAAAATGGTATTTGTAAACAAAGCCAGAGATCAAATGACTACAAAAAGCATCTCAGCACATGATAAAGAAGGACACAGTGTGCTTTAGAAAAACCTAGTGGAAAAAATAACAAAGGGCATTCACAGAATAATAAAACTAAATGGTCCACAGGCTTAGTTAAGGGCTCAAGGGATGGCTCTGTCAGTACAGGGCCTGCTGTAGGAACACAGATACGGAGTTCAGATTCTGAGCAGCTGCACAAAAGCTAGGGACAGCCCAGCACTTAGGAGGCAGAGGCAGGTGGATCGCTGTGAGTTCGAGGCCAGCCTGGTCTACAAAGTGAGTCTAGGACAGCCAAGACTACAAGAGAAACCCTGTCTCACAAAAACAAAAACAAACAAACAAACAAACAAAAACTAGGGATAGCAGCAGACACGTGTAACCCCAGTAGTCAAACCGAGGAGCTCCAGGCTCAGTGAGAGATCTATCTGAGAAAATAAAGTACAGAGCAACTGAGGGAAGCAGCCAACACTGACCCTTAGCCTCCCCACGTGCACTCATAGGCAGGCAAGCCCACACAAACACATATACACAAACCAAGAAACATAACTTTCCTCTAAGGAGGAACTGTTGTAACCCTAAGAGCTCTTTTTGTCTGAATGGCAAACCTTTTAAAGCTCAACAATATCCACTGCTCAGGACTGGTGTGTAAGGAGGCATTAATTATCCACACTGTTGGCTTGGGACAAATCAGTTTATCATTTGGGAAAAAAAAAAATCAGCAGCATGGACATAACCCCAAAATAATTCTATCTTTTAACTCAAGTGTAGAGGACAAACACACCAAGCTAGAAGGAAGCATAGCTTCTAACTAGCAACAGATTACAAAGGAATATGTAAGTCCATAAGTAAAAGATGAGTTAAGTAAATTCTATTAATTCCTTCCACAGGCAATAATACAGCTGTTTACAAGAATGAGGGAGCTAGCCAGGCTCAGTGGTGCACGCCTGTAATCTCAGCACTCGCGAGGCAGAGGCAGAGAGATCTCTGAGTTCGAGGCTCGCCTGGTCTACAAGGTAAGTCTAGGACAGTCAAGGCTACACAGAGAAAGCCTGTCTCAAGAACAAAAACCAAAACAAACAGAAAAACAAAACAAAACAAAAGGACAAGGAAGCTAAGCATTGGGGGCTCACAGCTGTAATCCTTGCACTGGGAACCTGAGGCAGGAAGATGGCTGGGAGCTCAAGGTGAGCCTGAACTACATAGGAAGACACCTTCAAGATATCTCAAATACTATGAAAGCCTTCAGAAGCAAGTGAGAAACTGGTTAAGCACATTCTTGCCAACGTATTAGCACTTCTGCAACCATCTATGCAGCATCACCTATCAGTACAGCGCTTACTCTTCATTCTAAAATGGAATTATATACTATTCTTTTAAAAAAATATTTACTTTATGTGCACTGGTGTTTTGTCTGCGTGCACATCTGTGTCGAACCTGGAGTTACAGACAGTTGTGAGTGAGCTGCCATGTGGGTGCTGGAAACAGAGCCTGGACCCTCTAGAACGGCCAGTGCTCTTAACCACGGAGCCATCTCTCAATCCCATGTTTTTGCTCGTTTTGTTTGTTGTTGCTTATCGAGACATGGTTTCTGTGTGTAATAGTCTTGGAATTCTCTTTGTAGACCAGCCTGGCCTCAAATTCACAGATATCAGCCTGCCTCTGCCTCTCCGGTCTTGGGATTAAAGTTAAAGGCATGTGCCATCATGCCCAGCTAAGCCCTATTCTTTTATTCTTTAAAAAAAAAAAAAAAAAAAAAAAAAGGAGGTGATGGAGAGGTGGGCTGATGGTTAATCAACACACCCAGCTCTGAGAGGACATGAGCTTAGTTCCTAGCACCCATGTTGGGCGGCTCACAGCTGCCTGTAACTCCAGCTCCAAAGGATCAGATTCCCTCCTCTGGACCTTCAGCCACCTGCAGTTACATGTATGATGTCAGTGCCCCCAAATGCTCACCATATACAGGTAATAAAATTAAATTTACAAAGGGGAAGCCTATATATTTTGCATAGGAGATGACGTATAAAATTTAGTCTTAACCCAAAAGAGACATTTACAGAAATAGGAAAAGGCAAATGTGACTATGTAAAACTGAAGCCCTAGGTTGTTAATAAAAATTACATTCTTCCTCTATACACTCTCATCTCATGCATGGGGTCCTTCTTTCCTTTTCTTGAGACAGGGTTTCTCTGTGTAGCCCTGGTGTCCTGGAACTCACTTTGTTGACTATGCTGGCCTTGAACTCAGAGATCCACCTGCCTGTCTTCTGAGTGCTTGGATTAAAGGCAGCACACCCAGCTTAATTTTAATAATTCTAATCTCTTAAGGGAGAATATATTGTACTTACTTAATAAATGTTAGCCTAACTGGCCACCGATCAAATATGTTGAATTCATTGTGAATCTCACTTCTGGGAAAATTACCCTGCTGTTAATAATACAAATTGATGGACCATTCCATTAAAAAAGCAAATCAGATACCATACTTTAAGACTCAGCTGGTAAAGTGCTTGCCTAACATGCACAAAGAGAGCCCCGCATTCCATTTCCCACATCACATAAACTAGGCATAGTAGTGCATATGTGCAATCCAGCAACTTGGATGTAGAGACAGGAAGATCATACATTTAAGGTGATTCTTGACTACAACATATCAAGTTCGATGCCAACCAAGGACACATGAGACATAAATTAAAAACAAAACAAAACAAAAGAATAGTATTTTTATAGTCTTAGAAGAGTTCACACTAGGCACGTTTAGAATGCCCTGAGTGACCCCTTATCCTATTCTATTTAAGAGATGCTAGGAAGGTAAATTACCTTCTCTCAGACCCCTGAACTCTCTTAGTACTTCCTGTCCCGCCTCTTATAGTCAAATACTGCTAGCCTCCCAATTTGCTCTCATTCTTTTCAAGAGTAAGCCTTCCTATATTCTGATCTCACCAAATACGTCTCTCTCCTTTATCCTCTCTCATTTCATAGCCTTCACGGAAACAAAGCCCACTTTCTTCATTCTAGAAATATATGCATGGGACCCTAGACTGGGGTCAGCAGTTAAGAGCACTTGCTGCTTTTGCAGAAGACCCAGATTGACTTTCCAGCCTTACATGGCAGCTCACAATCATCTCTAACTCCAGTTTCAGGGGATCTGAAACCTTCTCACACCAAGGGTACCAGGCACCCATAGACAGGGATACAGGCAAAAGAGTCAATATACATAAAAATGATTTTACTTAGTAGTAATAAAATTAAAACATATTCCTGTATGCCTTTCTAGAGAAAAACCTTCCCTAGCCCATCATTCACGAGGCTGGAATGGAAAGATGGTGAGTCTTAGGCCGGCTTAGCTCCAGTGAGATACTCTGCAGGGAAACAGAAGAGAGGGGAGGGGAAATGGGCAGAAAAAAGGAAGAGAGGGGAGGAGAGGAGCGAGTAAAGGGAGAGGAGAAGAGGGGCAGAGAAGGGGAGGACACAGAAAAGAATTCCTAATCTCCATCATCTCATCCAGGCCACTGCTGTGCACTCTTCTTAAAGGAAAGTTCTAGATTTAAAAAAAAAGTGCCACCCTCCTCCACCCGCACTGGCCTCCTAGCACTGAGCTGCCCCCCCCCCCCCCACACACACAAGAGTTGCAAAACACAAGACTACCATTCCAATCTCCAGTTTTCTTGAGGTCATCACCAAGCGTGGCAGTAACCAGTGAGCACCATTTTTCCTAGCTGTGTCCCTGAGCAAAATTTCATCATCTGAAAACAAAAATAAAAACCTCAACCATAATTCTTCTAGTCACCCCAAGAAACAGCACCTAAATTTTGCTACAATTATCGAGCACCTTCTGCATACCAGGCATGTGCTGCCATTTTTAAGCTAACCCATATCTCATCACCATGAAGTAGAGTTACTTCCATCTTCGGTTTTCAAATGGTTAAGCTGGGGTTTGGAATCAATAAGTAACCAGGCTGAAGTTACACAGATGCTGTGTGGAGGAGTATAGCTTACCCAGGGTTCCTGAAGAGGTTCTACACACACTGACTTCATTTTCTCACTTCCTGTTGTATTCTATTCCCATCAGCACATTCAACTTATTCTTTAAGAAAAATCACTAAGCTTCCTTGCTGTCAAATCCAATATTTCTTGGATCTTATTTCATTTGCCCAATCTGGATGATTCTCTCCCTCTCTGTCTGTCCGCCCAGCCACCCCCTCCCTTAAGATGAGGGCTTTAGTTCAAGTTGGCCTTAAACCATGCCACTAAGGATGACCCTAAACTCCTGATCCTCCTTGCCTCCAGTGAGGGTTGGGATTACAGGTGGCCACCCAACAATTGAGATTTGACATTTCTCCACTTGACATTCTTTTCCTTGGTTATGGAATTCCCATAGAATCCCCCCTAACAAATATTTGTGTCTCTGATGTGTGGTCAGTGTGCTGCTACTCCTGACCCCACGCTTAGAGGTCCCAAAACATGACAAAACGATGTGGCATGTAGGTTAAAGAGAAAATACAGAGAGCTATGAGGACAGAGGGACACAGAGTTTCTGGACAAAAGCACTATCTACATTGAAGGGGCTAGATCAGGGCGGGGGGGGGGGGGGGAGGCGCGATAAAAGTGATACAGAAGAAGATGAGAAAGAATCTAGCGCTCTCTGATTTACCCTTTTGAGCCAGGAAGCCCTGAGGCTTTCCTAACCACCCCACACTGTCTCGCTTGATCCTATTGCCTGGTTTGAAAACACTGATATTCATTATCTGTTAACTTTTTTCCTGATCTAGGTTCTGATTATCCAAAGGGCTGTTGGCCATCTCCACTCAAAGATGGTTGGGATTTCGGTCAAACTTCAATGCATTCTAAAGTGCATCAGGTGCCTCCTCCCAAACACGATTTAATGCCTAACTCGAGGAAGTTCATCAGCTCCAACGAAGTGTACTAGTCTTCCAACTCTCACACAATGCTGAAACAGAGTTCAGTTATCCCGAGTTTACACTCTGTACCGAGGGGAAAAAAAACGGACATGTAGTTGAACAAAGCATCAGAGAAAGTAATCCAACAACAGGGGTAAGCGGGTTTCGTTGAAATGAATATCCTGCCTCCTCATCTATAAGGCAACCTGCTTGCCTGGAAACCTGATCTGAATTAGGTAGAGTAGATAGATTCTCAGGGGAATTAAAAAAAAAGAAGAAGAAGAAGAAGAATTAGAAGAAGAAGAAGAAGAAGGAGGAGGAGGAGGAGGAGGAGGAGGAGGAGGAGGAGGAGGAGGAGGAGGAGGAGGAGGAGGAGGAGGAGGAGGAGAAAGAATTGTCTTCGTAGGTTCTCTGATTAACTTAAAGCCTGGCTGACAATCTGAGTCTCCACTTTGGCCCTGCAGTTTCTCTAAACTTGGCCTTCTCTAAGGCCAAAGACACAGTGGCAGCATCCACCTTCACATGAGTTAAACCTTTTACGGTTCAAGCGGGGCAGCTCCCCTCCAGATGAAGACTGGACCCCTCCGCCTATGCACCCCTCTCACACATGAAACCACACGCCGGTCCCGCACTCCACCTCTCTCCGCCGACTTGGGGCCTCCTGCCTGCGCAGCCTTCAATACTTCTGTGACAACTTTCCAGAGCCACAGACACAGAGAATAAACACCCTGCTCCCACGACCCGACCCCCGCAGTGGTGGTTGTGTTTTTGTAAAAAAGTGTGTTAAGACTTAAGTCAACGATCCAGACTGCAGATGACTGCAAACTCTTTAAAGGGCAGGAAGTGTTGGCATTCCAGTTCCATGATTTGAGAACCTCCCCTCCTTCCCTGGAGTCTTGCACAGCCAAGCTCCTTCCCAGCGCGTCCTTACCGGCCTCGCCGATCCCGATCTCAGCCGCTTTCTCCACCGGATCCCAGCTGGGGGCTCCGCACCTGACGTCCCGCCCGCGTTTGCCCGAGGTCTCTCGTTGCGGCCTCCTCACTACCTCTGCCGGATCAGGGGCGGGGCCCGGAGGAGGGAGCGGCCCTGCCCCTCCCGTCGTAATTGGTCCGCCCGGGCTTCCAGCCCGTCCTCGCCGTGCAGCGATTGGTCCGTGCCGCGTCCCGGCAGCTTGTGACTCAAGACAACGAATCCCTGGCGGCGCCGGCCATTGGCTCCGAGGATGGAGTGAGGATAGTGAGACCCGCGCGGCCAGCCAGTCGTCGGCGTCTCAGCGCAGCTGGGGGCGGGGCGCCGCGGGAGCGCGAGACGGCGTGACGGGGCGGGACAGCGGCTCACCACCACCCGCCCCGCGGCGTCGCCGTGGCAACCAAGCTGCGGGCCCCTAGGCTACCTCCTGCTGTGGGCGCCCTGGGTAGCATCTTTCCGCTCCCATAGGCTTGGCTGCATCCAGAACCCGGGGGGTGACAGGGGCGTGGGGGAAGTAGTACAAATGTTTTTAAAAACCAATTCGAGTTTTTAGTCTTGCCTTCCTGCGGTTTATTCTGTCTTTCGATCTTTCTTGAGACAGGTCTCATGTACAGTGTGGCCTTTGGACTAGATATGAGCCTAGGGATGGCTTTGACTTTTAATCCTCCTGCTTCTGCCTTGGATCATGTTATCTTGCTTGCCAAGTCCTTTAATAAGTGAAGCTTTTTAAAGTTTTATTTGCTTTTGTTTGTTTGTTTTATTGCATTTAGTGTCTGTGTGCGTGTTCACAGGACAACTTGGGGAGGTGTTTCTTCCCTTCCACTTTGTGGTTCTGGCAATCAACCACAGATGCTCTTTGAATCTGATAATTTTTTTTTTTTTAAAGTAAATCTCTGTACATGGAACATGGGGTTCTAGTGTAGTGTAGATCCTGCAATAGCCCCGAGGGATAGTTAGCAACAGTCCCCTGTTGCTGGTGAGAATGAAAGCTCAGAGAGGTTTGGAGAGGGGGGTGATTCTTTTGAGGCCTTGGCAAGGCAACTAAGTGGTGGAGTTCATGCTTAGTAGCATTCTAGGGGTCCAGAGTTCCACACGCAGACATTGGTCCTAAGTCAAGCTTCCACGAGTGTCAAGACCTGGACCTAAGTCACAAAGTGAGCTAAGAATAAGCAGGAGAGCTTAGTTTACGCCATGTCTTCACTTGTGAAATGCCCGTGTACCGATGACATGGTAACAGGAAGCCAATCTTTTGCTTAAAGATGTTTTTAAAAAAAGGGGGGGGGGGCATATCCACTGTGGCACTGCAAGCCTATAACCCTAGCACTTGGCAGGTAGAAACAGGAGGATCAGAAAATCGGCTTTATCTACACATTGTGTTCAAGACCAGTCAGACGACATGAGGCTCTATCTCAAAATAAGAGCAACTCCCCAAACAAAACTAACTAAATAAAACAGATACGGTGGTATGTGCCCGCAACCCCAGTGTTTGGGGTGTTGAAGCAGGATTGGGTGGAGTATGGACAACCAGGAGTACATAGCATGATTTCTATCTTAAAAACGACATTTGGTTTGGTTTGGTTTTGTTGAGACCGCTCTCATTACGTGGCTCTGCTGCCACCCCAGGACTGGAGTTACGGCATGCACTACCACAAGCATTTAGTAGAGCATCATTTGGGCTGGCCCTGCTTCCTCTTCTACTTGAAAGTATACTCTGCAGATATTTTCATTTAAGCACACTCTGTGTGATGGCCGTCCTAAAGTTTCTGAAGAAAGGATGTCACTGACCCCTCTCCTTCCTGCCTGGAACTGTCTGTCAGTCTTCCCTCCCGACCTATGGACTCTGGTTGCACCGCCCCAACGTGTTTCATTGAGAGGTGGTTCTGAGAGGACATCCTATTGAGACTTTAGGCGAGAGTAGCATGGAAGAATGGGGAAATAGTAGGACCCACAGGGTCCTGGAAACCTACAAGAAGAACTTTATGACAGGCACATCTGGGTCCTGGGGTCCTCCTCAAACTAAGGCACCAGCCAAGGAGAATATAGGCATTAAACTTCGAACCCCTACCAAGACCTAGCCGACGAACAGGATATTCTCCACCGTTGAGTGGAGAGTGAGATCTGACTCTCACACGAACTCTGGTGCCCCTTTTCTGACCATGTCCCCTGGATGGGGAGGCCTGGTGGCACTCAGAGGAAGGATAGCAAGTTACCAAGAAGAGACTCGATATTCTAAGAGCATATATAGGGGGAGGAGGTCTCCCTCAATCACAGACATAGAGGAGGGGAGAAGGGGGGAAGTGGGAGGGAGGGAAGAATGGGAGGAAACAGGGGAAGGGCTAACAATCGAGATGTAATATGAATAAATTAATAAAATTAATTAAAAAAAAAAAAAGGAGAGGTGGTTCTGGCGAGTCCAGCTAAGCACTCACACCTTTAGCACACATATTCTTTGCAAAGTGTGGTGGCAGGCAGATCACCACACAAGAGACTTGTCTCTTGTGAGGTCAAGGTCCCAGCTGTGTTGTTCGGGATGCCTGAGCCAGATGAGCTTTGTCTCATAGACAATGTTAGGGGTGCCTCTTAAGCAATTTCTTCCTCTAGCTGTTCAGTGTAACCAGAGCTGCTCTGCCAAACCACCCAGCAGGTTGACTCTAGTGACGACTGGTTTGTCCAGTGGTTTAAGACTGTCACCCTTCACCTCAGTTTAGGATGGCTTTGCTTGGCTACCCCAGCTCCAGATGTCCTGCCTCCTACTGTTTGAGGCTGTGGCTGTGGCTGTGGCTGTGGCTGTGACAAAGCTACAGCTCAAATCTGCCCTCTGCCTGAGCCTGTGGTCTGTGAAGTACATTAAGGATTAGAACTGTGGGGTCAGCTTGAGTAGGCATGTCCTTCTCTTTTCTTTTCTTTCTTTCTTTCTTTTTTTTTAAACAGGAGACACCTTGGCAAGTCTGTTCAGTTATCACATGACGTAGGCTGGGAGGTAGAGGCCCTGCCTAGCATGTGTGGGTATTGAGGATCAAGCCACATGTCAAAAAGTACTCAATAAACATTGATTATGGATTCAGATTTACAGTGATGCCCCAGAAGCTATTCAATTGAGCCATATGTATCCCTGTGGACTCTTCCTAAACCTTGGAAATTGACAGCTGCACAGAAGTGGAGATAGAGCAGCCAGTTGGCCTATTCCTCTGCCGAAAAGGGAGGGCCAGGTAAAATTCCACCTATCAAAGGGTACAGACACAAAAAAAAAATGCACTTTCTTTTTTCAAATCCTATGTAATCCAGTGACATAACACTACTGTTTTGATTTTTATAATAATAAATAAGAGTCAAAGCCTAGGAAACGCCTTTAAACTCACAAACTGGCACACATAGTGTGGGACACAAACCTGGCATCTGTGCCTGTGGAGTCAACACACTGGAGACTACCACCTGCTCAGTCTGTATGTTACATGTTCGCATGTTCTCAGGAAATGAGCACTTGGTATCGGATAACCAATGGGGGCGGGGGCGGGGATGTCTTCTTTAGGGAAGACGAGTTCTCTCGATCACCACTGTCCTTAGTTGCCTATAGCTCCTTGTCTAAAGTTGAGGTCTCCCGAGTTTTCCCCGTGTCACATCAGCATGTCTGTTGGTGGTGTCATTTTTCAGGCATTGTATAGGCAGCCTGAGTTCATGGGTGTAGCTTTTCTGTCACTTTTAGGACAGAACTGATCTCTTAGCCTCAAACTCCTCATTCTTCAGGCCTTCACAATCTTTCCAGCCCCTTCTGCAGCGATCCTGCGCCTCAGCTGCAGAAGTGTGTTTGTGGATGCATCTGTTGGGGCTAAGCGGCCCACGATCTCCTTTGCTGCATTGTGATCAGCTGTGCATTTCTCTAACAGTTTCTGCCTGTTGGAAAGAGAAGTTTCTTTGCTGAAGGGGGAAAACCACTTAATTAGGGGAGGGGGCTGCTTTCTTAGTAAAATTTTTACAATCTCTGCCTCAGCTTCTGAACTCTTATACAGTAAGAGAACATTCCACAAATCTGTCTGTATGTTAAGAGAAAAGTAAAAAGCAAACTGGAAGATATATTCCAATCTGGAAAGACGAAGGCTGGAATGGGGGCGGGTGAGAGGCAGGCCCAATGTCATCTATTATTGATTATCGATTAGGAATCTGGTGGTTGGCAAACACTGGCAGGCAAGCAAGAACGAGAAAGCCAAGATAAAGAGCTGTTTGACAAGCCAAGTGGTTAATCTCAGCTAGCCTAACAGACTGAGGTTGCATTTTAAGAAACACTTTTAAAAGTGTAGGTATAGACTTGGAGTGTAGAAGCAGAACATAGGAAATGTGCTGGGTCTTGGTGCCATCCCTGCCACTATGTCTCTACAGCCCTTCTTGTAGAGTCTGATTTATTTATTACCCAGTGAGCAAAGCCTGCTCACCTCTCACTTTATGCTAATGTGACATTTAGGGTGGGGCCTCTATGATCCCTCAGGAAGACACCAGTCATCAGATTGATGATGAAAGAATCTTTTCAATTCCACCTGCAAGGGGGAGGAGACTATTAGGCAAGCCCTGTCACAGCAGCTGAGACGCTGATGAGAAAGGGCTGGCTCTGAGGACATGAAAGCTCCACACATTACCTCAGCACTATCTTAATCTGCATGCTTTGCAATGATCTCTAAAGCCAAACCAGAACACAAGCTTTGTGTGGTGGCGCACATCTTTAATCCCAACACTCAGGAGGCAGAGGTGGGTGGATCTCTTAAGTTTAAGACCACCTTGGTTTGCATAGGACATTCAGAGCTACATCTGAGACCCTATCTAAAAAAATAAAGCGAAGCAAACCAGAACATGTCTTCCCGAGCTGTGGGCTAATATGAGCAAACAGATGTCACCTGAGGAAGGAGTGTCACTGCTGTCTGTTTTCAGTCACTTAGGAAGAAGTACCAGTGGTTGGCATCTGAGGTGGGGGTGGGGAGGCTGGTGGCGCTGAGCCCTCAGTCCTGTTGGATTTGACACTGTCTCCCTGATAGGGTAATAATGAACTACTGGCTACCCAGGAAACAGCCTCAGGAGAACTGTGCATGTGTGAGGGCACACTCCACACACATCTAAGCAAAGATCTGAGAAGAGAACCATTTCCCCCTGGTTATATCCTAGGAAGTAACTGGGAAAGAGAGTGTTCCTCCGCATCCTTCTCTTGATGCTGCTGCTAGAAATGGCCGAGTTCCATGCAAATTCACTAGACCCCTGACACGGTTGCTAATAATGGCTATGCGGGGAGACTGAACTAATGTGGACATTCATGCTTCATCAAGTGAACACAGGCCCTTTCTGATTAAATTCTATCTTCATTTACAATGGAGACCTCAACTGTGTAATGTGCTTGTTTAAATCCGAACAACTTGTATCAACTACAGAGAAATGCTACCCTATGTTTTTTTCCTAATGATTTTGCCAACAGTGCAACTTAACCCTTTAGAGTCCTCTCCTGACAGATAGTTACAGGCTTATTACTTTCTTTCAGTTCCATCCTTCCTGCTGTGCCGAGCACTTCAGCCCACACCCTGCCTCCCGTCCTCCAGTTCTCCGTGTTACTACCAAAGCTGTGGGTTCTTGGCTGCTTCACAGCCAGCTTCCCCATCCAAGGCCACTTGCTTTTTAAAAAAATTCTGTTGGCCATAAAGATTTGTTAAAAACATTAAAAAAAAAAAAATCAATTTAGGAAGTTGGAGAACCCAAGTTTTGCAAAAAGAACGGGCAAGCATGTTGCACAGGTAAAAATCAAGGACATTGTAAAACAAATAATATACAAACTTTTATTCAAAGATAATTCAAGAAAGACACATGGTGGTCATCTTTAGAGAGATTAACCGAAGATCTCAGAAACCCTATCTGCTCAATACACATGGTTACTCACAGAAAGCTTTCTCTTCCATTAATAGCAGCTAGATTTATACACACAGAAAAATTCTTAAGACCATGCAAATTCAGTTGAATTCCATACATTCATTATATCATCAAAAACCTGCAGGTATTTTCATGCCAAAAGTGTTACTTTAGGGAAAAAAAAATTAAAAACACACACCAAAACATGACCAAGATTAAACTAAAGAAAAAAAATAAATAAGCATAATTTATGTTTTATTTAAAAAAGTTTGGCATCACACATATTAAAGTGTGTTACGCCATTTTCATTCCTCAGAAGTGGCGTTTTAAAGTGTTAAGCATTGTTAAATATCAAAAAATACAACTCTGTTTTACAATGTAGTACTGGCATAATTCAAAGTACTGTGCCAATTATAAATAGATAATCAAGTTTCAAACACCTTTTCAAACATATTTAAAGGAAAGCATATAGACACACATTTATATGCACACAATTTATTATATCCATGTAATCAAAGATACTTATAAAAGCAAACAGTTTCATCCCTCTACTATGTTTATACTTACATAGATTTTAGTCTGTCCCAAAGATTCTGTTCCCATGAGTTTTCAGGAGAAAGAATAAAGATAAAACTTAATTTTACAAGAACACATGTTAACTTTATTCTCTTTCACAAAATAATCCATAGTCATTCGAGGCTGATAAGAACTAGTTTTATGAAAGCAACTGTTGCCTAAAGACCATGGCGTAGGGACCGCAGTCTAGGTCTCTTGTTGTCAGTCAGCTGCTGCTCGGTGCAGAGAAAACCTACACAGTGCTTCTACCAAAAATAATCTTCAGTATCCGAGGCCTCTAAAGGCAGATGATCTCGTCTTCCACTGAGACGTAAAGTGCAGCTCCTAGTGGAGAAGCGCTAGGCTCTCAGTCACTTCAGAAATACTTGTTGATGGTGCCTGTTCCTCGTGTATTGATACGCTGAAAATGTCCTTCGGGCTCATAACGGTTTATCAATAACTGTGACCCCTGCATGAAGAAATGAAGAAATAGCAACACTCTGTGCTTTTGAGGAAATCTGGACTCCTCTACTGCTAAAGCCACAGGCAGCTTCTGAGTGCCTTTCCTCCAAGCATGCAGCACTATGTTTTAAAAATTAGATTTATTTATTTTATGTATATGAGTGTTTTGCACGAGTGCATGTATGTACATCACATGTGTGCCGAGGTGTGTGCCTAGTGAACTCGGAAGTCAGGGAAAGGCACTGGTCTCCTCATACTGGGTTAGCCATGTTTGTAAACCACCATAAGGTTGCTGGGGACTGAGCCTGGTTCCCATGCAAGAGCAACCAACACTCTCAACGGCTGCACCATCTTTCCAGCCTTTACCACCTCGCCTCTGTCTCTGTCTCTAATAACGCCTTTTTAAAAAGGGCTGGTTTTCATCATTTAATTATGTGTATCTGTGTGTGTCTGAGTATGTCCCTCCTGGAAGAGCCTGTCAGCTGTCCTGGAGCTGGAGGTTCCTGCAAATCCACTAAGCACTCTTAAGCCTGAGCCGTCTCTCCAGCCCCAACATGACCACTGTAACATAAATGACTGTGAAAGCTCTGCTTAGACCTGAATAAATTCTACAGCAGACTATTTGCCCTACAACTTTTTTTTCTCCCTTCGAAGTTATTTAGTGGGGAGAAGTTGCGTTAGTGAGAAAATAAGAAAGTGTAGCTAGTACTTGAAGGGTTCAGAAGACATGCTGGATGTCCATCTTGGTCTTGGTGACAGTCCTGTGGGCATGTGTGAGTGCCATCAGAAAGAAGGCGTATGTGTCACAGCCCATACATGGAGGTCAGAGGACAACCCATGGGAGTCATTTTACTCCTTACATCGTGTAGCTCTCAGAGATTCAGCTCAGATCACAGAGCTTGGCCAGAGCCTTTGCTCGCTTGAGCCCTTGTGACCCCCTTCGTTACGCTTCCTAGTCAAGGAATGAAAGCCTTGCTGCATAGTAAACTGCTCTCCACCATAGACATTATTTAATCATTATAATTTATTAAGTACTTCTGAGCTGGAGGTTCGGGCTTTTAAGTATTACACAATGAGAATGCTGGTGCTTCACTGGGAAAACACACACACCCAGGGCACACTGTGTAAGTGTACATCACAGAAGATCCTCTTACAGGAAGATATGTCACGTGTATAGCAGGAGACAGAGAATGAAGCAACCGTACCTGCATAGCTTCTCCCCGTGCTCATACAAGAGGACACAACTGTCCATTTATCTGTTGTGGGGTTATAATACTCTACTGACGCCAAGTTACAGGAACCGTCATCTCCTCCGACAACATATAACAGACCGTTAACTGCACAGACACCTTAAAAAGTTATGCAGAGAGGAAACAATTATTTACAACCTCCAGGTGGGTGCAAGAGATGTTCCACAGAAGGAGGCAGAGGAGGGGAGGATGTTACGTGAGACCTCCTCTGTGCAGGAGCACAGCTTCTACTGTGCATCCTTTCTGCAGTAGCTGCTTTAGCTATACCAATTCACTCAACTACAACCACACAGCTTTACATGTAGGTTAGAAAGTATCTCACTCTTCATCTTAGAAACACAAAGAAAGAGGAAGAGGGGGAGGGGAAGGGAGAGGGAGAGGGAGAAGGGAGAAGGAGACTGAGGAGGGAAAGGGAGGAGGGAGGGGGAGGGAGGGGGAGAGGGAGGAAGGAAGGAAAGGGGAAGGGAGAGGAGACAGGGAAAGAGAGGTCATAGTGGTAATGTTCTCCATGTCAGCTTTTTAGGGAAATATAAGAAAACATTTATTAACAGGAAGTTGAAATGAGAGCTGGGGCTATCTACATAGCTCACTCGTAGAACAACTGCCTACCCTATCTGTGATTTCTAGTCTTCCATTGGATGGTTCAGCTACTTTCTTTTCTTTTTTTTTTTTACTTTTATTTTATTGATTTATTCTTATTACATCTCAATGGTTATCCCATCCCTTGTATCCTCCCATTCCTCCCTCCCTCCCATTCTCCCCTTACTCCCCTCCCCTATGACTGTGACTGAGGGGGACTTCTTCCCCCTCTATATGCTCATAGGGTATCAAGTCTCTTCTTGGTAGTATATGTGCATTCTTTTTTTTTTTTTTTAAAGATTTATTTATTACATATACAGTACTCTGCCCGCATGTACACTTGCACACCAGAAGAGGGCGCCAGATCTCACGATAGATGGCTACGAGTCACCATGTGGTCACTGGAATTGAACTCAGGACCTCTGGAAGAGCAGATGGTGCTCTTAACTGCTGAGCCATCTCTCCAGTCCCCTATTTTATTTTCTTTAAAGGGAGTGGTGTGTTCAGTAGCCGAGCATCTGCCGAACGTGTATGAGGTGCTGGGTGTAATGGCTTAGGCTGTAATCCTAGCACTCTGGTGGCTAAGGCAGGAATATGGCGAATTCAAGGGCAACCTGGGCAATGTATCGGGAGGTAAACATTATATTTCAACTTCACTTTGTCTAGGGCTAGAGAGAGCGGTCAGCAGTTCAAAGCACCAACTGATTTTCCAGAGGACCCGGGTTCAATTCCCAACACCTGCATGGCAGCTGTGATAACAACTGTCTGAGACTTCAGTTCCAGGGGACCCTGTGCCCTCTTCTGCCCTCCACAGGTACCAGACATACAAGTGGTGTTCACTTTCAGGCATCACATACATTCACATAAAATAACAAGATTTTGGTTAAAGTCAACAGAATTTGTTTCTTTTTAAGTAAAAAGCCTAACCTGGGCATGGGAGCACACACATACCTGGACTCCAAGCATGTGGGTGGCAGGGGAAGAGCCAAGTTTTTAGGCTAACCTGGTCCATAGTGAGACCTGGTCCCTCAGACACACAAAGATATAATATTTTCAGAATTATTAAAAATGTGTATTTCAAAACTACACTAAAATGGAGCGAACCTTCTCTCTTTTTTCTTAGACTCTCAACCATTTTCCTAGTCTAGTCTTTCCACAAGAGCCAAACTCACGGTGTTTACAAACAATTAAAAATCTTTAGGAACAGAAGAAGTCTTTATAGCAGCTCCGCAAGGTCAGCGTGTGTACTCAAGTGCATGCTAGCTCACTGACAGACGGTGGTGAGGAAATCCAATGGGCCCTGGATGGCCCAGGGAGCTCAGGTCCTATGCTGACCTGTGAGGGGCACACAGGTGAAAGGGTGTCCCACCGTGGAGGAGCTCAGGTCCTACGCTGACCTGTGAGGGGCATACAGGTGAAAGGGTGTCCCACCGTGGAGGAGGTCGGCTTCTGCATCCTTCTAAAGTCCTAAGATTTACTTACACCAGGTTCTTTTAGGCAGTTGGGAAACAACAATCTACTTTGCCAAAAGAACAGACCTATCGCAAGCTCTTGACAGTCCTGGTCTGTTTGGTTTACTTTATGTCAACCGAACATGTACCAAGGACCTTACAGGTGTCATAACTATTACAAGGGTGCTTGCAACACTTCTCATCTCTTTCTTCTGCTCTCCGTGCCATACATTTCCTTTTTTCTCCATTCTGATTTTGTTGTTGGTGGTGGTGTTTACACAGTATCTCCCTATGTAGCCCAGGCTAGCCTGGAACTTGTGTCACTCAGAGCAGCCTGGAATGCAAGATTTTTTTTTTTTTTTTTTGCCTTTATATCTCCCCAGCGTGGGGATTACAGGTACGTGCCACCATGTCTGCATTTTTTTTGTTGTTGTTGTTCAATTTCGATGTCACAGTTTACCACGCTTATGAAAACTTTTGAAATATGGCCTACAAATGGGTTGCTAACTTAAACTTCTGTGATGCCCTCACTTCTCCCCTTTTGTAATTAGGACATGTCCTGCCCCTTCCTTGCCCCATGAGTCCTTTTTTCCCCTTGGAGGTGCCTAGATGAGGCCTGCCTTTCTCCTAGATTATGTAAAGACAGACTGGAAAGAGCTTCAGAAACAAAGAGTGAAGGTTACCTGACGTTCCTAGTCCTGAGTCCTTGCACCCTGGATCAAACATTTACTAACCCAAAGGCCCAGACCTGTGGGTCCTGCAAAGCCTCTAGACTAT
Source organism: Acomys russatus (assembly GCF_903995435.1). Classification (NCBI taxonomy): domain Eukaryota; kingdom Metazoa; phylum Chordata; class Mammalia; order Rodentia; family Muridae; genus Acomys; species Acomys russatus. The sequence continues at coordinate 50,852,208 of NC_067163.1, forward strand.
CTCTTGCTGAAAAATTTTTACTATCTTACCAAATACAATTGATCAGGTAAAGTACACGACCGAACAGTTAATTATAAATTTTGTCCTGCTTAGTGACAGTACTTACAGTACTGTACTTTGTACAGTACCTCTGGCCACAAAGAAAACCAAAAGAGCATTTTTACGGAGGACATCTAGCAACCTAATCTAATGGTGCCTGGTAACCTTGGGAACCACTAGGAACTTACACTAAGGGAAAGGGCAGGAGAACACTAGCACTTCCTTCCCAGGAGTCTTTGAAGTACGGTAGTCATATGAGCCGTAACTGTTTAGGGCAGCCATAGGTTGTATATACAGTGCTGATCCCATGACAGTGTAACAGAGATGGAAAATTCCTACCCTCCAGTGATGCTGCAGCCTGGGACAGCTAATCTGACACGGTGGCAGGTTGTTTCTGGTAATGCCAATGTGAACACAACCATCGACCTGCCAGCTGTGTAAAAACACTGCATGCGTGGCTACAAACAATACACAATACTTCATGGTAAATAACCATAGCTCCTGTTTTATGCATTTTGTAGTTATTTTTGAAAAACACATGCTTCTACTTATCAAAGAAACATGTACTGTTAAGCAGTGAGCTATGTTACCCAGGCAGTAGCTCCATACAGGTTATGCCTATTGGGTTGTTTTCATTACATCAAGAGGCCACATGGGGTAACAGGCCTCTAACACCTTGGATTGTAAAAGTGTGATGTTCACATAATGTGAAGCTCACTTGCAGCTAAGCCCTTTCTCAACATGTTCAACCATCTGTGGGAAACACGTGACGGCAGCTCTCTGACCTTGAAAACCTCTTTGTTCTCAAGATTATTTTTTTGTGGTGGCCACAGGTTTCTCTATGAATCTTGAACCACGTTAAATCAGGGCAAGCTCCTCAGACTCCGCTCCCCGCCCCAAGGTTCAGATAATAATTTGCTTTGTTTATGAAAGTCTTGTTACACAACGCACAACAGCTGGAATCCAGTGCACCACCACACGTGGCTCAAGCAGCTTTTACCTACTATTGATATTTACCCAACTGGGCAGATTCCATAAGAACTGAGCTCACTGGTATGTGATAAGCGGTAGGCACTTAAAAAAATGTTTGCAATGGGGCTGGAGAGATGGCTCAGTGGTTAAAAGTGCCGCCCGCTCTTTCAGAGGTCCTGAGTTCAATTTCCAGTAACCACATGGTGGTTCACAACCATCTATAATGTGATCTGCTACCCTCTTCTGCAGATACAGCACTCATATGCAATAAATAAAATAAATCTTTTTAAAAAATGTTTGCACTAAAAAAAAAAAAAAAAATCAATGAATTCAATAACAAATAAAGAGGGTTTGACCAGCAGTCAATCAGTTTACAAACCACCATCAAAAGATGGTAGAAAATATTAGGTTTCTAAAGTAATACACACACACACACACAGAGCTAACAGTGACCTTGAACTTCTGACCTTTCTGTTTTCATAAGTGGAATGCTTAGACTAAAAGCATTTACCACTATGCCTGATTTCTGTGGCCCTACTGATTGAACCCTGGCCCTCAGAGATGCTAGGCCAGCATTCTACCATAGGGTCTTACATGTGTTTGTCCGTTTTGAGACAGCCTTATTCTGTAAGCGCAGGCTGACCTGGAACCCTCTATGTAGCCTCAAACTCCTCTTGCCTCAGTGCCCCAAATGCTAGGATTATAGGCATGAGCCACCATGTCTGGTTTCTTAAATTTTTAAAAAATTACCTTGGTGCTGATAGGGATCAAACTCCCGGTCTTACACATTGAAGGCATGTGTGCTAAACTGTGCTCCAGCCCTAGGAATTCATTTTAAGCGCTTGTTTTGTTTTGTTTTTCAAGACAAGGTTTCTCTCTGTGTAGCCCTGGCTGACCTGGAACTCACTCTGTAGAACAGGCTGGCCTCGAACTCAGAGAGATCTACCTGCCTCTGCTTCCCGAGTGCAGGGGCTAAAGCACGAATTATAAGTTTTGCACTGGAAGTGCTCAAAGCCTATCAGGAAACGAGATCAGCAAAAGAACAATGAAGACACACAGTGAAACTAGGAAAATGTTCCTGAAAATGCAGTTATGGACAGCGTAATCTTGGCCTCAACAGATACCTGCATTTCTTCTGCACATGTTCATATCTGCAACCTGTCTCCAGGCGTTGGTGGCGGGGTCATATACTTCAACGCTCTTGCGGACCAAAGGGCCATCATGACCTCCTACAGCATATAATAAGTTGTTTAACACGCCCACACCTAGAAAACACAACCAAACACATTACTGGCGAGCAAGGGAGGTGAGAGCCTTGCGGTTCAGTGCAGCTGATGCAGATGCCTTGGGATGAAACCCTGAAGTCATAACTCTCCCTGACAGGGCTCTGACAGGAAAGCTCGGCACTGCAGAAATGGAAGGGAACGGACTGGCAAGGACCTCAGTGAGAGCCGCTGTTCTACTAAGAGAAGAAAGTCAAAGAGAAGGAAAACACGCCAAGCCCTTCAACAAAACCCTTTCACAAACAACTTTCTCTGAAGCGTTCAGTCTGTGAAGGCATACAAATGCAAAGCAGTGGCCATGAAAACACTTGCTCGCTGAACATCTTCCCAAATAAGCACTAAAAACAAAAACCTAAAAGGAATGACAAAACAACATTATATAACCAAAGCAGAGGATCTTTCACTCTGTAAAACCACACAGTAGTCTTACTTATCACTGCCATGTAAAAGCACTTGACAGAGGCAGTAAAAGCGGCAGACTTTCCACACGCCGTACCCAGTTGCTCCCCAGTCACTTCATCCCAGCTGATGACTGGGGCTTCTAGTTACCTGCCCCGCTCCGCCTGGTGCTCATTTCCGCTATGTACGTCCACTCGTTTGCAGTAGCGTTATAGCACTCTACTGTGCTGAGACACTGGCGCGAAGCTCCATCGTAACCCCCCACGGCATAGAGCAAACCTAGATGTGGAAACCACAAAGAAAGCCAAGTAAGCAACCCATTCTCCTTCTCATCATGAGATATTAATGTAAGTTCCTCTGTGGCAAAGTATTTCTAATTTTCATAACACACGATACTCTTGACAGACGGTAGCGGGTGGAATGATCAAATCCTATTACAAACAGTGCATGGAATCAAGGATGCATTCTTGACATTTTTTATACTTTCATCAGTGATCTGACTAAGAGCATAAGAGAAGTCCATGCATGACTTTAGGTAACCCTAGCTGACTCATGAGCAACATCTTGGAAAATAGAAATATCAGTTATCATGGTAAGTTGGGGAAGGGAGTTAAATCAACAGTCAGTAGCAAGGGGCTAGACAGAGGGCTCAACAGTTAAGAGAGTTGGGTGCGCTTCTAAAGGACCCGTGTTCTATCCCTGGCACCCACACGGAGGCTCACAACCACTTCCAACTTCAGTTCCAGGGGATATGACACCCTCTTCTGGTCTCCATGGGCACTTCAGGCACACGCTGCGCAAGCGTACATGTAAGCAAACCATCCATATACATTAAAAGAAAGAGCCAGTAGCAGGATGAAATGTAGAATACAATGAAATATTTGGGAAGAAAAAGTTACAACGTGCTAATACTATATCATGGATGAAATAGCAATATAATGACATTAAAAGCAACATGCTGAGAAACGCTAGTCATAAACATGCTCTGATGTCATTTATATAAAAGGTCTGAAAGAGAGAAATGTACATGGTAACAGAAAGTCGTGATTGCTAAGGACTAAGGAGGATAGGGGACAGCTGGGGGAAGTAGGAAGGCTTTTTTGGGGTAACAAAAATAATCTTAAACGAATTGTGGCGAAATGGGAAATTATACGACATTTCAATTATTTTTAAGAAGCCACTTTAAAAGAAATGCATTTATTATTATTAATTATACATTTATGATTATTAATAATTATACACATAATTAATAATCATAACACACTTGCATGTGAATACAGATGCCACAGAGACCAGAGATATTGGATGGCCCTAGGGCTGGGGTTATAGGAAGCTATGAAATGCTGGGAATCTAAGTCAGGTCCTCTGGAAGTGCAGTAGATAGTCTTAACTAGCAAAGCATCTCTCCAGCCCTCCTCTCCCATTCCACCCCCCCCAACCCCCCAAAAAAACTTTTAAAAGTATACAGAAAGCTGGGACTAGTTGCACATTTCTTTAGCCCTAGCACTCTGGAGGTAGAGGCAGGTGGTTCTTTGAGTTCAAGTCCAGCCCAGAGCTACAGAGTGAGTTCCAGGACAGGCAGGGCTACACAATGAGACCATTATCTAAACAAAACACTTTTCTTCAGCTGTAAGCAAAGTGATGTGAGCTAACTAAAGCAACCTCGCCCCCCCTCCCGCTTTGAATGTAGACTGGCCCTCGTTTAGATATAAACTTTTTAAAGTATAATGACCTGAGATTGTTTCCCCAACAATTGTAATAAGACCAGGGGAAAGGGCTGGGTGCCCCTTAGGTAATAAAGTGCTTGTCTAGTGTCTGAGGTCAATTCCCAGAAATGTTTTTTAAAAAAAATTTTTTTTTAAAAAAAATCAGTTGACTGTCTTATATAAGTCACATACAAAGAAGGGGAGGGAGGAAAAAAAGAGGGGGAGGGAGGGAACAGGTAAAAAAAAAACCGGCTTACTTGTACAGTTTAACTTATGTAAATGGACTGATTTTAAAAGAGAACAATTAAACTATACAACCACTGCTTTTCGTTCAGCCATTTCTAGAAGAGTGCTCAGATCTCCAGATGACCCAGTCTCCAGAAGCCAGCAGGCCAGAGTACCTGCACACGCTCACGTGAGGGGACCGCCAGACCTACCTCCGACGACGCCCACCCCCACACTGCTCCTCCTCGTGTTCATCGGGGCGACGTGAAACCACTCGTTGGACTTTATGTTGTATGCTTCCACAGACGAGAGACCTGCGAGAAAGCAGAACACCCTTCATTTCCTCTTCCAAAAAGACACCGGTGTTCTTCTATATAAATATCACCAGAAGAAATAATGCCAGGCATTCTACACTGTGCTGAAATTAAAAGGAGGAAATGGGAGAACATGCTAATTACATGATAAGAGCGGCTTCTCTTCTAGAAGCTTCCACTCAAGCCGTTGCCATGTATAAGATTTTTAAACACGGAAGAGTGGCAGATATTAGTTAATGCACAAGAAACAAAACGATATAATTTTCACTGTTACGTCTTTTTAAAATAGCTATTTATGTGTTTCGATGACCCTACATAAAATTGTTACTTAAGTGTTTACGTACATGGGTTTGTGCATAGACTGTAGTGCTTATTCAGGCCAGAAGAGGGCGCTGGGTATCCTAGAGCTAGAGTGACATGGGTCGTGAGCTGCTTGGCCTAGGTGCTGGAAGCCAAACTCTGGTCCTCTCAATGAGCATAAAACACACTTAACTATGCAGCCATCTCTCCAGCCTCTATTGATATCTTTTAAAGGAAAAAATTAATTTAAGATTTTGTGACAAGTTCTCATGCAATAGCCAAGGCTACAGTTACAATTCTCCTGTCCCTAAAATTCACCACACTGGCCTTTAAAGAAATTCTTAGTGTCACTTTAAAACATCTCTTAGATATCATACCTGCTCAAAGCACTCAAGCATATGCTAATTTTACCATAATCTGTTCCACAAATGTGGTTAACATGCTAATTATAATACCAATGTAAGAGAGAAAAAAATCAGCTGCATCTAGAAGTTTCAGAGCCCACTCTGAGGGCTTTTTGGCAAGCCCCTCTTTATGGCCCTCCTTGGGGTCAACCCTTCTTCCTGCCCTACTTTCCCCAGCCCAAACCTCCTCAATGTTAGGGTTGGGCCAGCCCCTGAAAAAAAAAAAAAAAAAAAAAAAAAAAAAAAAAGAGAGAAAAAAACTACCTGTGCTGCCATCAAAGCCCCCCACGGCATATAACAACCCGTTAAGCACAGCCGCTCCGAGAGTGCTTCTTCGGTCTCGCATGTTTGCCACACTGGTCCACTGGTCTTTCACGGGGTCATAGGAATCTACAGTGCGAACTCTCAGTGAGCCATTAAAGCCACCAACAGCAAAGACAAGCCCAGCCATATAGACCATCCCTGCAAAGGAAGACATCAATTCAGGATAAGTATACCACCCAACAGCTGCCCTGATCTGAAAGCAGGCCGCGGCCAAGAAAGCCTACAACCCTTGTCAGAACACACAACTCTTAAGAGTTTTAAATACTGAGTCAGTCTTGAAAACTCTGCATTTGTAAGGAACAGAAAATCAGATGTGCACTCGGTAGTAAAGGGCTTGCTTGGCCTTGCACCCCATAGACAAAACTAGTATCACAAAAGAGTAGCCAATGCGGGGGGGGGGGGGGGGCGGGACAGACAGACAGACAGACACAGAGAAAGGGAGAGGGAAAAGAGAGAGCTCATGCGTGCATGCGTGTATGCGTGTGAGTGTGTGTGTGCGCGCGCGCGCGTGTGTTTTACTGGCGCTTGAATCCTGGCCCTCATACATGGTAGGCAGGTGCTCTACAACTGGATCACACCCCTAACCCTTTATTCTTACTGAATGAAGAAACTCTGGGTTTGCTGGCACGTAACGATTACCAGGACACGCTGGCGGGGCGCTACTGTCATGGACAGACACTACACTGAGAACTCCTTTTATGAAGGAGACGAGAACAATGGGTCCCGTCTCAGCCCCAGCAGAGATTCTCCAGATTTGCAACTGCTCCTTTTGAGTAGTTCTGGTTATACAATATCTGCTTCAACATGTCTGTAAAACAAATGGCCGGAAAGGGAGCAAATGATGCTTACGGCTTAGTTGGAGATTTCTAGAACTAAAGGCCCAAGATTAAAGAGTTTTCTTCTCTCTTGATATTTTATTAAGGTAACTAGTCAGCAAATTGCCAGCTCCGCCAGTTTGTCCTAGAAAACCAGAACAATGCCGAAAAATGAAGACAGCATAGCAGCCAGGCATAATGGAAGACTCCCGTAATCCTAGTGCTTCAGAGACCAAGGCAGATGAAACAGGAAGTTCAAGGCCAGCATGGGCTACATAGACACATAGACCCTGTCTTAAAATAAAATAATAAGGGGCTGGAGAGATAGCTCAGTGGTTAAGAACACCGCCTGCTCTTCCAAAGGTCCTGAGTTCAATTCCCAGCAACCACATGGTGGCTCATAACCATCTGTAATGTGAGATATGGTGCCCTCTTCTGGCTTGCAGGAGTACATGCAAGCAGAGCACTGTATACATAATAATAAATAAATAAAGCTTAAAAAATTAAAATAATAAAATAAAATGAGCTGCTATCCTTTCCACAGAACGGGTTCTGTCAGTTCTATACAACACCCTCCTTCTCTTTTTTCCTCATGTTGTCAAGGCTGGCCTTGAACTCACTGTGTAGTTAAGGATGACCATGAGCTCCTCCTCCTCCCTCCACCTCTGGAGAGCTGGGCACAGACCACCACTCTCAGCTTTCTAATAGACACTTTTTTTCTAAAGATCTGAGAGCTCCCAAAGACCCAGCAACAGAGAGCTGATCACAACACCCCACACTCACCTGCCCTGCATCTCCTGGAAGGCAGCTCTGCCACTTGGTGCCATCGCTCCTCTTTGAAGTCATAGCATTCCACGCTTCGGATAGCCTTTGGCGCTTGGCCCCCGACTACCACCATCAACTAAAAGGGAAGAAATGTAAGTGCTTGAACCGATGACGTCATCTACTCAGGACACTGACAGCATCCTACAGAGACACTGCCAAGAGGAGTGCTGGGATGAAAAGGGCACCACAAGCTGGGGGAAAATGGCTACCTAGCCAACATGAAAGCGACACCAGCAAGGGGCACGTGTTAAAATTGCACTTCTATCATCTAGCACATTTAGTTTAGAAATGAGGCTTTTAGAAACTGAAAGAAGCTTCTGGCCACTCAAGCAATATTGAAGGCAAAACAGTAGGCAGCCAGCACTGGCAAAGTACTGGGGCTTGCTGTAAACCAGATGCTGGTTCTGCAGTGATCAGAGGGAAGACTGCTACAGTACAGAAGAGGCAGAAGTAAAGCCTGTGAGTGGGAAATGAGAGAAAGGATAGTAAAGTGTACGCACATGGAGAAATCATTTTAATTAATAAACCATCATCAGAATATAATGGAGATGCCAAGCTCACAATGGCCAAATGCTGGAGACAACCAAGGACTGCAGACTCTCCTCATGTCACTTGGGGAGCGGGTTAACCAAGTAACTCCACATTTCTGTCTGCTTAGGATTATGACAGGAATTGCATAGGACATGGTCTCTGCCCACCAAGAGCTTATAGACCTCACTACTAAGGACCTAACCCCCAGGATGCAATTCCAGACCCATATACAACTGTGCATAATCAAAAACCTGTATGACATTAACTGCTACTGGGGAACAGAAAAAAAGAGAGTGACCTTGATTAGTGAAGGCTTCGCCGGGAGCCAGAGCAAAGGCCTTGGAGGACAGACAGGACTTAGAAACCCATGTGTTTGTCTTTTACTAGACACATGGATACTTTCTGGCAAGGAAGAATAAAAACTATGACATCAGGACAATGTCACAGTTAATAAAGTCTTGGATGGAAAACTGTAAGGAATGGCAGGACTTTGGGGAGAAGATGAGAGAAATAATACTGAAAATAAACAAAAAAAAGCCAATGTGGAGAAACTCACACAAGTGGGATGTTTGTGATCTTGACAGCATGACTTAAAACTACAGAAAGATATAAACATAGAAACCGCGTTTCCAGACTCACAGCAAATCCCAAGTTTCAAGGAGAATAGCCCGTGTTATTGAGTAAAGCAAAACAAAACAGCCTTAGGATGTTAAGGCTTACCACGGACCAATGGACCAACGGTGCAAATTATTACTGTTATTCCTCCAGTTCTGGATTCAAATAAACAGCAAGAATGGAAGAAAATCACTATACCCTACTACCAAAAGACCAAACAAACCATAAAGACAGTAGTGGCAACTCTGTACATACAGATCTGTGTTCAAAGCTGTCTGGTAATTACAGTATGGAAAGGGTCCTCAATGGTGTACCCAGTGAACACCAATGCAAATGTCAAACCTCACAACAGGATACAGATATTTTAAAGACTTTGTTTTGGACTTCAACTATGCCTATATGTGTATGCGTCTAAGTGCGGGGTTTGCGCAGGCTGAGCGCAGGGCCTGCAGAAGCTGGAGGATGAGGGCGATGGGAACTAAACTCAGGTCCTCTGCACGCACAGTACACATCCCTAAGCACTGAGCCATCTCTCCAGCCCCGAGAATACTTGACAATCCTCAGTGGGCATGCCGACTGATAGATCTCATCCTTCTTAAACTGAAGCCCACTGTTTCTATACTGAAATGAGAACAGAAGAGAAAGCAAGTCACTGCAGAGAGCAGGGGGTAACATCTTCATTTTACTTATCCAACAAAGACAAAGTGGGATAGAGATTTGTACTCCAGCGATCAGAGGAAAGTGAGCGGGCAGAACATAGGGGGCGGCATGAGAAGCCGCGGCAGAGCAGAAGGGACCGGGAAGTGTTGTGCGACCAGCATAAGAGGCTGTTCATATCACTGGATCCTTGTCACTTAATGGGATCTGAGAGCCACGCTGTATGTCACAGCACACAAAGGAGAGCTTCTGGAGAGAAAGATCAAAGGTAATGACGGAAGAGGACAAGAAGTGGGGAGACAAGTCAATCCCTGTGGCCACTTAGACTGTCTTTACCCAGAAACACATCAATATTTATTTACCAAAAGCCGGGGTCGGGGATGGTGGTGGTTAAGACAAAAAAACAAAGCACAGAAGCAGTACGTCTCTGGGGGTTGGAGAGATGGCTCAGCAGTAATGATGTGTACTGCTTTAGTAGAGACTACACAACAGCACCCAGCTCAGGTGGTCCACAGCTGCTTGTGACTCCACTGCCAGAGAATCCAATGCCCTCTTCTGCATTTCGTGTGTGCCTGCATGCACACGCATATTTGTACACACAGACACATAAGTAAAAATTAAAAATAAACCTAAAAAGATTATAGTTTCTTGCTATGATATTCAAATATAAACATGCTTCACACAATGCTTATATAGTTTACCTAGAACATAAACAAGTGTGTGAGGCTAATAAGTCGTATGTGCAATTAGTGATTGCTGTAGGCATAAGGTTACTGTGTAATATAAATGCTGATTTCTGTAAACCACCCCTCCTGATGTCTGGTTCCAAGCTTTGTTCTTTACTGTTTAAATGTTGTTTACTTGCTTCTCCCCAACTGTCTCCTTGAGATGTCTATAAGGCAGCTGCAGCCAATCAATGAGCAGGAGAGAGAATAGGGCTGGACTTCCTGCCTGCCAGAGGAGGAGGAATTGGGAGAGGAAGTAGGGGATTCAACCATGGGTAGAGGTCTAAGGAAAATCAGGACGAAGGAGCCAAGGAAAGCTACAACGTGCAAGTATCACAAGGATGTTTGCTGGAAGCAAGACAAAATAGCACAGAAGGCTAAGAACAGACTTAAACTGCTCAAGATTGTGTTGTGACGCCTTGGATTATAAAAGAATCTCAATTTGTATGATAGCTGGATTAAGAAATAAGCTAAGAAAAATAAACACTGTTTCATATATATATATATATATATATATATATATATATATATATATGTATGTATAAATAAAACTTTAACAGAGTGCACATGAGAAAACATATTTACAGTGGGAATTTATCAGAAGTTACGGTAATTTCCTCCACATTGCTACTGTGCTTTATTCTATTTGACCCTTCAAGATTATGATACAGATACCATTACTATGAGATACGCATGCATACAACATTAATCCTGTTTCATTCTCACCTACTCAGAATAAATCCTGACTATAACCACTGTAAAATCATAAACAGTACCATAGAAAAACTTCTCACATAAGCACCTTTTCCAAAACCCATAAAGAAATGTGAGAAAGGATGGGGCATACAGGAAGTGCATACTCAAAACTGAACTGCTGCTCCTCCACAGCAAGGGAAAGCTTGAGGAAGTGAGTGCCAGAGAACTGCCATGAATCCGTATGCATACTGCAAACAGCAGTTATAGTGTGGAAAACTCTGGAAGGAGGTAAGAGTGGGAAAGGGAGGCCCAGGAGACAACTTAAGTGAATAGATGGCTTAAACCTTACAAAGAGAAAATAAAACACTCGGCAGGATTTAACCCAGAGCTCCTTAGCTCTGAGAAAGTGCCGTGTTTAGCCTGGAAATTAGATGAAATTAGGTGGAATTCATCTTGATTCTAAAGATCTCTCTGCAGTATATAGCTGAAGATGCCAGAAGATGGCACGTGAGCCAAGAAGGCTTTTATTCTCCTCCTCCTCACAGACATGAAATATTTATGAAGTATTAAAGTTAAGTGGGAGATGTCAATATGGCTCAGCAAGGAGAGGTACCTGCCACTGTGCCTGATGATGTGAATTTAACCTCTAGGACCCACATAGGGGAAGGGAAGAATGGACTCCCCAGTCATCCTCTGACAGCCATGTGCACACATGTATGCACGTACGCACGTACACACACACACGCACACACACACACACACCTCAATCTAATAAGACATTTTAAAAATGTATAGAGGACAATGTCACAGTGCACACAAGGAATAGAAACAACTGACTGAGCTACTGCTCATCTTTCATCCTAACATGTAAATCTAAGAAAACCCCAGGATTTCGGTTATGAATGACCTTGCTCACAGGAAATTCTGCTGTTTAGTCTAATTCCCCTCTTGTTCCCACAACTACTTTAACTAGAGGAACTCAGAAGGAACAGAAACCAATTGCCTTCCATTCCAGAAGTGTGATGACATAGAACTTATCAAGATTAAATGACGGTGCTCTAGAGATGGTTCTGTTGTTTAGAGCGCGTGCTGTTCTTACAGAGAACATATCTGGCTCACAGCACCTACACTGAATGGCTCACAGCCACTTGTAACTCCAGCTCTAATGCCCTCTTCTGGGCTCTATCGGTACCTGCATGCATGTATATGTACTTACGTACGTACGTGTACACACACACACACACACACACACACACACACACACGCGCGCGCGCATACACAGAGACAGAGATTAAACAAATTAGGCTGAGAAGATGCTCAGTGGTTAAGAGCACCTACTGCTCTTTCAAAGGTACACAGTTCAGATCCCAGCACCTAGACTGGGTGGCTCACTAATGCCTGTAACTCTAGATCCAATGACTCTGGTACATCCTTCTGGCGTCCATGTGTGCACATACATCACATAAATAACATAATAAAATAAATCCTAAAAAATGATGGGAAAATGATTTTTAAAAGATTAAACGAATTGAACAATCTATACGTTAACACGTAGCCAACAGACACTACATCACATTTGCATTCTTAGGCACACTTCCCACACAGGAAAACTCAAACAACCAGGTGTGGAAATTCAGATGATCAAAAACAGTAACAGCTCACTGTGGGCCTTGAGACGGGGCAAGCACAACTGTGAACAATCGGTCCTACTTTGGGAAGGTTCATGGGTGTCCTCAGCCGGGTCCGCACACTCTTCATTAACATGCGCTGCTCTGTTGGCAGCAAATGGTACTTCATGGCTTCAATGAGGTAATCTTTGCACGCACTGCTGTTCTTCACCAGTGCTTCCTCTTCCACCCTCTGTGGGAAGGAAGCAGACAAGCTCTGTGAGGGGGAACAGCTAGCGCAGAAGAAAGTGGCTACAGAAACAGACAGGAAACAGAAACAAAGCAGTAACTGTCGTGTCCGCCCAACTTCTGCTCAGGCATTTGGCTATAGAGAAAAATAGCACTGAAAGCTTTAATCCACTCATTCCTTATCTTTAAAGAGGCCACAGAGTTGACAAGAAAAGGAAAGGAAAAAAAGAAAGAAAGGAAAAGAAAAGAAAAGAAAAACTTGATGGGAAAGGCAGGGCATGCGGGCTTGGGGACTTCAGCTTGGAACTCACGACCCCATGATGTCCCAACAAATCTAAGTGACTATGAAGAGGCAAAGCCTGTGATCTGGGCTACTAAAAAACGTAGATAACAGGTTCTTCAACTGGGCTAGGCAAGGCTATTAATTCATGGTACTCTCTCTAAAACAGAAGAACAAATGAAAAGAGACCCAAAATACTCTAAACCATTATACCTATGTCCGTCAATCCCTCACATCCCCAGAATGCTTGGCCTCAGTACTGTCCTGTCTGTCTGTCTGTCTGTCTCCTTCCTTTCTAAATACTACACTATCCAGAGACCATACAGACCATGTTGAATGATGAGGTTTCAATAAACCTTAAAATGTTGAAACCTGATCTGCTAATCAAAAAGTGTCTATTTATTAATGGTTTCAATTACAGGAACTAATGCTGAGAAGTTCCTGAAAGATTCCTAATAAGCAATGAAGAGCAGATTTAAAATATTCCAAGGATGACTAAGAACCATGCATTTCTGATTAGTTCGAATACCCTGCTTTTCTTCATCTTAGAAATAGAGATAGCCACATACACGTCCCTGTGCAAGTACGAAGTAAGATTAAACAGCAATTGGGTCAAATCTCAAAGGTCCATTCCTGTTATGCAATTGGAAGAGGCTACCAAAGGAAGAAAGCAGGATAAACCTGAGCACATTTATGTACATGCACTCAGAGGGCCACAAATGCCACCTCAGAAAGTTCTAGTACTTTCCTGATAGAGAAAGACAGCGGAAGCCAATTCCTAGGAAGAGGGGATGGGCTCAGAGGGGGTTGCTGTCAAGGTGCCAGGTGCCTTAACTTCCCTCCTTCATACACTCTAGAGACCTGTACCCTGCAGCCTTTACCACTGTGGGAAGGGGCTCTACACGCTGTCAGGCAGGTGCACAGGTGCTGTGCGCATGCCTATGATTTATATATGCACTTACCTGTACCAAGTACTCCCGAGGGAGCAAGGGTAACCGGACGTGTTCCATGAGCCGAGCCATAAACTCCTGCCTCACATCCTTATCATGGTTTACCCAGGCTATTACTGCTTCAAATACCTTAAAAAAAAATTGGAGAAATAAAAAACAATGAGTTATATGCCAAAGCATGTAGCTCTGCGACGAAGCACATCTTATACACAGCATTGCTAACACTATAACATCTGGATCAAAACTTCTGAAATCCTGACTTGCCACACACAAAGGTGTTTGGTCCAACTCGCTTCTCTTTCTTTTGGCATGCAGAGCTTAGTAGGTCGTTCACTAAGGAACTCTGGGCACCCAATAAGCACTTTTCAGTTCACTCTTGCTAAGCACTTCACCAACTCCATCATACCTCTTACTGAACTTCAATGGTAGCTGTGCCAACATGGTAACACACGCCTTTCTCCACTGTGCACCTAGCTCTAACTACAGGCTTAAGCTCCTTTAGAATAAAGCACCCATAGTAATGCTGCACAGCGACATCCTAAAATGAAAACCACACGTCTTAGTTTCTTTTCTATTGTTGTATCAGAACACCGTGACTATGGCAACCTATAAAAGAAAACACTGACTTTGAGGCTTATGGTTGATTTTCACCATCGATGTGACTGACTTTAGAATTGCTTCTGGTGTCTCTGTGAATGTGTTTCCAGAGGGGGTAAAAACTAGGGAGAGGGAAGGACCCATCCATCTTAAACGCAGGTGACACCTCTGCATAGACTTTGCATAGACACAGATGCAATAAGTGGGGAGACGGAGAAGGCCAGCAGGGTGCTAGCATCACAGTTTCTCCACTTCCTGGCCCTCATTGAGAGGAAACTGCTGCCCCACCATGCCCTCCTGCCACAAGAGCCTGAACACTCTGAGACCATGAGCTGAGTGAGGCAAATCTCTTCTCCTTTATGGTGTTTCTGCCCAATGTTGTGGTCACAGTAACACAAACGTGCCAAATAAATACACTCTTATAAATAACTCATGTTTAAAATTCTCTTCAGTTTTATGAACCAATTTTGGGCCACACATTTAGAAATCAAGGGTCTCCACAGTGGACCAGCCCTTCTTTACCACAACAGAACACACGTAACCATAGCACCCTGAACATTTTTACAACGTTAACAGAGAGAGCATCACTACACAACATAGTCCTCTGAGGAAACAAATAAGCCAATAGAGAGGCAGTGTCTTTCTACATAATTTCCTCCCGGACTGACGGATACATTTCCTGATAATCTTTAAAAGGTTGTAGGAAATGTTTGGCAATATGCAAATGGGTTACTGGAAATAAAAACGGGCTATTCTGATACAGCATGAAGCTAAAAATAGTGTGCCTTCTAATTATCATCTTTCTTTAATTTATCCTGTCAACAAGGACTTATTAAAGGCTTCTGAATGCCAGGTGCCTAAGATAAAGAAGTGAAAGAGTTGGCACTCTGTCAGCCACCCACTGCTGTTCAGCTCTGTCGGCTCCATGGCCCTGTTTTCACGGTCCCCCCTCAGATTCTCCTGCTTACTGCTATCACCTCAATGTTCCCCTACTTGGCCCTCACGCCACAGGCACACGCCTGCTCCTCATCAACATGGAAGCTAGTCTCTGCAGCTGCTTCCCAGAGAAGTCTCATCTCCGAGGACTTATACCACTGTGTGATAACTTTCCACAGCTAACCTAAACTGTCCCTGTGCAACTAACAGAGCGTGCACAATAGCAGCAACTCGGTGCCATCTGAAGGCGGGAGGATCAGAGGAAGCCAGCACCTTTCATCTTGGTTTCTTGACTTGTTTGCTGTGATGGCCATGTACATCACGTAAGAGTTATGGTTACCTGCAGCAATGACCACAGCATGAAAACCTTCAGCAAGTGATAAAAGAGGAAGAAGAGAGGACAGACAGGGATTTGGAGACAGACAGCATAACTATCTCCTACCCCCAGCTCGAGCCTGACGTGTCTATGAAGGAGTTACTTTGGACATTGCAGACTCACAAGATACCACGTGAAAAAGAAGGGAAGCCCCAGATACCCACTACAGAAGAATCTAGAAGAATAAGGCTAGACACTTCCAGTCAGCTGGGCCGCTCTGACTGAAGCCTTGGATGCTGCAGAGCTGAAACAGGCTGTGTCTGCTACATCTTCCATGAAGGCTGACCACTGAAATGTACACATGATAAAAATGGGTCCTGAGTGTGCTGTTTCGGGGTGGCTCATTGCGTCAGTCACAGTCACAGCAGTTCTCATGGCCTTTCTCAAACGCAGGGCTTATCACGGCGTCTGTCTCCTGCTTAGAGCCTGGAAGCAGCTCTTCAGCACCACAAGGAAGGTCATGACAGCTAATACAGCTGAAGGTATCCACAGTGCTCTCTTCCCACCTCGTTTCCGACTACTCTCACTGCCGCACTCCCCCAGCCACCCTTGAGCAGTGACATCCCTTACATCCGCCTAGTCCGTCCCTGCACCCTGAAATGCTTTCCCCGCCCCAATCCACTTCCATTTCTCTGGCAAACTCTAGCTTGTTGCGAAAGGTGTGGATCCTACATCTAAACCAAGCTGACGTATCACCCCTCATCCCAAAACAAAACGCTCCTACAGTGCCCCGGACAGAGCTCTGGAATCACTTAGTTGCTGGTTTACCCACTATGACTATGACTCTAGTGTGACTAGAGAGGTCTACTCTGTCACAGAGTCAGGATCCTGAGACAGTGACTGGGGTGTGGAAGAGACTCGGCAGTAGTGTCACCCTTCTCTAAGCTGCTAAGATTATGCACGTCACAGTTCTACATATATTTTCACATCATAGAGAGAACGTTTTTTTTTTTTTAATCCCCAGATGACATGAATGCCCTGAGAAATAGAACCAGGGCCTCTATAAATGTTTTTTTCTCCCCAAAACAGGGTTTCTCTGTCTAACAGTCCTGGCTGTCTTGGAGCTCGATTTGTAGATCAGGCTGGCCTCAAATTCACAGATACCCCACCTGCCACTGCTTCCCCAAGTGCTGGGATTAAAAGTGTGTGCCACCACCACCCAGCTCTCTATAATGTTAAATTTCTCTGAAATTCTATTTGCAGCTGTTGTTTTAGTTTTGTTGTTCTTATTTTTTGCTTTGAGACAGGTTCTCTCAACTGTCATGTATCCTTGGCTGTTCTGGGTTCATGTAGATCAAGCTGGCTTTGAACTCATGAAGATTCACCTGTCTCTGCCTCCCAAATGCTGGGATGAAAGGTGTGCACCATCAGGCTGCTCTGTCAGCTTTTGTCTCTTTATTCCTATGTGCTACAAACTGCCCAGAGAAAACAGAACAGTAAGAGGAGCTTCTATCTCCAGTCATATAAGACTCAATAACGTAATAAAGGCAACCCAAAATGTAAGGTCAGAAAAAGCAACTGCATGGAAGGGAGGGAGGGAGGGAAGGAGGGAGAAAGGAAGAAAGGGAGAAAGAAAGGGAGGGAGGGAGGGAGGGAGGGAGGGAGGGAGGGAGGGAGGGAGACTGACCTGCAGGGCTGATATATAAGCTTCAAAAAGCAACTTAAAAGGATGACAGCACTCAAGGATGTTCAATCTAGAACTAATGAAACTTTAATGCACTGAGAAAATTCTTCTGGGGACTGAAGAAATGGGCTGTGCAGTGAGGAGGAGCACGTCCTGTTGCAGAGGACCTGAGACCAGTTCCTAGCACCCAACTTGGATGGACAACTGCCCGTATCTCCAGCTTTAGTGCATCCAACTCCCTTCTGGTCTAATAACTTTAAAACTTTTAAAAGAAGGTGTTTCAGCTCACAAGACAGCAAAGCTAATGAGTTGTTGTCATTCGGGTTTGTGTGAAATATTTATAGGCATCTAGCTGTAGAAACAAGCCCATTCTCCCAAAGGGACTTGGTCCAAATCCTTTAATGTGTACTTGCTCTTGCTGTAGAGGTCAAGTGCACTTCTTCCAGGTCACTGAGGCTTCTAGTCACACGGGACACAACTTACAAAACAAGTGAAAAGGCACAAGAAGAGAAAGGTCTAGGCTGGAGAAACATCTCAGCCAGCCCCATCTTTGGAAGCATCAGAACCCGACTGTGGTCCTTGGAGTCCAGATGAAAACAGTTAGACATGGTGGCACTCCCTTGTAATCTCAGCAGAAAGGGATCCCTGGGCTCACTGGCCAGCTAGCCCAGCCTACTGGAGAGTTCCAGACCAGCTAGAGACACTATCTCAAAAAAAAAAGGGGATGGACAACACCATGTCCTCGGTTCTACACACAATGCTTGAAGTCCCACCCCCACCCAACAAAGAAAAAGGAGGACAGGAAACTACCCAACTCCTAGAAGGATACAGAAGGGAAGGTGAGGGCAGAAAGAAGAGGAAGAGGAGGAGAAGTGGAGGGGGTAAAGAGAGAAGGTATCACTTGCCTTCTCCTCTGAGGAAATGGTGAGCTTGTCACTTGAGATTAAGCTGCACACTTGCTCGATGCCAAGGTTGAGAAACTCCTCACTAAGTACGACGTCAGCAAAATGTTGCTCTGTTGGACAGACAGATAAGTCATCAGTCATAGCATCAGCATACAAGCAAAGCGGCATCGTTAACTGATCTCTTAATTAACCCAAGAAGAAGGAAACCAACCACATTTCTTCTGGGCAAGAATGGGTGCCAAAGCGGCCTTAATGGACACACACTGGGCAGAACGGAATTAAGGCTTAGTGCATGTTCAACAGTGATGCCTTATGGAGCACAATACTATCGATACTTAAGTCTGTAAAGCCTTCCGGTCACACAAAGCACATGGCAGTATAAATCCACATCCTTGAATGTAGGGTGTAAAACGTTACAACAGGAGAAAACTGCTTATTTGAAAACTAAACAAAAAGCCTTAAATGCTGCTCAATATGAACACAGGGCAGCATTAAAAATTACTTTATTAAAATAAAACAAAGGTTTAGAATAGATTTAAAGTCTATATAAGTGATTTATTTGGGAACACAATGATTAATTTTATATCTCACATCCTTCCCCGGAAGCTGGCAAAATTGGTACTTCTTAAAATATCCAAACCCTCTCCTTGATTTCCTAAATATGCTTATTTGTGAGGGGGTTGGGGGAGCAACATAATGACATAAGTCTATTGACACAATGATTTAAAAGCTTATAAAGAATATATCCGGTCAAAACAGCTTTTTTTTCCCCCCAAACCTACTTCCCACTTACAAAGGTTGAGCTGGAACTAAAAGACTGAGGCCCAGTCTTAGCGCTCACTCAGACACACCAATGTTGGATCTCAGCTCTACCATGCTCCGGCTTGTACAATATGAGGTGATTAGGTAATCCCCTAAACCCTGGCTTGCACACCTATAGAGGCTCAGAAAGAACCTATCATAGTAAGAATGCTGTAGGTGTGAATACACTCTTGGTTTATAAGGCATTAAGAACTACGGTGGAGGAAGCTGAGAACTCTCTAACAGTGCCTGTTAGCCCTGTGACCTCCCAAGAGTTAAAGGTGTGCTACGAAGTCTGCACTGCCTCCTGCGTGGCCTTCACAATTATCTATACCCAACAGTACATCTGAAAGACTTTTCTACGGTGAAATAAAAGGTTCCTTTCAACACACATTTCAAGACCCTAAAAAAGATTATTGGCCTCCTCTTTTAGAATTATTTAAAAAATAAAGTGTGCACTTTCACAAGCCGCCTGAATACCTATTCATTTTATAAAAGGCTCCTCACAAGACAACTTCAAACATAATGAACAACTCTTTGGGTAATTACAAAATGATTAGATTTTTAAAAAATCCAACAGACACAGTTCTTTCAAACTCAGTGTCTGCATTAGGCAAGCAAAACAGCACACTGAAATAAACATAAAAATGAAGGCTGAATTTCTTTTGTAAATGAAAATAAATAAACAAATAAAAATAAAAAAGCAAATGGGCCCAGAAACGGTCCCACACAAACCGACCAACTCTGGCACAGAAGCAAAGGTGACATGGTGGAAGGAGGGTGAAGGTGGTGGCGCACACCTTTAGTCCCAGCACTTGGGAGGCAGAGGCAGGCAGACCTCTGTGAGTCGGAGGCCAGCCTGGTCTACAAAGCAAGTCCGGGACAGCCAGCACTACAAGAGAAACCCTGTCTCAAATCAATTAATCAATCAAACAGAGAAAGAGGTAAGGATGAAAGTGGCCAGCCACACATGAAAAACAATCTAGAAAAAGACCTTATATGTTTCACAAAAATTAACCCCAAATGAGTCACACACACAGCTGCATTAGAAGCACAAAATGTCAAGAGTCCTAGAAAATAACACAGAAGGAAATCTAGAGGGTCCCAGCCCTGAGATGACCTTCCCCTACAACACAGGAAACAAGACAAATGAAAAGAACAATTAGTACTCCGGATTTCATTAAAAATAAATGTTTGGCCCTGAACAATGGTATTACGAAATAAAATGGTAAACCATAACCTTCAAGAAAAGTTTCTATTAAACATTTATCACAAAAAAAGTTATGTAAAACACAACACCCACAAAACTCAACAAGAAGAAAATAGCCTATTTTTCAAATGGGCAACAGATCTGAATAGGTATTTCATCAAAGATTATATAAAGGTGAAAAACAAGCACATCAAAAGACACCTATCACCTTGTACCATCATAAGATACAGCATCCTACAATTCTGCACATCTCTCAGAACACCTGAAATTCAGGCCATCCAGGGGCTACACAGTGAAGCCCTGTCACAAACAAAATCCCAAAACCCAAAACACCAACAATGTTGAATACAGGGTGACAGCAACTCTTGTTACTTTGCCTCCAGCAAGGGGGAAAAACCCAAAAACATGGAAGAGCAAATAAAAGCCTTAAAAGCCTTGGCCACAGAAGTCTGAGGTCAGACCTTGCGCCCCCAGAACCCACATCTGTGACAACAGGACACCCAAGGCAAGACGGGAGATGGAGACAGGAGGATCACGCAAAAGTTCTTGGGCCGGGTAGCCTGGAACAGGCATCAAGCAGAAACAAGGAACCTTGCCTCAAAAACAAGGAGAGAACTGACACCCCAAACTCTGACCTCCACATGTACCATGGCAGTATATGCCCCAACAGTAATATTCAAAACCAAAACCAAACAAACAAACAAACCCTACACACAGTGATGTATAGCAGCTGAGCAACATTCCATTGTGCCGATGAATGACATTTTCACTATTGATTACTATCTGCTGACAGGTATCTAGGTATCCATTGCCTGGCTACTGTGGAAAGAGCAGATACACATTATCCCTGGTAAGATGCAGAGTCTTTGAGAATATGCCCGGAAGGTATAGCTGCGTCATGTGGTTAGATCTATTTTTAGCTGTTTTGAGAAAGCTCTACACTGATCTGCACAGTGGCTGCACTAGTATCTGCTCCCACTAACAGTGAATGAAATGAAGGTTCCTTTTCCCCTACATCTTTGTATTTAGTCATAAAGAAAAATGAAATTATTAAAGTTGAAGGAAAAATATATATTAAGTATAATAACCCAGGATCAGAAAGACAAACATTATGCGTCCTCGCTCATATACAGATACTTGCTTCCAATTTTTTAATATGTATATTTATGTAGGGGGGTAAAGACCAAGAAACTGGAAGGGTTGAGGACATGGGGGAAAAGAGGTGAAAGAGAGAGAAATTAAATGTGAGACAGGAGAGTGGGAGGGACGGCATACTGGAGGTAGAAGAATACAAACCAAGGATGGGGAAAGAAACAGTGAAAGGCGCTGCTGTTAGAAGGAAAATAACACAAGAAAATGGGCTACTTTGTACACTAATTAAAAATTCTAAGCATAAAAAAAAAAACCCTTTTATAAAAAGCACACCAAACAAAATGCAGCCATGTCTATAATATTTAACCAGAATAAAGTAAAAATGGCGCAGGGAGCAACAGTCAGGGGACATGCCGTCTCCAAATCAAGCCCAGTTGAAGAGGGCAAGATCTAAATTGAACACCAAGATCTTAACTCTTCGTTAAAAACCACCGAGCCTGCCAATCAAAACAGGACAGAACAGGAAGATGCTGCCCCGCTGCCAAAGCAACTTAGTAACAATTTACTTCCTGGTAAAACTCTAATCTGGGAGTTGGAGAGAGAGAATGGGAGGGAAAGGAGGGTAGCTGGGTAGGGAGAGGGAGGGAGGAGGGAGACAGGAGGGGAGAGGGGGAGAGAGGGGGGAAAGAGGGGAGAGATGTGTCCCTCCCTGGGTAAGGCCACTACTCCCATTCCTAGCAATCATTGTGTAGAGTTAAGCCTCAAAAGGCTTTTCTCTGTCCACTTTTGGCATGACAAACCATAGGCTTTTAATAACAAGGTCCATACTGGCCTATCCACTGTGAGAAATACCATAAGGTGTTTATAACAGGGGAAACCAAGTGTGATAGAGGAACTAAAGGAGATTATAGTGAATGTAATTTGTTCTAGTATTTTCCATAAACCTAAAATTTTTCTAAAAATAAAATCACTTTTAAAAGAATACATTAATAAACAGCATGAATGGTAACTTTATGGTCAAATTTGAAGTTAACCAAAAGTTAATTGAAAAAAGGTCAAATCAATATTGGAAAAGCACAAAGAACCAAGAGATAGCCATCTAGTGTTTAGGGAGTGGTAAAAAGAAAACCTCACTTAGTAGGGCTTCAAGATTAAAGAATCGGCCACAATCCCTTCTACATCTGAAAACCCCATCCTACATTCCCTGACCTTACCAGAGGTTTATGAAAAAAATTAAAATTTAAATAAATCACCCTGAAAGGTTTTCTTTTTTAAAAAAATTATTCATTCTTTTATGTGTGTGTGTGTGCACGCGCGCGTACACTGAGTACATTGACTATGTGTGTTTTTGTACACTGTGTAAAGGTTGTCTTTGTAAATTCAAATTCTGATTTCTGTACCAGCAGAGAGCTGAGCAGACTGGACTTTGGTTCTGTTGAGCATCGCCTGTTTCAATGTTGTGTAAACACTGTTCTCCATCACCTTCTGACTGGTTGAGTAAAGACCTGAACAGTCTATAGCAAAGGCAGGAGAGAACAGGCGGGACTTCCGGAGAGATAGGAAAGAAAGGTGTGAAAGGATTTGCCTATAAGACACACAGGAAGTTGGACAAATGAAACTGAGGAGAGGGAAAGAACCACATGGCAGAACATAAATAAACATAGGTTATAAGAGCCAGTTGGGAACTACAGTGAGCCAAGGTCTAAAGATATTGTATATAAATATAAGTCTCTATATCATTATTCAGAGCTGAGGCGGACACAGAAAGCCCATATGGTTTGGTGTGTGTCCACACATGCATATGTGAATGAGCCTGTGTGTGGGTGTGGCGGAAGCTGGGGACCTATGTGAACTTGCATGAGCCAGTTCTCTCCTTTTACCATGTGGGTACGAAGGATGAGACTCAGGTCACCAAGCTTGGTGACGACACCCTTGCCTGCTAAGCCACTACATCAGACACCAGTCTTTCCTTAGCCAGGTCTCGTGGCTTGTGCCTATAATCCCAGCACTTAGATGACTGAGGCAGGACAATTTCTGTGACTTTCAGACCAGGCTGAGCTGCAGTCTCAGGGTGCCTAAAGGAAAGGGGAAATAAAATGAAAACCACAAAGCAGCAGCAACAAATATGATTTCTGGAATATTAAGAAAAACAGAAATATTGTTTTACAAGTAAGAAGTAAGTAAAGGTCAGGGGGAAGGCGCAGGGTGTAAAGGCATTTGCCATCCAGCCTGCTGAACTGATGTCAATGCCTAGATTGCACATGGTAGAAGTCGAGTGTTGACTAACTACACATTGTCCTCTGTCCCTATACGCCATGCCATACAAATAAAGAAATGTTAAAAAGTAAAAGAAATATAAGAAAAGCAGAACAAGCTGGTATTGTGGCACAAGCGTGAGAGGTGGAGGCAGGAGAATGAAGAACTCAAGACCACAGTGAGTTCTACACAAGCCTAGGCAACACGGCAGTGTCCTGTGTCAAAAAAGTGTTAGTGAGGGCTGGAGAGACAGCTCAGCGATTAAGAGCACTGACTGCTTTGGCAGAGGATCCAGGTTTGGTTCCCAGCGCCCCATGGCAGCTCACCACTATTTTTTTTTAATTACATTTTTTAAAATTAATTTATTCTTGTTACATCTCAATGTTTATCCCATCCCTTGTATCCTCCCATTCTTCCCTCCCTCCCATTTTCCCATTATTCCCCTCCCCTATGACTGTTCCTGAGGGGGATTACCTCCCCCTGTGTATGCTCATAGGGTATCAAGTCTCTTCTTGGTAACCTGCTATCCTTCCTCTGAGTGCCACCAGGTCTCCCCCTCCAGGGGACATGGTCAAATGTGAGGCACCAGAGTACGTGAGAAAGTCATATCCCACTCTCCACTCAAGTGTGGAGACTGTTCTGACCATTGGCTAGATCTGGGTAGGGGTTTAAAGTTTACGGCCTGTATTGTCCTTGGCTGGTGCCTTAGTTTGAGCGGGACCCCTGGATCCAAATCTGCCTATCATAATGTTCTACTTGTAGGTTTCTAGGACCCTCTGGATCCTTCTACTTTGCTATTCTCCCATTTGCTCAACCATGTTCATATCAGCCTTACTCACCACTATTTTTAACTCCAGTTCAAGGGAATACAATTCCTGCTTCTGGCCCCCAGGGGTGCTGCAAACACGTGGCAGAAATGTCGGCAAAACACTCATACATGTAAAATAATTTCAAAAGCATAATGATATTTTCATTTTTTAATTTTTGAAACAAGTTCTCAAGAATCCTGGGCTTCCCTACAACTTGATAAGTAGTCAGCGATGACCTTCAACTTTTTAAACAGTTGCCTCCGCCTCTTCCACCTCAGATTACCTCAGGCACACGCCACCACACCCAGCCTATACAGCGGTAGGGGTGCAGGGCTTCATACCTACTAGGCAAGCACTCTCTCCAGTCCTCACAATGCGATTCTTCATACTGAAAGTTCTAGAACACTGAGGAGCAAATTCACCTTGTGAAAAATATGGCAAACTGGCATACACATTGAAAAATATTTATGTGCAGCAATTTGGAAATTCAGATAGAAAAACAGACGGCAGCTACCAGACCTACGACAAACTAACATACAATTCTTCCCCTCAGTCACAGCAGGGTCGCACCTGTACAAGTATGTCTATTAAAAAGAATTATTTCTTTTCGCTATGTTTGTTCCACAAATGTAAAACCGAATCAAAGCTAAGAGACTGCTAGAGGCCTTGTGCTTCCCAAAGGGGAAAAGGCGGTCTCTCCAGGCATGGTGAAGCCAACGGGGAGAAGATGCTCTCTCCAGCCATGGTGAAGCCAAGGGGGGAAGGACAATATCCTTCTATGCTTTCACTAAGTGTGTGTGTGTGTGTGTGTGTGTGTGTGTGTGTGTGTGTGTGTGTGTGTGTGTGTGTGTGTACACATATAAAATCTTAGTCTCTGCTTCATGATCAGGAAAACATATAATCACTGGAAAACAAACTTGGTGAATTTAAAAAAAATAACCTCAACGATTATATAAATTAAAAGCTAAAGGGTTAGTAAACCTCATCCCAAATCAAGCCTGGGATCTAAAGTCATGGTGCAGTTTACTAGTCTATCAAGGAGGTCAAAAGCGCACAGAAAACAGTCAGCTATTACAATGCACAAGCAAAACTGTCACAGCCAGCTCTGAAACAGAACAGCACGCCTTGCCAAGTATTAAGAAAGTTAGTAGCTGAATATGGCCGTGCATACCCGTCATCCCAGCAGTTGGGAAAGAGGGACAGGAGGATTATGGGTTCAAGGTCAAGTTCGAGGCCAGCCTAGGCTACTTGAGGCCCTGTCTCAAAAGCAAATTAGCCGACAGGAGAAGAGAGAACAAAATATTCAAGACAAACACATGCTTTAAAATCATTTCCAACTCAATTCTTACAAGCTCCCTACCATAACCATCTTTCCCCAGCACAATCACTACTATTCCCCACATTTAACCTTTCTTTGGGACACAAGCAGTAAATGTGTGTCACCAAAAGCAAGGAGTGCTGGTGGCACCTAAGTCTGCTTTTTTCTTTTTAGAGCCTGCCTTTCTTCTATTCAGATTTCTGACATGGCTTGAGACATTAACTAAGTGACTTGTGACACATTTCCCAGGACCAGATACCCTAGTCCGCCAGGTTGAGTCTCTAGAAAGCATACGTGGAGATAAAACACTACTAGTGCTTAGAGCTTATGGCTCAAGTAAACAATTGTGACAATGTCATGGAGTCATAATATTTACATTGGCTGTCACTACCTCTTTCTACACATTGCCCTACAACTAGTTTATGTGAGATGTCTTCACCACACAAAGCCAACTGACGCAAGCACATCCAGGGCCAACATCCCCGCCCCCACCCCGCGGGCTTTCTGCTTGGCCAACGATGTGTCTGTGATGTCTGGGGTCTCATTCTCCCCCTGCTGTTGGCTGTTCTTGCTGCCTTTTGTTGTTGTTGTTCGTCCCTTCCCTCTTCCCTCTCTCCTTCCTTTGGTTTTCATTGTTTTATTTTTCTGAGAGACAGTCTCATTCTGCAGCCCAGGCTGGCCTCGAACTCACAGCAATCTCCTGCCTCAGCATCCTCGGTGCTAGGGTTACAGGCCCCAGCCAACGGCCTACCTCTACCTCTTTTCTTCTTCAGTTCTCTTGTACGGTAAATTTTAAAAAGGTCTGATGAAGAACAGGTTCTCAGTGAGACCTTGTGTTAAGCACTGCTGGAAACTGGAAATAAAGGAGCGAACACGTCAATTAGTTCTTAGCTATGGAACATCTCCTTGCTCTGTTTTGCTTGTTTGAGACAAAGGTCTCACCTCAGACTCTCTATATGGCTAAGGGTGACCTCGAATTCCTGATTCCCCTTCCTTTATGCTCTGGGACTGCAGGTGTACACCACAACACCTGACAAAGATGAAACATTTCCAATTAGTGGCTGATGGAAAAACGTGTCTAAATAGTGTATTTATCTCAACAGACTTGAATAACACGCAGTCTCTTTTCTGAGTGGTGTGTCACAGTAGTGGTCCCCCAACTCCAAGCTGAGCGGGACGGATGCACTTGTGTCATCAAGCTATGCCACCTGCCAGGCATGGTAACAAGCTCATTCAATCCCGACACCAAGACAGGAGAGGGACGACGGTGAGTTTGATGTCATGACTATGTCGTGAGACCCTATCTAAAAAATACTAACAATAAACCAGAATAACCCTTACTTTTTTTTTTTAAATTATGAGCTAGAATGGAACTGTGAAGGATAGAGCAGTGTTCCACAGTGGGGAATATGCACTATCAAGAGTCACTCCTGCACACTGTGTATTCAGTCACACATCCACACACAGCGGCATTCATACGGACAGGTGAGCCGTATTACCCGGTGGATGCTTAGGTCCCAGGATGCTTGCAAGAGTGTCCAACCTTTCGACATTGCTGTATGATGTTGTCATCTAAAAAGTTCACACACAAGTACAGTGCAAATATACACAAATCCCATTATGTTTTAAGTAAGTTTATGGTCTTTGGGTTGGGACACATTCAAAGATATCCCTGGGTACATGCATGCAGCCCGTGGACAGGCCAGACACAACTTGGGTGTAAGAAAAAAGGCTATCTGTGTAAAAGCACATATGCACAATCTCTTGAAAAATAAAGCATGGGCTGGAGAGGTGGCTAGTAGGTAAGAGCACTTGTTGTACAATCATGAGAACAGCACTTAAGGTCCTATCACCACGTAAAGCAAGCCAGGCATACTGTGAAAGTCTAAGGCCCGGGGGGAAGGAGGGAGACAGAAGGATGGCTGGGGTTAGCTGGTTTGCAGCTTAGCCAAGAAAATATAAGCTCCAAGTTCAGGGAGAGGCTTAGCTTCAAAGGCACAAGTGGACAGCAGTAGAGGAGAACATTCAGTGTGCTCCTCTGCTTCATGCACCCACACCCACACACGTGGGGGCACACACACACACACACACACACACACACACACACACACACACACACACACACACAAATAAACTGAAAATGCAGGGGCCAGCGGGATGGCTCTGTGGGTAAAAGTGTTTTTACACAAATCTGAAGACCTGCGTCTTATTGCTAGTACCCACCTAAGAGTGACAGGGAGAAAGTGTTCTACAGAGTCGCTCTCTGAGCCCCACATGCACACCATGGTGCACATGCACCCATACCTACACACATCAGATACAACAACAACAATGGGAGACAAAATATTTAAAACAAAATCAATCTTACAATTTTTTGGAACAGAAGTTTGATTCTATATTTGAAGAAAAACAGGTGATATCAAACTTTTAAGGGCAAAAGGAGCTGGGGAAAAAAACTGTTATGGAAACATGCAACATCTAAAACGCATCTCTAACTTCTTGGCTTTCTCGAGTTTGACTGAAATGAAACCATACTTAACTTATGTGAGACTCTGACCACAGGGCATGTTACTTCTTTAATATATATCATATATAATTATATATTATATAATGTTCATATATACACACATACATACATATATATACATACACATACATACATACATACTTACACACACACACAAATTAATATGAATCCAATGTAACTAATAATGGCAGTTCTCAATGCAGATATATAGATATCAACTATCAAGTGAGAACACATCTGGATGGAAACCACAGGCACTTAGGAATGTAACAAAGAACATATAACATGTTCTTGATTCAGATGATTCATCTCTGGTGCTTAGCTCATGACATGAAATGCTCTCATATTAATTTCTTTTCCAGGCTCAGCCCACAAAACCATGGAGACCAAAGTGTCTTAAAAACCTCTACCATAAGCCAGTCTCTCTTCCTCCCTCTTTCTCTCCTCCCACTGCCGAGAGAGAGAGAGAGAGAGAGAGAGAGAGAGAGAGACTGCACAGTAGAGAGTACATAAGCATGGCTCCACAAACGGGTTCTCACATTCCCCCCCCCCACTTGGCTCCTTGGAAAATGACACTCTGTGATTCACTATTAGTGCCACACTATTAGGAGAGGAGATGACAGTACTAGGCTCAAATCGACTTGAACATGACAGGAGCACTGATTTTAATTATTTAGCAGTTTACCAGTAAGCGTTATTTAAAATACAGTGAAGCCATGCCATGGAACAATCTACACATATTAAAAGGGAAGCTCACAATATAAAAGCAGCTTCAGGAAATACAAGTAAATAAGAGACTATAAGGCATAGGCCAGTATACATAACATGCTAACTACATGTTACACATGTCATATATGCTAGTTACATAAAGGGAGATGCACAAGAAAGATAAAAAAGTAACTAATAAATATTGCGTGAAACAGGAAAAAGCATGTATAAATCCCTTATGCGATGAGTCTGTATCTAGAACAACAGCTGACACATCATATGGGACAATTAAAAAGTAAGGGTTAATAGACGTTTCTCCGAAGACCATACACGAATGCCCAATAAGATTACAAAATGATGGGCCCAGGGGTCCCGCTCAAACTAAGGCACCAGCCAAGGACAATACAGGCCGTAAACTTTAAACCCCTACCCAGATCTAGGCAATGGTCAGGACATTCTCCATAGTTGAGTAGAGAGTGGGATATGACTTTCTCACATACTCTGGTGCCTCACATTTGACCATGTCCCCTGGAGGGGGAGACCTGGCGGCACTCAGAGGAAGGACAGCAGGTTACCAAGAAGAGATTTGATACCCTATGAGCATATACAGGGGGAGGTAATCCCCCTCAGGAACAGTCATAGGGGAGGGGAATAATGGGAAAATGGGAGGGAGGGAAGAATGGGAGGATACAAGGGATGGGATAAACATTGAGATGTAACAAGAATAAATTAATAATAATTTAAAAAAAGATTACAAAATGACAGTAGCGTAACTCATCAGCAGAGAAGTGGGAATCAAAGCCACAGGCACCTGTTCAACAGCCCGTGCTCCCTTCATGTCTTGATGGTTTTGCTGAGGCCAAGACTAAGCGAGTTCACTCTTCTTCTCTCGCCCTTTTAAAGGAAAATATTATCCACCCTGCCATCCCCCGCGAGTGTGAGACGGGGAGGGGGGTGTGCCTATGCTACTCAAATCCCACTGAGCACATGAGGAGATCAGAGGACAACTTGATGGAACCAATTCTCTTTACGGCCTTTTGGCCTTTATGTATGTCCCAGGGATCAACTCAAGCTGTCAGGCTGGGCCAGAAAGTACATTATCTGGTGGATCACTTCCCCACCTCTCCCTATTTCTATTAATTGTGATACAATGTTTCACTTTAGCTATTTTCTAACATACTGGTTGGTAATGTCACAAAGTCACATTGTTGCAAACCACAGCCTAGAACTTTCCCACCTTGCAGATATATGAATGATCCCACTCGTCTCTCCCATTCTCACTTTCTCTCCAACACCTAGCCTGGATTTGCAAATCCTCTTGATTCTTGATTGTTTCTCAGCAGTGCTATAGGAAACATAATATTGACTGGCTCAAGGCATTTAAAAAGCCATCTGAAACAGGTTGCATAAAACATAAGAGTAATCTATAAGTTTTTCATAATAAATCCCTACTAGGCTGTCAACAAAAGGTAAGACAGGCATATCGCCCCTGAATAGTTACTACTGGAAGTTCCTTCAAATTAACCCCTCTCCCTCAACCAACATGGCGTCTTAGTTAGGGTCCCTATTGCTGAGGTGAAGCATCAAGACCAAGTGCAGCTTGGAGAGAAAAGGGTGTGCTTTGTTTATACTTCCATTTCACAATTCATCGTCGAAGGGAGTTGGGGTGAGAAACTCAAACAGAGCAGGAACCTGGGGAGGCAGAATGTGCTGCCCTTTATGGCTTGCTCAGCAGGGCAGAATGGGATGAGCATTTTACATGTCTGTGGACTCGACTCCGATGCTCACTGAACACACTATCAACCAAGGGCCAAACATGAGGGGATTAATGTGACTTCCACAAGCTCAGTGTCTCACAGGTAAAAACTGTAGCCACCGCACAATAGCAATAAATGTGCACTCTAGAAGCAGCCACCACAAACGCAGGAAAAAGAGTCTGTTATCTCCTCTATGCATACTTATAACCATGCTTCATTCAAACACTACTTATTTTGGAGCTGCAGGGAAAGCTCTCGGTGGCTAAGAACCCTTGCAGCTCTTTCAGGGCACCCAAGCTTGGGTCCCAGCACTCATTTTCAGGTGGTTCACAACTGTTTATAACTCCTGGGGATCCAAAACCTCTACCAACCGGAGGTGCCTGCACTTATGTGCACACACCCACTTGCAGACATGGTCTACCCGTAATTTTTTTTAAAAAATAAAATTATTTTAAACTATTTTTTAAATCTCTGTATTCTTAAAAAAGATCCATTTATTATTTATGCAGTACTCTTCCCGCATGTGGACCTGCTCGCCACAAGAGGGCACCAGATCTCATTACAGGTGGCTGTGAGCCACCCTGTAGTTGCTGGGAATTGAACTCTGGACCTCTGAGCCATCTCTCCAGCCTGTTTATTTATTTATTTTTTTTTTAATTAAACTCTGGTTCTTAACTCTATTACCAATCTCAGATGACGTCCCATCACTTCTAATCCTTTCAGTCACACATTGTCAAATCACTTACAACACACGGCTTTACTGTGTGACCTTAGTAGTTACCCTGCCTAGAGTAGTTCAGCCTGGTCACTGAGTAAGTCCTATGAGCATTTACTAGTCAACCTTTTCTTCTCTCTGAGCCTACAGGAAAACGGCAATAGTGACTACTTTTCGACCGTATGGATTATGCCATTAGTATATAATACATATTAGACAACATACACATACTACGATATATGCAATTAAACAACATATATATGCAGCCTACAGGAGTGTGTGTGAGTGTGTGTGAGTGTGTGTGTGTGTGTGTGTGTGTGTGTGTGTGTGTGTGTATACAAGAGCTTGCCCTCACTAAAAAGTGGAGGAAAGCCAGGCAAGACACAGCAAGTGCATGAGTAATGCTAGCAGCACCTGGATCTGCAAACAGCTCGCCGCATTAGACAGAGTTCTGGGGAAAATAAGCGCCTACTTCATCCTCATATTCTAATCAATAAAGTAAGTGCACAGCTGCCATAGTTCCTATAAGTAGTAACACTGATTCTTGACTCTTAATCTCTAGGAGGAAAGAAGAATTGTTACACATTTACTGCCACCAGTTCTGTTATCAGAGGGTTTTAGTGGGGGATGAAAACAGCTAAGTTATCTTCACTAGAAAAATTGCCTGCCAGCCAGCTGGGTGTAGTTGTGCACGCCTGTTAGGGAGGCAGAGGCAGGCGGATTTCTGTGAGTTTGAGGCCAGCCTGGTATACAAAGTGAGTCTAAGACAGCCAAGGCTACACAGAGAAACACTGTCTCAAAAAAAAAAAAAAAAAAAAAAAAAAAAAAAAAGAAAGAAAGAAAGAAAGAAAAGAAAAAGAAAACAACAAAAAAACCAAAGGCAAAATTGCCAGCAAAGCAGAGCTTGCATGTAGTTTAGTAAGCTATCAGTGAGGAACATAATAGGTGCAAGAGATCTGAAAGTTATTAATTATATTAAGAAGCATCATTCAAAGTTGCCATGAACTGAGTTGTAAGCCCAGTGCTTGCGTATCCTCCAGAAGACTTTCGTATCAATAAATTACATGGCCTAGACCCTCAAACAATCATCTTCTGTATGCTATCGTCAGTATCACATACATAGTTAAGTCTTGTAATACTGTTATATAAATCACTCACTCAACATGGTGTTTCTTTTGAGAGAGAGAAGCATTCGAATCATAGTTTATTCTGATAGATGTTTACACGAAACACGATGATTGCTTGCCTAAATTATAGGAGCGTAGACACAAAAACGTAATTAAGTTAAGCTTTTTGCAGAATAAAATCTTGTAGAATTGCTTTTGGCCGGGGGCGGTGGTACATTCAGGAAGCTGAGGCAGGAGGATAAGTACAAGTGCCAGGCCATCCTCATCCACAAAGAAAGATCTCTGTCTTGAAGAAACATCAGAAAGGCAGCCACAGAGAGCCACCTTTATAGAGAGACCAAGGCGCAGAGGCTGGTTTTGAAATGAATGTGTGTAACTTGAACATGCATGAGTTTTACAGGAGAGATGTGATCAGAGACAACAGACTTATGGTGAAATATAAGAGAATAAGAAAGGAGAGAAATGGTTGGCACACACATTCTGAATATCAACAAGGCATGGAATGTGCTGGAATGGTATGCAGTCTAAGGTGACAAGTCAATTCATGCAGGAAAGACGGGAGCTGCAGGAACTCTGAAGAGGGGCCTCAACTGTGCCAACAGCGTGGTCCATGACAGAGCATGGAAGAAAAGGATAATTCAGGTGTCAAACTCAGAGGCCATGAGGGAAGACGGGCTGCAGGGAAAATGCTGACACTTGTCAGGGAGTGCAGAACCAAGGCTGGTGACACGCTAGAGCAACGGTCAAAAGACTGAATGACTTCCCAGTGAGTTGGAGAGAGAGGCCTCGAGTACCTCTGCCTCTGACATGCAGCTGTAGGGCAATGCCACGTTAAGACAAAGGGAAGAGCTCATATAAAACCGCTGAGACAGCTCAAAAAATAGTCATCTGACAGGCCTAGTAGGTACGCTGGCAGGAGACCATAAAATGTGAGGGGAAGGGTGAGCATTCCCCTGGGACTGAGGACGCGCGCGCGCGCGCACACACAGACAACACTGAGGGGTGCTGGCGGTTCACCAAGCCAGGAATGTCAGCTGGAACACTAGCCCTAAAACGAGACTTCTATTTCTCCCGAAGTTCAGTTATAATCGGAACCAAGTAGTTTCTCACCTTCAGAGTCGTGAGCTAGGTGAGGTATCGATACACTTAGGGCTCCGAGACTTTTCTCCCTTTGTATTTGTGTGAAATCATGAACTTTGACTGCCAGCAAGGCAGGCGTTAGAAGGTTTGTATTTCAGTCTATAATTAAAACCCAATTTCCAAAGTGTCTTTCCCACTAGAGCTATTAAAATGCACCTAAACTGATGAGTTGCATTTCCAGCTCATTTACATCTCTGGCTTGCTTGCCAAAACCAGCTTTGAAACAAGGTCTCGAGCTGGGCGGTGGTGGTGCTAAAACAAAGTCTCGAGCTGGGCGGTGGTGGCACACGCCTTTAATCCCAGCACTCGGAGGCAGAGGCTGGTGGATCACTGTGAGTTCGAGGCCAGCCTGGTCCACAAAGCGAGTCCAGCACAGCCAAGGCTACACAGAGAAACCCTGTCTTGAAAAACCAAACCAAACCAAACCAAAGTCTCATTGATTTGGGAAATGTTTAAAATATGGACATGTGCATCACCTGAAAAGCATGAGAAGCCTGCCCCCAGCCAACACACTCCTAGTAAGTCAACAGATTGCGGACACAGCAGATTCTTCACTCAAAAAATGTTTATTATTCTCATTAATCCATAACAGTTATATCAATTAGTGGACTTTACTATGACTTCATTTTAAATATTTTATTTGCTTGTTTATTTATTGTATGGGGATGCCACAATACACATATGGACGTCAGAGGACTACTTGGGGAAGTCAGTTCTCCACTTCCATTATATGGGGCATAGATCCCACCAGGCATGGTGGTAAGTGCCCTATTCATTGGGCCATCTCACCTGTACCCCCAACTCTTTTTTTCTTTTCTTTTGAGATGAGTTAACAGTGGCTTTGAACTCCCTATGTATCAAGTTAAGAATAAGCTTTGGGGCTGGAGAGATGGCTCAGTGGTTAAGAGCGCTGCCTGCTCTTCCAAAGGTCCTGAGTTCAATTCCCAGCAACCGCATGGTGGCTCACAACCATCTATAATGTGATCTGATACCCTCGTCTGCAGATAAAGCACTCATATACAATAAATAAATAAAAATTTTTTAAAAAGAATAAGCTATTACAACTATTTCAAAGCAACAAGATTTTCTATGTGTATGCCTATTTACAGAGTTTGCATATGAAAAGTAACAGAGAAGGGGGAAAAAGAAGGCTACAGCCGAAAGATTATCTACAAGTTGAGAGCTCTTAAGCTTGGCTTATAAGCACTGCTCTAATAGTTGTGTATTTATATCTTTTCACAGTAAAAGATATTTTAAAATGTTACCTGCAAACCTAAGAAGCCCAAGCAAATATAAAATTCAGAAGCAAACATAAAAGGCAATGTAATCTTTAAGACTAGACTCTGATTTAAAATACAGCATGCTAAAAATGAAGAATCCGTGTTTCTGTATACTTTTACAGAAAATGTCATTTATTTCTCAAAAAAAAAAAAAAATCTATACAATCATGAAGGACTCTACATAGTAAGACATAGATGGTCCAACTTTGATAGAATTTTTTTTTTCCAAATCTTGCAGTATGCCAAGAGAAAGCTTATTTTTAAATAAGAGAAAAACATAATAAAAACCACATATATCTTGAAAACACAGTTAAGTGATGACTTGGTTCCACCCTCCTGGTCTAGTGCAGTGCAGGTACTGTCTCCCCTTTACTTTCCATCTTTTGCATCCACTTGCTTTACTCCCCCTAGATGACCCTCCTCCACATTAAGAAACAACATTTACCAAGTGCAGTGTCAACTAGCAGCAACTCAGGGGAAACATGTTAAATACTGATCGCTTTATACACACTGGAAAAAAAAAAAAAAAAAAAAGGCCCTACCCCAGCAGTCCTAATGAAAATCACTTAAGAAAGACATATGCACCGCATCCAGCTAGTGGAGACATTTTCTATTTGGCGGAGGAACAGAACTGTTGACACGCGGAACAGATTGGTGAATTTAAAGCTGCACGTTGTGGAAAAGGCTTACTGACCGTCAGTCCAGTTACGGACAGTCCTCGGTTTACTTAACCACACCCAACTCTGCTTCCAGAAACTCAGAATGGATTTTCCCTCAGAACAATTTTATAAAGGGCAGTTAGGCTAGCAGGTTCCACTCGCCCCTCCCCCCCAAATAAACCACATGGCTCAAATCTTTTGGGTCTATATTGAAGGCAGTGGTAAGGCATAGTGGCTCTCATCTGAAATCTTAGAACTCAGGAGAGAGATCAAAAGCTCAAGGCTAGGCTGGGATATATTAAATTAAAAAAAAAAAAAAAAAAAAAAAAAAAAAAAGAGGAAGAAGGAAAAACAAGAAAGCAGTAGTGACCAAGCACACATAACCAACCTTTATGCCTGAAGGCTCAGCTACTGATGAAGCAGAAGCAGGCACATCCCAAGCAGGAGGATCCCAGGTTCGAGGCCTGTTTGAACCGCATGAGCACAAGGCGCCCCAAGCCAATTTACTGAGACTCTGTCTCAGTAAGCGTAAAAATAATAGGACGTGGCTTATGCAGAGAGCTTGCCTTAGCCAAGGTCCTGGGTTCAATTCCTAACACTAGTGGGTGGAGAAGGGGAGGGAAGGGGGGAAGGGCGAGGTTGGAGAGATGGATCAGCAGTTACAAGAACTTGCTGCTCGGGGCTGGAGAGATGGCTCGGAGGTTAAGAGCACTGTCTACTCTTCCAAAGGTCTTGAGTTCAATTCCCAGCAACCACATGGTGCCTCACAACTATCTATAATGTGATCTGGCGCCCTCTTGTGGCCTGCAGGTGTACATGCAGACACACATTCATCAGAGCAATGTATAAATAATAAAACAAACATCTTAAAAAAAAAAAAAAAAAAACTTGCTGCTCCTCCAGAGGACCCAGGTTCGATTCCTGGTATTCACACTGGAGCTCACAACCATTTGTAACTCCAGTTCCAACGGGGATCTGATGCCTTCTTCCGGCCTTCATCGGCACTGCGCACATGCGGTACACAGACGTATAATAAAAGTTATTTCTCGCTGAAGCAGGAGAATGACTGTGGTTGGGGGCCAGCCTAAGGTGCACAGTAAGACCCTAGTAAGACTCGGTGTCAGACAAATGAGAAGGAGACTGTGTAGACTGTGGATGGAAGGCCTAGAGGGACTCCTCCCACTGAGCAGGGTCAATTACGGTTTCTGTCCAGTCTGTTTCCAGGAATACGGTTTTAAAAAGCACGGCGCTTCCTGGCAATCACGTTAACGTGCATTTGTAAAGGTTACAAACTCCCTCTGTGGCCCTTGGCTGCTTCCGAAGGCTTACCCATCCCTCTCTAGATGCAGGGCTGGTCTGAACACACAACACAACAGCCAGGGGAGTCCATCTGCTGATACATGGCACCCACGGCTACAAATGGAGAGGCCATAACTGGCTCCTATCTGCCTAGCCTACCCACACATACCGAGATTTCACTTCTTTTGAAGATTTTAGGCCACAAAAGTGTTTCCACGGACACAGCGGGAAAGGTGTAAAGCATTAAAAAGGCAAAATAATTTAATCACATGCAAACATTTCCTCATATGCCTATGCATTTGAAAGAATATCTAGGGATTCAATATTTACAAGAATAAGCTATGCTATCATTCAGCCCAATATCTTGTACTTTATTTTATTTTTTTAGACTGGGTCTCATACATTCCAGGTTGGCCTCGAACTCACTATGTATGCAAGGATGGCCTTAAACCCCTGATCTTCCATCCTCCCACTCTTCCCACATGCTGGGATTACCGGTATCCACCACTGACCCCAGTGTATGTGGTGTTAGACAGTCAAACCCAGGGCCCCATGCCTACAAGGCAAGCATCCTACCACCTATATATTCAGACCTGCAGCTGCTTTTAAGTTCGGAATTTTATGTCTCAATTCTGCGGTGCTATCCTTCTAAAACGTTAACCCTAACTTTAGAGTGCCTGACACGACTCACTGCAGCCCATGTGGAGTCACAAGAGATCTAAGGGGTTCGACTACCACCAGCCTCACACTTTGCTAAGATGCGTTGCACTTGCCTGCGTAAGTGTTGGCCTTATTCAGGAGGTCTGTGCATGCGTGCATGTCAGCGAAAGCCCGGATTCCTAAGCAGTTGACAGGGTGAAGCTGGGATTCCAAAAATTCACAGCACGTCTTCTTCACGTCCTGTAACTGCAGCAGGCCAGCTGCTGGGAGGAGGACCTGCAACACACAAGCGAAACACTTAGGCAACCGTGGGCCACCGCTCTCCCCCTGCCCCGTCTACGTGAGGCAGGTCCAGCCACAGATGCAGCTCACATCTACATCCACATGTTTCATACAAATGAATGAAAGTAATTGTTGGGGAAAGGGTCACGGTTCTTCATAGTCGCCGTAATTTCCACAGGATCTTTCACAGGTCTCCTCAGTCACACATGAATGTCACAGGATTCTATCAATGGTTCATTTTATGAACATAAAATGTTCACTTGAATTTTTAAAAGTTTATCTGACTCTGTGTGTGTGTGTGTGTGTGTGTGTGTGTGTGTGTATCGTATGTGTTGCAGCCTGTGTGGGGAGGTAAAAGGACAGACTCGGTGTTTCTCAGTTCTCCTCTTCTGACTTCACATGGATTCCAGGAATCGAATTGAGGCTGCAAGGCTTGCCAGGCAAGCATCTTTTACAAGCTCAGCCATCTTTCCAGCCCTCATTTGAAAATTTAAAGCACAAATTATTAGGATGCTAGGGGGTGCTATGGTTCAAGAAAAAGGCTTTTGTTCCCTTAGAGCAAGGACTCACTGGTGAAGGGGTGGACCCAGAGAGGTATATTAACACAAGAAAACTGCACTTCATAGAAGGCTTGAAGCTCCTGGGCTTGACTAATTTCTGCTTTGCCTGAGAGATAGGCGTCTGGGTGGGCATGCACCAAACAATTTCAAATTCAGCGTAAGTCTAAAGCTACAAGCAGACAATTTCTCTAGAATATAATATATATGCACAAAAGGTAATTGCCTAATAACTTTAAATGTAGATTTGTGTTTAAGTAGCTCCAAGCAATTTAATATTCATCACAAGTTATTCCAGGGGCCTTAACTACAATCGTTACAATAAATACTACCACCATCTCTTCAACTCCCTTCAAATAGATCAGCAATGGAAACATTTTTCTCTGTAAATGAATTAGGATGTTGCCATGTTAAAGGCCACATTTGAAAGTTAAATTAAGGAGAAAAAATTCATTTGAAAAGTTGTGAGATTCCTGCTGTTCTTATGAAGGCCATCTCCCTTGTCCCTTAACTACTGGAATAAACAATCCATTTTAGAAGAGGTGACATTATCACAAAAAATAGCCTTCTAAGTTCCTACAGGGTTTACTGGGAAAGGCTGGGATGTAACTCACTGGTAGAATGCATACGAAACAAAAAACAAACAAAACCAGCATTATTTTAATATGCACCACACTGTAGCCCAAAGACAGAAAGTGCTTATGATATCTCTCATGATCTTCCATGCTAGGTATTAAGACAAATTTGGAGAAGAAAGAACATGCTCCTTTAAGGGGGGAAGGGAAACACAAGCTGCCCTTACTTTCATTCATGAAGTGTGTGTGTGTGTGTGTGTGTGTGTGTGTGTGTGTGTGTGTGTGTGTGTAGGTGCATACATGTATATAGATGCTATACACAAGTAGCAACTAGCAGGATTAAAGACTAAGAGGGTTAATTGCAATTTAACCCAAGTCTATTAACTACCACTAATTTTCTCTGAAAACCCAGAAAAAACATCTACAGATAACAGAAGAAAACCAACATGCAAACAGCACACGAATAGGGTGGTGACAGCCAAACCTGTTGCATGGTGTGCTGAGTGTGGTTCGCTACTTTAAGTAAATGGTTCTCCATGGAAGGCTTTAATTTGCTGATCACGTTCATATTGGAAGGATTTTCTATGCTGGTATAATTGTGCTCTGAAGCAACGTAAAATACATTCCAAGGCGCTTAATAGCACAGCCATTTAATTCGGCAAACATACAGAGTTTAGAAAGTGGTCTTCAGTGTAATAGTCACTCTTTGGAGTTTATACAAATCAGTAGTAATGATCAACCAACTAATTGGCACTTCCCCAGCGATGCCACAGTGCTTTTCAGTAGGTTCTACAGTAGTGGTAAGACAGCAGACAGGAGGAAAAAGTGGCTGGGAAGAAAGAAACAGGCTGGCTTA
Organism: Acomys russatus; assembly: GCF_903995435.1. NCBI lineage: Eukaryota > Metazoa > Chordata > Mammalia > Rodentia > Muridae > Acomys > Acomys russatus. The sequence goes on from NC_067163.1 coordinate 50,892,190, forward strand.
CACACTGGTGGGGGTATAGACTGGGTGAACTTACTCAAAGAACAGTTTGTTTATTTCAACCAAAACTGCCAAGGCACATGTCCTCTGACTCAGCAACTGAAGCCACTGACTCACTACCATGTGCACAGGCTCCGCTGTAGAAGATACCCACATCAGTGTTATTGTGGGTAAAAGTGGAAGTTGGAGGTGGCGGCCTGAATCACACGGAGCCTGCTTAAATAACTGCCATCCTTCGCCAGAATACCTTGCAGGAAAACAAAAACAAAAACTATACAAACGGAGAGTGTCTACAATATGTTCTCAGGTGAAAAAAAAAAATCAGCAAACAGTATATATATTTTAACAGACATTTATGCCCACTCACATATGTGTATAATTATCCAAGAAAGCAGCTAGTATATGTGTACGTGTGTGTGTGTGTATGTGTGTGTGTGTACGTGTGTGTGTGTACACATGTGGGTGCGTACTTGTTCATATGCACAGTGGCCACAAGAGGGTGTCAGATGCTCTCTATCATTCTTACGCAATTACTTTGAGTCAAGGTTGTTGCAGTTCATTTAGAAGTAGGGTCTAATAAAGTTTATTATTAGCCCTATAATTACTATTACGGTGGTATTTCCTAACCTGCTAGCAATCAATGAAGACACAAACACCTGTTATATTTTAAAATAGCCTTAGTTAACTTGGGGCAGGGCAGATATTAATCCACTAAACTACCTCCCATATTGGGGCAGGTGCGCATACCCTACCCCAACCCCATGCCATCTGCTTCTAATAATTTCTATCGAGCTACCTCCCATCCATAACCCCAAATACTTGCTAATTATCATCATGTGGGCCAAATCTCCATCCATGCCAGCCCTGTGTCTCTTCATCCACCTAACCCATGATGCTGGGCCATTCCTCTTCTCTTCTCTTTCTCTTTTCTGGTCTCTCTCCCCAAATCCCAAGAACCTTAGCCATGCCTACCCCATTTGCCCTGCCCAGGTGTGTTGGCTTTTTGTTGGTCAAACAGTAACAAGGTGTTAGGCAAGGTTACAAATATTTTGGGGTATATGAGTCTGCTCATTTGCGCAGACCAGACCAACCTCCAACACAAGGTCTCTTCCTAAATTTGGGGCTCTCATTTTCTTGGTTAGTCAAGAAGCCACCAAGCCTCCGCAATCCTGTCTCTATCACTTTCTTTGGGCTAGGGTTACAGTTGGACACTAGATATTTGGCTTGCTACATGGGTACTGGAATTGTACCCCCATCCTCCTGAAGGCACAGCCTTCTCTCCCTAGCCCCTTAGATTTTTTTTTAATTTATTCTGCTTTACTGATTTTAATGTAATCACTAAGACGCATAGAGCTAGCTTATCTGAAGATTGAAAATCATTAAAATTACACAAGTGTAAGTCTACACAAGTGTCTGAAAGCAGAGGTAGAAAAGTTCTTTCAAGGATGGACTACCTGGATTTTTTTTTCCCCCAAAACAGACTCAATAATGAGATCACTGTTTTCAGGCTTGGAGAACATGTTAAACATGTGAGTCAACTGTATAAAACATAACTATTTTTAGCTTGCTAATAAATCCTTAGTTTAGTGATGTAATCTTACTAGGACCAAACTAAGAGAACTCATAATTATGTAATTAATTACATACAGCCTCAAAACAAATAACTGCTGTCCCAGCTTGTCAACATGACACCAGATGACCACCAGTCACTCATCATACCAACAGGAAAGCAGCTAGGGCCATTATCAACTACCTACCTTTGAATCAATCAAACAGCTGGTTAAAACAAAACAAAACAAAAGACACCAAATGAAGCACATTCTATTACCAGAATCACCCAGTTAGCTGAGAGCCTTTGGCTATGTACCTTAGGCTATAGTCAGTCAATTTTCTAATTTGCCTGATGAAGACCCCACACTCAAGTGGACCTGAAGAGACTAAGTCATATGGCCAAACCATCAGAAGATGGGGATATAATAGTTGGCCAGCTCTTTAGTGTACCATTCAAACACCTCCAGTCCCACACCTCTATGTACAGAATGGAAGTGTCTGCATAATTTCTAAATAAACAATAATATCCTTTTCATCAGAGTGATAAACATAGTCACTTCAATAAAACCACTCTCATAGTAGCTTCCATTTATGGAGTACCAGGGCAGGCAGAGAGCTGGCAGCCAGTAACATCTCATTATCCTCATCATATGGAAGTTAATACAAAGCCTTGAAGAAGGTATGTGACTCACCTAAGGCCACACATCTGATATGGAGACAAAACAAGCCTGTTACGGGAGTAATATTAACCAAGACGGGGTAACTACTTCAGAAAGCGCATAGAAACTCCGTGTTCACAGTTCCCAATTTAAACCAGGGAGGGGCTGGAGAGATGACTCAGTGATTACAAATGCCAGTTCTTCCAGAGCACCCATGGTGCGCGGCTTGCAATGGTTTGAGGGAGCCAACACTCTTCTGGTCTCCGTGGACACCCACATATGCATATATGTATACACAAATACACCCGTATATGTGTATGTGTACACACACATATGTACACACACACACACACACACACACATACATACCACATACACACTAAAATTAAAAATCCTTAAAAATTAAAATGATGTTGTGGACCAGTATGGCTTAATGGGTTATCAAACAGAGAAAAAGGAACAAAGTTGGTCAGGCATAGGAAGTGGGGTAGGACCTAGGAGTAGTTAAGGACTATATAGGGAATGTGACCAAGATATATTGCATGAAATTCCCAGAGTTAATAAATTATTATATTAAACTATAAACTAACAGGAGTATATCTAACGGTTACCTTCTATTTATTTTAATTTATATAAACATTCTTACATAAGTCCATTTAAGTAAAAATTAAGCCAATGTAGAAAACTGAATTTAAAAATTCACTAGGATTCATGATACAGAACATGGCAGAATCCTGAAGGTTCCCTGCAAAGGGTCGTAATTTGGAAAAGACTGATTTGTGAGATCAAATTTACTGTCTAAATCTTTCAATATTTGCTGTGATTTTTACACGTCAATAAAAGGGTAGGTGGCCTGTCATAACACTGGGGCTTATTTTCTTCTGAATCAGATAAACTGTACTATTGGTTACAAAACAGGAAATACCCTAAATTTTAAAAAGCCCCTTTCCTTTTTTGAGGCAGAATCTCACTACACAGTCCATATTGGCCTCAAACTTGTCACCCTTCTGCTGCAGTGTCCTCAGTGGAAGAATTATAAACATGTGCCACCTTGAACACCTGAGAAGTAATTTCAGATTTGGTATAAGTCATAAAAATATCTTCTCATGGCCAGGTGCAGTAGCAAATACCTTTAATACCTTTTAGTCTTAACCCCAGGAGGCAGAAGCAGGCATATTTCTGATTTCCAGACCAGCTGAGGCTACACAGTAAGGCACTATCTCAAAGAAAACCTACAAAAGTTACTAAAAGATCAAAGAAATAGATTTATGTTTCTAAAATTTTGGTAAGTTTTTTTTTTTTAACTTTGTAGATGATTCTCAACCTTCCTAATGGTGCGACCCTTTAATATAGCTCTTCGGATATAATGACCATCCCCCCCAGCCATAAAATTAAGTTGCTACTTTAAAACTGTAATTTTGCTACCGTCATGCACTGTAATGTAAATATCTTATATGTGGGATATCTGATATACAATCCTTAAAGGGGTCATAAGCCCCAGCTTGAGAACCACTGTCTTAGATTAAAGAGGCAGTTGAACAATGAAATTTGGGGGGAGCGGAGGAGGGGAAAAGGAAAGGGAAAGTTGGGCAGCAACTGGAAAACCTCGTCCATGTTAGGAAGTGGCCTGCTGAGCCAGATTGTGAGCCCTGGTCAGATCCTGTACAAAAGTGCAATTACCCTGATTCAGTCACCTCCCCCACATCTCTCATTTATCTGATAGAAATTTTCCATTTACTCATGTTTCATTGGCATTAGGTCTGAGACTGAGAAAAATAACCCGGCTGCATCCCGTCGTAAGATCCTCAATGCATTCTGAAATATCAAAGAGAACAGTGACTTCCCACAGATCTGAGTGACATGACTGTAAGAATAATTACATCTCATGGAGTGTGTCTCCGGAGGAAGGCCACATTCTCAAAGCCGAGACATCCCCCTCAGGTGTGTGAACCTCCATGTGAAATGTGGAGTGAGCAGAGGCTGTTTCTTCCTACAGCTTCTCCGGCTGCTCAGTACTGAGTCTCTCCACTTGAACCCTGGCATCATCACCACTGGCTCGGTCCCTTCCAATTACTAACAGCATTTATGCTGCAGGAACCAAATTATTCTTACATATTGGTCCCCATGTTGACTATCTATCTCCGTAAGGAACAGAAATGCTATGGTGGTAAGATCAAATTTGTTCTACTCATGGTGGACTTTCAGGTCCTAGATGAATATCTATGCATCTCAGAAATCAATCAACCTGAATGGAAATCAATTTGTTACTGCCTTTTAAAACAGATGCAATTTGGAATGTTACTTAATCAGAGCTGCACTCACTGTTTTTGAGGATACATTTGCATGTGACGTTTCTTTGATCCTACCTCAAAATACTTTCAGCCTGACCTCTTAGTCAAGCCACCACCATTGTGACCACCTCCAGAGCTGACTGATCACCTTCATGAAGATGTCACAGAGCACTTTACCTCTAACCTCTGCCACCCTCCTATCTGACATATGACAATTAAAAAAGCTAATTTCTAGGCGGGGCGTGGTGGTACACGCCTGTAATTCTAGCACTGGGGAAGGCAGAGGCAGCTGGATCTCTGTGAGTTGGAGGCCAGCCTGGTCTACAAGGCAAGTCCAGGACAGCCAAGGTTACACAGAGAAGCCCTATCTCAAAGGGTGGGGGGGAGGGGTAATTTCTAAGCGGAATATACAGTATGATACACACACACACACACACACACACACACACACACACACACACACACACACACACATTTAACTATGTAGCCCCGGCTACATGGAACTCACTATTTAGACCAGGATGGCATAGAAGCAATAGAAAATGAACTCATACTGTGTGGGCCCTTGTCTACAGGCAGAGGAGATGCTCCCTCTTGGTGCTCCGACATAGGTGAGCAGACCCCCCTGCTGGTAACAACCCACCAGACCCAAATGTGTTAAAGAGATAGTTCCTTGCAGACCCTAACCCACACAAAGGTGTCAAAAGCTGGCTGTTTGAAGAAAAACATCAAAGGTGCCCTGGAGACAAGGCCTGCCACCATCCTCTACCACCACCAAGTGTCCAAGGATTGTCTCCTGCTATTCAAGGACACTTAGTTTAAAAACCCAGAGGCTGGAAGGTTTGGGAGCACACTCCCCACTTCTCCCTGTAGCTCTCTCCCCTAGTCTTTCTTTTATCACTAAGCTTAGTGAATTAAAATCTAGTTCTTTGACTCTTGGCTGTTTTTATTTTAATCAAGTGTGGTCTGGCCCTTCAGGAGCCAGAGGCTCCCTTCCCCCTCTGGAAGGGATGCAGATTTCTATTGTCCTGGCTGCCCTGCACTCCCTCCCTGCCCAGAAGGCCTTCTTCATGACCAGTCTCAGGTGGGAGCATTCTTCAGCTAGCCTCCAGAAGGCTGAAGAAAATTCTGTGTGTGTGTATTTAAATGCAAAGATGGGTTAGGAAGAACCATCCTAACTATTTTTTGGAGACTCCCTCTAATTAGTGGCAGTCCAGAGGTTTTCTATTTATTTATTTGTAAACTTTTCTTACTGTCTTAACACCCCAATAGATGTGCACCATTTGGATGGTCACATATTACGTTTTACAAAGGAGGAAGCAAGTGAAAGCATGCCTTCTCTACCTTGAGAAGCACAGGCAAGGAGCAGTGAGCACTGCTGGTGAAATGCAGTTCCCTTGTGTGAACTTTGGTCACACCCTCTCCAGACTGCCTAACTTTGTGAGTACCACAGGTGTCAAGGTGTTAGGGTGTCTATTGCTGTGAAGAGATACCATGACCACGGCAACTCTTATAAAGGAAAACATTTCATTGGGGCTGGCTTACAGTTTCAGAGGTTTAGTACATTATCGTCATGGCAGGAGATGGTGTGCAGGCAGACACGGCGCTGAAGAAGGAGCTCAGAGTTCTACCTACGTGTGAACTGATTTGAGCTTCTCTGACCTCAAAGCCCACCCCCTATTCATACGCCTCCTCCAACAAAGCCACACCCACTCCAAGCCACACCTCCTAATAATGCCACTACTTCCGGGCCTGTGGGGGCCATTTTTATTTAAACCACCACCGGCAGCCTTCTCTTGAGGAGCAACAACGCTTTGTATGGTACTCTCGCAAACTGCAACATCTTACAGGTCTGGACAAAGATGAAATAGAAAAGCATGGTGGCTAATTAGGTAAGCCTATCTTAAATTGCTTTCATTTTAGAAATAATTTTTTTTCACTTAGATATTTCAAACACACAGAGACAAATTAAAGGCTATAGATGCAATACTCAAAAGAAGCCCTCCAAAATGAACAAAGAAGGAGGGGGGGGGGAATACCACTGATGAGCAACACTAGTCAAGAGAGCCTGAGCTAAACAATTAGCCTCCCTGCGACACTTTCACCAGCTGCACATTTTAAAGTAAGAGCCTTTCATCCCACCTCACAGTGACAAGCCAAATTACACGTGCAATGCTTTGCTCAGACAAGCACACGTCTTCTGATTGGCTATTAGAATGTGTGGTGTATTTTCAGCTTGGGCATTCACTCCACCACGGGGGAAATAGTTTATATAGTATGTCTTTCGGTGCCTTTGTTGTTTATTAAGAAGAGGCTACTACATACACAGGATGCGCCAATGTTTATGGCGGGAAATGTGAAATGGACAACTCGGCCACTGTAAACTCACGAATGTACTACCAAAGTGTAGGCTACACTAACTTGCCAACCCTTTTATGTTTATCTCAGAAAGACCAAACGCAAGCAAGGAAACAGCTATCCCAAGGGCATGAACAGACGGAGAGGAATGACGTTGTCTCCACAGAGGAAGATATGGTTGGACTTGAAGGGCCTCATGTTGGGGATTAGAAAACTAACTCTGTGGGCAAAGAGTTCACTCCATAAGCATGACAACCTGGAGCCCACAGTGAAAACAACAAACAAAAACACACAAGAAAACAAAGCCCAGAGCTGCATTGTGCACCTATAATCCCAGCACTGGGGAGGCGGGGACAGGAGGTTCCTGGAGCTTGCTGGATAGGTTAGGTGAACTGGTGAGCTCAAGGTTCAGGAAGAAGCTGTCACAAACAAACAAACAAACAAACAAACAACGTAGATAAATATGTAAGGTGAAAGATGACTGAGAAAGACACCCAACATGTTGACCTTTGGTTTCCATACACGTGCTCACAGATGATGTGTGAACACAAACACACAATCTCATTGTGAAGCAAAATTGGTGGATTTCAGCAGCATTTGTCTTCGAAAATCTGCACACAGTTCCCAGGTTCTAAGTAAGTAATACCCCACAGAGTTGTTTTCTCAGCACGCTGCTCTGGTTATAGGCCACAGCAGCACTGAGCAGCACTACCACCTGACTGTTGACACCTCAGTCAGTGGGTACGTGACAGAAACAGGAAGGCCATGCTTCCTCTTTCAGGGCTTCAGGACTACACCACGGAGTTTAGAAACAGGAAACCTTTGTCTCTGGCATCCTGCCCTCGTCTTAGTCACAGTTCTGCCTCTCAGAACTAGAAGCATGGCCACCAGGAAGCAGCCCTTTGCTTTAACCACCCAACCATAACTAGCCACCCCTAAAGACGCCTACCTTCCGCCCAACAGGCCCTTTCCCAAGCTCAGTCCCTTGAGCTTTGAGAGCTCTACCAATAGCAGGGCCCTATTCTTTTTTTTTTTTTTTAACTTAGTTCACATCATAGCTAATACAACAAACACCTCCAGAACAAGTTTTGCCCAAAGGCATTTAAAGTTTTAAGAGAGATTGACTCTTTAATAGAACATACCAGTGTTGATAGACTTTCCAGAGATATAATCAAAGGGATGGAAGGAAAAACTGGGGAGTAACAGAGTTTTCAGGCCGAAAGCTCTCCCCTCCAATATCCTTTTTATGGCCCTTATTTCCACCTTTTACAACCCAAGATTTCTCTAACAGTGCCCCAAACGCACAACATGGACAGCACCTACCTTGTTTGGAACACTGTTAAAAAACTATAGTCAGTCTACTGCTTAATACTGAGCCTGGGCCCATAATCACTAACACTGTCTCTAACTCAAGGTTTATTATTTTCTTTCTTTTAGAATTGAGCGGAAGATACAATCCCATGACAAAGAAACACAAAGATCTGTTCTCTGCATTCACAAGACGATATTCTGTCTTCTGTATTTCAACTTTGCTTTTTGATCAAATACTCTTAAAATGAAACCCATCATTACCCATCATTAATATGTTAGTAACAGGCAACCCGTCGTTGTCTCCCCCGCCCCCGCCCCCACTGCCCCACCCCATCCCTCTAACACAGAAGTTATCTCCAATTAAAAACTGCTCACAAAGGAAAAATCAGTTTTCTCCAACATAATCTCACTGGGTATAAAAACCACACTTAAGGGCAGGCCTCATGCCCAGCAGGAAGTGGCCAACACAGAACAAACCCAGGCATGTTTTGGGAGGGATTTTTTTTTTTTTTTTTTTTTTTTTTCTCTCTCTCTCTCTCTCATAATGCTTTGTCTGGACTTTGAGTTTTTGTTTTGTTTTGTTTTTATCCTCACAGGTGTCCTGCTTATATGAAGGTTTTCAGCCTCGTGTATTTATGAGCTACCTGTGGGAGAGAATGTGTGTGTGTGTGTGTGTGTGTGTGTGTGTGTGTGTGTGTGTTTGTTTCTTGTGTTTTTTCTTTGGCTTTTTTTTCCTCTCCCGGTTTTGTTCATTTTGTCCTATTATTTTATTTACTTATTTTTTAGATGCCGGTTTTCTAATGAGAGGGAAAAAGGTGTAGATTTGGATGGGTGAGGAAGATCTGGAAAAAGCTGAGGGGAGGGAAACTGTGATCACAATATGTTGTATTAAAAACTCTATTTTTAGTTTTGTTCAAGAAAGGACAAATGTTAATGAAAACACTTAAAATATTCTTAAAAGATATAATCAAGTGCCTACCCATAATCTCAGCATCCAGCTGGCAGAGGTGGAGGACCGGGTTACTACCTAGCTCAGGTTAGCCTAGGCTACATTTCCAGTTCTAGGCCAGCATGGGCTATCCTAAGTGCCAGCCGAGGCTACAGAGCAAGACCCTTTCTCAAAACAAAAACAGATGTGACCGGAGTAATTTACAGAAGAAACTATATATGAGAAATGAGAAAAGCATTTAGTGCTCTATTAGTTATCATATGCATATACATTAAAACAACAAAAGAACTTATAACTATGAGTACACACACACACACACACACACACACACACACACACACACACACACACACACAGTTGGAAGCTTTGACCCTACAGATATATGTTTAGAAATGTACTCTGAGAGAACAGTAAAAAAAGAAACAAACAAAACCAGGTTATATCAATAAATTTTACTGTAGTATTTATTATTCAGATGCATAATAAAAACATGTAACAATGTGGCAATGCTTGACTCAAATATCGTAAAGCAACATGATAAAATGTTTTATGGCCAGTGATAATGGAGTGACGAGTTGTTACATAGTCCAGGCAAGCTTTGAGCTCACACTCAAACTAGCCTAATCTCCTGAGCACCAGGTCCACAAGCATGTGCTGACACACCAGGCACCAAAATTAATATGGTTTCTAAAATAACAACCATTTCTCCAGGCTGTGGAAGTAGTGGCATATATAGCATTTGCCTGGAATATGCCAGATCCTGGGCTCCATTTCCAGCACCACAAAATGCATAAAATAAATGTAATAAAATATTTGCTATAACTTATAATCCTATTGTAAAGTAAAGCAGAGACGCAGCTTTAACATACAGCCACACTAGAAAAGCCCAACGGTCACTACATTATACAAAGAAGAGGAAAAAAAATCAAACAGCTGGACATTCACACACAATTTCCCCTGACATACAGAGGGAATGAGTAAAGACAGGGATCTACTGGTATCTTCTAATGACAGCTTGGCTCCTGCCCTTACATCCTGCATCCAAGTGCATTCTTGTCTCCAACAGAAGCAAAGCAGCCAGCCCACTGAATGTCACTGTGAATGTGGCCTTAGCATTATGATGCCGCTATTCTGCAGGCCCAGGTTCAGGCAGCTGCCCCTCCCCATCACTACCCCCAAAAAGGATTCTTCTACAAGATCCTAGCTACTCTGCCCCACTTTGTCACCCTCTGCAAGGTTCTGCTACACATGAGACCTGCCCGTGGTACTGACCTAAGGCTGAGGAATCCCTTGCTGGCTACTCATCCTAAAGGACTCATGAGCATCTGTTTATTCATTAAATAGTGCCTTATTATTCACTTAGCAAATGTGTATTGAACACCTCTGTAGTAAGGTGTAAGCCAGGAACTAGGGATACAGAAAGAGACAAAACCACCAGCCATCCTGGGCTCATATTCTAGTGGGGATTGCTTCCATTTATTTAGCAGGGATATATACAACTCCCTTCACCCCTCCCCATACTGCTGCCGGATAAGAGGTCTTAGAACTCCAAAATCCAAAGCCATGGCCAGACAGAGGCTGGAAGTGAGGAGTGGTAGATATTAACACCAGCCCGTCACTGGACTCCTGGGAAGCTTTAAGAACATGAAGACTGAGAAGAAGGAATACAGAACTGACATCACACGGCAGAGAACTCTGGCCCTGAGTCCAGGATCATTCCACCGTAGCTCTGAGATCCTGGAAAGCACACCACTGAGTCCTCCTGTGCCACAGTTTTCCCAACTGTTAAACACTCCTCTGTGCAGGATGTTGTACAAACTAAGTGGGGTCAGTGCTTGACGAGGTGGCTGAGATACAGAACGCTGGCAGCCCCTTCCTTTAATATTCTTATCGTATTATCCCTTCTCAAAATTAACGCACTTTGGTCTCGGCTACATTAATGTCTTCTCCCTAAGTTATCACTACAAATCAGAAAATGTAGACACACCGGGATGATGCTAGCCGAAACAAGAGGATAGCAAGTTTGAGATCAGCCTGAGGGACACAGTGCAAGACCCTACCTGAAAACAATCAAAACAAACACCCAAAAGCCTGTCAGGTTAGACGTGCCTTGCTTTTGTGTGCCTGTTTGTATTGTTTTTGTTTCTAACACAAGGTCTTGCTACTTGGCCCACGCTGGCCTCAAACTCCAGATCCTCTGGCCTCTACCTCCTGCACACTGAGAGCACAGCTGTGTGCCACCACAGATAAATTCGCCTTTTGTATCTACATTAGATCCTTCCCAATTCTTCCTTCCCATAGCTTTAGAATTTCTTGAGTAACTAAAAAAAAAAAAAAAAAAAAAAAGGCTACCACTAAGTTCGCATCCATTTTTCAAGTAATTTACAACTTGAAATGTAGCTGTTGATAGAGTGCTTAGCTAGCATGCCGGGAGCTCTGAGCTTGGTCCCCAGTACCACGTAAAACTAGGTTTAAGAGTGCACATCACTTAAAGAAAGGAGGCAGATGGATGAGAAGTTAAAGATTATCTTAAGTCACATTGTGAGTTCAAAACCAGTCTGTCCCAAACAAACAAACAAACAAACAAACAACAAAATGAGGCTGGTTATATGAGGCTGACTGGCAAGCTGAAAAACCAATTCAATGTCTAAAATAGAAAGCAGTAAGTACCCTCAGAAGACCTCAAAAAATTGCCTTTAAAACATTAAAGTATTAAAAGGCATGTTTAAGTTACTCAAAGGACAGCGGTAAGATGTGTCTTCAGATGAGGAACTAAGAATAGCCTTGCCTCTCAAAGGTGTCGCACAGGGACCTTTACACCTGTGGATAACAACTGCCAAATTAAATGCCAAATATAATTGTCAGAATAATTTACCTCCAGTGCCTCACTTTGTGGCAATCATCACCTAGACTGGGGGAAGTCATTCGGAGAGTTCTTTGGGCTCTGGCTGCTTTATTATATTACCTTCTTCTCTTCCTGATCTTTTCTCCTTCCCTTTCTACCTGACCTTTCTTCTAAACCTTCCTTCTCCTCCTCTTCCTCCTCCTCCTCTTCCTCTTCCTCCTCTTCTGGAACACAGAGTTCCACATGTAGCCCTGGATAGCCTGGAACTCAATGTGTATGAGACCAGACTGACTCATACCTAGAGATCTACCTGCCAATGCCTCCTAACAGGCTGGTGTAAACAGGCACCACCACGCCTGGCTTCATCTTCGTTCTAAATCACACACAGTTTTTTTTTCTAATGGGAGTCTTTAAGGTTTTAAGAGAGGGCTAATCATTCTTGTTTTGTATTCTCAGAAACAACACTCAATCAAAACACACAAACACTGCAATCTCAGGCCTTGAGGAACTGTTTGAGGGACGGCTGAGATAAATTAGAAGGTAAAGTACTTGCCATATAAACCTGAGAACTGGGTTCAAGCTCCAAAACCCATATAAAAATGCCAGAGCCAGGAATGGTGGCACAAGCCTTTAATCTCCTCAGCACTCAAGGGGCAGAGGCAGGTGGATCTCTAATTTGGAGGTCAGCCTGGTCTACATAGTGAGTTCCAGTACAGCCGGGGCTACAGAGACCCTGTTCTCAAAAAGCAAAACACCAAACAAACCAACAGAAAATGTCAGGCACGGTACATGCTCTCATTACCTCCATGCTGAGGAGGTGATGGGAAAGCGGGGACAGGAGGATCCCTAGGACTCCCCGGGCATCATCCTGGCTGGTCTATCCCAACTGACTAGCTCCAGGCCAATGAGAGAACGTGTCTCACTCAGGGGAGGTGGATAGTGTTCCTGAAGATGATATGTGAGGTAGTCTGTTGGTCTCCACATTCACACTCAAGCCCTTATATTCTCATATTCCCCTCCCTTCTCTCTCCCTGCCCCCCCCCATGTCTGTCTGTCTCTCTCTCTCTCTCTCTCTCTCTCTCTCTCTCTCTCTCTCTCTCTCTCTCTCTCTCTCTCACACACACACACACACACACACACACACACACACAAGGCAGAGGGGAGGTAAATAGTAAGATTAAATTACCGCTAGAAAAAATAGATACACAACAAAGTACCTAAGCAAAAAAATAAAATAAATAAAATAAATAAAATTTTTTTTTTTAATAAGATTTTACTTTATAGGAAATTAAGCCTACACATCTTATTGAAAGCTTGGCTGACCTGCACAAGAGCTTAATTACAGCCGATTTGTTAAGCTCAGCATTGCCCATCAAAGCTCTTTACATCTTTTCATAACACCCCAAACTGTTCGCATGAGTCCTTATCAACACACTATATCACATAGTCAATACATATAAAGGTTCACTCAGGAAGAAAGAAGAAACTAATGCCGAAAACCCACATAGATGAAGCTCAAAAACACTACAGTGTGGGATAGAAGGCAATACCCTATCCCACCTCCAAACCATATCCCAGATGCTTCTGATTACACAAAACCAAAACTATTTTCATAGAAATCACATCAGTGGACTGGGAAGGGGTGAGACATGTACTGGAAAGATGTCCAATATATTGATGTCACCATGGGTCATAAGTATCTGCACTTACTAAAATTCTGCAAACCATACAGTTAAATCTCAATTATATTTCACTAAGGAAAAGTAAGTGAGTCCTTAAAACCCACACTAAGCAGAGGATATAGCTCAGCGGTGAAGCTGCACACAGTAGACCCTTAATCACCATCAAAATGCAAAACAGGAAGCACACTGGAGATTAGCCAGGAGTCAATGGGTGGCACCTGATTTTTTTTTTTAATGGAAAATAATGACCCTATCTAGTAGAATCCAAAATTTGAAATAAAACAAAACAAAAACATCAAATGTAGTTATGTAACAAAATTTCTACAGTAGCATTCACAAACTTTATTTAAAACAGTACTAGGGGTTGCAAAGATGGCTAACTTGGTAACGTGCTTGCTATGCAAACATGAAGACCTAACTTTAGATCCATAGAACCACAAGAAAAAAAAAAGCTGGGTGTGCCCTCCTATATAATCTAAGCATTGGAAAGTGGAGCCAGAAAGGTCTCAGGGCTCATTACCCAGCCAGCCTGGCTAATTGATGAACACCAGGTTTCGTAAGAAATAATGTTTCAAAAAAAATAAGGTGCAACGCATTAAAGGAAGATACCCAACGTCAACCTCTGGCCTCTGCGCGTGCCTGTAAAACACACACACACACACACACACACACACACACACACACACACACACCAGAGAGAGTTCAGAGTTTCACAATAAAGATTTCAGAATCAAATAGGTTATCAAGAATACATTAATTTTCTTAGCCAGTTAATATGACTAAAACATCAAGGTTCAAAAGGTCATACTAGTTTTAAACTGTGTACAGCCATAATGCTAGGCTTTACAAAAGTTTGTCTGATCTGAAACTTAACATGCCAGGTCCACAAATAATTGAATTTCAGGCCCTCTTAACCACGAAGCCTCATTTGGAGAGAGCCACTGTGGACACTGGCTACCACATTGGTCCAAAAGTGCCGCACCCAGGCTCCATACATAGACAATGGGAGGCAAAAATCAAAGATCACGAAAAACGCATGTCCACTGAGACTTTTTACCTCTATTTTTCACTATTGTTCAAATTATTACAACAGTGTGATCATTTGCAATGTCATAATCAGGGTAAAGTCACTTTTCTGTCCATTGAGATAAATGTCTTTTATGTCCCACATAAATCTCACAATGATTCAGCCACGTGGACATCTTGAAAGATGGCATGCTTTAATGACACAAAGCCACAATTAAGTTAATGACTAAAGCTTCCGAAACACCCAGCTGTGTCCCAGGCAAGCACCTAGAACACGCCAAGGCTTATAGGCACCTAGTTCTAGAAGATGCTATTATGACAAGGCTCTAAGCTCCTCCAACTAGCTGACTACAATGGCCTTTCCAGACCAAACTTAAGTAAGCTTTTCACATGGTCTGTACTCCTAACTTACATGGAACAGAATATAACTTGACTGGAATGACTAATGAAAGCATGTTCTGGCTGCACAAATATTCAACCAAAATCAGACTTCTATTGAGTAAGTCACACCATGGACACCACTCATTTATAAATACTGAAAAGTCTTCTGCCTTTGGAGCATAGTAAACCCCTATGTCTGCTATCTTGATAAGGTTGATAAAATGTTAGAAGATTACTGAAGATTAGAATCTCAGACAACCCATACCAATGACACGACCTCATTGACAAGCAGCTATAATGGTTGGCTATAAGCCACCATCAGTTCTGAGGGTTTGCTCCATGGAATTTTTATGTATGTTTTTTTCCCTCAAGTTTTAAATTATGCCTTCTAGGCACATCATCTAGCTAAGGACTTATTTTCTATCACACAGTAAAACAGAACATAGCTAGAAGTCAATAGCCAGCCCTCCACATGCTGTGCTGTGAGAGATATCACTTTTTCTCCAGCTACGTGTGTCAAATCAATGGACTAGGTTGTTATAAATCAAACATACTGCATGGTACAACAACCACTCCAGAGTTTTATCTCAACACTAAGTCAAACTCAAAAGCCTCACTGTATGGAAAGACCTCTGCAGCAAACTAACAACAACAACAACAATAAATGCCCTGATTCAGAATATAAGGTGTCAGATGATGGCCGTTTCCCACACAGTGATACCAGGCACTCTTAAGGAGTTGCTCGTCTTGCTCAGCCTTGTCTCTTTATTGCTGGCCAACTCTAATCTCTGCTCAACGTTTACAAAGCCTCTTTAATATTTTCTGCGAGGTTTCTGGTGCATTTTCTAGCAATCCCGTGATGTGGCAAGGCATTATGGGCTTCACTTAATGGCTGAGAAGACAGAAAGGTTAATGCCCTATTCAGATCTATTCTCGAAGCTAATGGTAATTTAGGACGGGAGCTGTAAATGATCATGTGATAATTAGCCAGGGTCCATTGGCCCATGGGGTTTTCTAGCAGAGAACCACTCTAAGCGCTTATTATTTTCTGAGTCATTCAACTGTCATTTAAACATGCAGCATTACACACTTAAGTGATTGTGCCCAAAGAGGCCACTAAGGACACTTAACAAAACTGCTTAGCAGATGCTCTTATTCACCTGGAAGCTGAGTCTCCTACTGAACTTTCACTCCTGTGGTACTTGAGCAACTTCTAACCATACTGCCTCTGTGAAAGAAGAAAGGTCACTCTACTGAGATGAGCAAAGGGGAATGAATGGGCCTAGAAAGGGACTTGTCAGTAAGCACAAAATATAACCAAGGGGTTGGGGACACAGCTCAATTGTAGAGTGCTTGCCTCATGAGGTTAAGGGTTCAATCCCCAGCACAAGTAAAAGCAGGGAGGTCAGCCCATAATCAAGTACACAGTATTTTTTAAAAATAATTTAAATGCCCACATTATTAAATATCCACAAGGAATATCAGGAGAACTCACAACTCCAGGGCCCCTGGTGGAATCATTACCTTAGTGATCCACCGTGGCTGGTGGAGTTAGCTATGTGCATCCACAGGAGCCCAGGGAAGAGAAGCGCAGCCACCAATGTACTAAATAAATAAACAGCTTATGTGAGGAGCAATTGTGGGTTAAGGTTTTCCAAGGCCAGCTTATGAAAGGCAGAGACACAGGGTTTCATGGTACACAATCGACACACATACTGTGCAACTGATAGGTTCTAGAACAGACTGGTTGTTCAAGAGGGCTCTCCCCACCTCTTTATCTCTGACAAAATCTGTCTTCCCTGGGAGTCCACGTTCCCCACATGATCTCTGATTATGAATTCTATCATATAACTAACTAGATTCTGTAACCATGCGTATAACATAATACATACATATATTATACACCATAGAAATACCTGTGACCCTTCTGGGAATAAGATTGTTAAGACTCATGTATTAATCTTTTAATTTTGACAAACCTTATCTACTTCCAAAGAATCTAATCAACCCTATAGCAGTTAATGAAAAGCTTCTAAACCCTACAAAGCCAAGAAGGACTCGAGGTCCTGCCATCACTCTGACGTCATCGTCACTGCTCCCCATCTCAAGCAGCACCATCTGCATGTGTGTTCACCGAAAGAAAACAGACTCCCTGGATTTCTACTGAGTACTTACGCTTGCCTGACAGTCAAGCAGCGGTGTGCTGAGCATTTCCATATTTTAAGGGTACCCAGAAGAATATGGTTTAGAAGAGCTGGAGAGACAGATCAAACGTCGCCTTCAAACTTAGCGACTCAATACCCGGGACCCACAACATGAAAGGCAAAAACTGACTTCTCAAAAACTGTCCTGTGACCACATGTGCACCATGATGTGCACACTCACATATATACACCTACACACACGATAAACAAATAATGCAATAATACCGCTGGGATAAAAAGGGAAACAGAAAATACTCCCAAATACCAAAGTGTTTATGCATTGTTAGTAACAAACTCAACTCATGTACCTACTATTTATATTAAATTTTCCCTCTCATACCCCACGTAAACCCGCACTCCACAGCTAACACTTTTACATTGCAATTCAGAACCCAAACGCTTCACAGAACATGGAAACTTTCTAGAACCTATTTCCTAATAGACTCTTTAGACTTGAGACAGTCTTTAGGAATAGATAGAACTTTCTAGTTTAAGATGACTTACTGAAATTATTGCACTAATTAGTCACCACCCACAGCTAAAAACAAACAAACAAATGAACGAAAAAAACAAAACAAAACAAACCACAGCAGTGCTTCATGACGCGCAGATGCCAATCCCCATTGGTACCTGCTCCCTAAACCCAGCTTCCCTCTCACTCTCCTTAGTGCGATTGCCCATGACATCGGCCACTGCTACTCATTTACCAATGGCTTTTTAAAAACATAAATCTCAACTCTCCTCTCCAACACATCTCACTTGCAAATATACAGATCCAGATAGAGCAAATACACAATCCAATAACACTTCAGAAGTGTGCAAGAGCAGTTGGACATCACCCGGCCGTGTCCTCCCCCACTTCTCTCACGCATCTAGCCATGTCCTCCCCTTCTCAGTTTCATTAATAGAGAAACGTGGGACATACCTAGCCACTCCGCCCAGCCGAGGTGACTCAAACCTGTCAATCTGCTGGTGGTCTCCTCTGCAGCATCATATGGCAATAGCTAAGCTCATTATCACTGTGTGGAAATGGCTCACCGTGACTGAAGAAACACAATCATTCCAGCTGTGACGGTTATGACTTCAAATCTCAAGTGGGCGCTCAGCACGGTATTTCTACTTTCTGTGCTTGGTGAGCAAATTCACCTTTGTCCTTTGCAAGATGATGACCTAGCACTGCTAGTCTCCTCTTACATCTCCAGTGTCTCTTTTTCCCCATCGTCATCTAGGCTGGCAACTTACCACCACCTCCATCTTTATAAATCCAGGCAGGCTGACGGGACATCTGACCTTTCCACCATCCGAGTGTACAAACCACTACCCTGCTTATACATGTACACATGTCTGTTTTTCCTATGGTTCAATAGTAGAACAATTTTTCTTGTTCCTGTCCCTGGGTAAATCCCTGTACTTTGTTTCAGATCTTAACCTTCATCAATTCTGTAAAACTGTCCCAATTATACACTTCTCTCATTCTCTCTCCTTCTGTTTCTTACCAACTTGTGCTTCTCTATGGGTCATTCTGACTGTTGTAGAAATTGGCTTTAAAAAAAAAAAAACAAAAAACCTTCCACTACCCTCCCCATCCACTGCAACTAGCATATTTAGCTTGGATTTCAGAACAAAACGCTCTGGGTGAACAGTCTGTGGTCTCTGCAGTCTCCTCAGTCCACTCCAATCAAGTTCTCATTCTTATCGTTGCATCCAAAGAGCTTTTCAGGGTCATTATCAACTAGGATGACCCTGTAATTCACCACTGCCCCTCTTGAACATTCTGAGGACAGTAAGCCCTGATCACACAAGACACCAGATACTCAACATAAACTGAGACTATGGGGGGAAACTGCCGAATAATAAACACCATGCTGATGACGCCACCCTAGCCAGTGACAATCCACTCTCCACTTTTCCTGGCCTGTCGCCAAAACCCAGCATCCCTGCTCAGAGTACTCCTTTCTCTAAAACTAGCATCTACCTGGCTTCCCTCTGTATAACTGGCTACTCATCTGCTCACGCAAACTAGAGAATACTCCAGACCGTCACCGGTTGTCTTTCATTCTTTTTTTTTTTTTTTTTTTTCCTTCCATTTTCTATGTAGTGACTTGCATAGGACCTAGGTACCAAATTTGTGACATCTGATCCTTTCCCAGCACAGAATCAAATCCTGATCAACACTTCAACAGTCAAGGTACTACCCCTAAAATGTACTCCCATCCCATGCCTTCACCATCTGACACAATACACAACTGTCTGCTCCAATGCTCATGCCATCCTTGGTAAGTCATTATCACCTTTGAGGCAAACACCAATATCATTGGTCCTACCTCCAAACAGCTCCCATATCTAACCATGACTCACCACTTCACATCAAACACCCACTCTCCAGTTGGCCATGACAACAGACATCTGAATGGCCTCCTGGGTGGGAGACGGCACCTGCTGCTCTTCCCACATGGTGAACTAAAGCTGCCCATAACCCTAGACCCAGAGGATACTATACTCTCCTCTGACCTCCCTGGGCATCAGGTATGCATGTGGTGTGCAGACACACATGCAGGTAAACACCTAAGTAAAAATAAATGAATTTCAAAGAATAAAAATAAATTACCTCTTACCTTGCACTACCACATCTACAATCCATCTTCCATGCAGCAACTGGAAAAATAAGTAATGACTAAAGTCCTACAAAGGAAATGAAACTCTACCTCCTCACTAAATCACGTCATCTGGATCCGCTTACCTTTCCAGTAGCATCGTTCTCCATCCTTTCTGTAATACACTCTCTTCAAACCATAATCACCTTATGCTGGGCATGGTGACACACCCTTTTAACCCCAACACTCAGACACAGTGGCCGGCCTGGTTTACATAGTTGAGTTCCGGGACAGCCAACAGCTATGTAGAAAGACTCTGTCTCAAAAAACCAAAACCAACCAATCAAATAAACAGTAAGACAAAAACGAAAATCCCAATGTTCACCTTTTACTTTTTGACCCTTGAACACGCCAAGCTTACTCCCATCACCATACCTGATGTTTCTCTGCTTGGGACACTCTGTGTCTTCACCTCTGTACCACTCCTTACTTCTCTTCAACTTTTTGCTCAAATGAGTCCCCTTCAGAGCACAGTAATTATGTACAATTGTCAGGTTTATCTGAGAGTTTACTGTTTGCCTGCCCTCTTCCCCTCCTCTACAACAACCCGAAGGCCTTCGAGAAAGGCCTTGTGTCCCTGTCAGAAACTGAATTGTCGATAGACAGAACACAACTTGGCACATAACAGATACTTACTCCAAAAATATTTAATAAATGATCGATTGAAAACCAGAATTCATCAAGGTCAACACTGGCACTAGGGAAAAAAAATGTGCAAGGCCAGCAGCTCAGAGCTGAGAAAGGAAAAGTGCAGCGATGTGTAGGAAGCAGTGGCAGTTATCAGCCCTGACCCACCTGATAACCTGCCCTGTCCACACTCAAATCCTAAAAATCTCATATATCCCAGCGAACTGGAAGTCCTATTTAGCCAGATACCAATGCTGCTCAAGATTGCCAAGTTAACTAAACTCCACAAGCCAGTGTTAACAGTCTAGTCTGTCACAAGCCAGCTGTGTTTTACACCAGTGTGCTCCCCTGAGCACATAACACTTACTAAGCCAGAATATGGGCCTCAAAGCCTCACATGCTAGGTCTCAGACGTTGGGTTTGATCTCCAGCCCCATATAGAAATAACCACTCCAAAATCTCAAACATCCTTGGCTTTGGTCAATGACAATCACCTATCCCTTTACCAAATCTCTTTATAGATAAGCTAGAATATAGGCACTACAGGAT
Source organism: Acomys russatus (assembly GCF_903995435.1). Taxonomy (NCBI): domain Eukaryota; kingdom Metazoa; phylum Chordata; class Mammalia; order Rodentia; family Muridae; genus Acomys; species Acomys russatus. The sequence continues at coordinate 50,913,274 of NC_067163.1, forward strand.
TGGAGCCATATCCACACAACAGTAGCCTTTCATGTGCCGGAAACTGCTACCTGTGTGAGAGATATGACCGCATCACCAACCACCTCTTCCATTTCTATATCCACCATCATTTCTACCATCAAAACCACCTCCATCTTTATACCTCCATGTCCACCTCCTCAACTACAACATCCATTTCTACGATTACTACCAGGACCACCACCACCAGCAGCACCAGCACCACCACCACCACCATCACAGTCTTCTTTATCACTGCCACCATTACCAACATCATCACACCACCACCACCACCACCACAATCTTCTCCTCTACCATCACCGTCATCACCAATACTGTCTCTGCTACTAACACCATTATCAATGTCACCTTCCCCAATGTCACCTTCCCCATCATCACCAAGATCATTATCAATATCACTCCTTCATCACCACCACATCCTCCACCACCATCATTACCAACACCTCCTCTACCATCACCATTATCCTGTATCACCTCCATCATCATCATCACCACCACCTGCCCCACCACCACACTGCCGTTCCTGTCATCAGAAACCACTGCCATCACCACCACAACCACTACTTCTACAACCATCATTATAACAAGACCCCTAACGCCATGCCCCCTGCAACGTGTCACTCAGATATGAACTCACCTCTTACTCCATGTTTTCACTTACATTATATGTTGTCCTAAGTTTAAAAAGAAGTCACGTTGGTTAGTGCTCCTATTCCCACCCTAGTCCTTTATGTCTCAGCTAATCTCAACCAGATTTTTACTATTCTCCTGTTTACAGAAACAGATTTATCTAACCAGTTTCACAAGCTCTTACAAAAGACAGAACAGCATTATCCCCGCCCCCTCAAAAATAAGGGCCCAGAAAAATTAAGGAAATTGGCCACAGGATAGTTAAAAAGCAAAGCCAACATAAAAGCAGTCCAAGGGTATGCAGTGTTCATTTTTTTGTAGTGCCAGGATTGTGTATCTAGCATAATCCATTAATGCGTGTTGAAGTGACAGGGTGTTTTGTTGTTGCTTAATATTTTTAAGATTAAAAAAAGTTTATGCGCCTGGGTGTTTTGGCTGCACATATGTCTGTGCACCATGTGTGGGCAGTGCCCCTGGAGGCCAGAAGAAAGTGTCAGATCCCCTAGGACTGGAACACAGATGGTTTTAGCTGCCATGTGGGTGTTGAAATAGAACCCAGATCCTCTGGAAGAACAGTCTGTATGCTTAACCTCTGGGCCATCTCTCCAGCCTTTAACAGAGGTGTCTCAAATGTCCATTTTTAATGACTGGGCATGGTGAAATTTGCCTTTAACCCTAACACTTAGATGGGAGACCTGGGTGGACCTCCATGAGTTTAAAGCCAGCCTAGCTTATATAGGATTCCAGGACAGCAAAGGCTACGTAATGAGATTCAGTTATGAGAAAGAAAGAAAGTCCAGTATTAAAACAAATATCTGCCAGGCAGTGGTGGTACACACCTTTAATCCCAGCACTTGGGAGGCAGAGGCAGACGAAGGCAGATCTCTGAGTTCAAGGCCATCTAGGTCTACAGAGCGAACTCCAGGACAGTCATGGCTATACAGAGAAACCCTGTCTTAGAAAACAAACAAATAAACAAAAACCAAATATATGTCTAAAGAGAATTTTATTTCAATGTCTATGAATATGATAAGAAATTTACAAAACAAAAACACCTTTACCAAACTTCAAGTGATCTATTCAGCAATTCTGTTCCTCCATCGAAGCTGCACTTTGCCAGCTCACACATGTTGGGTTTGCTCCCCAACTGAAATATCACAACTTAAGTACATACATACAATCAAAAGAAATGTGAATAAACACAGTTCTATGTAAACAATGCCAATTGACTCAGAATGACATGATCAATGAGCGAACGCAAAAAAATCAAGTTAGACACAGGAGCAACAAAAACTGTATAATTCAGAGAACACACTGAGATTTCTTTGTAAGTGCCTCAGTTCTCACACTGAACGCAAAAGACATGAAGTCGGGAGGCGACTGTGTGGGAGAGCTATGAGTGGAGGTAGAAGCAGGAAATGGGGATGGAAGTGATATTTCATTTTATACATGGATGAAATTCTCAAGAGTAAGGAAAACATTCAAGATGGAAAATCATAGCTGACACTGCTTGTGGTATGGCTGCGCAACAAAACATGAGTGTCTCCAATCAGGTGATCACGCTTAGTTTTAAAACAAAAGACTGATACAGAATCTTACATCTACATGTTTTGGTTAAAATAAAATATCTAGTCAATGTATTTTTGTAACAATTTCTTCATTTTTCCATGGCCATTTTGTTTTGTTTTGTTCTTTGAGGCAGGGTTTCTGAGTATCCCTGACTGTCCTGGAACTTACTTTGTAGAAGAGGTGGCCTCGAACTCAGAGATCCACTACTACCTATCTCAGGTAACTTTGGGGTACGGGAACCCAGAGGTCCTCCTGAGTGCTGAGATTAAAGGTGTGTGCGGCCACCACCTCCCTTTAATGGCCTTTTACTGGTATAAGCAACTTCAAATTTTTTCCTTTATGAAATATTTTTTTAAATATTTACTTTTATTATGTGAGTGTTTGGCTACATCTGTGCACCGTGGGCATACTTGGTTCCCACAGAGACCAGAAGAAGCTATCAGAGGCCCTGGAACTGCAGTTCTATAGACAGCTGTGAACTGCCATGTAGGTCTGGGAACTAGACAAGCGCCCTTCACCGCTGAGCTATTTCTCCATTCCCTTGAAAGCTGCCAACAGACCCGGGAGCATGCGAGTCCCGTTTGTTAGTACCGCCACGTGAAACACACTCATAGCACTTCAGATGTAATGTAGTCTACACCAACGCAATAGGCACATCATGCTGAACTGGAGACGGCACCAGGATCCTGGTGAACACTGTCTGTGTTTATTACTAAGAACTGATTTTAAAGCTTTCTTGGGGGGAAAAAAAATTGCTCATTTAAAATTCTGCTCCCGTTCCTAAAGAAATGAACTACTCTTGTCCCAAACAATTCCTGCTGAGGCAACATGTAAATTTCATGGATTGCTTTAAATCCATCCATCTGAAACTCTCCCAAGGCTCTTCACATCCCACTCCGCTGATAGTGTTCTAACACAAATGGAGCCTGCAAGTAAATGTCCGTAACAGCAGTGTGTGAATGAGCACTTGTTTGCACCAACACCATTTAGAATCATCCTTTGTCTTTCACAGTTTATTATTATTTTGTTCTTCACACTTACAAATCAAGTGGAAAAACACCTATTTTAGCAAGCCAAACATACCTCCAAAATGAAAAGTCAAAATGTATGGAACAAAATATACAAAATTTAACAAACAAATGAATGTTGGTTTTTTGTTTTTAGTTTTTTGTTTTTAGTTGAATGCTGCAGAATCTCCAAAAAACTGCTAATAACAACTTCAGAATATGGAAGATCTTTTTCAGAATATGGAAGATTTTCTTTTTGGTTATAAAGGTCCTGATACTTCCTTTTCTCTTTGGCGGTACAGGGATCCAACCTAGGGCTTTGCTCGTTCATCCATTCAAGCAAGCACTCTACAATAGAACTATATATCCCCAGTCAATATGTTTTAATTTCTAAAAACCTCTTTACAGGGACTGGGAATAATGACTCAATAGGTAAATGTTTGTCATGCAATATGAGGGCCTGCTTGACCCCTAGCATTCATAGGAAAGAAAGAAGGAAGGAAGGAAGGAAGGAGGAAGGGATGAGGAAGGGCAAAAAAGAAAAAGGAAAGACAGGAAGGAAGGGACACATGCATAATTCCAGCACTGAAAAAACCATCAAGCTCCAGATTTGGTGACTGACTGTGTCAGCAGCTAGGAATTCTTGGTGTATAAGAATGAGGACTGGAGTTCGGACCCCAACACCGGTGTGTGAAGCCAGGCATGGCCGGGCCCCGTGTATTCCTCTAACGCCTGCACTGAGGAGGGTGGGGAAGTGGATGGCTGGATCCCAGCTAGGTAATGCACACATGTGCGCATATACCACACATATACATCATATGTATGTGCACACGAATGTGTACAAACATAAGTAAAATAAAATCTTTTTATAGGCTGGATGGTGTCGAACAAATTATTTAAGCTTTCTGAGCTTTCTATTGCAAAACAGAAAAACACATGTCTTACATAACACTAACAGACATCAAATGAGGTACATAACACACATATATAATGCATAGTACATGCTTGGAGATATATTTGATTAAAAATCCTGCCTTAATAATATTCATACACATAACTGTACATTTACATTTTTTGTATCTAAAGTTTTTGTTGTTGTTTTTGAGACTGGGTCTTGCTATGTTCCCCTCTATTGGGGGCACAAAGTTCTTTGCACCAACAGATCACTAGAGAAACCAGGAATGTTAAATACACAGGGGTAAAAGAGATAAAATATGTGTTTTCTGTTTAGTGACCCTTCTGTTATCTGTGGAGGCAGGTCATACCCACCTTTTGCTATAAAGGCAGACCTTACCCAAGTTCCAAGACTCTCGCCCTGGACCATTATCTTTAGCTCCCAGGTAAGCCCATCCTTAGGGAAGGTGTCACACGCACTTTATGTACTGCTGACCTTTGCACTATCTTGATCAGAAACCACACTAGATTCTAGGCCTTTAGCTACAGAACTCACTCTCATGGCCACGTGTACTTAGTAAGGGGCTCTCTAAAAGTAGTCGCATCTTAAGCTTTTTTTGTACACCCGGAAAAGGAATGGCTGTTGCCTGAAAACTTTTCCCCCAAAGTTGTACTGTGTTTTAAATACGCTGACAATGAGCCAACCACCTGGCATTAAATCCCCTGAGATCCAGGGTGAGGAAGTCAATCCAAACAGGGTTTTTGTTCTTATCTCTTTGCGGGCCAGTGCCTACATTGACACCTGCAGTCTCCCCTCTGCCCCCGGGCTGGCCTTGAGTTCACGGCCCTCCCATTTCAGCTCCCCTCATGTAGCTGTTCTCAACCTGTGGGCCACATATCAGATATCCACATCATAGCTCCTAGCGGTAGCAAAATTATAATTATAAAGTGGCAATGAAATAATGCCATGGCTGCAGGGTCACCAACAACAGGAGTAGCTGTATTAAAGGGTCGCAGCGTTAGTGCCGTAGCCATGAATCACAAGGAGTAGCACAGGCCCCACAATGCTTGGCTTGCTACGAGTTCTTTTTTTTTTTTTACTTTTTAAAAATTAATTTATTTGTATTACATCTCAATTGTTATTCCATCCCTTGTATCTTCCCATTCCTCCTTCCCTCCTGTTTTCACCCTATTCCCCTCCCCTATGACTGTGACTGAGGGGGACCTCCTCCCCCTGCATATGCTCATAGGGTATCAAGTCTCTTCTTGGTAGCCTGCTATCCCTCCTCTGAGTGCCACAAGGCCTCCCCATCCAGGGGACTCAACGCAGCGGGGAAGGGACAAACCTGTGCATGGATTGTCTGGGAGTATGCAAAAGTCCATGCATGTTCTTCTGTGCCTTCCCTTGAGAAAAGCTTAGGGGCTGGAAGGTGTCCGTGACTCACGCTTGACAGCAAGATGCAGCTTTGTTTTCTCTATTCCCTTCATTTTGTTAACATTTATAAAGCCTGCGAAGAAAGCAGTCTTAAAATCCAGGCACATGGCAGCACATTTTAGCCAGTTAGAAGGCAAGCAGAAACCAAAGCAAGGTCAAGGTGAACTGCTGGGTTCCCTTTTTATCTCTCCTTAAAAATCCGAATTATTGTAAGTTTTTTTGGCTCAAATTATTCCCCAACTTTGAAATATATGTAATGAAACAGCCAAACTCAAAGTTTAAAAATATCTAATAAAAAAAAAAAAAAAAAAAAAGCCAACCGTAATACCAAGGGAGGGGGAAAAAAAAATCAAAATCAAGGAAACCTGAAATAGCCCTATTGCTTATACAATAGGGAAGAGTCTCTTCCTTCTTTGGAGTGAAAATTTCAAATTATGCACTCCCTCATTCTGACTCAAAGTTAACAACCTTCACCTTAAATAGCTGTCATAGTGTTTTAAATGTGTGCAATGAAGAGACCAGTAGGGAAAGGAATTCAAAGTAGGAGTGAGGTGAAACATGGTAAAAGTCTTGTTCTGCCACCAGCTGACTGAGAGAGAGCTGGCCCGGAGTACCCTGTAGCTCTGAGAGTCTTCAGGGAAACACACAGTCCCAGAGACTGTCACAACACCACTCCGAGCTCTGCTTCTGAATCAACGGCTTAGAAGAAGGAGTTCATCTTGCAAGCGATTTGACTCCAAGTCTGAGGGAACAGAGCAACAGCAGCAAATATTTGCTTTCTACAACGTTCTGTCCCCACTGTCCATATTAGAAAAACAGTATTCAGAGCAGCTCCATGTCACCAGGTAGCGGCTAAAATTTCAGTGTAACTTTCCTGAGGCCACCAGACACCCCCACCCCACTGTCCCTTTCCTTAAAATGCACTGGACTGGACAAGAAACTTTATAAACGAAGGACAAACAGATAAAGAATAATCGAAACACGGCAAACGGAAGTTAGATACTCACTCATCTATAAAGCCTCAGTCTAGAGTTCATGGAAAAATACTTTCTACAGAAAGGGAAGCCTGCTCTCATCAATTTTACTTCCAAAATGTCCTTTCAAAACACAGATCTTCCAGGAGGTTATACAGACTTTGCAAACCAGAATAGCCCTAAGCTAAAGAGTTAACCCTCGTCCTCAAAAGAGAAGCTACAGCACAGAGCAAGGCCACCCAATGCAACTCTTAGAATGTAGTGTGAGGGCTACACAATGTACACAAAAGGCAAGTCATCGTGTGAGGTGGTTTTTCTCGAAGGCTGAGACTAATATATTAAGACTGGAATGTGACTGTTATTAAAAGAAAGCTGAGTGGTGTTCTCACCGCTAACAGGCAGCACTCCCACCGTAAGAGCTGCTGCGAACTACAGGAAGGACTGGCCTTATGTTTAGACTCTAAGTCCCACACATCTTTAGCAGTTTCTCCCCTTGTGGCCATTATGTGTCAAAGAAACCTACAATCTATTTGCTAGGTAGGTACAGGGTATAATGACGCTCATGCATAGCAATAAAAAAAAAAACACAACAACAACAACAGCTACTACAACAAAACAAGGTACTTTCTTGTAGACCCCAGCAATAGCTTAAGTGTGCATTAAAGTCTAGAAGGAGAGGACATGTTGTCAACTTCTCTGATTTCCTGACATAATGCAAACACATTCCTCCACACTAAAACAAACGTTCCTCCAGGCTTCTGAAGATGGCTTAGTGGGTAAGGTGGTTGCTGTGCAAGCATAAAGACTTGAGTTCAAATCCCCAGAACCCACATAAAACCAGGTATAGTCCTGTGTGTCTGTAATCTCTACAGCAGAGATAGAAGAATCCCTGAAGGCTTGCTGGCCAGCTAACCGGGCATGTTGAACAACAAAATGGAAGGCAGGACATGACACTCAAGGTTGTCCTCTGGTCTACATGTGTACCATGGCATGTATGCGCCTCTCCCCCAACAGATAAACAAATAATGTTCATTAAGCATATGATCCAATCGCCCTTAGTCACAACTCTAAAACTAATGGTGGATTTTCTTACATTTTGCCCCATAACTGAGAGGCCCAAGCAAAGTCTAAAGAGAATAGTTGAAAGGACCACAAGGAGGGTTAGCTCCGTCCAACTAACACATCACATGCTACCACAGCAGCTCTTCATTTAAATGTGAGATGGCCCATTTCAGCCAGTGAGAGGCATAAAATTTGAAATTCATATCTTATTTGGACAAATAGAATTTAAAAACTGTTTCTTAAGAATTTGGATCTAGGGGCTGGAGAGATGGCTCAGCAGCTAAGAGGGCTTGCTTATTCTTCTGGAAAAAAAACAAAGGTTGGTTCTCAACACCCATGTCAAGTAACTCACAAGCACCTGTAAGTCCAGCTCCAGGGATCCCAAGCACTCAGACACACACACACACACACACACACACATAAATTAAAATAAATCTTGTAAAAAATGTTTATAAGTTCTCTCTGTTGCCCTTAAAACATAGTGTCCCTACTGAAAGGACTATGAATAAATACAAACATTTACATGTTGATAGAGGCATCGCCACCGAGAACTAAAAGATTCATATATTCTTTGCTCAACCAATTCTACTTTCAGGGATCTAGCATGTGGAATTCTTGCACGCAAATATCAGACACTCATTCATTGCAGCAATCCATGAAAGCAGGGCAGTGTGTACACCCATCACCATAAAAGACATCACACAAAGGAACAAGCCATTCTGGTCAGTGAGGGGAGGGTAAAAAACAAAAAAGCAAAGTTACTGAACAAATTCAAAATAAACACAGTGGAAATTTCAATTCGGTGCATGCCTGGCCTGCATTCATGTACTTGAATCAATGAATGGGTAATGGGCTGAAAGGATCTGTATCGGTCAGAGAAGAGCAGCTACCTTTCTCAGGAAAGGAAGGATGGGTATGTGGGGGGACAGTCTCAGAAAAGGGCTGTCCTAGACTCTGTTCTATTGCCGTGAAGAAACGCCACGGCCATGCCGACTCTTATAAAAGGAAGCCTTTAGCTGGGGCTGCCTTATAGTTTCAGAGGTTTAGTCCATTATCATCACGGCTGAGATGGCATGAAGGCTGGAGAAGTAGCTGAGACCTACGTCCTCATCCTCAGGTGAGAGAGAGAGCACTGGGCCTGGATTGAGTTTTTGAAACCCCAACGATACACTTCCTCCAACAAGGCCACACCTCCCAACCCTTCTAATCTTTCCACATAGTTCCACTCCCCGGAGCCCACGCATTCACATATACGAGCCCACGGAAACCATTCTCATTCAACCAGCACAGGGCTGCTTTAAGAAAAAAAAAGCATCTTTTTCCCCCCTGCAACATCCTTCTACGTGACCTAAAACATTTAAATGTTTATATAACATCTATAAAACATTTGTTCTCTACAGAAAATAAGATGCTACATTAAATTCCAGACTTATGTAAAAAGGATACTCAAATAATAAGGAACTAAAGAATGTTGGTAGTCAAAAGCATTCTTTGTAGACTTCACCCTTCAAAGGAATAAAGAAAAACTGTGGGCCGCATGAAGCGGGGATTATAAAGACTGACAGTGTTGTCACAAAGGAAGGCGCATTACTCAGAGAGAGAAAGGATGCATCTCAGATCTTCAAAGATATAAAAGGTACTAAAATCAGAAACACCATTAAAAAGATGCAACCATCCCAAGTGTTGCTCAGAAATAAAATTTCAACAATGAATCTTTCTGCTTTGGCACAAACTACATGCTGTGTGGGAATATGGTTTTGGATCAGGAAAAAAAAAAAATTAAAAGCGTATACATAAAGAGCTAAGTGGTATGAAGTGTCTACCCTTACCTGTACGTTTTCTTCTGTGACCTGAATTTCTGCGGTGTAAACATAATCGATTAGCATCCTCAGGGTCCAGCCATCGACTTCTTTTATCCGAACTCTCTTTGCTCGGCTCTCGCTCATCTCACCTAAAACACCAAGGAGCGATGTGAAGTTACAACAGGAAGCTGCTGTGGAAATGCCAAAACACGGTAGGCTGACTCGTCTGCCTGCCACTCACTTAATTAAGCAGGCAACCGGATCTACCATTTTTTGCAGGCCTCAGCCACTCCCCTAGAAGTTGTCCTGAGCAGACTACAAAGGAGCCTGAAGACAGCACTGCAACAGTGAAGCTGGCCTGACCCCAGCTGCGTGGCCTGACCCCAGCTGTGTGAGCTGCATCTGATGCTACCCATGATGCTAAGCATGGTTCTTGGTAAATTCCAACCTGGTTCTGTTTGTTTTTTGTTTTTTTGTTGTCTTAAGACAGGGTTTTTCAAATGCAGTGCCAGGTGCAGTGTTGCATGCCTGTAGTCCCAGCACTCAGGGAGGCAGAGGCAGGTGGGTCTCTGTGAGCTCGAGGCCAGCCTCGTCTACAAAGTGAGTCCAGGACAGACAAGGCTACCCAGATACAGAGAAACCCTGTCCCCAAAAACCCAAAAAACAAAAAACAAAACAAACAACAACAACAAAAGACAGAGTTTTTCTGTACAGCCCTGGCTGTCCTTGAACTTACTCTATAGACCAGGCTGGCCTCAATCTTGGGGATCCACTTGCCTCGGCTTTCCAAGTGCTGGGATTAAAAGCATGTGCTACCATTATCTGGCGGGGTTTTTTGGTTTTGTTTTTAATTTTCTTTCTATGAGTTTTTTCGTGTGTGTGTGTGTGTGTGTGTGTGTGTGTGTGTGTGTGTGTGTGTGCGCGCACGTGAGTGCAGGTGCAAGAAGAGGGCATCAGATAGATTCCCTGAAGTTGTATTTATTGGCAATTTTGAGCTACCTAATGTGGGTATTGTGACCTGAACTCAGGTCCTTAAGAAGAACCACATGTAACCTTAACCTCTGCTCCATCTCTCTAGGCCCTCTCAGTGGATTTAACCACATCTGTAAGAGGAACAATGTGGCCATCATTCAATGCGGCTGTTGAAAAGGACTTAGCCTCTTCCTCTAACCTGGGCCACACACAGAGGCTCTGACTCTTAGTGAGAAATCACAACTCCTCATGTACAATCTGAAGGCCTTTAAGTACCAAAAGTTAAGACACTGATTACTAGTTATAGCTAGTGAGTCGGTGTGTATATGTGAGCTCACACCTGAGGGCAAGCTCCAGTATCATTGCTGTACGTCCTAGGAACTTCATCACTTTTTAAACAGACTGTATGCCGGCCTCCTATCAGACTAAGCTGGCTAGCCAGCGAGTCCAGGGATCCATCCTCCTGGGCCTTTCCAGCACTAATATATGTATATATTCGAAGAATTTCATACATGTACTTTTAAATTTTTATTTATTTATTTTATGAGTATGGGTGCTTTGCCTGTATGTAAGTTTTTGCATTAAGTGTGTGCCTGCTGTTACTGGACGCCAGCCATGTGGGTGCTGGGAATTGAACCTGGGTCATCTAGAAGAGCAGGCAGTTAACCAGTGAACCATCTCTCTAGCCCTCAATTTATTTTGATTATATTCACCCCCAACTCTTCCCCACAACTACTCCCAGATCCACCCTCACCTATCTACTCCCAACTTCCTGTCCTCCTTTTTTTTTCTTTTCAATTAAATAACTCATGAGGTCCTATTTGTGCTGTCTATATACTTCTGATTATGGGACCGTACACTGGGGCATGGTGGACTCTATCAGGAGCCCTGCCCATAAAGAAAACTGACTCCCCTCCCTCAGAATTCATCGACCGTCTACAGCTTCTCCGTTAGGGGTGAGGGCTCATGATCCCCTTCCCATTTCACGTTCGAATGGTGACTGCCTTCAGATTCAGTGCAAGCAAGCAGGTATCTTGTGAGTATCCAAGCCCATCTGTCCTGTTGTGCCCAGAAGACGTTGGGTTGCTATGGTCCTTCTTACCTCTGGCTCTTAAGAGTCTATGCTTTGCCTTTTTACATGGGTTGTGGAGCAAACACTTTACCAATTAAGAAATCTCTCCATTGCCCCTCCCGATTAGATTGTAGATAAGCACCTTACATTGCTTCAGCCACAGTGCCCCTAGAGTCTGCAAAGTCCTACAGAGCTTGGGGCAATAGAAGTACAAAGCCATGGACCTATTCCCCAGACTTCAAAATGAGTTAGCTTAGACAAAGCCTTAGACAAAACCAAGTCTCTTAATCTATGTATATGACTGAAAATAAATAGTCCTATGCCAGGCAGTTTTCTCTATTATGCTCTATAAAGAGGCACTTTGCTAAATCACATCTTTTCCTTACATGTCATTTTTTAAAGATTATCTCCCCAGAAAATTCATCTGCTTCCAACAATGCCAACCTCAATTATATGCTTTTAAGATGTTTTAATCTTTATTTCTTGATCTTAATTTACAAAAAAAAGTAGCAAAACCAAAAAAGCCTGCCACCAAATGCATTAATGGATTAAAATTTCCAATAATCAAAGCACAGGGAAGGAGAAAGGCGAAAGCTATTTATATCCCAGTCATGGTGTTACACAGAATCTAAGTTACTGCCCTTTGCTACCTTTATAGAGTGTACTATGTTTAAACACTACGGCTTTCTGAGACTTACATTGGATAACAAATTTTAAAAAGCTACCACGGGCCACCAAGATGGTTCAGTGGGTAAACTGCTTGCTGATGACCTCAGCTGCATACCTAGGGCCTACATGGTAGAAGGCGAGATCTGATTCCACACACAGCACGGTGCACACGGGTCTATACTAATGTATCACAGGCCAGGTCCACTTGCTGCTCTTACAGAGACCTGGGTTCAGCTCCTCCCTCTCACGTGGTAGCTCACAGTCATCTGTAACACCAGTCCCAAAGAATCCAACACCCTCTTCTGGTCTCCATGGGCTCCAGGTATGCATGTGACGCACACAGATGGGTAGGCAAGTACTTACACATAAAATAGATAAATAGTCATGGACAGGTGAGCTGTCTGGTGATACTGTACAGCTCTTCCTGTATCACTTATAATGTTCCACACTCTCCATGGACCAAGTTACTTAAGATTAACTCGGGAACGAAATTAAAACCTCCACACAGAAGCTTATGCTAACCACTGGAGAAACACTAACTTTGTACTGTTCTCTTTTCATTATCCACCAATCCATCTTTCACCAAAGCCTGAAGAAGGAACTAACCTTAATTAGACCTATAATTCACACACCCCCGCCCACCTCTTTTATCCTCTCATCACTGGGCCACAGGGGTCCTATCATCTTTGGAAGACCTATGTAGCAATACCCCAATGTCTTTTTCCAATTCCATGTACGTGTGTATGTGTATGGGTGTGTGCACGTAAGCACCGTGTCCTAGGGGTCTGAGGATTTTGGACTCCCTAGAGCTGGAGTTACAGGTAGCGTATGTCAGCCAACAAAGACACTGAGCACCAAACTGGACAACCCTTCAATGTTTATCCTCTCTCCGGTGCTAACTCAATATATTGGATGACTATGTTCAGAATCAGTCGATTGCTCCTCAACCAAGTATGCAAAGCCCTTCCATAGCCAGCCTCTAATTCACTACCTAACCCCATATAATCTCTCTCACTTCCAGATATAAAATATACCAGTAGGCCAACAGTTTGTAATTTTCCACACAGACCAAACTACAACTTTTTGGCTTGATACCTGAGCTTGTCCCACTAGACTCCATGCCCCTGTTCCCCAGGCCAATCACCACACACACTTTAGGATCTCGCTGGAACCTCTGCAGGATGCACTAGCTCCTGATGACCCCTCGCTGGGTTGAGCTCTCACCCTAGATATAGTTGGGTACCTCATGCATGGCCACTCTGTCACTCTTTCCCTAGTTCTTTTGGGCTTCCCAATGGCACAGATGAAGGCTTTCTTAGCCCTATACCCCACCATGCCTGCTAGTCAACCAATGCTTATTAAGCATACGCTCTACACTGCAAGCTGGGTTAAGTATATTCATCAGCAAAATAACACATCATCTACTTGATATTTAAAAAAAAAAAAAAAAAACAAAGTCATCCAAGATGTAAAACTTCAAAGATATACTTATGGCTAAAAATGCTTCCATCCATTGAGAACCTTCAAGCAGGACTCTTGGAGCCCTGCACAAACTGGTAGCTTCATTTATCCATTCTGAATGACCTAAATTAAAAGTGCCCGGGGACTGGGGCTGGAGAGATGGCTCAGAGGTTAAGGGCACATAACAGTTTTACAAAGAACTTGGAATTCCGTTCCCAGCACCCAGCTTACAGTTGTCCATGACCCAGTTCTGGGGGGGTGGGGCGGGAAGAGGTGTCTAACGCCCCATTCTGGCCTTCAAGAGTACTGCACTGATGTGCACAAACCTACACATAGATACATTACATACACATAACTACAAACAAAAATAAAATCGACATGTATGAAACTACCTTTCCTGGATATGTGTAGCTACCTCACGTCATCAAAGAAGCCCCTCTTTATAACAAATGGAGACCATCACAGAAAACCACAACTGGACACAACGAAGAGACCAACAGACCACGAGGAGTCTAGCCCCAACAGATACACGCACTTCACAGCCCCTCCATCCAGGCCTCAGGGCGCGTCCCACGAGAGCCAGAATACCAGTAAGTCTGACGTGGAAACGTCTCTTAAAAATGGTTTAAAAAATAAGGCTAGAACAACGGCAATGTCTGTGACCATATTAACATAGAAGGGGAAAGGTTTTTTGGGGGGGGGGTCCCACCCCTAGACTGAAAACTAAAGGCAGCTAACTGCTGACTGCTGAGAGAAGGAGAATTAGCCTCTCCCAGGGACGAGCTCCCTTACTGGTTGTCCAATGCAGAGAGGTCAGCCCTGAAACAGGGGAGGGGTTGGAAGCAAAGTACCTGGGAGGGGCTGGAGGAGGAAAAGGAGAGGAGAAAGTAATGTAACTCCATTTCAATAAAAATATATTTTAAAAAATAAGCAAAAGAAAATCTAAAAGAAAAAGATGTACAGTTTAAACTCTATAATCAACTCCATTAAAAAGTCCATTATTCAGCCGGGCGTGGTGGCGCACGCCTTTAATCCCAGCACTCGGGAGGCAGAGGCAGGCGGATCGCTGTGAGTTCGAGGCCAGCCTGGTCTACAAAGTGAGTCCAGGATGGCCAAGACCACACAGAGAAACCCTGTCTCAAAAAACCAAAAAAAAAAAAAAAAAAAAGTCCATTATTCTAATTTCAACTTTATTTATAATTAGGGGGGTACTTAAAAAACAAAAATGCAACATTAAAGCTTTGATTACACAGAGAACCTAAGAAAATCACATTTAATTAATTTTGCCCCATCACTCTTCAAGTTCGACTTGTCATTGACAATAATTGTCACTGACATCAGTTCTCTTATTAGTTCGGGCTACAATGAAGCTGCTAGCAATGTTAGTCTGGCAAAGTGACTCCGCAGGCCACCACCAGTCACCGACTATAGTAGGCATGGCACAACACGCTGCCCTAGTTCTTCAGCACTCTCAAGCAAACACGAGAAGTCCATGTACTTGTAGCTTTAGTCTCATTTGGATAACTACTGCAAAGAATTATGAGCTTCTAAAAGAGTAGGGAAAAAAATAAAGGCAGCAACCCCCACACTCCCCCCCGCCTCCACTTCTCTAAGAAGCTATTTCCACTCCCGCAGACACATCCTGCATTCCAGAGGACCAGAGGTATTTGTCGATGTTAACAGGTAAAGAGACAGAAGGAAGCAGGTTCCCAATACAGCTCTCACCCTGCAGACCAGTTGTCTGGTGTCCAGCCTCCTTCTTACTATTTGGCCTGGCCTGAGTGGCATTTTCTGTCACTGGAAGCCTCAGGCATTCTAACTTGGGCTCGTTGCCTGCAGCATCCTATTCCATTTTCCCCACAGCAGCCATGAAAGGCAGAGCGCTGCTCTATAGTCACTGGCTAACCTACCCTCCTCTCCCCATCGTAAGAACAGGAACTCCTCAGCTTTGTTCATCACCATGGTCCTCAAAACCTACAGCAACATCCAGCAAATGGAAGATGCTCAGTTCCTTGATGGACGAAAGCATGAATCTCAGACACATAGAGCCATGCATAAAATTTTCAACATTTACATTCTTTAATCACTCAAGTAATAATCTATGTTTATCTTTTTAAATTTTTGCTAATTTATACTTACTTTAAAATTTATATTTATTATGACACAGGAAGTTATCAGAAAGTATATACTCCCAAAGAAGTACACACTACTCAGTCTTTCTGACTAGAGTTTAAGAGATTCAACCTGTGGGGCTGGAGAGACGATGGCTCAGTGCTAGGAACACTTGCTGTTCTTCCAGAGGACCCGAGCTCATGTCATAGCACCCAGCTCATAACTGCCTGTAGCTCCAGTTCTAGATGGATCCAACACCCCTGACCTCTGACCTCCCAGGGTAGCTGCACCCACATGCACACAGACACACATATACATAATTACAAATAAATCTTAAATGAATTTTAACCTGCATCACTGAATACAACTAAATGTCTTTGTTGAATCAAAGTGTGGTAGAGGCTACATTTTTAACAGTCTAAACCCACAAGAACCCAATTTGCTATGCTCTTTCTCAAGTCATAGTTAACTACCTGGCTTGACTCTAAATAGTCCCAGTAGTCACAAGATGACAAACCTGCAACTACACCGTGGAATTATTTATCACCTTTTTTCTCTACTCCATACTTGAAACTACAAGGAGTAACAGAATCCTTTTTTATATCATATAATTTGAATGAAATTGTCACCTACAGTTTAAGGGCCTGGACTGGAGAGATGGCTCCCTGATTAAAAGTGTTCTCTGCTCTTGCATAGGACCAGAGATGGGTCCTAGCACCCAAGTCAGGTAGTTCACAGGCACCTATAACTGCAGATCCTGGGGGTCTGAGCTGCTCTCTGGGCCTCTGCCACCTCCTATACACACACACCACGGACTCACACAGGCTCATCCACATAGACAAAATAAAAACGAAACAAATATCATTTCTTCCCTCAAGCAGAGCCTTGCTATATTGATTCTACTATCTCAAACTCCTCGACACAGGCTACCATGCATCTGGGATTAAAGATTTGTGCCACGGTGCCTGGGTGGTAAGGAGAGGCTAATAACTACATTTTTGTTACTCTCTGGAGAATAAAAAAAAAAAAATGTATCAAAGAAAATGTCTATGAATCCTCAGCCACATGGTGCGTTCAAAGCAAGATTGTGTTATGTGAGACAAAGTCTCAAAGGGAGAGGAAAGGTAAGGGAAAAAGGAGGGAGGGAGAGAGGCAAGGAGGGAGGGAGGGAGGGAGGGGGAAAATCTATGAAAGTAAAAGGGGAATTATTACAGAAGATGTGGGGAGCCAAGGCGGGGGAGATAAAAGAAGGCACTAGAAAGTGAATGTGATCATGGTATGGCATATGAGCATTCAAAGGTCCCGGTGGAATTCATTATTTTATAGAATTAATATATACTAATAGCTTTTTTAAGGAAAAAAATTGTAGATGTCTAGCCTACAGTTTGCACAATCTCCTACTCTTACACAATATAACAGGAGATGGATAGCCATTTTACTTACTGCCAGCATTAAGTGAGCAGTTTCTCTTGTTTTTTTTGTTTGGCTTTAACTTTTTAAAAAAACCATTTTTGAGAATTTCATACATGAGCACTATACTGCATCATTTCCACCCATACCACTCTGAACTCTTTTTTTTGTTTGTTTGTTTGTTTTGGTTTTTTGTTTGGTTTTTTGTTTTTTGAGACAGGGTTTCTCTGTTTAACCTTGGCTGTCCTGGACTCCCTTTGTAGACCAGGCTGGCCTCAAACTGACAAATATCCGCCAGCCTCTGCCTACCCAGTGCTGGGATTAAAGGCACATGCCACCACGCCCGGCCCACTCTGAACTCTTAAATCCTCCTTTTTTCTTCCCATTATTCTCAAATCTATAACCACTTCTTTAATTATTGTTTTCTCTCTCTCCCTCCCCCCACCTCCCTCTCTCCCTCCCTCCCTCCCTCCCTCCCCTTCCTGCCTGCCTGCCTGCACCCTCCAACTGCTGGGATTACAGTCATGCATCACCACACCCAGTTAAACTGAGCATTTTTCTACTGGCCAAGAGATCAAAAGACACGCTAAGAAATTCACATCTATGCCCTCATCCAATCTTTTAAAAAAATCCAGAATGTGAGCTACATGATCACGCTACTTTCCATATAGCAAAAGGAAAGCCCAGGTTATTCAAGTCAGTCCCCAAAGACTGAGTGGTTCCCACAGGGCTGTGGCCCTGAAGTCTGGCCACACAGACAGCACAGGTGTTTACTGGAGCATTTCTAGGCCAACCGTCCAGGAGAGCTCCCATAAGCCAAGACCCTGTCCAGAAAGGCATCCAAGATAACAAACACAATATAAGCCAAGAGACTAAAGTGAGAGTCGGCACAGAAGAACGTGGCCACCCTTACCTCGTTAGTATTGACTATTCACAGCCCTGACTGCCAGCATCTTCCCAACGCTTCCCTGACTTGGCTCACAACCCCACTGGCTGTCCTTCCTCCATTCCTGGTGACTAAACTCTGCTCAGAAAGTGACAGGACTCTGGTCTCTTCCTCTGCTAAGACACACAGAACGTTTTCCCCACTTGCATTCCCTCTCTGTATGGGCCATGTTCATCTGGGTATACCCTCTCCGTTCACAGGAAATGTCAGAACCCTCCTCCCAATGCTGTCCTGACAACTGGGTCACTGGGTGGGACCAGGTTTCTACCCCCTACATTTAAATTAGGTGCCTCTCATGTCCCCAGCTGCACAATAAACCATGAGAGCAGCAAACACAGTCATACTCCGCTTCTTTCTTAATGTAATACGTTAGGCACAGGCAATACTGAAGAGTCTATATATTATAAGCAGCATTTTTTCCCCCAAGAGAGGGCTCTCTACATAGCCCTTGACTATCCTAGAATTTGCCATGTCAACCTAGCTAGCCTCGAATTCACAGAGATCCACCTGCTCCTGCCTGTTGGGATTACAGGTGTGTGCCACCGTGCCTTGCTACAACTTTCTAAGTGTATCTTCTGACACACCTACCACGTACGTTCTATTTGGTGTAGCGAGACTTGAAGACTACACTCGGGGATCAGACAGTTCATTTCCGTGCACAACATCACAGCTTAGTCTCCCCTTATCAGTTTCACTTTTTTGCAGCTTTTGTTACTCACAGTCAACATGGTCCAAGCGTATTACATAGGAAGTTCTAGAAGCAAAGTTCGTAAGTTTTAAAGTGGACACTGTTCTCGGGGGCCTCCTGCTTTTGTCAACGCCGGGGACACAAATCATCATTCTGTTTAGCACAGACGCACAGGATGCGTTACCCATCAGGCCCTAGCGGCTACTGGAGCATCAGTCAACCATCATGGTACTGCCAAGCTGATGTCCATGGGACACTTATTTTATTGAATAATACCTCCTAAGCACAAAAGTAGTGATGCTGGCTATTTTATCATAGCATGTTTTCATTATTCCATTTTACTCTTAGTCAATGTTGCTACTCTTTGCCTAACTGACAAGTTAAACTGTATAGGTGCATATGTGCATATAAAAATATTCAGCTTACAAACAGTTTGGACCTATCCACTACTTTAGGTATCGTTTGTAAAAGGACTATGCTCCGCGCTGCCCCCCCCCCACCTCCCATTTCCTCTATATGGCCCAAGTGCAACGGGGCAAATGCTCTGCATTCAAAGGAAATGTGTGAACCTTCCTTTCAATGCCCCTCCCCTCCCCTCCCCGCCTCTTTAAAAAAAATTAATTTATTATCATTTACTCAGATTACATCCCAATTGTAATCCCCTTGCTTGTATCTTTCCATTCCCACCCTCCCTCCCTCCCTCCCTCCCTCTTCCATCCTACTCCCCTCCCCTAGACCTCTAATAGAAGGGGACCTGACCACAGCCTATCAGATCTCATCAGCATAGCCTGCTTCCCCTTCCTCTGTGTGACTGCTATCTGAACAGGAGGTCTAGGTCCACTGCATGCATTGTGTCCTTGGTTGGTGCCTCCTCTCCCATCCCCTTCTCTTCTCAACTTCCTTTATCTTCTGGCCATGCTGAGGACTGAACAAAGGGCCGGTGCAAACCAGATACATGCAGGACCACTGAGCTCCACGCCCAGACCTAAGGATTTTCTTGGGGTTTTTGTTGTTGTTGTTGTTCTTTTGTTTGTTTTGGTTTTTGTCATTTTTTTATGTGGCTGGAGGTATAACTGGCATACATTAGTTCTTTTCCAAAAGTGCTAACGGCAAGCTATACATGTTTAGACATATTAAAGTAAAAACCTAGGCTTATGGACCTACGTCAGCCTTTTTCTTGGATTTCCAAAATAAACTGTCTTAAGACAACGCTTCAGTTTACTATAAATACTGGATTAAAGGAAATGTGCAAACCCATTCGGAGGAAAATATAAAACAGTAAAAATGCCCTTTCCTTTAGCACACACAAAAGCCAACCAATAATAACTGAAGGGCCTTAAACGCTGTTCTAAATGTCAAGAAGGCACACTGAGAGAAAACACGTCAATTGTAACCTTGCAGTGGCAATGCTAAGCTGAGGACTAAGCATAGAATGCACAAGGCAAGGCAAAGGTGGGGGCACCCACCACGGGTCGAGGCACCCCCTTTATAACTCTTCCTCTCACCAAGGCGAAATGCTGAAAACAAAGGTTAACACGGAAAGGTCTCCATTCTGAATACAAGGTAAAAACTACCGCATCACATACCTGTAAACATGGCGTGGAAATAAGGGCTGCAGGCCGCCAGCACCACCCTGTGAGCAGCGATTTCCATGTCTTCTGCCACAAGCGTGACATCACACAGCAAATTCTGACTGTTCCCAGGGAGAAAAAGAAAATGTAAATGCCTCCAATAATAAAACTATTCAACATTATACACAAAACTGAGGCTGTAAAAAAAAAAAAAAACGACTTTTTTTTTTTTTGAGGTCTTGTCTACTTTAGGGAAATCCCTTCTCTTCTAACAGGATAAAGGCACAGAAAACTGTATGCTAAATAAAAGTCCACTGTGCCTGGACCTGCCCTTGTCCCAGAAACCTATCCAAACTTGATCACTGATTTCTCACCCTTCAGGTACCTAAGGAGGCAGGGCAGCAATGCCTGAAAGGAGATGCAGCTCAGTAAGCTCAGTCAGCAGAAATGCACGAGGTGCTGCAACACAGAGATGCGGACAAGCAAACTAAGCCAAAAACACCCCCCACCCCACCCCCCACTTGCTAAATTTAAAAATCCTGGAAATGACCCTGGGTCTCCACACCAAGGTGAAATTCTACTGTTATGCTGGCTGCTTATAGAGCATTTGGGCACGAAAGGCTTCACCTAGCCCATGTTAGCAACATAAAATATATTATTCCTTGAGGCCGAACTGCCAGTAACAAAACTAAAAAGCATTCTGTAACGTTAAAGCACTCTCCAGCTATCACAATTATACTTAGAATCCTGAAACATCCACTTTAATTCCTGCAAAAATGTGTGCTGAACCCATGATACTACATTCTCTGGGTGATTTAAAAAAAAAAAAAAGTTACTGACAGTTATGCTGGGACCAGCAGGGAAGTTTCAAAGTCCAAATATTTGTTGGCAGTCATCTTCTGAGAGACAGGATCAGACATGGTACAGGCACACATCCTATCTGCACATGTGTGAGCACCGAACTCACATGTGCACAGGGGAAACAGCTCACACTTCGCTCTCAATCCCTCTGCCTCTCTCCTTCAAGGGGAGCCTACTGCTAATTTCCCACCGGCTCACAAGCAACATGGCTCTGGGAGCTTAAGCAAATCCTTGCAGTCTTTCACTTGCTTACAAACTTGTTCCTAGGGGGCTCACACCAAAACTTTCTGGGAAGTCTACTGTCACTTACTCTCTCTTGAGTTTAGGAAAAATTATGAGAAAAAGGAGCAGGCCAGCTCCAGATATGACAGCGTTCCCTGGCCTAATTCCTGACGAGCCTGCTGTGCCATGAAGACTGAAGTGTGGCTTGTGGGTGGCGCTGACTTAAAAAGCTCGTGATAACGAGAGGCATCGGGAAGGTCCCATAGTTGAGTCATTAAAGGAGACACTCGTTAGGAATTCCTCCAGATCAGGTGGACAGTGACAAAGTCTACCATCAGCACAGAGAAGTAAAAACATTCTGCCCACTGTGAATGCCAGATATCACAAGTAAACCAACATGGAACAGGCAGAGGGGTGGGGAGGACCTTCTACTGGATGGTCCTTTTTAGTGGTCCAAATGAACATTCGGAGAAATCAAGGTTAAAAGAAACAGCCCAGGCTAGCGGTGTAGCTCGGTGATAAAGCACTACTTACTATGTATGAGACCTAGGGTCTATCCTCAGGACCACACACATGGGCTGACCTGCCTACAGCCCTCCCCAACCCTCAAGTGCTGACATCAATATTCAAATTCAGCACCTCCTCTCCACCACAGGATCATCCGATTACCTAAGCCAGAGCAAATTACAAGATTTCTTTAAGCTTGAACAAAACAAACTGGCCTTGAACCTTTGTTTTTTGTTTTTTGTTTTTAATGGTTTTTCGAGACAGAGTTTCTCTGTGTAGTCCTGGCTGTCTTGGAGTCTCTCTCTCTCTCTAGACCAGGGTGGCCACAAACCCAAATAGAGATCTGTCTGCCTCTGCCTCCCGAGTGCTGGGATTAAAAGTATGCACCACCATGCCTGGCTCTGGCCTTGAACTGTTATATAGTCCAGGCTAGACCCCAAATCAGTACATAGCCCAGTTTGGCCTTCAACTCTTAATGATTCTGCTTTGGCTTCCCAACTTCTGAGGTTATGGATGTACATCACTGCACACTAGTCAAGAAATCACTAAATGTCACATAGTGCTGATAAACGGCTCAACTGGGCTATCTCTACAAAACATTTACAAAATCAAATAGAGTTTATACACTCATTCAGAGAAGCACTCCCAAGCCATCTCTGCCACTAAGGCGACTAACAAAGGCCATGCCTTACCAGACGTGGAAAACATCGCCATAAAGATGCCGTGGGAAGCTGGGTATGGGAGCTTACATCTTTAATCCCACACTCAAGAAGCCCATGAGGCAGGAGGGTGACACATACCAGGCCAGCCTCTTGGGCAACACCCTGTGCCTGCCTATAAATAAGCAAGCAAGAAGGAGCAGGACAATCATCAACAGAGAGAAAAAAAAAAAAAAAAACAGTATGTGTGATGCAAAGACTACCCTCAGCAAACGACAGTGGGGGACTGCAGCCCAAGTAGAGTGGGCAGAGGATGGAAATGAGCAAGGGGTCAGGGGTCAGAGGTCAATGAGGGGTCATAATGGGGCCAGCCTGGCTTTCCTATAGTGAGAGGAAACCTGAACTCCAGTCAAATCCAAGGCAAGGGCATCTTCACCAGTGTTTTCCTCGTGTCAGCAATCCCCCCTACTGCTCTCATTTAAAGATGGATCTTAAGCAGCATTACACTTGAATACCTCAAAAACCACATAACTAATTACGCTCGGCTTCAATTACAATTACTCATTGATCCAAGCCTTCTAGCACAGCACCTGCTGGTTCCTGCGTAATTAGCTTGGCCTCACTGGCTTATTAGCCGATGTCAGTTAACTAACAAGACTGAAACATTAACGAAATATTATACAGGCACATCCTGGGTGAGGCTGCAGGAAGTCTGAGGACCTCATTAGAAATCACGGCCACAGCGGCTCTTATACCTGTTCTTCTTCCTTTTGTGTCAAGCAATAATAAATCTTGAAACAAAAGCCTGGCCTGGTACTGTTGAGTGTGCACTACATGCACATCAGCATTCATAGCTCGTCACCTCCCCTCCTCTCTTTTAATTTGTAGTATTTGTGTGTGTGTGCATGCATGCGTGCGCATACGTGTGTATGTATCTGTGTGAGTATATGCTCATGTGGGTGCTGGGAACCAAAGGCCTCTTCTGTGAGGCCTGCAAACACTCTTTCTTTTTTTTTGGGGGGGGGGTTGTTACATTGTACTCTTTTTTTTTATTAATTTATTCATATTACATATCAATTGTTATCCCATCCCTTGTATCCTCCCCTTCCTCCCTCCCTCCCATTCTCCCCTTACTCCCCTCCCCTATGACTGTGACTGAGGGGGACTTCCTCCCCCTGTATATGCTCATAGGGTATCAAGTCTCTTCTTGGTAGCCTGCTATCCTGCCTCTGAGTGCCACCAGGCCTCCCCATCCAGGGGACGTGGTCAAATATGGGCCTGCAAACACTCTTAATGCCCAGCCATACATCTCTCCAGCCACCCCCCCCCCTTCCTAAAGGTGCTTTCTTACAAGCTGAATGACTGGGACGTGCAGAGAACTGAGAATGCAAAGTCTGACAAGAAAAGACAAGACATTTTTACTAGCTCACAGCCTGTCGTTTAGAGTGAACCTCTGGGCTTGTATTTGAAGTCTAATAAGACAGTAGGCTACAAATAGAAAAGGACTTCAAAATAATGAATAAAGTTGTTACTGAGCATAAAACTGTATCCGTTCCTTCCTCAGCCATTCCAAGGCGCCTACTTGATGCCACCGGGCTGTCAGCTTACCACAGAAAGGCAATGGCGCGACAGCAAGGGCTTTACAGGTGAGTGGGAAGGCACCCAAGAAAACAAGTCATAATAAAAGAGCCTACAGGCACCTGGATGGTGACTCACACTTGAAAGTCAGCCCCTGGGAGGTGGCGGCAGGAGGAGTTCAAGGTCAACGCAAGGCCAGTCCAGCCAGACCTTGCCCCAAAATACCAGAGATACAAAGAGACACAGACAGAGCCTGGAACCGAGAGAAAGTCTGTGATGTCTAGGAAGAAAGTGGCCCAGGCCAACTATGAAAAACCTTAAGAAAAAAAGTAAAGCCTAGAAAGGGAATATGGAAATTACAGATCATATGTAAAAATGTAAATAACACTGGGGTGGGAGGAATTTATCTTCTAAATCAGTGGTTTTCAACCTGTGGGTTGCATATCAGATATCCTGTGTACCAGATACTTAGATTATTATTTAAAACAGCAAAATTACAGTTATGAAGTAGCAATGAAATAATTTTATGGTGGGGGGGGGGTCACCACAGCATGAGGGAGTGTATTAAAGGGTCAGAGCATTAGGAAGGTTGAGAACCACTGCTCTAAATGAAACAGTATCATAAAATTTGATATATCTTAGAAAAAAAAAAAAAGAGAGAGAGAGAAACTTTGAAAATGATGAAACCTGCCTGGATATATTAAGACATTGTTGGGTTTTGTGAGCTAAGACGAATGAATTCCTAAGAGCAGAAAAAAACCTATCACTGCTTTTAAAATCCAGTGGGTCCTCTTAAAGCAAATGTGCCATCCAACTTGGAGATGTCAGAAATAATTAGATGTGATATGAAAACAATTTACTAATGACTGGAAGTGGGGGCAGTAGGAAAAGGACAAGAGTCTGCCCCTCCCCCTCAGGTGCCAGAGATAGTCTGGAGGCACCTCCTGCCTCGGGGAGCAAGTCCAGAGGTGTGCAAGTCCAGAGGTGTCGGGCCCAGGAGGAAAAGTGAGAAAAGGTGTCGATGGGAATGCAAGCCCACCAAAGTCTGGAGAGCTTTGGCACAGAGAGGAAAGGAGCAGCAGCAGGCGTCAGAGAAAGAAGAACACAAAGTTGGAAGAAAGCAGCAGAGGATGAGCTAGGGTCAGCTCCTATCAGGACATGGCCCTGTGGCCCACAGTTCGCTATGGGGCACTAGGGAGGCAGAATGAGGAAGTGAGCTGTTTGTCTATACCGGTATGTGTGGGTGCAGTTGTGTGCATCTGTGTATTTACGTGTCTGTGCACTCATGCATGTGTGTATGTGTATGTGTGTATGTGTGTGTGTGTGTGTGTGTGTGTGTGTGTGTGCGCGCGCGCGCGCGCATGAGCACATGTTTGTTGCATATCCATGTGAGTTCACATGTCTACCTGTCTATACCTCCCCAGCACTGGAATGCACTGTGAACCACTATGCTGGCTATTTGTGGGGGGAGGGCTGTGGAAGGGGGATGGGTTTTGTTTTTTTTAGGCAGGATTCCTCTGTGTAGCACTGGCTGTACTAGAACTTGCTCTGTAGACCAGGTTGGTCTTGAACTCAGATCCACTTGCCTCTGTCTCCCAAATGCTGGGATTACAGACATGGGCCCCAGCTGCCCGGCCTCTTTTATGGGTGAGTTGTAGATTCTGGACCAGCATTTAGCTGACTGAATTATTTCCCCAGCCTCGTGTAAATTGCAGGTCAGAGAGTCCCCACGTGGAGATTTCAATTAGTCACATTTAACCAAATCGAAGACTGACAATGCCCATTACTAGAAAAGCAGACAGATTCTGTCTAACATGCCAATAATCTCAAACAGACGAGCACGTACAACACACAGTCACAGTCATCTCCCCTTCTCCTCCTAAAGCCGTGCTGCCAGGTGACATCTGTGAATTCCTGTGGCAGCCAAACACAAGCGAAACCTAGGCCCTAGGCTTGACAAGACACAGCAGTGTGCTAAGAGTTCTGGGAGCACTCAGCCCCTCAGGAGACTTACAAACACATGGGAAGAGGAGACAGTCCGCCACAGGTGAACTTGGGAGGAAAACCGGTTACAGCCGATGCGACAGCGCACCAGGGAACTTAGAGAAAAGGCAGCCAGTTACCACCAACGATTTAGAAACTACTTCAAACTAGTAATGGGTCCCAGAATAGGGAATCTATCATCTCTTTCAGCCAGCCTTCAGACAGCAGAACCGGAATGAAAAACGATAGAGTACAGCCACAAGGAGCCCCTGGGGAGAGCATGAACTCAGTCTCTGTAGAGAAAGAATGTCTTCTGGTCCGGGGACTTGCAAAAACACTTGGTTGCTCTTAAGAGAGGTAAAAGAGGATTTATTTATGAATAAGTAAAACGAAACATGAGTGGGGGGAAGGTACGGGAAAGTGTAAGAGTGGAGAACAGGGAGCCTGAAGAGATGGCTCAGTGGTTAAGAGCACTGCCTGTTCTTCGTAAAGTATCCGGGTTCAATTCCTAGCACCCACATGGCAGCTCACAACTGTCTGTAACTCCAAGATCTGACACACATAAATTAAAATTAAATAAAAATATTTTAAAAAAAAAGTAGAGAAGAGGAAGCTGCTGCCTCTCCCGAGGGGAAACAGTTAAGCTAGGGATGGTAGGGGGTCTAGACTATGTGGTGAGACTAGCTACAGGGCAGAGCCTGCAGAATACATACACCGGGGGGGGGGGGGTGGCTAGAGAGATGGCTCAGAGGTTAAGAGCACTGCCTGCTCTTCCAGAGATCCTGAGTTCAATTCCCAGCAACCACATGGTGGCTCACAACCATCTAAGATGTTATCTGATGCTCTCTTCTGCAGATAAAGCACTCACATACAATAAATAAAACAAACAAATCTTAAAAAAAAGAAAAAGAAAAAAAGAGTATATACACAGGACACCTTGCTACAAGTTTGTTATTTCAAACACGGTGAAATACAGATGGCCCTGCAGCCCTGTAATCCCAGCACTTGGGAAACTGAGGCAGGAGGATCATGGCTTCAATGGCTAAAGACTTCCAAGACCAGCCTGTCCACAGCCAAAGCCTGTCTTTAATGGGGGTGCTAGAGAGATGGGCTCAGCTGTTAAGAGCACCGAGTGGCTTACTGCTCCTGTAGAGGGCACAGGCTCTTACCCCAAACACCCACATCAAATAGCTCATTACTGCCTGTTAATTTTGGTTCCAAAGATCTAACGCCCTCTTCTGGCCCCCATGGGCAACTCCATGCATGCAGTGTACATAAACAAACACGGACACACTCGTAATAAATAAATCAAATAAATAAATCTGTGTGCTAAAGGGATGGTGCAGGGGTTGAGATCAAACAGGAAGAGATGGAGTAAGATGCTCTGACTCCTGGTTCAGAGCCGACCAAGGACAAACGGAGGCAGCACAGTGGGTAATGTATGCCTCATGGGTTTCCAGCACCTCGGGGAAGAGGAGGAGAAAAAAGGAAGATGGTTGTTTTAGTGAAGTCATTTTCAACTGTCCCTTCTTCACATTCTAGAGGAGTTTAATGATCCTCTCCCTGCTCAATAAAGACCATTAAAAAGAAATCAACCACCAGTGCTTACGAGACCCTACAGACTGCTGCTGGTTAACTCTGCCCGTACTCCAGGCTGTCTCTCAATCCTTCTTACGTAAAGACATCTGGAAGGGCTGAAGGGCTTCTTGTCCTTCAGGGAAGATCTTGTGTTCCACTGTAGTGCACAAAACCAAAAGATCCCAACGACACTCCGCCATAACAAAACCAGAGCAGAAACAGTAACGCCCTGTGTGATTTTTTTTTTCCCAAAATCTCTTGCAAAAATACTGAAAGTGATGAAAACCAAGGCAGCCTTGCTTGAGTTCGGTGCTCAATCCACTTGCTTTGGCCTCTAAGTAGCAAGTAGGAAAAACCGCATAGAAGCTGCCACAGTTGGATTGTTCACAGGTACAGCACAGACAGCAGCATGCTGGAAGGAGGTGTGGGTCACACGCTGTGTCAGTCCTGGCGCACAGTGAAGGAGAGGGGTGACAATCATTCCTCTAAGAGAAAGACCACAGCTTTCCAGTCCTCTTCTACAACATAAAAACCCACTACTCCTGGTGACTAACTAAGGATGTGGGGATTTTCATAAGGCATACAGGTGAATCACAGTTCACCCTTATAGAACACTTCTGGCCCCTAAATATAATTTAAGGGTCAAAAATGGCATTCCTGCTAAATGAAGCTAAGAGACTTGCACCACACCCACATCCTCAGTCAGAATTACTGCAAGTTTTGTAAGCTCAGGTAGAGTCATATATCCCAGGAATACATTGTGTTTCTTTAATCACAGTTGAAGATAAAGTGTGGCCCTTTTGTTACAGTTCTTTAATCTCTATGTTTCTCAGTAACAGTTCTTAAAACTGGGGTATGGAGGTGCATGCCTGTAATTCCAGTACTTGGAAGGCACAGGCAGGAGAATGGAGGGTTCACAGCTGGCCTTCCCTACATAGTGTGTTAAAGGAGCAGGGATACAGAAGACTCATCTAAAAAAAAAAGAAAAAGAAAAAAAGCTGGGCAGGTAACAAAGGCACTTGAGAACTTGGGAGTCAGAGACTGGGACCTACTGGCTGAGTTAGAGGCCAGCCTGATCTACATAAGAAGTTCCAGACAGACCAGCCAAGGCTACAAAGTGAGACTCTGCCTCAAAAGACAAAAAGGTACCTGCGATGTTCCTTGATTCTTTGTCTCCTCCTACACCCATCCCTGTGCAGCACGTATTAAAAAACATAATTGTGGGTGTGTGTGTATGTGTGTGTGTGTGTGTGTGTGTGTGTGTGTGTGTCTGTGTTCTTCAGTTTGCATTAGGATCAGGTAAGTTTTACACTGAAAAGATACAGTGAGAAAGAACATCTTGCCAGCTCACTGAGCCAATTCGTAGAGTGTGGGAGTAAAGGGTCCACTGTTTGATTTGGACAACACTTGTGTTTTAAACTCACACCATCACTTGAGCAAAGTGAGGTCACAGGCTCCATTTTGTACCAAAGGATCAGGGCTATGGTCGAGCCAGCCTCCCAAGTCCTTGTTCTTACCCTTGCTATGTGGTTTCTCACACATCATCAGTGAATAGTGCTGCCCAGAAGATGTGGTCCGGATCTACACGCTATGCTAGGGTAGCAGGATTCTGTCCTTCAACTTGTCACCCTTGTCTACAAAGTGCCAGCACAAGGCTTTATTCACCTTATCTAAGGGCCATCCCTGTCCTGCCTGTGCAGCTAGTTAAACCATGTGTATCCTGGGACTTTGGGAGAAGGAATTTATTTGGGTAACAGTTTGAGGGTACAGTCTGTCATAGTGGGACAGCATAGTGGCAGGGACACTTGCCAGGACCACGGTCCAAGCAGTGGTACTTCCCACTTTCAGCTAAACCTATCTCAGGGCGCTCTTGTCCTCCTACCTCTATCTGGGGACAGATGTGTGGGCAACCATACCCTACACAGTGATTCATAAAAGTGACTTTGCTCAGACTTTGCTCCCACCAGCAGAAAGTTTACCAAAGCCATCCCTAGTGCACAGCTGTGATCCCTCCGCCACCCCCCCTGCAGCCACTCCCACATTGAGGCTAGAACCACAGGGTTGGGGGCCAATGGAGGCCAAGCAGAGGGGTGAGAAAGAGGAAGCTCTCTCCCTTCCCAGAAGTCAGGAAACCAGCTACCCTTTCCTGACAACAGGAAGCTGATGCAAGGACAGGAAGTAATTAGTGACTTTCTTTTGCTTGTATTTTTAAAAGAACTGCACAAACTGGCTACAAAGGGTAAGAAAAGGAGAAGACGACTTTTTTTTTTTTTCTTGAAACTCCATCTCACTATGTAGACCTTAAACTCAGAGATCCTCCTGCCTCTGACTTCGCAGTGGGGGGATTAAAGGCATGTAGTATCACACCACTCAGAAACGACAGACATTTTTTAAAGGCCCAGTGAACTCGCAAGACAGGAGTCTTCTTTTGCTTCTTGCCCTCTCCTACACACTCTTCAGAATACAAGCCTAAATCTACCCATTTCCTAGCTGTGCAGTTAATCATTCTGTGTTGGTGTGTACGGGCATGCGCACTGGTGTGAGTGTCTGTATGCATATGTGCAAATGTGTGGAGGCCAAACAAAACCTCTTTACGGGTTGCTATTGGCTTATCTGAGACTGAGTCTTTCAATGAAGCTAAACCGTTTGGTCCATGAGCCCCCAGGGCCAGTAGGATTACACACCTGTAGCTCCAGGCTACCGACGTGTGTTCTGGCGTTCCAAATGCAGGCTCTCTTATTCTGGTACGACGAGCACTCTAACCCCCCAAGCCATTTCCCCGGCCTGACAGTTCATCTTAAAAATATTATGGGTTAGTGACATCATTAGAGCACACCTGGTTACAGAGCAAGCACCCAACAGCCACTGCTCAAAGTTCTCCTTTGTTTGAAGATCAGGACAAACTACTGCCTGGTGACACGAGCTCATGAAACAATGCAACACAAAGAACAAGGAGATACTTTTTCACAGCCATGTAGTCCACACCCACAGCAGCTCAGGGATGGCCAGGGCTAAACAATCCTAGAGTAAAGCAAAGACTCGGAGTTAAATGCTGAGGGAATCTCTTCATTTGCCTCAGGGGAGGGAGCAGCAGGTATTGCCTCCTTGTCTGTAGTGAGTCACACCCAGGTCAATCAGAGACAGGGTAGAGAAGGAAGCCAAGGCTACTGTGCTTGACAGGAGTTGGGGGGGGGGGGGGAGTGGTGACAGAGTGGGCAGTGGTTCTGCTAACAGCCGGCCTTTTTAATTTTATGTGTGATGGCTCTGCTTGAGTGTTTGTGTATGCACTATATGCACGTCTGCTGCCCAAAGAGATCAAAAGACTGCATTGGATCCCTTGGAAATGAAGTTATGGACTATTTAGAGTCACAGTGCTAAGTGATGGGCACAAAAGCTGGGTCTTCTGCAGGAGCAGCAAGCAAGCGCTTTTACCTGCTGAACAATCTCTCTAGGTCCTATTCTAATCAGCTTTTAATGGTACCCTTATCATCAAACACTTTTTTTTTTAAAACCGGATCTCTTTATATAGCCTAGACCAGCTTAAACATGAAATCCTCCCACCTCAGCCTGCTGAGTGCTAGATCTGCAGGTACGTAGCACAAAGGAATGTGTGGCGATGACCCTTAATGTACATAAGAATCACCTTAGCAATGGGCAGGTACTAGTCCCCAACATAATCACCACCACCAAAATAACTTCTGTGTTTCCCTGTCTAAAAGTTATTTTTCCACATTCTTTATGGCAGGAATCAGAAGCCTGTCTGCAGCATCAATGACTGGAAATGCAATGCAAGGGACAATTTTCTAGTAATGACATTAAACATTTTTTTTTTAAAGAAGCAAGATTAATTTCAGTAAAATATCCTATTTAACCCCCTAGGCCCAGGCTCAGAGGATAAAGGTGCTTGCCATCAAAGTTGAAGGCGTGAGTCCAAATACCTGGAACACACGTGGCAGAAGAGAACAAGCTATTCCCGCAGGCTATTCTCTAACTGCCACATGTGCCCCCCGACACGCACGCACACACACACGCACGCGCACACACACGCGCACACACACACACACGCACGCACGCGCACACACACACACGCACGCACGCACACACGCAACACACACGCACGCACACACACGCACACACACACGCACGCACAAAACGCGCACACGCACACACACGCACGCGCACACACGCGCGCACACACACGCACGCACGCACGCACACGCACACACACGAGTGCGCGCACAAATAAGCAAATAAATAGAGGATCTGCTATGCTATCACTTTAACATATAATTAGTATTTTAAAGATAAAAAAAATAGTTTATAAGCAGGGGCATGGTAGTAGCACAAGCCTGTCATCTAATTCTCAGGAGGCAAAGGGAGGGGATCAGAGTACAAGGTCATCCTCACCCTGGAATACTTAAGACCTGATCTCAAAAATACTAAAACTAAAAAAAAAAAAAAAAAAAAGGAAAGAAAGAGAAAAAGAAATGAACTCCTTTTCTTGGAAAGCCACTGTGTATTTTTTTTTAGAGAACACCTGAACTCATACTAGCCACACATGACTAGACGCTATTGGACAGAGGATCGCTCCATCATGTGCACCTCTCATCTCCTTTCTTCCCATAAAAACCTTGCAGAAAAGCGCCCGATGCTCCCTGTACCAGAGCAACAAGTGGGGTGGGGGAGGGGGAGGGCTGCTCTACAGACAAGGAAATATAAACAGAAAAGAAAACATATGACTAAAATGGCTACATATGCATTAGAGTAACGCTACCTCCTTAGCTCGTTCATGACTTTAAAGGCTTTCTTCATGTGCCACGGGTTCACCGTCACTGGGCAGTGTTTTTCAGGATTATCATCTTTTGAATCGAGGGGCTTCTGATGACCCTGCTTTGTGCATCTGTACATAGAGAAAAGAACAACAAAAAGAAACAAAGATCTCATTAAGGATAATTTAGTTCTGGCTTGTCAAGCTTCGAGAGACAAATTGAATGCCTCCCTCCTTCCCTCCCTCCCTCCCCTGCTCATTTAGAAGGAGGCTGTCCTCAAGCAAGAATGAGACACAATTCAGAGCGCTTTCTGACGGTCACTATGGTTTCTACAAAAAAAAAAAAAAAAAAAAAGAAAGTGGGTAATTATCTCCCTGATGGCAAAGATCTGTCAAATATAAACATGGAAGATTGGGGGGGGGGGGGGGGGGAATGGCTTAACAGATCTCTCTAAATAAAAGTTGCTGCAAAATGAAATCTGTTGGAAATCAACTTGATTTTACAGCCAATCTACAGTTATATACATGCATACATGTATTATGTATATAGTTTACAAACAAACAAGAGAACAGGGTTGCACTTCAAGCAAACTTCAGATACAGAATCTGATTTAAATTTGTTCTTTTTGAGAAGATACTTAGCCCATGTATTTTGTACTGAGTTCACACCCGGCAGCTTCTGTGTGTAACAGTACACTCTCATTATCTGTAATCGGCACAACAACCCTGTAAGCTAATTGCCATTACTAGCCCATTTCACAGACAAAGAGACTGAGGTGAGAAGAGGCTATGAGTGACCTCGTTTAAATGTATCATTTTTCTACTTTTAAGAAAGGCTTTGTTTTCTTTTTATGGGTATGGACCTGTATGTTGTAGGGCTGTCCATGGAGGCAAGAAGAGGGCACCGGCTCTTCTGGAGCTAGAGCTCAGACAGTTAGTGGTCACCCACCAGATGTACAGACTCGGAACCCAGCTCCAGTGCTCTGCACGAGCCATCAAGCACTCTTAGCTGAGGAGCCAACTCCCACAACCCCTATATTTACAGTATTTAAGAGCACTAGACTCAAGTATTTTAACATGAATATTCTTTCAAGAGGTGGAGGCTAAAAAAAAAAAAAAAAACTCTGGCAAAATTAAGAATGTAGTGTGAGAGCTAAAAACTACGAACTAAATGGACACAAAGGATATTTTTGAAGTGATAAACACATACCTCAGAAAATCTACTACAAATCATTCAATCACATATATTTTATAGAATGTAAATTATACCTCAAAAAAACTGGGGTCAAAGAAAAAGATGGGCTGGATAGCTCAGAGCTTAAGAGCACTTGCTGCTCTTGCAGAAGATGTGGTTTGGTTCCCAGAACACATAGTGGTTCCACAACCATCTGTAACTTCAATTCTAGGGGATCTGACACTGTCTTCCAACACCCTCCCTGGGCACCAGGCACCCATATGGCACACACTCATAAATACACATAACAAGTTTTTAAAGTTTGGAAAAGTTAAGGCACCACAGTAAGCCTACTGGGAACCACGCTTGTCTGTGTATTGTACAAAGAGGAGCAGCAAGCTTCGCTCAGCACGGCACTGCGCTTTCCTTCCTGTCCCACTTCTACAGAGCACTGTATTGCGCACTCACTCATGCATCAACTTTCTCCTTTCTGTGTACTTGTAAAACATCAGTGAATAAAGCAAAGATTCCTGCCCTTCAAAGTCTGGGGAGAGGACACACTAAGCATGGCAGATCGGAACTCTGGGTAGGTAGCATGTTACAACGTGGGAAGAGCTATAGGAGAAGGGCAAGATAAGACAAGCAGAAAGTAAGAGGAGCCAGGGGGTGTGGTGGTACACACCTTTAATCCCAGCACTCGGGTGGCAGAGGCAGGAGGATCGCTGTGAGTTCAAGGCCAGCCTGGTGTACAAAGCAAGTCTAAAAAAAAAAAAAAAAAAGAAAGAAAGAAAGAAAGAAAGGAAAGGAAAAAAAAAAGATGCCAGATAAAGGCAACAAAGGGGTGAATTTTCAATACTAAAAGGGGTGGCCAAAGTGGCCAAAGAAAGCAACTGGGGACTGAGATCTGAATAAAGGCCTACAAGGTGAGAAAAGCTTCAGTGGGGAAGGTACAGGCAGAGGAGGGCTCCCTCCCCGTAGGCACGGGACTGACAAGTAACAGAGGCTACAACCTACATTTTCTAGTTTTCATGGCTGTTGGGTGAAGAAAGACACCTGTGCTGGTCTTTACTGTCAACCTGACACAAGCCTCAAGTCCCCCAAGGAACTTCAGTGAAGAAAAGCCCCAACTGCTGTGACCGAGAACTAATGTGGAAGAGAAAGGCCACTCTGAGTGGCACCATCCCTAGAGGCAGGTGGGCTAGGGCTGTGTAAGAAAGCTAGTTGAGCATGAGCCAGAGAGCAAGCCAGTAAGAATCGCTCCTCCACGGTTTCTGCTCTAGGTTCCTTCCTTGAGTTCCTGCTCTGACATCGTAGAGACCAATGGTTATATGGACATGCAAGCTGAAATAAATCCTTTCCTCCCCTAAGCTGTTTTTGGTCGGAGTGTTTTTTTTATTTTTCTGTTTTGTTTTGTTTTCTAATTAGAGCAACAGGAAGCAAGGTAGGACAGCAGTCTATAGGGGTCCAGGAGAAAAGAAGAAAAGGAGTTAAGTATGGCAGGAGGCGTTGAAACTGTGGTTCTCAACCAGTGGGTCGCGACCCCCTTGGGAGTCTAGTGACCTTTTCATGGGGATCAAATATAAGATATACTGCGCATCACAATTCATAACCGTAGCAAAATTGCACTTATGAAGTAGCAACGGAATAATTTTATGTTTGGACGCCACCACAGCATGAGGAACTGTATTAGGGTAGGGCTGCAGCATGAGGAAGCTTGAGAGCCGCTGACCCGAAGGGTTACGGGGAGGCTGCCTTGGGTAAGAGAAGTGGCTGGCTTTTGATATATTCAAGGAAGAGGCAACAAAATTTGCCGACGGGATGAGCGTGCACATCAGAGAAAGTCTGAGCAAGGGGAAGGATTTAGTTTCCATTAATAGAAAGCGCAAGGCTATAGGTAGGCAGAACTAGTTTGAGGAAGATCATTTTCACACAAGTTGGTACTGATGTAGGGACACAAAACTCATGGGAAAAATAAAAGGATAGCCTCGAGTTGAAAATTAAAAACCTAACTAGTGGACTGGTGAGACGGCTGAACAGGCAGACATTTGCCAAGTCTGACTATCTAAATTTTACCCCCAGGACTCACAGGGTAGCAAGAGAGAACCAAGTCCCAAAAGCTGTGCACGCGCATGCGCGCGCACACACACACACACACACAGGTTGTGCATACTCACACACTTTTTTTTTTTTTAATTTAGATGGTGACAGAATTCTGAGAATGACTAGTTATATGGACAAAGGGGGATGAGGTAGGGAACGCTGGTTACATGGGCAGTATATGAAGCCAAGAAGCAGCTTTCCAACATTAAAGAAACCTAGAAAAGTCAGCCTAATTTGCTGTTCTCCTAATCCCTGAGTAGCACTAGTTCAGTACTTGATTCATTAACAGGCTCTTCACCAAGAACTCTACTTTCCCCTGTTGATTTGTTTGTTTGTTTGTTTGTTTTTCTTTTAAGCTGAACAGCTGAGTGAGCGCAGGGCACAGCCTCTAGAGGCAAATTCCACTGGGTGAGATAAGAGGAGGCACGCTCCATTAATTATAGCCTGTGGGGAAGAGAGTGGAGAGTGAGACAAGAAAGGGTCCTTGGCCTGGAGAGATGATGGTTCAGTAGTTAAAGAGCACTGGTTCCTCTTCCAGAAGACATGAGCACAATTCCCAGCACCCACAAGGCACCCCATAACCCTTCCTGGAACTCCAGTTCCAGGCAATTCCGCCACCCTCTTCTGGCTTCTGTGGGCACCAGCCATGAGCACAGCGCACAGATACACATGCAGGCAAAAAAACACACATGCACATCACATGAGACGATTAATTTTTTTGCTTGTAGGAAAGAGTGTTAGAGGGCTGTGGAGATGGCTCAGCTGGGAAAGTTCCTGGTGCACAAGCAAAGGACCCAGGATTGGATTCCCAGCGCCCACACAAAAGCCAAGCATGGCGATGTATGTCCGTCACCCTAGCAACGCGAGGTGCCCACAGAGGACCCCCAGAGCTGACTGAACAGCTTTCCAGCCAATAAGCAAGCTCCCAGCTATAGACGGAAACACACAACATCGTCCCCAGGACACACGTGCATTACACATATGCACAAATTCTAAAAAGAAGAAAGATCTTGGAAAGGAACTAAGCTAGTTAAGTCTAAAAAGGCAGACAGAGGAGAGAACTGGGGAGATACATGACTATAAAAGATAGACACCCCCAATCTCACAGCAAGGGAAACAACGGGGTTCCCACGACAAGTCTGTGGAGCCCAGGCAAACTCCCCCGAGGCATGCAGTACAGAATTCCTGAATATACAGAATGTATTCAGATAGAGTCCAGAGAGGCTTTGGAGAGGAGAAACAGACTGGTGCTAAGTCAATCACAGGGGAGGTCCCAGTGTTCAGAATGGAAGCAAATGTGACACTGTCCTAAAGAGAAGAGCTACCAAGAAGAGACTTGATACCCTATGAGCATATACAGGGGGAGGAGGTCCCCCTCAGTCACAGTCATAGGGGAGGGGAGTAAGGGGAAAGTGGGAGGGAGGGAGGAATGGGAGGATACAAGGGATGGAATAACAATTGAGGTGTAATATGAATAAATTAAGTATACATATATATAGAAAAGCGTTATTTAAGAGTCAAGAGCTTTACACCTACGTAAGCAATCAGGAATCCGTGCTAAGCCTCAGTGGGTAAAGACACCGTCCCCTGCTCTAAACAACCTGCCTCCAATCCCGGGGACCCACATGGTGGAAAGAGAGAAGTGACTCCTCCCACCTGCTGTCCTCTGACTGCCACACACACGATGTGGTGTACACATAACTTCCTCGACATACATACATACATACATACATACATACATACATACATACATACATACATACATTTTTAAAGTAGCTAAGAGGAGCTTGAAAGGTGACTTAGCAGTTAAGAACATTTGCTGCTATGGGAGCTGGAGAGATGGCTCAGAGGTTAAGAGCCATAACTAACTGTTCTTCCAGAGGTCCTGAGTTCAATTCCCAGAATCCACATGGTCACTCACAACCATCTCTAATGAGATCTGGTGCCCTCTTCTGGCCTGAAGGTGTACATACAGGCAGAACACTGCATATAACAAATAAATAAATAAATAAATAGTGGCATTAAAAAATTAACTGGTTAAAACTTCTGAATGTCACTAAATTGTCACTCAAAAATCTTAAAAAAAAAAAAAAAAGAACATTTGCTGCTCTTGGAGAAGACCAGGATTTGGTTCACAGCACTGACATGGTGTCTCACAACCACCTGCCACTCCAATTTCAGGAGATACAACTCTTCCGGCCTCCACAGGCATCAGGAATGCCCTTGGTACACACACATACATGGAGGCAAAAACACCCATAAAATGACTAAGTATATATTTTAAAATTAGGATTTAAGAGTGGGTGTGGTAGGCTAGACCTGTCATCCCAGCATTCTAGAAGCTGACGTGGGTCACAAGTTCAAGGCTACCCCGGACAACCCTGCAAGGGCCCGTCTCACATGAACAAGCTCAGAGAAGAAACTCCCGGCTTTACAGAAGGAGCGCTAAGGCTGCCACACATGATCAAGGCACACAGTGGCAGTACCCACATAAAATGATTTTCAGCTTCCCTTTTGTTGATTGAAAGACTTAAAAGAATAAGGAAGAAATAACACTGGCTTTCCTTTCTTAGGTGTTCTTTGTACTGAGAGCCACTTACAAACACAGCCCTTGCTGCACAGGCTGTATCCTTCCCATAATTCCTCCTTTCCTATGTGGCTTTGTGTTAGATGGTGTCTCGTTCGTTCATAAGCAAAATGCAGCAACAGGCATGGCACACGGTGATAAAACTATAGTGGTGACCACTGTAGCTGCTAGGGGTATTCCACTAGGGGGGGCGGGGTGTGTATGTAAAAGTCTACCTTTGAGACTATACCATGTGTGCCCAGATACCCATCTTTCTTTCCCTTCTGGACAGAGAGCAGCGGTCTCCAGGAAAGTTGGGCACTGCTTTCCTGGAAATATCAAATGGAGACACTTGCTCAAAGTCCCTTCACCTTTCTTTCTTTCCACCACAACTATTCTTTTTTTGTTTGTTTGTTTGTTTGTTTGTTTTTGCTTGTTTGTTTGTTTGTTTTTTGAGACAAGGTTTCTCTGTGTAATAGCCCTGGCTGTTCAGTGCTCTATTTGTAACACTAAACTGGCACTGAATTCACAGAGATCTACCTGACTGTCACTCCTGAGTGCTGAGATTAAAGGCGTGCCCCACCACAACCATAGCTGTTCTTATTAACAGGCCACACAATTGCAAATTCTTATTAAAAACACATCTGAAAGAGTTGCCATTTCTTTTCTTTCCTTTTATTTTTGGAGGTGGGTAGGTGTTGTTTTATTTGCTTTTTGTTTTGGTTTTAGTTTTTTTGAGACAGGGTTTCTCTGTGTAATCCTGGCTGTCCTGGAACTTGATCTGTGGACCAGGCTGGCCTCACACTCAAGAGATTCTCCTGCCTCTGCTGGGATTAAAGGTATGTGTCACCACTGCCAGTCCAGTACAAGCTGTCACTTCTGAGGGTTTGAATTCCAGTGTACAGCTTAGCTATGCTGTATATGAGACGGTCCCTGAATGCCTGACCTCCAGACTCCTGAGCTGGCTTTGTAACCAAGATGGTCTTGCCACCCTGCCTTATAATAAGAACTGCATCCTCAGACACCAGAAAATACTCTAATCCGGAGAATTCCCAAATAGTCAAGGTTTCAAAACCATGCAAAGGCTTGAAAGCACTTCAACAATTTAGACAGGATGGATAATCTCTTTCATGTTATCTGATTCGAGACAGTGGTTTGGGGGTTCGTTACCAAGGATGGGGAATAGTAATATCAGAAAAGGGCTGGAGAGATGGCTCAGAGGTTAAAAGCACGTGTGTAAGCATGAGGATATGAGAAAGGGGTATCACTGGGACTTGCTGGTGACCAGCCTAGGTCTAAACTCGGGGAGAGACCCTGCCTCAATAGTGAGAGAGTGACAGGGTTTGTATGATTAAATGTTTATTGTCAACTTGCAATAAACTAGAGTCACCTAGGAAGCCAGACCCCAGCTGAGGGGGTGCTTCCTCGAGACTGGCTTGTGGGCATGTCCACGGGGGTGGGGGTGGGGAGCTGCTTTGCTCATATCCTGTCCACTGCATATGGTACCACCCCTGGACTCTTTGGGCCTGAACAGAATAAAAAAATGAGCAGAGAGAGCCTGAACCATCTAGCGAGCAGCATTCCTCTGTGACTTCTGCTTCAAGTTCCTGCCCTGACTTCCTTCAAGGATGAATTGTAACCTATAAGATAAAATAGGTCCTTTCCCCTCCCAGGATCCTCCACTGGCACAGGAATGCATGCTCATGCCTGAGCGTGCATAGGCCATCCACATATATACCATACTCAGGTTAAAGGTTAAAAGGGAAACACACCTGTAATCCTAGCACTGGGGAGGAGAGGAAAGAATTCTGGGAACTTGCTGCCTAGCCCGCCTGCAGAATGGAAGCAGCAAGCCCCAGTTCCCAATAGAGACCTTGTCTCCAAAAACTAAGATGGAGGAGCATTGAGATGGCTCAGCTGGTAAAGACCACCAAGCCTGATACTGATGATCGGAATTTGACTACCAGGACCCTAAGGGTGAGAAGAGAGAACCAACTCCCGCAAATCAACCGCGCGCGCGCGCGCGCGCGCGCACACACACACACACACACACACACACACACACACACGAAGAAAAAGCCAATCAGAGCTCTGCGCGGTGGCACTCTCCCAGCACTTGGGAGGCAGAGGCAGGTGGATCTCTGTGAGTTGGAGGCTAGCCTGGTCTACAAAGAGAGCCCAGGACAGCCAGGGCTCTGTGTAAACAGAGAAACCCTGTCTCAAACAAACAGAAAACAAAAACAAAAATTCAATCAGTTTCTCAAAATTATGCAAATCCAGCCCTCCTCATATGAAAAGGCAGGCAAGCCCCTTTCAGAACTAGGTATGTCAGAACGGTGGTGTCTCTGGGGTGAAACAGCTATGCGTGACTTGTAAAAACAACAAGAGGTGATGTGATACGCCCTCCCACCCACTAACCCTCCCACCCCAGGCCAATCTGGGATGACCGAGAAGAAGCGCTTTAGAAAATCTGGGTTGTTTATAATGTTAGTGTTTCCTGATGATACAAGTCACGGAGAATGACCTGGCGGCAAAATTTCACTGGGGACCAAAGACACTGTCACATTTAGGATGTAAATACTTGGCCCCTGGGTGGCCACCATCTCTGCTCTACCCTCTCTGCCTGTTCACCTCAAAAGCTGCAAGACTCCCAGCTTGCAATGAGTCACCCACCATTACTCACAAATTTCTGCCAAGTTCACGTCAGCAGCTGTTGTTTTCAAAGTCACCATCCGTGCTGTACTGCTCTGAAGTTTCCCGGGACTTTATAATATTTCTCCTATGCTCCCACTGTCGTCCCTGCCAAGCTTGGCAAGTTATTAGCAACGGTCCACTTAAAACAGTACCAGGCAGTGGAAGTACGGACTGAAATCTAATGACTGTCTTCAAAATATTTATCACAGCACTCTACAATAAAACTTCTTCCCAACAAGATGCTCTCAAGAGTCCCACCCCTCCCCCATGGTGTCTCTCCATAATCGGCACATCAACTGAGAGGCTGGAAAAGCAATAGGTGTTCCTCATTCAATGCTTAGTTTATGGTAGGGTTGTGACTGAAGTTTCTGCAGTGCTCTAAAGGCACTTCTTCAAGTGTATGGAATTTAAGCTTTACTTGGGCTTTAGTTGTGCCATTGAACAAAAACATATGTAACAGTATTCAGCAAATAAGTATGGCTTTTTAGAAGAAATTGAGAATGTATGCCATAGTGTACCCAGAGCTTGAACCCGGCCAAGTATGTAGTGCAGGGGTAGTAGGACGCTGTTTAGGATGTGTGATGCTCTGAGTGAGATGCGCATCCCAGCAGAAAGATGAGATTGAATCTTCAGTACTAGGTCCTTAGGCCTGAGCATGAGACAATTGTTAGACTAAACTCCTACCCTGTGTGTGTCGCATAACAGCTCATGATCTCAGTCATATCTTTGAACTCGTGTGTGAGTGTGTGTGTGTGTGAGTGTGTGTGTGTGTGTGTGTGTGAGTGTGTGTGTGTGTGTGTGTGTTGTTGTTCCTGCTGCTGTAGCTCTTATTGTTAAACAGTGTAGTTCTGATTCCCCAGAGCTAGAAAGGAAATATTTAGAAAACATGCTCAGTTTGATTAAGGAATAGCAGTTACAAACTGGAGCCCTGAGCCTACTGGAGGGCAGAGGGGAGACTGTGTCTTCAGCCAGGGACGGAGCCATGTGGGGAAGTGCTGGGGGGTGGGGGTGGATGGGATGGATGTCTGAGGCTGAGAGGTTGATGGAAGCTGGGGCATAATTGCTCTCTGATACTAGAACAATGGTGCTGTAAAAAGCTGCACTTGAGTTCAGCCCAGCTCTCTTCTCTTTCCCTCCCACCTACATGACAAACAGAGCACAATCAGGCACTTTTTGTCCCTGACAGTGACTATTACCAGGAACGGGATGGGGTAAGAGCATGTCTTATGCAAGATCAATCTTTTAAAGAATATCTCATAAACAATTAACAGAGCACGATCACAGAAAGATGTTCATGAGATGATAAAATAGAGAAAAGAGTAATGAGCCATTTCAAACATTTCCGTGTCTTTTATCGCTCACTTTTTTTTTTTTTTAATTTTGCTACTTTTCTTTTTATGATGGTCATCACTTCAAAGCAGCAACCTCACCTGGAAGTTCAGATGATGGGCAAAATTCTGGGGCAGGGGTTGGGTGGAGAGGACCACTCAAAGACAGGAATCAGGTGGAAGACCAAACAGTACTCCAAACACTAAGTGACTCTGGATTAACACAGAAAGAATTACCTCTTCGTTGACTTGTTTCATGGATCTAATAAATACCATAGGAGTGCAAACATAAAGAAGAAAAATGTTGAAGCTGGGAACGAAACTGAATAAGGCCATTTACTTTTACTCACTTTCTTGGCCTCCAGTGTTAATTGCAACACACAACTTGATGTCACTAGAAATGTACAAACGATCACAGCCGTTAGTAAATCAAAACATATGACTGTTGCCTAAATGTCCAGTGCATGCCTGTAATACAGCAGAAGACCAAGACCCTGTTCCAGTGTCCCACCCACTCCAGTGTCTGTCCTGTATAATAGGGAAGGCAAGGCGAAACACCAAGGAATGGCCCAAGGCAATAGACAATATACACACATAGACAAGATAAAAATTCCTAGGAAGCTAACAATGATCCAGCAGGGGCTGAGGTCAAAACAAACAAACAAATAATAAAACTGTGAAGGAGGTGTGGGGCTCAACTGGGCCCTGCAAGAACTCCAAATCGTCTTAAGCAGAGACAGGAGCATGAGCAACGGACAGGCTGGAGACCCCTGGCGTAGGACACAACAGAGATTTTAGATTCAGAGGCTAAGGCCCATAATGACCCTGGATTTTAAAAGTCAAAAAAACGATGGCTGGCCATGGCTTCCTAAGTGAGCCATGGCTTTGATTAAGCATGTTACATGATTCTAGGATGCTGAAAGGTTAAGACGGCACATGGACTAAAAGGTCAAGAGTGACAGAAGAATTTAAGGGGAGATGACTGGAAAGTTTCAGGCTTTAAGGGACGAACTCTATGGACACCGATATCTAAGCCTCCTGCAGGCGGACAAGGTGAGGAGGAGGGAGGAGGAGGAAAAGAGGAGGAATCAAAGACTATGTGGGTGTTCTCCGTGCCAGGGACTCGACGGCGATTCTTTCATTCCCACATGGAAAAGCTACTTGGGAAGCCAGTCTGAGAACAGGTTATGAAGTCATCCTTGGAAACACCAAGTTTTACACTGAAGCAAAGAAGCTCCTTTAGAAGCCCAAGATTCTAGCACCTTTAAGCACAGATGTTAAGTGCTGTCTTAAGACACACATGTCCCAGGGCTCCAGAGCCTGAGGCGAAAGGATTCCTGCATGCCAAACGCCAACCTGGGCTACACTGTGAGATTGGCGCCAATCAGGGCTACAGACTGAGACACCTTGTCTCAAAACATAGCAAACAAAACGATACAGATGGGAACAGATGAGATGAATTGTAGATTAAGAAGTGGCCAAGACCCACTTCCGAGAGGAACAAGCGCTGCCTGCGAATTGCAGAAACCACAAAGCAAGGCTTTGTGGTGCATTCCCACAATCCCAGCACTAAGGAAGCTGAGGCAGGAGAATCAGAGATCCAAGCCAGTCTGGTATACATGGCAACATCCTGTCTCGAGAAAAAGCAAGGTGATCAACACAAAGAGATTGGAATACCAGTTTTTCAAATATGTAGAAGCTTGGGAAAGCAATTTAACTTGCATTTCCTCAGCCAAAAAGATAATAATGAGAGACCTACAAAGGTAAGATGGTTGAGACAATTAAGTGACTACGAAATTATGTAAATCACATTCAGCAACTGAAAAATTAAAGGAGGAGGCCCAAACAAATGGTGGTATACATAGCAAAGGCTGTTGCTCAAGACAGAATCTGTGAAAGGCACCAGTCAGAATATGTGAGCAGACGTCAACAATCCAAACCGTAGGAAGGTGCCGTGGACAGCATGCCACCACGACACTGGCTGGGACGGTGTTACCTCAGTAGAAACACCACGCGTGGATGCCTTCGCGCTTGCTTGCTCTCCCCTGCACCTTCAACGTGAGTCCTCCCTTTGGCTCTGTTCATTTCTTCTCAAAGACATCTCCGAG
The DNA here is from genome assembly GCF_903995435.1 of Acomys russatus. Classification (NCBI taxonomy): domain Eukaryota; kingdom Metazoa; phylum Chordata; class Mammalia; order Rodentia; family Muridae; genus Acomys; species Acomys russatus. The sequence continues at coordinate 50,957,692 of NC_067163.1, forward strand.
GTTATCTGAATGACGTGTGAGTGTGTGTGTGTGTGTGTGAGTGTGTGTGTGAGACACCTATATAGCACACTGACACACACACACTATTCCCCATCATATCCAACCATACGTATCACTCTGCCCCTCACTATTCTCTGTCATGTCCAACAATTATATGCTTGGTTACTATCAGTTCCAAGCATGAGATAAAAGATTTTGTTCTGTTTTCTAAGAAATCCCCGAAATTTAGCCATAGTAGGTAATCTATAAATGTGAATTAAAAACAAACAAACAAAAACCCTGAGCTGCCAGGTGTGGTGGCACCCGCTTTTAATCCCAGCAGAGGCAGGTGGATGGATCTCTGTGAGTTCAAGGCCCAGCCTGGTCTACAGAGTGAGTCCAGGACAGACAAGGCTACACAGAGAAACCCTGTCTCAGAAACAAAAACAGAAACAAAAGCATAAAAACTCTGACGGGAGCCACTGAAATAGTTCAGCAGGCAAAAGCGTTTCCTTGTGTTCAATCCCTGGGACCCACATTGTGAAAGGAGAGCACCGACTCCGGAAAGTTGTCTCTGACTTCCACAAGTGTACAATGATCGCACACACAAGCACACACACACACACACAACACACAAAATAAAATTTTAACAAGACATACTTAAGAAAATGATAGTTACGGTAAGGTATGGTAGGTAGCACATGCCTTTAATCCCAGCACGGGAGGTAGTGGCAGGTGGATCTCTGAGTTCAAGTCCAGCCTGGTCTACAAATGTGAGTTCAGCATAGCCAAGGCTACACAGAGAAACCCTATCTCGGAAAAAGAGGGAGTGAGGAGGAAGGTATCAAAGATTAATTAAGTGAAAACAAGATTGTACTCCAATGAGCTTTATGAAAGACACACAGACAAACAGCCGGCCAATAAACTGCAAGGTTGGCAATTCACAGCCCTGGGATCTTAGAAAGAGCCCTAGTCCTGCAGGCACCCAGTGTGCTGCAAACCTCAGCATTCAACAAATCGCTTTGTTTCTGTAACAAAATGAGAGCAATGAAACAGGTTTTCACAAAGTTACATTTACACAACTAAAGCACTATCCCTTCAAGACTTGTGTTTGAAAAAGGTATTACAATATCCTTTGATAAGCTAATTACTCTTCTAGAGACACTTCTATTTGGCAAATCAAGACACTTGGCAGCTCTACACTGGACTTCACGCCTTCCTTTAAACCGGTCAATGAAATCGAAAGACCTGAAACCTCTGCTCTGATCCAGCCCATCTTTGGGGGCCTAAAAGCCCTTAGAACATAGCTAACAAGTAGTCTGGCTGGGCTGGTGCACCTCTGATGACAAGCATCGTCTCCAGTGATGCAGAATCGCCCACTGCAAACAGAGAAGGCTGCACCTGAGGCGTGATTACTCGGCTGAATGAAGAAAAAGCAAGACTGCAGGGCCAGGAGGAGTAAGGCAGCTTGGGAGAAGGAATAAGAAAGCTAAGAAAACTGTTCCCTAACGGATGTCAAAGGGATTCACACAGTCTGAACTTCACAGTCTTTGGTGAGCTTAATAATTAGGAAACTCTTTTATGTAAATAACCATAAAGGCTAAAACATGAAAAGTAACCCAGAGAGCAAGGCTATTCAGCCTACTTGCTTGCTTGCTTTTTTGGTTTTTTGAGATGGGGTTTCTCTGTGTAGCCTTGGCTGTCCTGGACTTGCTTTGTAGACCAGGGTGGCCTCGAACGCATAGAGATCCACCTGCTTCCACCTCCTGAGTGCCAAGGCACCATGGCCGGCTGCTATTTAGCTTTGCCTTCCTTCTGCAGAGCTCTGTCTACTACTTCAAAATTCCCTGACTCGTTAATTGACACCTAATTGTTTGGTTGCATATCTTTCAGATTCAGCCAGAAGTAAACAAATGTCCTCTGGTCTCTTAATATCTCTTAGACTTCCAAATGAAACAGAACCTAAATACCACATATATTCAAAAATGCAAAAAGACACATGAAATATGAAGTGCAGCGGCAACCAATGAGACTTCTCAAAGTATGAGGGAAAAGTTGGAAGAAAAGAGTGGAAAACACAGAAAGGAGATGAAAATGACAGAATGATAATCTAGGCAGAGCCAGGCAGTGGTGGTGAATGCCTTTAATCCCACCACTCGGGAGGCAGAGGCAGGAGGACCGCTGTGAGTTCAAGGCCAGCCTGGTCTACAAAGCGAGTCCAGGATAGTCAGGGCTACACAGAGAAACCCTGTCTCCAAAAACCAAAAACCAAAACCAACCAAACAAACAAACACAAAAAAACAAAAGAAAGAAAGAAACAAAAGAACGTAGGCAGAGATGCCCGCCACCCCTCCAAGACACAGTAAGGGGAGAAGAGTGGCACCAGAAGACAATGTAGATTTAGCTCTTAAAACAGAAGCCTAGACGGGCACCATGAAAAGTGCCAGGCAGAGACAGGCATTCAAGAAGTTGCCCATTGAATGAATTACTAAACAGACACACAAGGAGAAATTCTGAGTCCCTGCTTCCAGCCACATTATCTAAGGCCCTTTAAGTCTAGGTCAAACATCCTTCTTTGCCTTGAAGCTCAGGCTAACACTCGGGGTTTATAGAGAGCTGAGTACTCGCAGTGACTGCTCCTCGCTCAGCTCTAGCTGGGAAGCCCAGCAAAGCCTGTCCCAAAGGCCTCGCCTTTACATCACAGGGCAAGCTCCAAGGTGAAGGGGAGTTGAAAGGAACACAGGCAAAGAAGCCCCAAGGGTAGGAAGCTAAAAATCTGTTTCTAATCTACGGAAATCTATGCAGCGAGGGAACAAGTTCTAGGAAGGGGTTGACTCTGGGTCTGTCTAATAAAACATAAAATGCGTGCGCGTTTTTTAATTAAGTGGATGTAAACAACAACAAACAACTCTCTCAACAGCTTTAGTTCCAATGATTGAAAGATGTTTCTACAATTCTTTCCTCCACCTCACCACTCCTGGTTTTCTCCTCTACCTCAAGCCTCTTTCTAGGTGCAGAACTATACATGAAGTATTAATATCAAAGAACAGGGTTTGATATGTATTTATTTATTTCAATTTAAGCCATTTTGTAAGCCTCTTCTCCCTCTAGGGCCTGTTTTTCCACACACACACACACACACACACACACACACACACACACACTTTTTTTTTTTTTTAAATCTCCATCCTAAGATCCTCTTGTTCTCTCCTTCAGCTCACTCTGCTCCAAAGATGAGAAAGGACTGCATTTAATCGACAGAAAAAGGACAGCAGCAACGAGGGCAAGTTCATGGTAAGGAACTTACCTACACATCCTACATCACATGCAGTGTGCTGTCTATATGCAGAGAGAGCTTATCCTGCCATCCGTGACTTCTGAGCCTGGCTGGAAACCTCAACGTGGAGAAGCTGTTGAAGCATTCAACCAACATGCATGGGGCGGGGGGCTCAGGAGGCATTTCCCAACCTGTTGGGGAGGCCGACAGATCACAGAGCCTCAAAGCCACCTAGGGCGGCAGCATCTGATCCCTTGCTCTCTGTATCGGCGGCGCAGAAGGGACCAGGCAAGACTCTGCCTCCCAATCTTCAGAGCCCCACAACCTGTTCCACTCAAACTCAAAATCCTGTGATGCACACACAGGAACTGTAGCTCTATCATCTCATTCGATCTCATCAAAGGACTCAAAAGAAAAAAAAAATGTTCAGCCAAAACCAAATATCCTTATTTTAGCTGGAATTCTGCCAAATAGACATAAGAGGCTGGTGAGGAACATCTGTGATGGAGAGGAGCTAGCCAAATCTCACTGAAAACCGGGAAGGTTCCATGAATCAGATCGAATGAAAAGGTACACCTCTTTTTAGAGTGAGGTTTGTCAGTGGGTTGAAAAGTCAGTCAGAGCTGTCTGCTCCTTCATAAAGGTTAAGCTGATGAACAGAGGAGAAAAGGAAACAAAACAAAACACAAAATGTTTAAACTCCTGAAGATTTCCTGGCTGCTTTTAGAAAGGTTTTTTTTTTTTTTAAACAAAAACTTTGTACCGAATAACATCTTCCACATGATTTTTTTTTTCTTTCAGTTCTTATTTCTAGAAAGTAATTTTGCTGCAGGTGATCTTGAATGCACTTGGGCACCAAGGAAAAAAAGACACCTGTGCCTAACAGGTCTGTAACACTACCAACGTGCCCCGGGTACCAAGGGAACGGGAGATGCTCTGATTTCTGGATAAAAGATTTTCTGCAGTGCCAGGTAAGAGATCACATGCCCTAAAACGGCCGCAGCTCATTTGGAGTGATGTAAAAGCTCCTTGGATATTAATTTTATTAGAAATTCCGAGAAGCAAGCAACCTCACATAGCATTCATTTTGGACTCCAGGCGTCTGGTACTTTCCAGTTTCCTATGCATCCTCCGGCTTCCTACTAGAAAGGGGTGGGTGAGATGGGCAGCAGCAACCCATGCATTTCGGAGAGGGGGGATACCCACAGGGCAATCGTAGTCGCCCCCCACCACCACCCCCACACTCACACCTCGCCATGCCCCACGCACAGCCCCATCTGGAACGTTCAATTCGCCCCAGGACTGAGAAGCCCATTGCCGCGCCCGCCCGGCCAGGCAGAGTCAGGTCCCCGGGTCGCCCTCCGGACTGCGGACGCCGCGCCCCGTCACGCCCCGCGCCTCCCGCCGACCCCCGCGATCGCGGCGTGTCCTCCGCAGCGCCCGCGCGCCCTCCGCAGCCCGCACAGAGCCCTCCGCCGCGCGCCCGGGGGCGCCCGCTCACTCACGCGGGAGGCAGCGGCGGCGTCTCCATTGTGGCTCCTCGCGGGCTTCAGAACGCAGGCACCGACCGCCGCCGCCAGCACCATTCCAGCCGCGGACGCCGGCACTGTCCGCCCGCCCAGCCGCGTTCCATCCGCCCCGAGGGGGCGCAGCGCTCCTCACCGCGCGCCGCCACCACCTGCGGCGGCGGCCCCCGCGGCCATGGCCCGTCGGCCCCGCGCGCTCCTGTGCCCGGCGCGGCTCCCGCGCTCCCCCGAGTGCCGAGCGGCGGCGACGGCGGCGGCGAGGCAGGCGAGCAAGCGAGCGAGCGGGCGGGCGGGCGCGCGGCTCGGCCACTTCCGGGTTCTCCCGGCCGGCGCCGACGCCGTGACGGGCGGGCGCTGCGGCCTCCCGCGGCGGAGGGACCCCTCCCTCGGCGCCGCCCCTTCCTCCGCGGCGTCTGGAGGAGGAGGCGGCAGGCGGGCGGGCGCGCGGCGGGACCCGGGACCGAGGCTGGAGGCTAGGCGGCTTAAGCGGCTGGGAGGGCTCTCGTGGATGGACGCTTGCCTGTGCACGGCTTGCTCTGATTCACAGACATCCTTCTCTTTGCGTTCGAGTACCTTCCCACGGGCAGGCCAAGCGCTGCCTTTCCAAAGGGGGAAACCGAGGCAAGAAGAAATGAATCGGCCTGGCCAGTATCCCAACTCCGAAGCTATGGATCTCGCTCTGCTAGGCAGAGCTTGGGGACGTGACCGAGCAAACGTGGGTCACTGAGCTTAGCAAGCTGCCCATTTGGACGTGATAAGAGAAACAATGTACTGTGGAATAAATTACGGTGAGGACAGGGCGTGATGAGGAATGATCAGGAAAGGCCTCGAGTTATGAGTTAAACAAAAATGAACCTTGAGTAACGCAAGGGATGAATGCCCAGGGCTAAGGCAAAAACAGTGACGATCCCCGTCAGCAAGATGACTGTCACGTTGAGGAAAGGCAGGAGGGTTGGAGATTCTCCACCAATGCCTGCTGCTAGAGGAAAGAACACTTGGGAACTTAAGAGATAGGAATTCTCCTGTTCTACTCCAAACTTACTGTCTCAGCACCCTCAAAGGAGAGCCAGGATTCCCTACTTGAAGGAGTCCTCCAGAGGGTGCTGGCGCCCGCTGAGGTCTGAGACTCTACAGTAGCTGAGGCAGAGCGGGACCTTTCAAGACCAAATGATTGCTGTTAGTTGTGTGAGCGATAGCCTCCGCTTGGGGAGGGAAGGGAGCGCGCAAGTGATTGAAAGACGTGGCACTTAGTAGGAACTGCTGATGTATTACGTGTTTTTAAAAAAGGTAGCTTCCGTCCGGAGTGAACTTAAATTTTGAGGTTGTCCCACGTAGATGGTATGTGCAGTCACAGGACCAGTTGAAATCAGCTGTGTAATCTGGCTACAGAAAAGAAGACCAAGATATGACGCCTGGGACACCCCAACATTAAGAAAGTAAAATGAGGCCTGGGGTGCATCTCAGGGACGCAGTGCTTGCCTGGGGGAGCACTGCCAGTAACTACAGAAATAAACTAAGGTGATGCCCAAAGTGGTGATGTGTGCCTGTGATCCCAGCATTCTGGAGGCCAAGAAATGATGCTCACTAGTGGCCTGTTTTAGTAAAATAAAATATGCCTTGCCGTGAGCTAATGGCTCTGCATCCTTGGAGATGTTATCAATTTACCATCTATAGGGCCTACGCGATGGCTTATTTCCTTGGTATTAGAGCTGATGTCTGAACCATAGGAAAACGTCCTACTTAGTATAGTACAAATTGAATGAAGGGGTGGGTGTAAACCTGGTTATAGAGTAAGTTCCAAACGCTGCCTGAGTAGCCTAAGGGAGACTCCATCTCATAATAAGTTAAATTAAATTAAATAGGGGGCTGTAGTTCAGTGGGTAGTGACTAGCTTATACAGAGCTCCGGGTTCAACCCCAGCACTGAAAAGGAAAAACATAGTTTTTCTTATAGAATGTGTCAATCAGCTAAGCATAAACTTTGAGTGACAGCCCCCTTTATGCCTTCCTCTGTTTCAGCTTTGTCCACCACAATTTTCTGCTAATATCTTTAAATGTCTAACCCTTTTTTCAGCACCACTTGTAGGTTTCGGGAGTGAACCTAGAAGGGATGCTTTTTTTTTTTTTTTTTTTTTTTTCTTTTTTAAGTCCAATCCTGCTTAAGGTTCAGCATAAATCTGAAGGTCTAGATTTCTAGCGGTGGTACCAACTAGCTCCCTTTTTCTCCAGACAGGAAGAAAAGCGCTGGTATCTGCATCAGAGGAAGCTAACCAAGGGTCTCACTTAAAGACCTAGAAACAATTTAAAGATGTTAATAAGTCACACCAAGCCATTGCTGTTTTCTGAAAAGACTGTCAGAACCCCTGGCTTTCCGTCATAAAGCCAGCTTGGCCTCACATCCATAGCAGGTTTCCTCTTGTTTTGTTTTTTTGAGACAGCATCTCACTACATAGCTCTGGCTGTCCTAGAACTCACTAATGTAGACCAATCAGGCCTCCAACTCACACTGAGTTCCCCATCTGCCTGCCTCTGCCTCCCAAGAGCTGGCTCCATTTTCATCTTTAAAGTGGGCCAAGAAACTTCACAAAATTAGTCTTTGGTCAGAGACAGCCACCGTGCTTGACCCGGTCTTCCCATTCACAAGGGCAAGTATATAAAAATGCTTGACAGGGAGCCTGGATAGATAGCTCAGTGGTTAAGAGCACCAACTGCTCTTTCAGAGGTCCTGAGTTCAATTCCCAGCAACCACATGGTGGCTCATAACCATCTATAATGTAATCTGATGCCCTCTTCTGGCCTGCAGGTGTACATGCAGGCAGAACACTGTATACATAATAATAAATAAATAAATCTAAAAAAAAAAAAAATGCTTGACAGGACAAACACCAAGCCATGGATAGGGAAGATGGGGGGTGGGATTGTTAAAACTGCCTCCAACAGCCCACCTTCCTCAGAAGGCTACTCAAGGCCACCAAAGAATTCTGGCTCCCTTTCACCCTTGACATAGAACTGATTTAGACACAGGGCTGTTTGACCTTTGCTCTGTTTGAGATTTTAACTTACCTTTTAGGGGGAGGGGGACATGATGCTGGAGATGGATATAGGCCCTTGAGCATGGAAACCAAAAGTTAAATCATTACAATCCTAAGTACTGATTTGTTTATTTATTTCTGGTGTTGGAGATGCAGAGATTGAACGATCCAAGGCTTCCTGCAGGCTAGGCAAGCAATTCATCATTGATTTACACTCCTTGCCCTTGAGAGCTTTTTGTTTGTTTGTTTTAATATGTCCAGGCTGCCCTTAAACTTATATTTACACTCCTGCCTCTGCTTTCCAGGTACACAGATTACAAGCATATGTCACCATGTATGTAAGCCTTTGATTTTTTTTCTCTTAAGCTCTTATTTTAATTCTTTAGGTTTGAGGGCAGAGAGGGAGTCTGTGTGTGAGTATTCACATATGCATGCAAATGCCCAAAGAGGTCAGAAAAATTGGTTGGATTACCTGGAGCTGGAGTTACAGGTACTTGTAAGCCAGCCCGATATGGGTGCTAAGAATTAAAACCGCAGCCTGCTATAAGAACAGCAAGCACTCTTAATGACTGAGCCATTTTTCCAGACTCCTGATTTTTCTTACAAATCCTTCCCCCTTTGCAAAGAGATGAAACCTTATGAAAATGCATCCATTTGTTATACTTGTAAAATAAAACAGTCCCTAAGGCATTAGAGTCTAAAATTAATGTGGCATCACCAGAAGAGATCACTTGCAAAGAAGCTAGAACACACAGGTGAGCAAGTGCTTGGCAGTAGCCCTTCCAAGAAATACTTAAATGGGTGGAAAATCAAAAGTTTCAGTAGAGCTAATGGCAGGACATGGCAGGCAGGAACGTTAGTGTCACGGCAAGAATATCTGGCCTGAGAATGCCGTTGTGGCAAAAAGATTCAGTGTTTCTGTAGAACTTCAAAGGGATCCTGTGTTGGAAATTCTCTCCACTAGAAAGATGGAAAGTAGAAAAAAAAAATCACTTACTCAAAATAGATATGCTGGGGCCTGGGGGACGTGACCGAGCAAACGTGCTTTCCTAAAAGGTAGGAAGCCCTGGGTTTGGTCCCTAACACCTCATACAGTGGAGCATGGTGACACCACCAATAATTAAAGCACCATGGAGGTAGAGGTAGGGCCATGAGTTCAAGGTTATCCTCAGCTGTATTTTGAGGTCAAGGCCAACCCGAACTATGTGAGGCTCTATCTTTAAGAGCTATATAGATGAGCAGGATGTGGTGGCACAGGCCCACCAGGCAGTAGGCAGAAGCTGAAGGATCACTTACAACCTGGAGTTCAAGGACAGCTTGAACAACATAAAAAGAACCTTTGCTAAAATAAAGGCAAATCGATTCAAAAGAAAGGGGAAATCTTTTCAAAAGCCTTAGTTTTTATCCTATGGTTAGCCTAAAGTGCATTACTTAAATTGCTGCACTATTTTTTTCTTTTCTTTTCTTTTTCAGACAGAGTCTCGCTAAGTAGCTCTGGATGGCCTGGAACTCCATTTGTAGAGCGTCCTGGCCTTATACTCAGTTCTGCCTGCCTTTATCTTTCCAAGAGCTGGCTGGAATTGAAGGTGTGTGCAACCATGCGTAGATGCACTAAGTTTAAACTCCAAGTCTTTTGCTTGGATACATACACATTGGTGGTTTACTGCACGCAGAACTTATGAGGCATTTCAAAATAGTCTCATGAGACTTCATTGTTTAGCAGGCAGATCTGACAATACATGAAAGTATTTATCATACGTCTTACCACTCTGTCAGATGGGGTAATGCGACTCTTCTGCTCCAGACTAATAGAAAAACACTGTTGAACAACAGATGTCTTTTGGAGTTTGGTGTGGTGGTGCATGCCTTTAATCCCAGTGCTCAGGGAGGCAAAGGCAAGAATTCGAAGCCAGCCTGGTTTACAAAGTGAGTCCAGGACAGCAAAGGCTATACAGAGAAACCCTATGTCAAAAAAAAAAATTTTTTTTAATGTCTTTTGGGGCTGGAGAGATGGCTCAGTGGTTAAGAGCACTGGCTATTCTTTCAGAGGTTCTGAGTTCAATTCCCAGCAACCACATAGTGGCTCACAACCATCTGTATTGGGATCTGGTGCCCTCTTGTGGCATGCAAGTGTACATACAGATAGTGCACTCAGACGTGTGTGTGTGTGTGTGTGTGTGTGTGTGTGTGTGTATGTATGTGTGTATGTGTGTGTGTCCATATATATGGATATATACACATATATGTAAATAAATCTTTAAAAAATATATCGTTTGTGCCTGTGCATTCAGTTTACTTTACAAGTGCTTGTTTCCTTGTTTTTAATGCCTTGAAGATACCAGCTGCACCTCCAGCATGACACACCTGCCCATTAGCCTCTATCTAAAATTCCCAGAGAAATGAAAGAAAATTGTTTTCTGTGAAGCTTAATTGGTCCAGGAAGTAGCCCAAAATAGGTTTCACACTAATATATATCAGGTAAGCATTTTCAGTGCCTTTTTAAGAAAAGAAATTGACTAAATCTATTTTTATTGTATATAGTTATGTAGTATCTATTTATACAGCCTGGTGATGTAATACCTCATTATAGAATTATCTAGAACTAAACATCTTTCTACATGGTCAGCAGTGAAAAATGAAAGAGAAAGCAAGACACAATTCTTGATAAATTCTGAGACACATCATTAATTTGCCATTCATCTCAGATTACACATAGGTATGCATGCATACAAGCATGCCCACCCACAGCTTCTGCTTGCCCCTCACGGTGGAATGTGAGCATAGACCCTAAGCAGGCGGTCTTGTTCTTTCCTTTCCTTTTCCCTATTAGCATTAAGACATTTCTCACCTCTAGCCCTCACTGTCTACAGACCACGTGTGTTCTCCTATTCCAGGAAAAATTGGCGATGATGTGGTATCAGTCAACAGAATGATTAAGGGTCACACACACACACACACACACACACACACACACACACACACACACACATACACACACACACACTGGTATACTGATACATTAAGACAAGATTTCCTGGCCCGGATTGGCCTCAACTTTGTTGTATAGCCTAAAAAGATGTTGAATTTCTGATTCTATTGCTTCTGCCTCCCAAGTACTAGGACTACAGGTGTGTACCACCACACTCAGTTTGCATTGCTGGCTGAACCGAGGTTTTTGTACTTCCTAGGCAAGCAGTCTACCAACTGAGCCACACCCCAGCCCCATATTGGCATCACTGTAGCTACATTAAACTCAATTTTCTCTTCTGCTTACTCCAGGATGCATTTCAATGACTCCTATATTGTTTAAATCACATTATAGATAAAGATTGTGGAGTTAAAATGTTGTTTTCATTAATAGTTGTTTTACCTGCAACACTATGGCTAAGAAGCCATGTTGAATTTAGGAGGTGAAACGTTCTTTCTGAACCACAAACCTTTTGAGAATGAACCTGCTGAAGTTTCCATTGCTTGTTCAAATTGTTCGTATGGTAAGGTTAAAAAAAAAAAAAAGATATGCCTTGAGTTTCCACAGAGTTCAGCCCAAGTCTTAGAATTCTTTCTGCACATAAGGATGCGTTGCCAAGGAATCCTTAGTTCTCAGTTTGGTTCTGATGGACTGGAGAAGTGTGCTGGACACAGGAGGTTAGTTGTTAGTCAAGCCCTGGAACACCTCTATTTCTCCAGTTTTCTTGTTAGAATTTTGGTAATGGTCCGGCCAGGAGAAGGCTTGACCCCAAAGTGCATGTGTATGACAGCCGTTCTACACTGAACTAAGACTCAACCTGAGCTGCCATTTTGAAGTCTTTGTTAAAAACCAACTAGACACTCAAAGGAAGGATAGCAGGCTACCAAGAAGAGACTTGATACCCTATGAGCATATACAGGAGGAGGAAGTTCCCCTCAGTCACAGTCATAGGGGAGGAGAGTAAGGGGAAAATGGGAGGGAGGGAGGAAAGGGAGGATACAAGGGATGGGATAACAATTGATATGCAATATGAATAAATTTTTTTTTTTTTTTTTTTGTTTTTTTAGACAGGGTTTTTCTGTGTAGCCTTGGCCATCCTGGCCTCACTTTGTAGACCAGGCTGGCCTCGAACTCACAACGATCCACCTGCCTCTGCCTCCCGAGTGCTGGGATTAAAGGCGTGCGCCACCACGCCCAGCCTCAATATGAATAAATTAATAAAATATATTTTTTTAAAACCAACTAGAATTATATAAGGACAATATTTCTAGCCATGTTTTCTGAGGCACAATGATTCAAGACAAAATTCTATTTTACTTAGAGATATTGACTTGTTTTTCTATGCCAGAAGGGAAAACACTGGACACTCTATTTTAAGTTGCAACTACCACCCCCTCAACATACCTCCTACATTTCCTAAATGCCTGTTATCGTTTATTAAATTCAACAAACGATTTGCATAGCTTCTTTCATTTGCTGTCTATGCTTTCCTCTGGAATGCAGGCCACACGAAAGCACACATTTTAATCTATTTAATCACCATTGTGTCCATAAGGTCTAGCAGCATACCAGAAACACATCGTGTATTCAACAGATGTTACTGAATAAAAGGAACTGACACTAAGACATCTGCCTCCTTTTGTATATATTCCAGCTCAGACGCGTGCGGTGTACTATTTGGGGGGGGGGGAGGGTGCTTGCTGGTTCAAGACAGGGCTTCTCTGTGTAGCCTTGCCTAACCTGGACTCCCTTTGCAGACCAGGCAGGCCTTGAACTCACAGCGCCCCACCTGCTTCTGCCTCCCTGCGTGTTGGGATTAAAGATCTGCCTGTCCCACCACACACCATACATTGTAAGTGCACCTATATAGTACCTTTCATTTGTTATTTTATTTTTGGAAGTGCACAAACAATGCTTTCCACAAATAACAAAGATACGGTGCAGTTTTCTTGTCTCTCAGCCAGCCAACTAGCCAACCATTAAAGGATGCCTTCCTCAATGACATACTATGACCAGTGAGCAGAATGGGGAAGTGGGTAGGTATGACATGAAGGTTAAGGCAAGAATTCTGCCTTTAACACACTGTAATCAACAGTAGACACACACACACACACACACACACAAAATGAATCCAGTACATTAAATAAAAGTAAGTAAACGAATATGAGAAGTGCTGTGGGGAGTAGCTCAGTGGTTGAAGTGATTGCCGTGTAGGCAGGAGGACCTGAGCTCAGATCCTTAGAACCCAGGTAGAGCAAGGCAGGACACAGTCGAGCATCTGTAATCCATGTGTCTACAAGTAAATGGGAGGTGGAGGTTAGGAAGCCCAGAGTTTGGTCCCCAGCACTCCATAAAGTGGGGCATGCTGACACACAAGTATAGACACAGTACTACCTACAAGTAAGTAGGACGTGGGGACAGTAGAGTCACTGGGAGCTCAAAGAACAGCCAGCCTTGAGGAGTGCAGGTGCAAACAGCCAAGGATCCTTTCTACCAAGATGGAAGATGAAGGCTGACAAGCAAGATTGTCCTCTGACATGCACACACTCACACACATAAACATACACAGAGTTTTTTTTTAATAATAAAAGATATCCAAATATTAAGTAAATGGTGTGCTGAGCATCTATGAAGTGAGAAAAGAAAGTATATTTAGTGACTAGAAAGAAGAACTTTGGACATGTGAGCCCAAGGATAAACCATGGAGGCATAAGGCTGAGGGGTTAATATTCAGGTCGGGTCTTGGGGATCTTGCATGAATTTCAGACTTTCTGTAGAGCAAGTATTGGATGATTGTATCTGTGTGTGTGTGTGTGTGTGTCAGCCTGTGGGAGTGTGTTTGCCCAGGTACTGGAATGAGACTGGAAACCTGCTATGGTTGTACAAATAGGAAGCATTTGAAGTGAGATTTGTTTTGTTAAAAAACAAACAAACAAATAAACAAAAAAACAGCAGCCACACAACTATTACATAAATTCATGCCATAATGAAAGCTTGCAGTGCATGATCTACAAGAAAGAGAGGCCAGATGAGAAAAGATGACATACACCTGACTCAATCAATGATGTCTTATATGGAACAAGGAAGATAAAATGGCCAAAATTTTAACATGTTGAGCATGAAAAATTGATGATCAAATTGACAAGCTTGAGCTGCATGACAGGCATGATAGTGTGTGTGTGGTTTTACTCCTGTGGTGGTTTTAATAAGAATGCCCCCCCCCCCATAGTCTCATATGTTAAAGGCCTAAGGAGTGGCACTATTCGTTGGAGTGGGTAAGGCCCTGTTGGAGGAAGTGTGTCAATATGGGTGGGCTTTGAAGTTCCGAGGGCTGGTGGCAGCCAGGCCCAGAGGCTCTCTCTGCTCCCTGATGCCTGCAGATCCCGATGTAAAACTCTCAGCTCCTCCAGCACAAAGTCTGCCTACGGGGCTTTCCACCCTGCTGATAATGGACTAAACCTCTGAAACTGTAAGCCCCAAGTAAAGGCTTTCTTTTATAGGAGTTGGCATGGCCGTGGTGCCCCTTCACAGCATGAGAACAGGGACTAAGACAAAGCCCAAGGGTTTTCAATCATAGCACAATGTTCCAGTGAAACAGCCAGCAGAACAAACACTCTTTAGTACAGCAACACAGTAACAGCTTAAAGGTATCAGCCCCTACTGAAAGTGAGATTGCAGCTTGCTTCCTGTTGGCTACTTTGTTACAGGCTGGAACCACCCTCTCCAGCCTGTTTTCTACACTTTTCTTTTCTGCATAAGTTGACACCCTAACATTTCTTTAGTTGCTCATTTTTTTCCCTAATGTAGGCAACTACCACATGAGTATATTTTCTCTCTCCTAACTAACCTTTCCCCGAATGTGGCATGCATTCGTCCTCCTACCTGTGTCTTTTCATGTGTTTTTCTATGCGGTTGCATCATAGGAGTCGCCTACCCGGGTTTACATTTGTTTGTCTCTGGTAAATGGAATCATGCTGTACCCTACCATCAGCCATTAGCAGCTGCTAGGGAAACTTCACTGCCAATTTGCTATAGCTGCAGGGAACCCAGGCAGGGAGAGCTCAGCTGCCAATTACCGGTACATCTGGGATTGAAACTAACACAAATTTCAGGAAAGGTGATGGGCGTGAGAAGGTAGACCAGATATATCCGTTTCAATATCGGGCTGCCAGGTGAGAATGCGCCATCATCTCTTTACACCTGGGTACCACAGACAGCATTGCATACCCACTCACAAAACATGCACATCATTTCAGAAATCTTTTCAGTTTTGTTTGTTTATTTGTTTGATTGTTTGTTTGTTGAGACAGAGATTCTCTGTGTAACAGCTCTGGTTGCCCTAGAACTCTCTATATAGAGCAGGCTGGTCTCACAGAGATCAGCCTGCCTCCCTGCCACCCCTCCCTCCACCCCTGATTGCTGGGATTAAAGACATGGGGACCATATCCAGTTTGGTTGTTTTTATCTGTAAGCACGTGAATACATGTGTGAGCGCAAGTGCACTCATATGGTACACGCGTAGAGGTTGGATGACAACCTTAGGTGTCAAACCTCATCTTCACCTTCCATCTGGTTTGAGATAGCTCTCTTGATGGTCGTTGCTGCATATGTCAAGCTAGCTGGTGGTCAAGCTTCTGGGGATTCTGCCGTCTCTGCCTCCCATCTCAACTACAGAAGAGTGCTGGGATTAAAACACAAGGATGCAAGTATGGTTTTTAATGTGTGTCCTGGGGATCCAACTTAGGTTCTTGTGTCTCTTTGGCAAGAATGGCACACATAGGTTCCAGGGGTCAGGATTGCCATCAGGTGCCTTTGAGTACTAAACCATCTTCCCTGGCCTAGAACTCCTTATTTATCTATTTTTATGTTTTTGGACACTGGCTCTTGTTCTGTAGCGCAGGCTGCCACAGAGTGTCAAGGCAAACCTGTCTTGGCTTCCCGAGTGCTAGGGTTACAAATGTATAACACCATGCCTGGCTTGGAAATAACCATTTTAGTTTTTAAGATTTACTCTTATTACTGTCAATTATATGTATGTCTGTATGTGGGGATGTGCACAGGGGTATAGGTGCCCTTGGGGGTCAGAGGCATCGGATGCCCTGGAGCTGGAGGTTGTGAGCTATGTAGCACAGGGCTGGGAACCCAACTCACATCCTCAGGGAGAGCAGCAATAGCTCTTCACTGCCAAGACATCTCTTCAGCCCCTTGTTTTTATTCTTTTGCTTTTGTTTTTGCTTCTGGTTTTGGTTTTGGTTTTTTGAGACAGGGTTTCTCTGTGTAGCCCTGGATGTCCTGGACTCGCTTTGTAGACCAGGCTGGCCTCGAACTCACAGCGATCTGCCCACCTCTGCCTCCTGAGTGCTGAGATTAAAGGCCTGTGCCACCATGCCCTGCTGATTTTATTTTCAACCCAACACTACAAGTCATTGTTTCCCCAGTAAACATTAGTGGTTTTGTTTGTTTTGCATTGTCAAAAATCCTCCATTTGTCTAAGCTCTGATTTTTAGTACCTTTGTTTCTAGCCAGTACTTCTGTTATTTAATTTTTTTTTTTTTTCATTTCTCTTGCCTTTTTGAAGGAGACTTTGAGTGAGGAAGCAGAGACCTGAGGTATGGTGGATATCTTATTGGTCAAAAGGTGCTGAAATTTCATTATTTTTGTGTCGTACTTCCTGGGTAAGCCTCCCAAAGCCATAGTAATTGCATGCTTACTTATAATAATGATTTACTTTAAAGCATGCTTAAGTATTGCAGCAAGTATTTTACTTAGCACAATCCATTTTTATATTTTTAACTGTGAGAAGCTATATGTATTCATAATTACAGTTTATTTGAATGTGTAGTATTTTTAGAACAGTAAAGTACCATACTTTGGGGGGGCGGAATGAAAATAATTTATGTATTTTTAAATGAACTAAGCTTTTGAATGTTTAGTGTCTAGGATAATTTTAAAATTCATTGGTTGTTTTTATTATAAGCCATGAATAAAAATATCTTTATACAATGAACCTTATTTGCAATATCCATGTCATGTGACCATTCCACTATCTATTTTTATCATTGTTGTGGCTAAATTATCTTTGAGAAATTTGCCCCTTTTTATTCTGAATTGCATGCCAAGTTCTCTTTTACATTTATTTGCATATTTGCACATGCATGTTCCACCACATGCATGTAGAGGTCAGAAGGCAACCTGTGGGAGTTGAGTCTCTCTTTCTGCAATGTAGATTATGGGGCTAGAGCTCAGGTCATCAGACTTGGCAACAAGCACCTTTACCTGCCGACCCATCTTATTGACCCGCAAACATTTTTTTTAATAAGTGGAAGTATGCTTGCTTGTGCTAAAAAAAAAAATACTTGTTCCACCATCCCTAATTAAAATCACATTGTGAGAAAACTTTCGGAATCCCACTCACAGACTCACTTGGTTCATTCATCTAATTTTCTGTGGGATGTTGGCCTTTTTACAAAAAAATATCCAGAGGGCAAGCGAGATGGTTCAGCGAGTACAGTCACCTGACCTAAGCATGATGATCTGAGTTTGTGCTCAGGATCCACATGGCAGAAGGAAAAAACTGATTGCCCTAAGCCATTCTCTGACCTGTATACATGTTTCATGGCACGTGTGCATAACATGTAGGCACACAATAATAAACCAAAAAAAAAAAAAAAGTTTCTAAAAGGGTCTCAGGGAGCCAAGCATAGGAACACAAGTCTTGGATCCCAGCATCTGATGGATGGAGGTAGGAAGAGCAGGAGTTCAAAGTTATGCTGCACAGTCAAGTCTGAACCCAGCAGGGCTACTGTGACCCCTGTCTCCAAAACAATCACATCTAGAGAACGTTCATGATTCTGAACTTTCCTTAGTAACTCACTGCATGGTTTCACAGCCTTTTTCAGGAGTTAGTACTTGTTTGCTGCAGAGGCAGATTTGAAAACTATCTAACCTGCCAGGAACAGCTTGCCCACCCCAAGGAAATTTTAGGTATATGTCTAAAATTACAGAGGGCTGTGAATCGTATGCAAAAGAGGATAACTCGAGGGGGGAGGGAGGGAGGATTATCTCAGAGACACTGTCTGGAAGCGATATAGTTTGATCTGTACCTTGGTGACGTAGACAACTCAGCTTCATAAAGAAGAAAAGAGCCATGTTCATAGAGGACAAACAAAAAACAACCATTGGAACTGGAGTTGGAGGTGGTAAGTGATGGTGGACAAGAAAGATCACGTGCTTTCTCAGGGGTCTCCCAAAGCTGGGGTGCTTTAAGTCAGTCTATTTGGAAGCAGCTGAGGTGTTACTTATTCATAAGGTACTCTTGTCAGAAAGGTGTAGCTGAAGTGGACAAGTTAGGTTTGAGGACAAAGGGTGGGTGTGAGGCAGGGCTTTCTCTGGCCCTTCAGGAACACCCTCAGCAATCCAGGCTGGCCTCAAACTCAGAGATCCATCTGTCTCTGCCTCCCAAGTGCTGGGATTAAAGGCATGAGCCACCACTGCCTGGCTCATACTTATCTTTCTAATAGGCACTTTTTTTTTTTTTTTTTTACGTACAAGAATGTTTTTCCTTGCACATATGTCTGTGCATCACGCGTATGTAGTGTCCATGTAGGCCCAAAGAGGGTGTCCTTGTGAGCCATTATGTGGGTGCTGAGAATCTAGCCCAGATCCTCTGAAAGAGCAGTCAGTGCTTTCAACCACTGAGCCATCTCTCTGGCACTAGATATGAAACTAATGGTATCATTAAAATAGGCAAATGCTTACCTCTGAGTTTTCCACCACTTCCCTCCAGGGACTTGGGGATTTTCAAAGGGAAAACATTGATTAAGTAAGTGACCAGTATGCATGCACCAAATATTTTTAAAAATAGATGGACCTGGTGACACATCAATTCTACCTCTAGGAATTTACTCTAGAGAGTTAATTATAGATACACTTGAGTCAGCTTCAAAAAACAAAAAAAAAAACAAAAAAACAAAAAAACCCAATAGAGCATATTTATATAATAATACATTGAAGGCACAAATTGGCCAGAGGTAATGGGATTCACATTATTATAACAGTACCACATAATGAACTACTATGGGACCACTGTATTGATCAAGTATAGTGATATTTAATGCCCTAAAATGATGCCTTCAGAGACTAGACAGCAAGGCTGATGCCCTGAAGCTGGAATTACAGGCAGTTGTTTACTGCTCAGTGTTGGTTCAGGGTACCAAGCTCAGGTCTTCTAGAAGAGCATCAAATGTTCTTAACTGATGAGTCATCAGTCCAGCTCCCAATAAAGCATTGCTTAAAGGCAAATCAAGTTACAAAACACTGTGTATTATTTGATACTATATATGTAACAAAAAGAAAAACAGCATCTACATGTGTAGATGGTAAATAAAAAAAAAAAGATACACTTTGACTGTAGTGAAAATGTGAAATTTTTTTGCTTCTATTTTCCTTTGAGATGTGTATTTACTGGTTTGATCTTATCCTACCCAAATATAAAATATTGAGGAGGACCAGGACTCATTAAAATGACAGATTCTCCATCCTATTAAAATTCTAGCTATGGTGATGGTGGCACACACCTGGCATCCCAGCACTCGGGAGGCTGAGGCAAAAAGACTGTGAACCAGAGGCTCGGGCAATGGCTCAACTGTGAAGGGCTTGCCTCACCAGCATGAAAGATCTAAGTAACATCTATAGTAGTCACAGTAAAAGCTGGGTGTGATGGTGTGGACTTCACAGTGCTGGGAAGGCACAGATAAGACAATCTCTGCAGTTTGCTGCAGCCAGTTCCAAATAAGCAAAAAACCAGAAATGTATGTATGCAGGGGGAATGGGTGAGTGGGTGTATATGTACACAAATGTATAGGTAAACAAAAGATCTATACACATAAAACTTAACTATAAAATATGCACACACACACACACACACACACACACACACACACACACACACATCACAGTAGCCCAGCAACCAAATTCCTGTAGGAGGCCATTAAAGTGACCTAGATAATTAGGTTAGGCCAGGGTTTGTGATCTGACCCTAAAGTTGGGGAGACAAAACATACTGATAGAGATAGTGGGCAGTTGGTTTTGGAAGACCCTGATATTAAGGTCAAAGTCTACCAGGTCCAGATAGCTTTCCAACTTTGTCACAAAATGGAGGACTCTGTTTCTCAGTGAGCCTTTCTCTTCTCTGCCTGGCCACATCTGAGAGTATGACCCTACCCAAGAGCTACATGACTCAATGCATGAGTCTTGCTCCTTTGCCTGCCCATATGATAATTAGGTACTGTGTTATGACCAATCAGTCCTTCTTGCCCATAGGATAATTAGGTACTGTGTTATGGTCAATCAGTTCTTCTTGCCTATATGATAATTAGGTACTGTGTTAGACCAATCCATCCTTCCCTCCTATAACCCTAAGAACCTTTATATACTGCATCCCTAAAACAATAAAATGAGCTGCCTCTCTGAAGCTGACTCCCAGAAGTCTTGCCCATTCTATTCATGGCTGTCTAAACCTCATTCATTGCTTTTGTTCCCTTTGTCCTCATGGGCAGGTGACCAACAACCCCAAGGGGAAGAGAGGACCACAGTTGGACCATAGCCTGTAAATCACACACACACACACACACACACACACACACACACACACACACACACACAGAGAGAGAGAGAGAGAGAGAGAGACAGAGACAGAGACAGAGACAGAGACAGAGACACAGAGACAGAGAGACACACAGACACACAGACACACAGACACACAGACACAGAGACACACAGACAGAGACACAGAGAGAGATTGATTCTCTGGAGAACTCTGACTAACACAGGCATCATTTAGATTTAGTCTTTTAGTCCCTAGGGCAGTACTTTATAAATCTTCACCGTACTTGAAGGCAGTGACCTTGGCTTCTGGACCTCTTTGCTCCTGGTACTTAAACCTTCTTTTGTTTTTATTTTTTGAAACATGATCTCACTTTGTAGCCCTGGCCATCCTGGAACTCACTATGTAGACTAAGCTGCCCTTGAACTCACAGAGATCTGCCTGCCTCTGTCTCCTGAGTGCTGGGATTAAAGAAGTACCCCACCTTGTCTGCCCTGCTCTCAGTACCTTACTCATGAACGGATGTGTGTTGCATGATTAGGAGACTGATTTGGGGGAGAGATGGCAAACAGCAATCATCTCTTCTGCAAGAGTCCTTTATATGTATAGTTCCAGATGTGAGCTCTCAGCTGCTGTTGCAGTGGCCATGACTGCGTGCTGTCCTGTTTCCTTGTCATAATTGTTAGTGATTGACACATCACTCTGGAACCATAAGGCCCAAATAAACCCTTCCTTCTAAAGGTTTATTTCTTTTTATTTTATGTGTAGGAGTGTTCTGCCTGCATGTATGTATGTGCACTACACGTGTGTCTGCTTCCCACAGAGACCAGAAGAGGACATCAGATCCCCGGGAACTGGAATGACAGTTTTGAGTGACTGTGTGGTCTGAGAAGGGAACGTAGGTTGTCTGGAACATCAGTCAGTGCTAACCACTGAGCCACCTCGCCATCCCTCAGACCCTTCATTCTATAAGTTGCCCTGTGTTTCATCACAGCAGTAGAAAGTAATTAATAGACACGGTAAGCAAGCATTTTGTTAACCGTGAGCTATCTGCCAGTACTATGCAGTACTTACTATGCAATATGTCAGCAAACAAAACACATAACTCCAACACCTATGGAACTTTACATTTTCTAAGGAGACTGACAATAGCTGTAATAAGTTAGAATATCATATAGCACGTTAGAAATAGTGCTGGCAAATTCTGTTTGCTAACTGACTAGGATATATTCCTTACTTGATCAAACATGAACATGCCAGAGTGTATGGAATACATCTCTAATCCTAGCTACTTTGAAGAGTGAAATAGAAAGATCAGTGGGCCCAGACATCCAAGGCCAGCCACCCTGAGCAACACAGTGAAGCATGTGTGTGTGTGTGTGTGTGTGTGTGTGTGTGTGTGTGTGTGTTTGTGCACATTTATGTGTGTGTGTGTGTGCGCGCACATCTGCTCTATGTATGTATGCATGTGTGTCTGTCTTTATGCTTTATATGTGTGAGCACATCTGTGTATGTGTGTGTGCATCTGTCTCTGTGTATGTGCGTGTGCACGGATGCAGGTGTGCATGCACATTTGTCTCTCTGTTTATGTCCGCCTCTTTCTCTCCACGTGTGTATCTCCTGGTGCTGGTTCTCTGGTGGGTCCTCAACACTGAAGTGAAAAGGCAAAGGAAGGCATGGGAGTGCAAGGTAGGGAGGAGGAGTTAGGGAGCTGGAAGATTATGTCGGAGAACCAATTGTGGTGTCCTGGAAAAGTGAGACAAGCAGAAGTATAAGGGACAGGAGCCGGTTCCAGTCTTTGTAAAATTTCTGGGTCTTTGTAAAAAATGTCAACTTTTACTGAATGAACAAGTAAATGGTTGTAATGTTAAATTGCCCTCATGGTAATATGATCCACCTTTGGGGAGATAGAGTCTGCACATGCACCCTAGACTAGCTCCAAAGTCCTGGACTTCTTGCCTCAGTCTGATTTTGTTCATTTATTTGTTTCTGAAAAAGTCCCATGCATCCCATGCTGGCCTAGAATTTGCTTGAATAGCTTGAATAGGGAAAGACGACCTTGAACTCTGCTTCCTCCCACCTCCACTTTCCGAGCTCTGGGATTAGAAATGTATAGTACCATCCTGGGCTTAAACTGGGGATAGAACTCAGAACTTTCTGTATCCCAGTCAGGCCCCTCTACCAACAGAACTACATAGAGCACCAGGCTCTGACTTATGCTGGTTCAATTGAAAAGAAATACTGTGTGAAGAAAAAAATACAGGGTGGGGGTGAGTGCCTTGCAAGCAGGAGCAGAGAAATCGGATGCAGTGTTGGGATAAGCCAGATGACATATAGTACTGAGGCTTAATCTAAATCTTGAAGGCAAGTCTGACATTCAGGTGGATTTCACTGGGTTGGTCGGTGTCCAAGTCATACTAATTAGGAAATATTCTGCATATTCCCTATTCAGAAGGCAAGGAAGAAGGTAGGCGGTGGGTGAATATGGATGTGCAAGCTTTAGCCATCTGCAAAGCATAAGGGTCTAAGAAGACTCATCCCAGCCAGGAGTTTCCAGGATGAGAAAATGGTTGGTTCAAACTAATGCTAAGTAGCAATAAATAGCTACTGACATACCACAATCTGGACACTTTCCTGAATACTGTCCATGTACCATGCAAACAAATTCATTATTTCTGCATCATTCAGTTATTGTGGCAAAAGAGACTAGTCCTAATATAATGGTTTGATCATGGCTTATTGTTCAAGATTCTGTGGGGCTGGCAATTTGAACTGGGAAGGTTTACCTCCGCTCCACAGGGTAGCAGCTGGAACCACACATATGGCTAGAGCCACTTGACAAGTCAGTAGGGGTGGGGGGCTGGGGGGGGGTTGCTGGCTAGTCCCTGGTGTCCCATTGTCTGACTTAGTGGTTGGATGATGAGACAGGGCCAACTGGACAGACGTCTCAGAATCCAGCAGGCTAAACCATGCCTCTTCAGGTTACAGCCAGGCTCTGCAAAGCAGTAAGTGAATACAAAGCACAGTACGAGTGTGAGTTTCAAATCTCTCTGTGTGGTCTTGGCCAAATCAGGCCACATGGCCAAAGCTAAGACTGACATTGAAAGGGATATCACAAGTTCTTGAGTTTTGGAAAGCATGGTTCATTAAGTCTGCTGTTAATCCACTACCATCTTTACTAAAACATCATGAGATGCTTGTCTCGTTGTTCTGACAAAATATGTAACAAAAGCATCTTAAGGGAAGGTTTATTTTGGCTCACAGTTTGAGGCTGTCATGCATCATAGTGGGCGGCACCATTCCCCTGGTCTCATTGCATCCACAGTCAGGAAGCAGAGAAAGATGAATATGAATACTGGTGCTCAGCTCTCCTTTTTCTCTTTTTACACAGCCTAGGACCATAACCTGTAGATTAGTGCTGCTCATATTTTCTGTTTTAGTTAGCCCAGTCTAGAAACTTTCTCACAGATACCTGTCTCCTAAGCGATTCTATGACCTGTTAAGTTAACGATTGATATTAATCATCACATCCTGTGATGTAGGTACTATTAATGTCCCCATTTTTTAAAATCTAGTTTGGATAGTGTGTACAAATACTCTCAACTGCTAGGGGAGGCAGATGTGGGAGGAGTGTTTGAGTCTAGGACTTTGGGGACAGCATGGGGTGCAAAGGAAGAACCAGTTGGGGTGGGATCAGGGAGTCCCCATCTTTGGCTGAGAAATTTGAGCTTAGTAAGGCATTAAATAACCCTAGTACAGGGTGAATCCAGAATGTGTGCCACACATTGCATTCTGAACTGCTTTGCTATACAGCAGGAAAGCCACAAACGGAATGGCCAGAGGGGTGAGAAGGGAAGATTTCAATGGACTTTGAACCCTAACAAGTTCCACCATCTAGGTGACTGCAGACTACGAGGGCTGGGTAAGCCTTAGGAAGCAGGAGGATTTGTGGGCTGAGGCTCCTGAGAGAGAAAGAGAGAGAGGCTTCAAACAAATAAACAAAAAATAGAATCAGAGTCATGGGCTGGGAGAAAACCCTGAATCAAACTACAGAAGGCAGATGCTGCCATAAATAGAAGTGGTGTCTCCAAAGTCAGCCCTGAAGGAGGTCAAGAGAACAGAGCAGAAACTGGCATACTGTGTGTGGCTGCTAAGGGACTGGACATTCATAATGCCTGCCTGAGGTGGAAGCGCACCTGAAAATCAATACCTGGTTTTAGGGCAATTTTCTGGAATTGCGGTCAGGAATGGCAGGATTGAAATTCACTTTCTTCTTTTCTGTGAGGGTGTATGAGGAAACCAGGAATAGTGATGGTGCCGGAATAACAGTGAGCAGCTTTCGGCAGCCTCTGAGTGTATTTATAGATACCGAGCACACGAAATACGCCCACATCATACACCCTCTCCCCAGGAATCCAGGGTGTATGAAGAATAATACAAGGTGTATGGTTAACAGGCTGTACCACACACAGGATGGGCTGGGCGCAATCATTTCCTTTTTCTTTCTTTCTTTTTTCTTTTGTACCTGACCAGTGTTCTGGCAAAACTGTGAATCGAATGATTGGCAGGCACACAGACAGAATTGTTTTTTCAATGTAAGATTTTTTTCTGTGTTCAGATTGCTACTGAGGGGATGTGTCAGAAATCTCTCAGATCAAGAGGATTATCAGCTGTGACCTCTAGCGAATGGGTAGGGCTGTGACCCCCACCCCCCAGCCCACAAATCCTCTACCCATCTCTGCCTAGGATGCTTGTGAGTAGGACCACAACATTTTCACCCCTTACAGTTCTCTGTCAGTTCTTACATTAAAAATATATTGATTTTTTTTTTTAATTGGATTGGGGTTTGGCTCTGTAGTAAGAGCACTGCTCTGTAAGCAGGCGGACCTGAATTAGAATCCCTAGCACAGTGGGGCTGCAGAAAACTTTATTTTCAAGATTTATTAAGAGCACTCTTAGCCAGGCATGGTGGTGCATGTCTGGAATCCCAGCACTCAGGTAGGAAGAGGCAGGAGGATTGCCATGAATTCGAGGCCATCCTGGTTTACAAAGTGAGTCCAGGACAGTCAAGGCTACTCAGAAAAACCATCCCTGTCTCAAAAAAAAAAAAAACAAAAAAAACAAAAACAACAAAAACAAAACAAAAAAAAAAAAAAAAAACCCCAAAAAAAACCAAAAAACAAAAAACAAAACAAAACAAAAACCTAAACAAAAAGAAAAAAAATAACTCTTTCAAATGACCCAGGTTTGATTCCCAACACCTATACTCCCATCTGTAATGCTGGTTCCAGGGGACCCAATGTCTGCTTTTGGTCTCTGCAGGCACCAAAGCATGCAAGCACCTCACAGATATGCATGCATGAAAACAAGCAAGCAAGCAAACAAACAAAAAAACCCCACAAATATGCAAGGTAAAATTCTCAGCATCCACAATTAAAAATAACTAAATAAAAAGGTTTGCTTGCTTATAGCTCCAACACTGGGGTGGAGATAGACAGGTAGATCCTAAAAGCTGACTGACCAGTCAACCTAGCCAAAACAGCAAGTCTCTAGTTTAGTGGGAGATGCTGTCTGCAGGTGATTGGGTCAAGGGGGATAAGAGGAAGGCAGTGAAATCCTGCTCTGGCCTCTGCATGTTCAGATGTACACACCAGCATATATGCCCCACACCTACATACACATACACAAAACTTAAAATAAGAATAAGACTATTTTACTTGAGTGTTCGGATGGGCTGGGAGGCCTTACCGTGTAGTCTGGACCTCACAAACATCCTGATTTGGCTTCTGATGTGCGTTGGTGTATTAACTTACCTCCTGTTACCATGATAAAGACCATGTCCAAAAGCAACTTGACGGGGAAATGGCTTATTTCAACTTATAGTTCATCATGGCAGACATCAGGGCAGGAACTCAAGGCAGGAATCTGGAGGGTGAGGCCTACTGGCTTGTTTGCCAGGCTTGCTGAGCCTGCTTTCTTATACAACCCAGGACCACCTCTCAGGGGTGGTAACTACCCACAATGCCCAGCTGAGAAACTGTTAGTTTCAAAATATTTAATTGGCTCTCTAGATAGACTGTCTGTCTCCGTGTGTGAAATAAAAGACTCGATGAGAAAATAAGGACAGATTCTCTGTAACAAGGGAACTCCTCTTCTTCTTACTCCATGATGATTAAAACCATTAAACTCCAGGACCAACTCTTCACCAATAATAGTCTAGCCATGAAAAGATCCTGGAGGCATTTTGACGTAGTATCCTTATTTTGTTTTTATTACATTTATTTATAAGAGAGAGAGAGAGAGAGAGAGAGAGAGAGAGAGACTTGTTTTTGGGGGAGGTGGAGAAAGTACACATGCTATGGTGTACATATGGAAGCAAGTGAACAGCTTTTTACATTTTATTCATTCATTTATTTACTTTACATCCCCTTTGTTCAAAGCTTCCTCTCCCTTCTCTCCTCCCAGTCTCTCCTCCCCCTCCCCTCCCCTCCCCTCCCCTCAACCATCCAGTCCTCCCTTTCTCCTCAGAAAAGGGGAGGCCTCTCATGGATATCAACCCTCTGAAGGCAGGCAGGCAACAGTGTTAGAGACAGCTCCTGCTCCTGTTGTTAAGAGTCACACACAAACTTAGAGATGCACAACTCTTACACGTGTGCCAAGGACCTAGTTTCATCCCATGCATGCTCTCTATGGTCATTCAGTCCCTTGGGCCCCTATGGGCCCAGTTTAGTTGATTATGTAGGTTTTATAGTGCCTTTGACATCTTTAGTTTCTTTAATTCTTCCTACCTCTTTTCTACAGGACTTTCCAAGCTCCACCTGATGTTTGGCTGTGGGTCTCAGCGTCTGTTTCCATCGGTTGCTGGGTGAAGCCTCTCAGATGGCGATTATGCTAGGCAGCTGTCTACAAGAATAGCAGAGTGTCATTAATAGTGTCAGAGTTGGGTTCACTTTCATGGCATGGGTCTCAAGCTGGACCAGTCATTGGTTGGCCATTTCCTCAATTTCTGTTCCATCTTTACCCCTGTGCATCTTGTAGGCAGGACAAATTGTAGGTCTAAAGTTTTGTGATTGGGTTGGTGTCCCAGTCCCACCACTGGGTGTCTTGCCTGCTTACAGGAGATGGCAGCTTTAGGATCCATATACCCCATCGCTAGGAGTCTTAGGGTCATGCTCTTAGATTACTGGGAGTTTCTATTGCCCTAGATGTCTAACTCTTCCCTGAAATTTGCTATTCCCCCCACAAATTCCAGTTGTTTCTCCCAGTTCTCTCTCCTTTGGTCCTTCCTCCACTTGATCCCTCTTGCTACCCTCCCCACTCACCCCTACCCAGTTCCCTCCATCCATCAATCCCCAATGTCTATTATATTTCCTCTTCTCAGTGAGATTCAAGTGCGTGCCCCCGTTGGGCTCTCCTTGCTACTTGGCTTATTTGGGCCTGTGAATTGTAGTATGTGTATCCTGTACATTATTACTAATGTCCACTTATAAATGAATACAAATCATGTGTGTCTTTCTGGATCTGGGTTACTTCACTCAAGATGATCTTTCCTAGTTCCATCTACTTGCCTGCAAATTGCATGATTTCCTTGTTTTTAATAGCTGAGTAGTATTCCATTGTGTAAATGTACCACAGTTTCTTTTTCTTTTTCTTTTTTTTTTAAAAAAGATTTAATATTTATTATTATGTATACATTGCTCTGCCTGCATGCCAGAAGAGGGAATCAAATCACATTATAGATGGTTGTGAGCCACCATGTGGTTGCTGGGAATTGAACTCAGGACCTCTGGAAGAACAGTCAGTGTTCTTAATCTCTGAGCCATCTCTCTAGCCCATACCACAGTCTCTTTATCCATTCTTTGGTTGAGGGACATATAGGTTGTTTCCAGTTTCTGGCTATTACAAGTCAAGCTGCTATGAACATAGCTGAGCAAGTGTCCTTGTAGTGTGGTGGAGCATCTCCTGGGTATATACCCAGGAGTGATATAGCTGGGTCTTGAGGTAGAGCTAATCCTGGTTTTCTGAGAAACTGCCAGGTTGATTTCCAAAGTGGTTGTCCAAGTTTACACTCCCGCCGGCAATGGCGGAGTGCTCCAAGGGCATGGGTGTCAAACTCAGGTCATTAGGCTTAATGAAAAAGTGTCTGCACCTGCTGAACCATCTCACTAGCCCTGAGCTATCCTCTTGAGAGGCAATAGTGACATACATTATTTACTGAAGAGCTCATCATTTCTCCACTCAACAAATAAAAGGAAAGGGAAAATGTTCCCATGGAGAACAGGTAGTACAAAGGTCAGAGAGCATCTATCTGCCTTGCTGTCACTAATTTGTGAAGTGCAAAGAGCATAAAAGACTGGCAGGGTCTCAGAGAGACTCAGCTGTGACAAAACACGTGTGCAGGTGCCTTTTTCAGTACAGAGAGCCTCAGTGCTCACTGCAGCACACATTTCTGGAGTGGAACAGAGGGCTTGGGGAAGGTGAGACCAGCCCCCTGCCCTCCAGGAAGCCCCTTCACTTGGCTCTTTAACACGCGTTCCTGCTTTTTCTAATTAGATCAGTTGATTTCATCTATTCATCCATCCATCTATCCATCCATCATTCAGTGTCACATCACTGAATTTGATGTGATGCTCTTTTATCATCATCATCATCACCACCGTCACCACCTTCATCATCCTCATCATCTAATCTCATATATTTCCCAGGAGGAGAAGTGACAGATTATCACTGCTTTATCTATTGGAATGTTTTCTGTGGTTCTCTCCTCAGGATATGTAAATTCCTGAGTACTTGGCGGCTCCTGGAGTAAGCCTCCAAGTGCAGCTATGCTACCTCCGGGAGGAAAGACCAATCGTCGGAGCGGAACTGATGGAGAGTGCTGAGCAGGGATCTTCCACGGAAGCGCCGGGTGGTTGGGGCCTTAGGCGAAGGGCTGACCTCTAGGCACCACCTCAGGAAGTGGGCGTCCAGTGTATGTGCCAACATCACACTATCTGGGAAGAAGCGCAGGAAACTGCTGCAGTAGACCCACCTTGCCCAGACAGAAAAAGCAGCCTTGGAAGTGGAAGCCTCCTCCAAGGCAACCAGGCCTAGTGAGCACAGCCCAAAGACAACAAAAGAAGATAAAGGCTTCCCGGATGCAGATATGCAGGATCTTGGAGATGAGAGCTAAACTTCCTACCTCTTCTACCAGAAGATTCTCAGCAGCAGCCAGAAGGACTTGGAGGGCTTTGGAGAAAACATTACTGTATTTCATTGTTCCAGACACCACTTCTATAATGGCCCTCCGACCTCTCTTGGAGGTGTGTATTGGGAGGATACAGAAAGACTGGAGAGGGCCCCCTCTAGCGGTCAACTCTATCGCTGGGGGTGGGGGGCGGGGGGTGGAAATCCTGAGAGCTTATGGACAGGAGAAAACATCTTTCTTTGAGCTACGAATTTTTTGATAGGTGTGTAAACCCTATTCTCACTTTTAACATCTAATGGTTTCTTTGAGCCTGATAACTGAAAATATTTTAAACCTCCTTACTTTGAGTTGTCCGACTGGCTACTTTACATCCGACTGATCTGTTTGGCCCTCTGACAACTAGCGACATAAAACCAGGAATGTGCCGTCTGGGCTTTTGTTCCCACAAGATTTTAAATACATGGCACAGATACCAATGCTGAGCAATAAGATGATGAGGACTGTCATGCTCTACCACTAAATAAATGTGATACCTAAGAAGCTGGGATGATTCTAGCACAGCAAGATTGCAACCAGTGTGCTTTCGCTGAAGAAAGTGTTTGTAGAGGGAAACACACACACACACACACACACACACACACACATCAGGGAGCTACTAGCTTTACTGTGGGAGCCTTTTAAAGAAAGCCTGAAGTTCTCTTACAGCGTTTATTTGCATATGAATGATGGGCTAATTAAAATGACTTTTATCTATTTGTTAAAACTGGTCCAAATAACTCTCCTTGGAAATTTGTGAGAATTTGTATGTTGGTCGAGAAGTGCTTTTGAACGTACAAACTTACAGATCTTGAAAGGAATTCTATAAGCCAGACTTTAATTCACTTGGGTCCTTCAAGTAATTCAGTATAATGAGTCAGA
Organism: Acomys russatus; assembly: GCF_903995435.1. Classification (NCBI taxonomy): domain Eukaryota; kingdom Metazoa; phylum Chordata; class Mammalia; order Rodentia; family Muridae; genus Acomys; species Acomys russatus. Next base: position 50,988,182 of record NC_067163.1, read on the forward strand.
GTTAGAGTTTTCGGAGTGATTTTATCCACTCACTGATGACTTTTAACCAAGCAGTTTAGGAAGGTGGCACATGTGGAATTACTCCTTGGAGTCTGACTCAAATCAGTCAGGGCCAGAGAAACTTCCCTGCATAGAGGACCCAACTCAACCACACTGCCTAATAAGAAGGCCTGTAAGAAACTCAAAGGTAGGAGTCATATTGTTCGAGACGAGGCTCTGCTTATGCGTTAGCATATGGGCCTTACATCTGGGCATGTGGAGAGAACGCAGCGAGTGAAATACTTGTCGTGTGGACCTGAGCTTGGGCATAGAGCCCCTAAGTCAATGCCAGGCAGGTATGGTGGCCCAGCTGCAATCCAAAATGCACAGAGGATGGGGGAAGGAGACAGGTACTCCCCCTGTTCCCCAACCCCTCCCCAACCTTCCACCCCCACCCAGGGAAGCTGGAAGACAGACCAGCTAAGGGGGTGTGTAAGCTTTAGGTTCAATTGACTCCACCTCAACTTAAAAGGTGGAGAGCAATTGAGGAAGACAACTGATGTCAACCTTAGACCTTCACGCGCGCACACGCACGCACGCATGCACGCACGCACGCACGCACGCATGCACCACATTTCTTAGTGAACTACAGAAGATTTCTACTTGCTCCTCAGTGTAGTTCTCTAGACAATGCAGACTAATTTTTGTGTATGTGAATGTAAAAACATTACGTGCCCGCCATTCGATTTGCCTTCGAGCAGTGTGTGCTTTTAATTACAATTTTGTATTTCCAGTTTCTGATAACTTGTTACTCTGCAGTGCCAATCTCTATGTATTATAGAAAACTTATAGCATTATTATTATTATTATTGTTATTATTGTTATTGTTATTATTATTGAAGGGGGCAGGGTTTCTCGGTGTAACTTTGGCTGTCCTAGAACTCACTCTGTAGACCAGGCTGGCCTCAAACTCAGAGATCAGCCTACCTCTGCCTCCCGAGTGCTGGGAGTAAAGGCGTGCCCCACCGCCACTGGCAACCTTATCTTTATTTTATAATTCATCTCCCCCACCCCTTCCTGTCTCACTCTCTCTCCCTTCTCGTTTTGGTGGTTATCCAAAGGATGGATCATAGGGTCTTGCTCATCTTAGGAAAATGCACCACCACTGAATTGCACCCTCAGTCTCTGTTTCTTTGCTTTTTAACTAATTTATTCAGAGATACAAGCTCATCAACCCCAGACTGGCCCTGAGTTCAATACTACGCAAGAAAGGCCCTGGTCCTGCCTGTCAGGCCTCAGTGAGAGAGGATGCGCTTAGTCCTACTGCTATTTGCTACATGAGGTGCTATGTTGGGCTGGTACCCTTTAGGGGCCTCCCCTTCTCTGAGAAGAAGAGGGGAAAGTGGGGGAAAGGCTGCATGAAGGTGGGCCTGGAAGGAGAGGACAGATGGGGCTGGGGTCAGACTGTAAAGTGATTAAATAAATTTTAAAAATAGGAAACAAAAAATGGCCCTGAGCTTTGGCTGCTCCTGCTTCCGTTTTTCCCAGGGCTGGGATCACAGTGTTTGCCCCTGCACTGCCTGGGGATGGAGCACAGGGCTTCTTGCCTGCTAGACAAGCAGGCTACCAACCGAGCTACTTCTCCAGCCAATGTGTTTCTTTACAAGTTTAAAATTAAGGAACTCTTCCTTAATTTTCTGTCTCCTCAAGCTTGCATTTGTGCTGTCTCCTTCCTTCCCACTCTCTGGCTTTTTCTTCTTTTCTCTACCTCCCCTCTCCCCTCTTCCTCTTCTTTGTTTCTTTCCTTTTCTCATTACCAGTGAGAAAAGCTTAAGGGTTTTCTTCTTCACTTTCCCAGTATAACCACGCAAACCCTTAAACTTTTGGAATCGCCACTTGGCAAGAACGGTGTTTGCATGTTTCTGTTCTGAAAGATAGTGCCAAATATTTCGGCACAGCTTGGCGTTTAATCAGGCTCCGCAAGCTACGGAGGAAGCCATCCAGATTCACAGCTCACTCATGAACTAGATCAGGATGGGAGGGGGGAGAAAACAAGGACAGAACGCTCTGGGTACCGCCTGATCCTGCTCTCCCTCTGACACCTTCTTCACAGAGACTGTTTTCCTGTGTTTGTTTGTTTGTTTGTTTTTTGTTTTTAGAGACAGTTTCTCTGTGCTAGCCTTGGCTGTCCTAGACTCACTTTGTAGACCAGGCTGGCCTCGAACTCACAGTGATCTGCCTGCCTCTGCCTCCCAAGTGCTGGGATTAAAGGCGTGTGCCACCACCGGTCCCGGCTTAAGACTGTTTTCTTAAGCTCCCAGCTAACTGACCAGATCTTTGACCCCCCCCCCCCTTTTCCTTTACAGTAATTTTTATTATAATAAAATTTTTGTACTTTTTGTGGGACCGGAGATACGCGGTGGTGGGTGGCTTTTCTGATACACGTGTGCGTAGAGACTTGAGGCCAGCCCTGAACATCATCCTCGGTTTGGGAGACAGTCTCTCAGTGTGACCTGGGGCTAGGCTGCCCAGCCAAGGGAGTTGCAGGGATTCTCCTGTAACCATCTCCTAAGTGCTAGGATTGCAAGCTCATGCCACTGCACATGGCTTGTTTTTAAAAACATGTATTCTAGAGCCCAAACTCAAGCCTCCGTATCAGCACTTTAATGACTGAGCCATCTCCCCAGGCCCGTCCCATTCTTTTTTCCGAGCCTTGCCCACTATGGCTTTATTACAAAAAAAATCTAAATTTTGTTCTCCAAACTATAAAATGACCGTACTTGATTTATTTTCTTCTCAAACACATACAGGCTCTTTTAAACTCATCTGCCCTGTTTTGAGAAGAGGGAGAAACTAGATTTGGCTTTCCATCCTTCTGTATGGCTCTGCTTATGAGCCACTGGGTTTGGAAGATTGCATGATCAGTGGGCTAGTCTAACTTGTATTGAAAAGAAAACCTAAGGAGTAAGTCGCCGTGGTTGCAGTTTAACAGCTTGAATGGAACTAGAGGTTTTAGCTATTCATAGAAGCGTCGATGAGACCTGGGGAAAATGTTGGAGCTTCTCAAAGGTTCTGTAGTTGACCCTAGAGCCTAACAATGATGACCTCAGGTTTTGCAGCAGTGAAAACTAGCCGTTTGTGAGAAACCCTGTGTTTCTGACGGTACTGAAGAGAATTCACCATTGTCAAGTCTTAACAAGTTTCTTTTCTTGAATCCCCCACGTGTATGAATCTGTATTGTGGTTTATTTTGTAAATTGGCCTATACATATTCCTAGAATTACATATGTTCTCCCATCACTCATATCCTTCCATTCCTCCTACCCTCCCACCCCCACCCTATTACTCTCCCTTAGGTCCATGTCTGAGGGGCATCTCCTCCCCCACTTTGTGGTCGCAGGCTAACAAGTCTCATTTTGGTAGTCTGCTTACTCTTTCTTTGAGTGCCACCAGGCCCCCCGCACCAAGGGGATGTCATCAAATATGGCACACCAGAGTTCATGTCAGAGTTAGTCCCTGCTCTCCACATAACTGTGGAGGATGTCCTTTCCATTGGCTAGATCAGAGTAGGGGTACAGTATTTACTATTTGTATTGTCCTTGGTTAGTGCAATAGTTTGAGCAGACACCTCTGGGCCTTACAGAAGCTTCTCAGCCTCATGAGGTCCCATTTATTAATTGTTGACATTAAGGCCTGGGCTGTTGGAGTTCTGTTCAGGAAGGTGCCTCCTGTGCCAATGTGTTCCAGGCTCTTCCCCACTTTTTCTTCTAACCGATTTAATGTCTTTGGTTTTATGTTGAGGTCTTTAATCCACTTGGACTTGAGTTTTGTGCATGGTGACAAATGTGGGTCCAATTGCATTTTTCTACGTGTAGACATCCAGTTAGACTAGCACCAAAACAAAACAAAACAAAACAAAAAAACCCCACCCTTCACATTATCTTTTTTTCTTTAAACAGGGTCTCTATGTAGCCTTGGGTAGCCTGGAAACTGTTTTATATGCCAGTGTGGACTTGATCCTAGAAACCTACAAAAGAACATTATGATAGGGAGATTTGGGCCCAGGGGTCCTGCTCAAACTATGGCACCAGCCAAGGACAATACAGGCCGTAAACTTCAAACCCCTACCCAGATCTAGCCAATGGACAGGACATTCTCCACAGTTGAGTGGAGAGTGGGGACTGACTTTCACACGTACTCTGGTGCCTCATATTTGACCACATCCCCTGAATGAGGAGACCTGGTGGCACTCAGAGGAAGGATAGCAGGCTACCAAGAAGAGACTTGATACCCTATGAGCACATACAGGGGGAGGAAGTCCCCCTCAGTCACAGTCATAGGGGAGGGGAGTAAGGGGAAAATGGGAGGGAGAGAGGAATGGGAGGATACAAGGGAGGGGATAACCATTGAGATGTAATATGAATAAATTAATAAAATAAAATTTAAAAAAATAAGATGTGTCACCATGCTTAGCTACTCCCCCCTCTTTTGCAAAAAGAAGATTATCAATATTACCACATTAGCTCTCACTGCCCCCTGTGGACTATTCAGTCATGTTTTAGAGGAATAAAAACAAAAAGTCCGATTAGGGCCTGGAGGACAGCTCAGTCAGGAATGTGCCTCCTGCATAAGTGTGATGACCTGAGTTCGATCCCAATACCGGGATAAAAAGTTAGAGCATAGAAATGTACCTGTGATCTTAGCACTGGGGAAGCAGAGGTGGGACCCCTGAAGCTCACTGGCTAGCTAGCCTTGTCTTTCATTGAGCTCCACAAATAAGGTCTCAAAGAAACAAGGTGGAGAGAAACTGAGAAACACACTCAACATTGACCTCTTCTCACCTCTGCGCAATTGTGCATATGCTCTTACCATATGTATCTGCACATGCACACTCACACACTTTTTCTTTTAGATTTAATTTTATGTACATGAGTGTTTTGACTGCACATGGTGTGTGTGTGTGTGTGTGTGTGTGTGTGTGTGTGTGTGTGTGTGTGTATAACACGCATGTGCCTGATGTTGTGGAGGTCACATGCAAATTAAAAAAATATACCAGAATATATGTGGTTTCATGGAAATTCATCTAATAAATGATTTTTCTCAGAATGTGCCCCTTTTGCATCATCACACAGCAACACAACCCTCCTGAGTAAGTACACGTGAAGACTTTCCTGCTGTCTGCAGGGCTTGAGGTATTGTATAGAGCTTGCCTGACAGTTGTTGTGTGCAGAAACGCTTTGGGTCAGGAGACGAAGACCAAATTTATTTCCAATCTGTTCCATTCCCTCTGGGACAATAATACCCTCTTGAAAAAATTTGAGAGTTCAGTTACAAGCCCTTGTTTCCTTGCCAGAAATGTGTTCCTGAAAAGGATGTGTAATGCACTTGGCATTGCATGAGATGAAATGTGTTTTGGGCCTCTGAGTGTCAATGCTAGTTTCCTGTATGGGAGTTGATAATGCTTTACAATGACACATTCCCAGGCTTGTGATATATATATGTGGCTATAGGGCCACATGTGTTTGAGGGAGAAATGCCTTTGATATGATCATTGCTCTACATTGGTGCCAGGCTACTGACATACACACAGCCAGGGTGAGAGGGGCAACTCATAGGGTCAATAGAGTGCAGCTAGCTTACTGTCCTTAAAACATGATGCATGCTTATTGTGAACAAAAGGAAGTTTAAAAAAAAAAAATCATACGGAGCATACTATCACCATGAGAAAAGCTCACATCACTGCAATGACGATTCTGCCCACACTGCTCCGTGAAAATGGGTGCATCTGCCAACAGGGACACTATGAAGCCATGCCTTTGTACATCCTGCATCTTTTCTTTTTTAATTATTTGTTTATTTTTATATTATGCATATGAGTGTCAGGTGCACTATGTACATGCAATACCTACGGAGAACAGAAGAGGGCATTGGATCCTATGGAACTAGGGTTGCCACCCCGTGGGTGCTGGGAATCCTGTCCTCTGTAAGAGTAGCAAGTGCCTTGAGCCTTCTCTCCAGGCCCTGTCCAGGTTCCTGAATTACTACCAATGTTTCTCAGAGCCTTTCTGGTCTCACTTATTCTGTTTCTCTTTTAGAGTCTGTTTCTATAGGTGTGTAGTTTTTTTTCTCCTTCCTTCATTTTTCTACTTCCCTTCATAGTTCATGTTGTTTATTTTTCCCAGATAGGCTCTTGGTATGTATCCTAGGCAGGCCTATTCTCCTGGAATCTGGTCTTATGTCTAGAATTACAGGCACGTGCCACTGTGCCCACCTTACATGTGGCATTTTCTGCATAGTGACATGCTATGCATAAATGACATATTATGACATTTTACATTTGTAAACAATGTAAATTTGTAAATCAAAACATAAAAATATGTTTCCTAAAAATATCTTCAACTCTGAATGTTATTAAAGTTTTTAATATTATAACTTAGACAACAAAAAGGTATTCTTCATAACCTTATTTCTGTACTGGGGATTGAAACCAGTGCTAGGCAAATGCGCTCTCACTGAGATACATACATTTATCTCCTGACCGTTTTTTAAAAAAATATTTACTTATTATTTATTTATTTATTATGTATACCATGTTCTGGCCTGTAAGTCAGAAGAGGGCATGAGATCTCATTATAGATGGGTTTGAACCATCATGTGGTTGCTGGAAATTGACCTCATGACCTTTGGAAGAGCAAGCAGTGCTCTTAACCTCTGAGCCATCTCTTCAGTCTGATCTCTTCACCTTTTTACTTTCACTTTGAGACACTTTGAGTCTCACTAAGTTGTCTGCCCTCCAACTTGCAATCCGTTTGCTTCAACCTGCTGAACATATTGATGGCCCAGCTGTCTATCCAGCCCTCACATACGTCTTTTTTTTTTTTTAAGTTTATTTATTTATTATGGCGTACACAGTGCTCTGCCTGCATATGCACCTGTTGGCCAGAAGAGGGCACCATATCACATTATAGATGGTTGTGAGCCATCCTGTGGTTGCTGGGACTTGAACTCAGGACCTCTGGAAGAGCAGTCAGTGCTCTTAGCCACTGAGCCATCTCTCCAGCCCCCACATAACTTCTTGTTATAAACTTCCTATTCATATTTTATGATCATCTTGTCTTTACTTCTGCCCCATATGTGAAATATATTTTAGAATTTTAGCTCTTTGTTATGTTTTATGTCACCAAACATGTTGTCTTTTCCCCTAATTAATAGTGCAAGTTGTAACTGTTTCATTTTTCTTTGTTTCCAACATAGGAGTTTTAAAAGTCAAAGTTATCAATATTATCATTTTAGCTTCTAAATTTTTGTGCCATAGTTTTTTTAAAAGGCTTGATATCTTCCTCATGGAAATTTATTCTTTTTTTTTCTTCCAACACATGCAACACTTCAACTATGATGAATACATCTACACATCTGTGGTGTGTCCATCCGGAAGGCATTTACATGTAAGAGTTGAATTTATTTCATATTCCTCGTGCTGGGGCTCAAACCAGAGACTCACATTTGCTAAGCAAATGGTCTGGTACTGAGCTACGTACTCAGTCCCTGACACATTTTTTAATTGACAACAAATTAAATATTTATGGTACACAACATGAAGTTTTTGAAGTGTGTATAAAATTAGAAATGGCTACATCAAACTTATTAGCATACATGACCTCAAATACATCCTATTTGTGGCAAAACATTTAAAATCTACTTTCTTGTTGATTGAGGAGATTGCTCAGTGGGTGATGCACTTGCTGCACAAATCTAAACACATGAGCTCCAATCCCAGAACCCACAAGGTATGGAAGTGCACATCTGTAATGCCAGCACTATTACAGAGAGATGGGAAGTGAGGTCAAGAGATCTCTAGAAGCGCTCAGGCATGATTCCTGGCACCTGGCATATGCAGCAGAGAGCAACAAAAACTGTCATGAGTCAGTTCCCAGCTTACAAAGATCACGAGACTTCTCATGAGTCTGTTTCCAGTGGACAAACATCACATGCCCTCACACCAGGCAGTGTCACATCCTACGCTTGGGATCAAAACAAAAACATATTTACATCCACTATAACCCTGTCTCCTATAATGTGGAAGATGACTCAAGGTTGTCCACTGACCTCTTTGCTCTGTGGCATGTGCTTGCATGAACACACAGATGCACATGCACATATCACACTTACATACATATACACACCATGCACAATGTTTTAAATCTATTCGTTTAGAAAATTTCAAGTATACAACATTTATCTGTAGTCAACCTATTGCACATTTATTACTATAAAATTATATTTCCCACCTTGTTTTTTAGTTTAGGTTTGGTTTTACTTTTTGTTTTTGAGACAGGGTTCCAGTCTGTATCTTCAATCTCATCTGCCTCTGCTTCTTGAATGCTGGGATGAAAGGTATGTGCTACCACATCCTGCCTAATTCTTAAAAATGTATTTAATTTTGTATGCACGGGTATTTTGTCACACGTATGTGCATCACAGGCACAATCTGGTGTCTCCTAACCTTGGAGGCCAGAAGAAGGCACTGGATCCCATGGACCTGAAGTTCAGGCAATTGTGAGTCACCTTATGGGCTCTCTGTTCTTAACCACTGAGCCATCTCTCCAGCCCCATGCCTAATTAATATATGTGTGTGTGTGCCGGAACATGTGCACATGAATAATGTAGCCACGGTGGGGGGGGGGAGAGCATCTTCTGAATCTGGAGTTATAGATAGTTGTAAGCTGCCATGTGGATTCAGGGAACCTAACACTGATCCTCTGAAAGAAGAGTCAGTGCTCTTAACCACTGAGCCATCTCTCTAGCTCCTTTTAGTCACTTTAAATGCCATTTTTTAAATATAAACAAGTATTGGCATTTTTAATCTATTTTATTGGGTTATTATACCTCGACCTCCCATCCAATCCTTATTCCACCCTAACTCTTCCATATGGAAGAGGGCCATATACCTCTGTAGGCTATCTAGAGGCCTGCTGATTAGGGACATTGAGTTCCTTAGGGCAAGTCCAGTCTTTGTTGTCAGGATATCTAGAATATCAATAATAGCAACGAAACAGCAAAACGCAGCAACAGGATGAACCACTGCAGCAGCAGTGGAAGCAGCAGCTGCCTTAGGCCCTCTCAGGGCTCTCCCATTTATGGCCTCTCCAGAGTCTCCAGAATTAAACTATGTGCAGTTGACAAAGATCACGCCCCTGCTATTTAACAAGGTAAAATCATAATCACCTGCTGCCTCTTATCCCATACCTGGGGTCAAAACAAAACCATATTCACCTAACATAACTGGGGTTTTAAAGAAACCAAAACTCTCACTGCACATAAGTATGTATGAGCCTATCCAGCACAGTAACAAAAGCATTGTATTTAGAGCCCAAAATACCCTAAATTCTCGTAAAAGCCTATTCTTTTCTTTACACAGTATGTTTCTAATGGAATTAGAATTTCAGTTGCTATTGAAGTTTTATGTTTTTTTTTCTAAAATGTTTTCTCACTAGGTTTTATTTGTTTTGTGTCTTAGGGTTTTAATGCTGTGAAGAGACTCCATGACCAGGGCAACTTTTATAAAAGAGAACATTTAATTGAAGCTGGCTTACAGTTTCAGAGGCTCCGTCCATTATCATCATGTTGGGAAGCATGGCAGCATGCAGGCAGACATGGTGCTGGATAAGAAGCCAAGAGTTCTATATCTTGATCCTCAGGCAGCAAAAAAGAACTGTGTCTTGACATAGCTTGATTGTAGGAGATCTCAAGGTCCACTTCTACAAAGACACACTTTCTCCACCAAGGCCACACCTTCTAATAGTGCTATGCTCTATAGGCCGAGCATTCAGCCACATGAGTCTATGAGGGCCGTACCTATTCAAATCACCACATTTTGTGCTTATGTGTATGTGTGGGTACATATTTGGGCAAATGTGTGCACGAAGGTGGGAATTGGTCCTTTCCTTCCACCATATGGATCCTGGAAGTCCAACTCAGGTTGTCAGGCCTGGCACAGTTGCCGTTGTACACTTTGCCATCTCTCAGCCCTCATCGGGTACTTTAAAGATCATATGTTCAGTGAGCTGCGCCTGCTATAGTGGTACTTGAAAGGTTGAGATAGGAAGAGGTTGATGATGAGGCTACCATGGCCATACAGCAAAGTGTTATCTTAAAGATATACAATTGCTCAGGCATGTAGTACTTGGAACATAGAATGTGAGTCTAAAGGAAGCACAAGGGACTTTATGTGTCAAAAAAAAAAAAAAAAAAAAAAAAAAAAAAAAGGAGGGGCTGGTGGGCTGATGTTTACCTGTTATCCCAGCACGTGGGAGGGTAGACAACAGAAACAGTTTACATGCAGCTTGGTCTGCATAAGACCTCATCTGAAAATAAAAGTCCAGGAATGTAGCTCAGTAGTTGACTGCTTGCCTAGCATGCAGAGCTCAAACCCTCCCGAGTGCCATCCAACACTGAAAACAAAACTTGAAGCCATGTTCATATCCAAATCTGGGAATGTTGTTCAGTGTTAAAGCACTCCCATATCACGCGTGAGGTCCTCAGTGCATGCTCCTACCCTCTTACCTCTCTTCTTCCTCCCTTCCTTCTCCACCTTCTCTCCCTCCCTCTCTCTCTCTCCTGGGGGGAAAAAAAAGATTATTTCTCAGCCTCCTTCTGTCTCTTATTTGATTCCTTGGATTAAGATATCTGTGGGGTCTCTGTTTTGCATCTGACTTTAAGGAATTAAGAAACAGTAGTCTAAGGCTGGACATCGTGGTGACCGCCTTTCACCTCAGCACTCAGGAGGCAGAGGCAGGTAGCTCTCTGTAAGACCTAGGTCAAGCTGCCCCCATGTAGTGAGTTCCAAGACAGCTATGTAGAGAGACCCTGTCTCAAAAGAAAACAAAAACAAAAAATAAATAAATGATCTTTAAAAAGGAAACTAATTCTTTCTTTCTTTCTTTCTTTCAAGAGTTATCTAATGCTATTTATCCTAGTGTTCTCATTGGAAATGTGTGCTGAATCTTTAAAAATGTATTTTTGGCATTTGTTAAGCTGTTCTTACCACTTCTCTCCTTTCACTTATTAATATATCTAGGCCACATTTGTGTTCCAGGGAAAAAAAAAATCCCACCTGGCCAAAAAGTATGAGCCTTTTAATGTACTTCTGAATTTTATTTAATAGTCTGGGATTACTTTGGACTTAAAATTTGATCATAAACAGCGTATCTTAGCTGGGGTCTGTGTGTGGAGGTGAGGAGGTGGGACAAACCTTTAGGCAGGTGGATTTCTGTGAGTTGGTGGCCAGCCTGGTCTCAGAGTGAGTTCTGGGACAGCTAGGGGATGAACACCCACAGTGAATATCTAGTGCACACTACACAAGTACTCTACTGACTGGTCTACATAGCCCAGCTTTGCTGCCTTCTTTAAAATATTCCAAAAATAGAAGAAAAAAAAATCCCATCAGTTCATAATTAGACAGGCAAAACAGGATATACTCATATAACGTAAACAGGATATAGTCACATAACGTAAACAGGATATAGTCACATAACGTGATAGCAGTCAACAGTAGAAGGTAGAAAGTATTGACGCATGCTCTAACATGAGCAAGAACCTGGAAGAAACCAGCAACAGCAACGCATACATTGTGTGAGTCCACTCCTATGAAATGGCCATCGTAGCCAAGCCACAGAGGCAGGAAGGAAAAGAGTGCTCACCAGGAGCTGAGGAGTGGAGAGAGACTCTCACGTCACAAGCTTTCTACTTAGAGGAATAAAATGCTCCAAAATCGGGAAATCATCATGGTTGCACAACTCCTCACATGTGCTAAATATCACCAAGCTGGTCAATTTTAAAGTTAAAAGATTATTATGCATAAATTGCATCTCAGTAAAACTACTATGTTCGAGAAAAACTATATGAGAAGAAGTGTTAAGTCACAGGTGGAAAGCAGTTTACTATTTTGCTCTGGTTTTCAAAAACCAGCAGCTTAGGGATTTTTTAAAAAACCATCTGTCGAATATTAAAATCTTGCTTCAAGAACAAAGAGAATGCTAAATCTCCCTTGACTAATATACCCTGACAAAGTGATAGGTTTCCCAAATATTAACTATGGATCAATACTTAAGAAGGAATGAATAGCTGGGCGTGGCAGCACACGCCTTTAACCCCAGCACTCAGGAGGCAGAGACAGGTGGATTGCTGTGAGTTCAAGGCCATGCTGGTCTACAAAGCAAGTCCAGGACAGTCAAGGTTACACAGAGAAAACCTGTCTTGAAAAACCAAAATAAGGAAAGGGAAAAAAAAAAACCCCAAACCAAACAAAAACACCAAATCCAAACCAACCAACCAACCAACCAACCAACCAACCAACCAACCAACCAACCAACCAAAAAAAAACCAAACCAACCAACTAAAGGAGTGAATACTTTTCATGGTCTCCCAAGTTTTGCCAGCAAAGGTGTTTACATTTTAGGAGATTGAGCTTTGAGATGCCCTTGCACGCAGTTGAGTGTCTACATCTTTCTGCTTTTATTATTGAAGTATTGACAAGAGTGCTGATGGTGGTTAGGGGGTTGTATGGGGGAGGAACCTGAAAGGTCAATGAGATGTGTGTCATAGTGACTTGATGAGAGAATGATTTTGAATTCATAAAATTTTCTCCAGCCTTTATTTCCTTCCAATGAGTGCTGACCATAGAACCAGCCTTATATTTCCAGTCTTCCCTGCAATTCCCAAAAGGCTGTACCAACTCATGCAAGGTACCAAGCAAGATTACGTCATGTACCAGCAAGATTGCTCAGTGGGGACAGGCCCTTGCCCCACAAGTTTGGGGACCTGAGGTCAACCTACATCAAGGTGGAAGTGTTAGGGTCTGCTCTTTGTAACATAGCTGAAACCATTCAGTATCCATCTTTGTTCATAAAGTGAAATTAAGTTAAAAAATTTTAAACTCTGCTTCCTAGAAATAGCTATTCGTAGCTGACACTAACAGACCTGGCCAGAGGGGCAAGTTAACCTCATATTTTACTACAACTCAATGGTGTTGTAACTCATGCTCTGTTATCTCCACACTTGGCTCTGCTCTGGTTGCACTCTGTGTTATCTCTGCACTTGGCTGTACCCTGGAAGACCCTAACCACCACCTCGCTTACCTCACTTGGGGCCAATCAGCTTGAAGGTTAGCTGATAAGACTTTGTCTAGTTAACCAAATGAACTATTACTGTCTCCCGCTCTTTGTCTTTTGCACTTGGTTTTCCTGAAAAAGACTGCCCTAAAATCAGACCAGCATCACAGTTTGCCTCCTGAGTCCACTGTGTCCCTGACCATGGTCAGTCTTGGGGTGTGGCATTCAATAAACCTTCTGTATCTAACTGAGACCAGAGTCTGATTGGTTTGTGTGGCTATTCTTGGCCTACAACACAAGGAGAACCAACTTAACAAAGTCTTTCTTTGGCCTCTACACCCACACCATGGTATGCATGCTCCCCCCCCCCAACACACATCAGGTACTGGTAAGTGCACACATTAATAAATCAATTCATTTACAAACCCAAGTCATAGCTGGACATAGCTGTAGTCCTAGCACTTGGAAGACTGAGGCAGAATAAATGCATGAGTTTGAAGCCAGCCTGGAATACATAGCACACACCAAGCTACCCAAAGGTTCATAATAAGACCATGTCTCAAAAAAGAAAAAAAGAGGGCTACAAAAATAGTTGAGTCAGTAAAATGCTTGTCTTGCAATCAGGAAGATCAGAGTTTGGTCTCCAGAACCCACTCTAGTAATCCCAGCACGGTGGATATAGAGGCAGGTAGGTCCCTGGGGTTCATTGGCCAACTAGCTTGGCATAACCAGCAGGTTCCAGACCAAAGAGAGACCATGTCTTTAAAAACAAGGTGGGAGAAAAGACTCCCTTAGCCTCACTCTTAGCTAAGGATCTGTGGCTGCTGATGGTTGCTGATGGCTACTGAGGAGGAAGAGTTCACTTCTTACAGGGGTATGGCCCCTCATAGGTGTCCCATGCTCTAGTGAATGGCTCTGCTCTCATGGGAATATGAGAATCATGAACTAAATTGTAGGAAACAGGCCTGACTGGGCTGCCTGCCTGTCTTGCTGTTTCATGTTCTGTTTCTAGCAGCTTCTGTGTCTGTGTCTATGTTGGTTAGCTAGTCATATTTACTGCTCTGAGAACACGCCCCTCCTCTCCTTGGGACTTTTCCTCCTGTGTGCAATCACCTCTTGAGGGCTTTTACCTGCAAGTGGCATTTCTGTTTTGCTGCCTATAAGAAGGCTCTTTGAACACTGAATAAAAGTTGAAACCGCTGTTGCTGCTGCTCTCTTAGCATGAAGGACCTGCTGTGTTATTGTGTGTATATGTGTGTGTGAGTTAAATCCACAGTCTTTCGCCCTTGACTCGGTACCGCGGTGGCGTGGGCGCCACACTACATCAATGGATTTTTGGAGGAGGAAATGAAGAAAGGAAAGAAGGAAGAAGGGAGAAAGGGTAGATATAAGGAAGGAGAGAGGAGGAGGTGAGGAGAGAGAGAGAGACAGAGAGAGAGAGAGAGAGAGAGAGAGAGAGAGAGAGAGAGAGAGAGAGAGAGAGAGAGAGAAGTTATGAAGTTGTGAGAGAAATGTGTGCCTGTGTCAGGAGGTGGTGGAGTGTGACAGCAAAGGTGGATGTGACCAAACTACATTGTACACATGAATAAAACTCTCAAAGAATATATATTTATATTTTAAGATAGACACACAAACACACACATATTTACTTAATGAAAGCCAAATGAGGGATAGAAAGATGGTCAGAGATTAAAAGCATTTGTTCTTGGAGAGGACATGGGTTCGATTCTCAGCACCCACATGGCAGCTCACAAACACCTGTAACCATAGTTCCCAAGGTTTTCATTGCCCTCTTCTGATACCCAAGAGTACCAGGCATGCACATGGTGTACAGACACACTGGCAGGCAAAACACTCATTAACAGGTTAAATTAAAAACCAATTTGGACCACTCCTACAAACCTATAATCAGGGTTGACCTCTGGCATTCTTTCTCTCTCTCTCTCTCTCTCTCTCTCTCTCTCTCTCTCTCTCTCTCTCTCTCTCTCACACACACACACACACACACACATCCTCAAAAAATACAAAGCAGGAAAAAAAAAAGACCCCCAACTCATCATTTTGTTATTATTGTCTAACGATCAAGTTACTTCAGGCAATCAGAATCTGATTCAGGGACCTCTTAGCAAGAAGTAATCAAGTCTTCATTTAATATTTAATTCCCAATTCAAGGGGATATGTTAATGAGCTGGGCTAATGTGGAACTTACAGTGCCTGAGGGTGCTGTAGCTTTGATTTCAGCTCTCACATAGGAAAAATTCCGCCTCTGTGTTTACCCTCACCTGCAAGCTCTGTGCATGAAGCCATGTGTTTTCAGGAAAACTGGATTTGACTTTTGAAATGCTATTTTTAATGTCCACTCTGCTTTGAGAAACAACACATAAATTTTAAAAATAAAAGTTATAAGTATGGTTCAGTGCCATACTACCACTGCCCTACCACTGCAACTTGAGCAGTAGAAGATTGGTGAGGCTGTATAGTTAGCCTGCCCTGTGCAATACTTATAGACTCTGTTGTCTTTGCTTAAAAGGAAGTGCATCCCTAGCCATAAAATAAAGGTATCCATTGTTAGAATCACAGGCATCTTCTAAGAATGAACATAGTACCGTTCACCTTTTTTTCCAGTGCTGCTGTCCAAGCCTAGAGCTTCATGGATAGACACCGAATGGATCCATCATCAGTCCTGTTCACTATTTTTGTATTTTGTTTGGGGGTAGGGTCTCATGTTAGCCCAGGCTGTCCTCAAGGTCACTATGTAGCAAAGGATGACCTAGAACTCCTGATATTCTACCTCTAGATACTAGCTTTTTTCAGGTGGGCAACTCTATGACTGTCTTCCATTCACTGTTTTCTTTCTCTTTCCTCCTCCTGCTCCTCCTCCTCCTCCTCATCCTTTTGTGTGTGTGTGTGTGTGTGTGTGTGTGTGAGAGAGAGAGAGAGAGAGAGAGAGAGAGAGAGAGAGAGAGAGAGAGAGAGAGAGAGAGAGAGGATTTGACTATGTCTCCCAGGCTGCCTAGAACTTGGTATGTAGACCAGGATGACCTTGAACTCATAGATATGTGCTTGCTTCTGCCTCTCAAATGCTAGGATCAATGACATATGCCACCACACACCCCTGCCCGCCCCATTGACTACTAACAGGCTTAAACATTCTGGTTCTTTTCTGTAATGGTGACATATTTCTGCTGACCTGTATCTGTTTCTTGCCAAGATTTTCTTACCAGAGAAAGATTTGTGTGGTAGTTGTTGCATCTGGAATGCATGACACATTGCATAGATGTTGTGGCAGGGAGAATATTGGCTGGGAAGGTCAGAGTCACGGTTCAAGTAGGATCAGTCAAGAAACCATTTCTTCTTTATCATCCCTTTGCTCATTTTCCCCCAACCTTAAACTCTGTGAGGCTTATTGAGAAGAAAACAAAGATGGGTTGTGACCCACAAGGAAGATAGGGATGAGGACATGGCTCAGTGAGTAAGAGGCTTTCTGTGCAAATGTAAGAACTGGTGTTTAGGTCCACAGAATCCATGTAAATGCCAGGTATGGTAGTGAATTCCTGTAACCTCGGTACTATGGATGGAGGTGCAGAGAGGGGAGGACCCTGGGCAGCTTGCTGGCTAGCCAGTGTAGCTGAAACAGCAAGCCATGGGCTCAGCAAAAGACCCTGTCTCAAAAAACAACACAGAGTGTAATAGAAGCACTCAGCATCAACCTCTGGCTCAGCAGGCATGTGCTGGTGCATCAATGCTTGTGTGCACAAGTGAGCTATTGCACAAGTGAATGCACGCACAAACACACACATACACGCACACACATGCACAAGAAAGGCAGGGGGCTTATTTAATAAAGTATCTAATAGCCAATTTTTACTTGTAAAGGCTTAGTAGTTTGAAGGACAAAGTGAAATACACCGTACCTGGTCTGAAGACCTAATATGATACTATAGAAATCAAACCGCTGTGCTGCTGAAATTGTGAGAGAATCATAGAGACACAAACTGACAGAACAGAATAGACAGTTTCTAAATAGATCCTTACATAAACAGTCAAGTGATTGTCAACAAAGATCCAAAGACCATTTAACTGAAAAAAAAAAAAAGGGGGGGGGGGATGTTTTTCTTTACAAATGACACTTACAAAGGACTGGTGACATGGTCCAGTGGTTGAGAGCTTGCCTAGCATGCACAAGTTTCCTGGACTTCAACTCCAGTATGCAAAAATAAATAAATAAAAATTTAAAATTCTGATTTGACTTCCACATAGAAAATAAATGAACCACTGATGTGTTTTTATCTTAAATAACCTACAAAGGACTCTAGGCTCCGGCCCCAGCTGGGGATATTTGGCAGTGGTAGAAGCTTAAAGAGATAGTGCCTAGTGGAAGATTTTTCCAGTCACTGGCGTCATGCTTTTGAAAGGGTTAGTGGGACCCCAACTTCTTCCTTTTTTTATCATCTTAACTTTGAAGTGAACTGGTTAGCTCACTGCTGTGCACGTAACACAATGACTACAGACCCAAGGCAATGGGTTCAACTACTCAAGGATCGAAAACTTCAGAACAGCGATCTGGAATAAGTCTCTTTGCCCCATAAACTGATGAGCGACTGTATTTGGTCTAGGAATTGTGATGGTGTTAATTATCAGCTTGGTAGACTCGAGAATCCCCGGGGAGACTCCTGTGCCTTTGGGAGGTTATCTATTGCATGACTTTACGTGGGAAGACCCTGCCCACTGTCGAGTGGCACCATTCTCCGGAGACACTGGGCTGTATGAGTGGAACAAAGGCCATTTCCTCAGCAAGGTTGCCACTGCCAGGCCCGATGATCTGGATTTGGTCCCCGAGAACAGAAATCCTCTGTGTGAACATGATTGCACAGATACATATACATGCATGTACACACGCTCACAAATATGCAAAATATAATTCTAGAAATGGAGAAAGGCAATTGAGCAGCTTCTTACATTCATTACTCTTTTCCTGGTGGTGGATGTAACTAAACCAACCGCGTCAAGCCTTGACTTTATGCTACGATGGACTAGAAACCCTTGAGCTGTGAACCACAATAGACCCTCTTGTCTTGAGTTGCTTCTGTCAGGGGGTTTTATTACAGCAACAGGAAGAGAAATTAAGACAGGGACTGAAAACTAACACAACCATACACATCATAGCAGGGTGTCTCTCTGTGTAGCCCTGGCTGCCCTGAAACTCGCTTTGTAGCCCAGGCTGGCCTCAATTCACAGAGATCCGCCTAGCTCTGCTTTCCCAGTGCTGGGATTAAAAGGTGTCAGCTACCAAATTTTAACTTAGTTAATCTCAAGACTTAAACCTTTGGAAAAACACATAGGAAAATGATTTGTGGTCTTGGGTTAGATAAAGATTTCTTAGAATAGAAAGAACAAACCATTAAAATTTTTATGAATTAAACTTCATCATGCTTGAAAAGCTCTGATCTTAACCAATAGAGTAAGTGAAGAGGCCAGATGCATGGCCTGAGTTCCCTTCTTGCTGGTAATCTATGGTGGCTGAGAGAAAAACAGGGATGGGCAACAAGAAAAGAAACACCATGAGATGCTCTGCCATTTCTGATAGGATTACTTTGAATAATAGCCCTCTCCAACCACACACAACAAGTATTAAGTCCCTTCTGTAGACCAGGCCCTGGTAGACCATACAGTACAACAGAAATGACCAGCCTGACTCTACCTTAAGATCAAAAGCCATCCTGTTACAAGGTCGAAAAAAGTTCATCACTGTTTACTGTAAAACTTAGTTAATCTGGAATTTGACATGTTCCACACCCTTTACCTCCACCCTCGTAAGATAATATTTTCTGCCAAATAATTTTGAGGTGTTCTGCCAAGTTCATCTGGAAATTCTCCAGCCCTTGGAAACCCCCTAGCTTTGCAGTTTTAGGGCTATAAAAACCCTACTTCTGTGTTTGGGGATGACCTCTTAAATCCCACATTTAGGGAAAGGCAGTTGCTGGACCAGCTATACTGTGCACATTTAATAAACCTTTCTATAAATTTGGATAATTAGGGTGTTGGTCTCAACTCTCATTCAGTGGGATTAATATCATAAACAGGTAACTGGTGCAAAGAGAGGAAGATGAGTGGAGCTAAATTAGTGTTGAGTCTAAAACCAAATAACAGTGATTGAAGGGGAAAATGATAGGTCCATTTTACTCATGTACGTAAATAAAATATTAGTGATCTGTGGTCTAAATGGGTTATTAAAATGTTATATATCATGATCTGGCTGGAGTTATTATCTTTTCAAAGCAAGAATGGTTCACCATCAGGGAAAACTGTAATTAGCCACTTTAGAAGATTGAAGATGAAAAAAAATTACGATTATATAAATCAGTGCAGACAGAACAAAGCATTTGATAATTTTCAACAGCTGCTCATTGTTCAAGCAATTAGTAAAGGAGAATAAATGACAATTTTCCTAAAGGTTATATGCCAACTTACAGCAGTATTTGATGGATGCATTGCTTAAAGATCAAACACTAGAAAAGAATTCTTATTTTTATTTGTATCTAATACAGTTAGTTCTATTGGCCCTGGAAAAGCTAGTAGAAATAAAGAAGAAATGAGATGTGGTCTGGGGACATAGCTCAATTGGTATGGAAAGCTTGATGCCCTAGGAACACCTTAATTGGGTGTATTATATGCACCTTTAAGCCTAGACTTGGGAGCTAAAAGAACAGAGGCTTAGAAGTTTGGAGTCATCCTAAGATACATACTGAGGGCCAACCAAGGATACATGAGACTCCGCTGTCAAAAACAAAAGAAAGAAAGGGCGAGGGGGAGAAGAAAGGAAGGAAGGAAGTAAAAAGAAAGCAAAAGACACACACAAAAAAATAAAATTAAAACTAAGCAACAAAACTGTTATTATTATAGATAGTGTGTATTCCCACTTATAAGAAAATATCAAAAGGATCCAGAGGATCCTAGAAACCTACAAGTAGAACATTATGATAGGCAGATTTGGGCCCAGGGGTCCCGCTCAAACTAAGGCACCAGCCAAGGACAATACAGGCCGTAAACTTTAAGCCCCTACCCAGATCTAGCCAATGGTCAGAACAGTCTCCACACTTGAGTGGAGAGTGGGATATGACTTTCTCACGTACTCTGGTGCCTCACATTTGACCATGTCCCCTGGAGGGGGAGACCTGGTGGCACTCAGAGGAAGGACAGCAGGTTACCAAGAAGAGACTTGATACCCTATGAGCATATACAGGGGGAGGAGGTCCCCCTCAGGAACAATCATAGGGGAGGGGAATAAGGGGAATATGGGAGGGAGGGAAGAATGGGAGGACACAAGGGATGGGATAGCCATTGAGATGTAACAAGAATAAACTAATAAAAAAGAAAAAGAAAATATCAAAATCACTAGAGAAACTAATAAAATCGATTCAGCATGGTTATTGCATATATCATTGCTTTTTATAAATCAAAAATTGTTTCTCTACATTAGAAAATGTTACAAAAATTAAGATATCATTGACAGTTATAATAAATATGTAAAGCATCTAGGAATAAAAAGAACATTAAAGGCTGGGTGTGGTGATGCACGCCTGTAATCCCAGAACTTGGGAGGCAGAGGCAGGCGGATTGCTGAGTTCGAGGCCAGCCTAGTCTACAAAGACAGTCCAGGACAGCCAAGGCTACACAGAGAAACCCTGTCTTGCAAAAAACCAAAAAAAAAAAAAAAAAGAACATTAAAAACATCTATAAACACATTAAAAAGTAATAACAGAGCCAGACCTGATGGCACACTGATAATTCCAGTAATTAGAAAGCCAAGGCAAGAAGAGTATAGCAAGTTCAAAGACAGCCTAGACTACATAGTGAGACCCCGCATTTAAAAAAAAAAAAAAAAAAAAAAAAAAAAAAAAAGCAAGAGAAAAGGGATTGGGAATGTAGCTCAGTCATTTGAGTGCTTGCCTCAAATGTATAGTCATTTGAATAAAAACTACCCCCTTCCCCAGGCCTTCAGGGAATGGCACTATTAGGAGATGTGGCCTTCTTGGAGTTGCTATGGTCTTGTTTGAGGAAGTGTGTCACTGTGGGGACAGGCTTTGATGTCACAGATGCTCACGTTAGACCCAGTGTGGTATTCTCTTCTGCTACCTGCAGGTCAAGATGTACAGCTCTCATCTCCTTCTCCAGCACCATGTCTGCCCGTGTGTCAACATGCTTCATGCCAAGATAATGAACTAAACTGTAAGCCAATCCCAATGAAATGTTTTCCCTTATAAGAGTTTCCACGGTCATGGAGTCTCTTAACAGTAATAGAAATCCTAACTAAGACATGTAGTATGCATAGAGGCCTGCATTCATTCCTCCCAGTGTTGCACAAACCAATCACTGTAGCACATACCTGTAGTCCCAGCACATAGAAGCCAGATACCACAGGATCTGATGTCCGAGGATGTCCTTGTGAACACCTCAAGTTTCAGGCCATCCAGGACTACATACAATTCTGTATCATCAGGGAAAAACAAATTTCTTGGGGGCAACAACAGCAGCAACAAAGCACTATAATATTTTTGAGGCAACAATAATGTGCTTGTTTGGAGCCCAGTGCATGTAAAGCACAAAGAGCTCTTCATGTAATCCTTCATTTAATCCTCTAGTCGTGCAAAGAACACTTTCTCATATTCAATGCAGTACCCACAGAATGGGCCGCTTATACCTGCTGCTGGGAACGGAGCTGACTGAGCAGCCTGGCTGTTGTACTCGGAACCAGCATCTCAGTAGCTCTGAAAGCCACAATTACCATTTGTTGCTCTCAGCCAGGCATGAGTAAAACAGAAGTCTACAGGCAAGTCTCTTCCTGCAGTATGGGTATTCTTCTGATGGGGGATGTTGGCTTAAGGACTCTCTGTTATCTTAGCTAAAACATCCTTAAGACTGTGCTGTGGGGGCTAGGGTTGTGGCTTGTGGTAGATTAATTGCCTAGCATGGTCAAGGCATAAAGAACAAATATGTTGCTGCAGTTTGAAACCATACTATCCAATGCTTTTCCCGCCCCATTGCCCTTCACAGGAAGAGACCTAACTAGTCCATACACAGACAACTCTTCCTGAATGTTATAGATGCCAGTGTTGAGGTGGTATCCAATGATTTCCACCATCTGGGACTTGTATCCTTGTCTAACTCCTCTCCTCTGTGAAGTTGATGGGACCTAGAGACTTGCTTCCAGCTAATTGTACACAGCAAAGAGATGGGATGCCACTGCTGAGAATAAATTAGAACAACAGAAACCCACAAAATACATGTCAAAGAACCCAATTTAATGATTGGAGATGGAGACTGTAGATTGATTGAGTGCTTGCCCAGCATGCACAAAGCCCTGGATTCAGTCCCTGGGACCACATACCTCAGCTGTGGTGGTATATACCTGTGATCCCAGCATTCAGGAGTCAGAGGCCAGAAGTCTGACTTTGAGGTCGACCTTGGCTACATAGTGAGTCTGAGGCCAGCCTAGGACATGTGAGACCCTGCCTCAATCTCAAATACAAGAAAGCCTTGAACATCATAGAGTCCTCCTGGAGACGAATGTCACATGTACAGTGAATGTTAAAAACCCTTTACCCATAGTTCTAACCTCCGTAAAAACCAGAGACTTAAAAACAAACAAACAAAACCTCACCATCACTTCAAACTTGGACACTATATCATTTTCCTTTGCTGTGAGGGAAAGACAGCTCTTACAACACAAGCTGGTATCCAAAGAGGATCGTGTGGCGAAAAAACTATGAGCTGATGTTGGACAATAGCCCAGGAAGGAACCAAGGCAGTAATGCAATGACCTAGCAGGTACTGACTGAATCTTGACAGCAAACTCATGAATGAAATTGGCTGCATCTATTCCTCAAGTCAAGTATGATCAGAAAATGAAATCACAGCTCCCACTTACATTGAACACTTGGATATAAGGATGATCTCATTACAATAAATGTCAGCCATTGGCCACTAAGGATTGAGTCTTCTGGCAGTACTGAATAAATGGGTGTCACCTTTCTCCTTCACCACTCCGTGTACACAACTCGTGAAGCGCTGCATGGTACAAGAGAAAGACCTTCCCAAATGGGAGAAGCTTTGGTTTTATGATTTTATTTCATTTTTAATTATGTATATATTTGCATGCACACATGAATCCATGTACCTGTAGAGACAGGAAGAGAGCAGCAAACCATAGAATGGGAGTTACAAGGGGTCGGGAACTGGAACCCCAGTGTAGGCAGTGGAAACCAAACTTGGGTACTCTGCAGAAGCAATATGCATTGTTCACCACTGACCCTTCTCTCCACCCAGAAGGATCATTCTAGAGTCAAGGGTAGACAAATAGCTGTGCTCCTTTGCTAGAAACTACAGAAAAGCTTGCATTGAAGCCTTGTAATAAACTTTGAAACATAAGAGCCCAGCTGAGCCAATCCCAATTTTCTGGTCTACAGACACCTGGGGTGTTTAGTGTATATCTTGGTGTGTCACTAAATTCAGGGGCAATATCCATGTTGTAGTAGCCAATGAAGCCCACTGTCTTGTCTTCCTCACAGATGTTTTCTCCAAGGAATCTTCTTTGTTAAACATCTTACAACCTGCTTTTTAGAGGATACAGCTGTAATGAATCTCTCATTACAAACCAGAAAACTAGTATACCAAGAGGTAAACAATTTTTCCCAAGATGAAATGAGTAGTAAGTAGAAAAACAAATATTCATATCTGCACTTCAAAGTCCAGGTTCTTGCCAACACTACTGCAACTGTATGGCCATTAATAGACATAAACGTTAACTAGAAACACAGCATATTCATTAGAGTGATTTTTTTAACTGCAGACAGAGAAAATGAGACAAAAAACTGGTGAGAGAAGCCTGATGACTTTTCAACTTCTAAATGTATATTTCTTTAGAAAGTCACTTTTCTGTGAGTTCGAGGCCAGCCTGGTCTACAAAGTGAGTCCAGGATGGCCAAGGCTACACAGAGAAACCCTGTCTCGAAAAACCAAAAAAAAAAAAAAAAAAAAAAAAAGTCACTTTTTATCCTGTGTAGCAAGGGCCTGGATGTTTGCTACCTATTTTTATACAGTTCTGTATCTATTAATATGCTAATGAGAAATGCTTCTATCTTGGTGTGGCAGCATAAGAATTTAATCCCTGCACTCAAGAGGCAGGGACAGGAGGAGTTCTGTGAGTTTCAGCCAAGGCTACATAGCAGGACTCTGCCTCAGAAAGAGAGAGAGAGAGCAAGAGAGAGAGAGAGAGAGAGAGAGAGAGACAGAGACAGAGAGAGACAGAGAGAGACAGAGACAGAGACAGAGACAAAGACAGAGAGAGAGAGACAGAGAGAGACAGAGACAGAGACAGAGAGACAGAGAGAGAGAGAGACAGAGAGACAGAGAGAGACAGACAGACAGAGACAGAGAGAGAGACAGAGAGACAGAGAGAGAGACAGAGAGACAGAGACAGAGAGAGAGAGAGACAGAGAGAGAGAGAGAGAGAGAGAGAGAGAGAGAGAGAGAGAGAGAACAAAAAGAAATGGGGAAAAGGTTCTCATATACTTGTGTGTATATATACCCCACACCAATTATTGTGAGGGTCTCAGTCCTCAGGAGGTAAAAAGGCAGTTCAGTTTATCGTGAGTAGGTAACCAATGTTGGCTTAAATTTCTGTAATCTGACCCCCATGTGATTTATTTTAGACATATTTAACCACAACACAGTTTGGTGAGAATTATTTTGGTGATAATTAATTCAATCTCTCTGGTACAACAAAGCATGCATAAAAAAAAATCTACTTGAGGAACAAAGTAAGCTAAATACAGATTAGATGTGACTGCATCAAAACTCTTTGGGAACTCTACAAAGATAGGTTCTATAGAATGACTGAGAAAAAAATTATGATAAGGCTCTGATGGAGGACCCAGTGCCAGCAAAGTCTCTAGCCACACAGATAAAGCAAAGAAAGGTCACTGGGCTAGTAAAGACACCTGCTTCCAGCCTTCTGGGTGGGTAACAGATATTTCATTCCTTCCCTTGAAGGGACAACCCTGTGTGGTTAACATTCCAGGTTCCTCTGTGCTTATCTGTGAACACAAAGGCATCCATGCCTCCTACAAATTATAATTATAAAACCTGAAAACAAGTGATTCTGGTAGATCTTAACTCATGTATTTTACAGAAGATAAAATGTCCACTTGACATTTTATTTTTTTATTTTTTGGTTTTTCGAGACAGGGTTTCTCTGTGCTGTCCTGGACTCACTAGACCAGGCTGGCCTCAAACTCACAGCGATCCACCTGGCTCTGCCTCCCAAGTGCTGAGATTAAAGGCGTGTGCCACCACCACCCGGCCCACTTGACATTTAATACAACGGATTACTCACATTTTGTTTTTGATAGAATTACCCTGATTAAAAGTGACATAGAAAGAAAAGTAAAAAAAAAAAAAAAAAAAAAAAAAAAAAAAAAAAAAGAAAAAGAAAAAAGAAAGAAAAGTTTATTTGGCTTATATTGAAAAAAAAAAGAGTTTATAAGGGAAAGGAGATCTGGTTGTGGGCAGCTGTCACAGGAAGCTGAGATACCATATCCTCAACCACAAGTGCAAAGTGGAGAAGTAAAACTGGAAGTTGAGCAAAGCTATGTGTGAACTCTCAAAAATGATCCAGTGATTACATCCACCTGCTTAAGACTCCACCGTTTAACAAAGTTTATGATTTTTAATTACAAAATAAGTGTTTGTTGGTGTATGCAGAAGGTAGAAACCATGTATGTTGCCAGAACATGGAAACAGCCTAAATGTCCCTCAGTAGAAGAATGAATAAAGAAACTGTGGTACATTTACACTATGGAATACTACTCAGTTATTAAAAACAAGGAATTCCTGAAATTTATGGACAAATGGATGAACTAGAAATGATCATAATGAGTGAGTTAACCCAGAAGCAGAAAGAGTCAAATGGTATACACTCACTTATCTGGACATTAGCCCAAGGGGCATGTCCCATGAAAGTCTTCACTTACCAGGAAAGTGGGTCAGAGGTATGCACAGTCATTTACATTTTAGTTAATTCAAGATGCAGTCAAGTTGACAACCAAGATTAGACATCACAGGAGGGGAAACTGTAGTTAGAATATATTGTATTAAAAATCTATTTTTAGTTAAAAAACAAAAACATTATGGCTTTATATATAATAGATGTCCTCTTTGGTTACAGGCCTTGGCGTTTCATGGTTGAGTAATAGGTGTAGGGGCAAATTGACCTATAGATAAGATTAGTTGAAGCAGTCATGGGGGCATTAGGAATTTTGGCCTGACTTCTCCTAATTGGTTGTTGCTATGTGCCAGACCACCTGCTGGTCAGCTTGACCAGTAGAGAGTATATTTGGACTTTCCCAAGGTGAGGTGATTGTGTTACTAGGAACTATCTTTCTGTTTAGACTAGTTTGTCATTTTTTTGGAATCTGGGTTCAGCCCTTGGCCAGGTTTAATACAAAATGGAGTTTCCTTTTGCTCTTCCTAGTTCCACCCCACTTCACCTCCCATCTCGATCCACCCCCTTTCTGTCTCAAATTAGAAAACAAACAGGCATCCGAGGGATAATAATAACATAAAATATAATAAGATAAAACAAAAAACAAACAAAGCAGAATTGGATAAAAATAAGAAGGCAAAGAGCCCAAGAAATGTCACAAGAAGAAGACACAAGTGGGAACCTACTCATTCACACAGTCATGAGTCCCATAAAGACATAAAACCAGAAGTCAAAATATATACACAAAACCCATGGCCAAAAATAAATGATTGATTAAAAGTAAAAATAAAGTATGAATAAAAATTAAATAAAAAAAAATCTCTGACAAGGAATCTCATGAGACAAGGAACCTCCAAAGATGACTTTGAATCTATTTTGTGTTGGCCATCTATTGCTGGGTATGTGGCCTAAAACTTAAGAGTTGTTTGTTTCCCCAGTGAGACTCCCTTGGAGAAAACTAAGTTTTCATTTGCAAGTGGTTATAAATTGGAAATAGCTTCTTTGCTATGAATAGGAGTATGTGCCCACTTCTCCTTTCAGTTCTAGGACCCCATCTGGTGCAGACTTGTGCATGTTGCCTGAGTCTCTGTGAGTTGGTCCCTCTGTGTTTAGACAGTCTGGTTCTTACACTCTTCATCCTCTGAAATGTTCTCTAAGCCCCAAAGAGGGTGGTGGGAGGATTTAAATGGAGATATCCTATTTGGGGATGAATAGTCCAAGGTCTCTCATCTGTCTCTGTCTGTGTCTCTGTCTGTGTCTGTGTCTCTGTCTGTCTGTCTGTCTGTCTGCCTGTCTCTCTCTCTCTCTCTCTCATGTCTGGATGTGGATATCTGTATTTGTTCCCATCTGCTGCAGGGCGAAGGTTCTCTGATAATGGCAAGCAAGGCACTAATATATGAGCATAGCACATGGTCACTGGGAGTCATTTATTGCTACATGCCTTTAGTAGAACAGTAGTATTTGGCTTTCCCCTGAGTCTGTGGCTATCTAGTCTTAGGTTCTTGGTCATCCAACCAGTGTTGGGTATGGGCTTCATGGAGTGGATGTTAAGTCAGATTAAATCTTTGTTGATTATGGCCGTAAGCTTTGTGCCACCATTGCACTAGTGTATCTTGCAGACAGGAAGGCATTAGAGATAGAAGGGTTTGTCTATGGGCTGGTGTTTACATTTCTCCTTTGGTAGCATGCAGAGTGCCTTCCAGTACCAAAGACACTAGCTCATGGGTGTTAAGTCTCTTTGTAGGCACCAGTCTGACTTCTCCATGTTCAATGAATTGTGTATGTGTTATTTTTCATCAATTGCATCTTGCTATTAGTTTGTAGAGAGTAACCTGTAGCCTTTTCCCCGGGATGTTTGGGGTTTCCCAATGGAACCACTTTGGCTAACAACTATTAAATATAACCCATTCCCGGATTTGGAGCTTTATTTGGTGATAAGAGATGTCCAGTTGGGGCTTTCATTTAATTAAACTTCATATGTATGTATTTTAGGAAGCTTCTACCGTGTTAGATTTCCATAGTATCCCTCAAATGGTCCTTAATTTTAGATGTCCCTTCCTGTATTCTCGCCTGCTCTCCATTTGATACTCTTATTTCAGTCTCCCTCACTCCACCATTGTTTATCCATAACTACCTATTCTATTTCCCCTTCCTAGGGAGATCTGCCTCCCACACCCTTGCAAATCCCTTGACTTAATAGCTAGCATCCATGAAAACACACCATATTTCTCTTTTGGGGCCTGGGATACACACAGGATGAATATTTCTAGTTCTATCCTTTACCTGTGAATTTTCTGTTCTTTTTTTAATGGTAGAATCATAGTCCACACTTTCTTCATCCATTTTTAATGGTAAAGTAATATCCCATTGTGTCTATGTACCACATTTTCTTTTTTCATTTGTAAACAGGTCAAAAGGCATCTAGGTTATTTACAATTTCTGGATGTGATGAATAGAACAGCAATAAATATGGATGAACAAGTTTCTCTGTAGGAGGATGAAGCATCCTTTGGGTGTATGGCCAAGAATGGTACAGCTGGATCTTGAGCTAGATTGATGATTGGTGGGTTTCGAAAAGATGGTATAAGTTCTCGCAGTGGAATATTGCTCATCTATAAAAACAATGACATTCAGCCGCGTGTGGTGGCACATGCCTTTAATCCCAGCACTCAGGAGGCAGAGGCAGGCAGACTTCTGTGAGTTTGAGGCTAGTCTGGTCTACAGAGTGATTTCAGGACAGCCAGGGATACACAGAGAAACCCTGTCTCGAAAAACAACAATAATAAAAATGAAATTCTGATACATGATTGAACTTTGAAAACATTATGCAAAGTGAGATAAGGCAGACAATGGGAATGCCTTAAAATTCTCTTTCAACAAGGTTTCCATACCAGACAAATTCACAAAGAGAAATTAGAACAGAGAGGAGCTCTCGTCGACAAGATAGGCTTTTAGGGGCCAAAGAACGGATGCGAAAAGATGTAAGATGGGCTCCAGCGATCAGGTTAGTGTTGTTGTCATCTTCAGTCAGACAAGCTTCTATTTGCAGTCATCAGCAATAACTGCAGAGACTCATAACTGGTCAAAGTGATTAAAATAAATGATTGTTGAATGCTCAGCCCTAAGTGGGACATCTCTCTCAACCCCTCCAAGTGTGTGTGTGTGCTTGGGGTCAGGCGGTGAACATGGATGAGAGAGTGGGAAAAAAAAGAGCTACAGGAAAAACTAGACTGTTCTGGAACATGCTTTTCTCGGCTTAGGTGGCTGATATATTCTTTTTTATTTTAGATTGATTTAATTTTATTTATATGAACATGTATGTCTGGGTACTGTAGAGGTCAGAAAAGAGTATCAGATCTCCCGGACGTGGAGTTGTAGACTTTTGCGGACCCCCCCCTGCCCCCAGATGAGGGCACTGAGATTTAAACTCTGATCTTCTGGAAGAGCAGTATGTGCTTGTAACAGCTCAGTCATCTCTTTAGGCCAGCAGTTAGTTATATTCTTAGACTTCTTCAGAGAAGCTGTGATTAGCATCTTCAAAGGAGGGGAGGGGCTTATGTATAGTGGTCCCTACTCACCCTGGAAGGTCTCTAACCAGTTGGTGGTTGCTAGGGAAGGGAGAGATACTCTCTTCAGTGTTTTAACCCTTGGTAAGGTGCCCACTTTGCTGTAAACAAACCATGTTCCTGTGAGCAACTCTTAATTATAATCCTGCTTTGCTCGGAACTCATGATGTAGGAACAAGGCTGGCCTGGAACTCAGAGTTCTTCCTGCTTCTGTCTGCCCAGTGCTGGGATTAAAGGTGGACACCATCACACTCAGCCACATTAACCATTTACAGGATGCAAGTCCTTAATAAGTACTTTCATCACTTTACATACATAACAACCATATATTTCCAGGATTTTGTCATCTTTTTCACATAAGCTCTATGTTAATCAAACTGGACTTTCCATTTCCTCTTTATGAAGTCACTAGTAGCCTCTGTTCTTTTTTAAAAGATGGATTTATTAGCATATGTTAGTTATATATAAAAATGGGTTTCACATCTTCATAGGTGCATATAATACATTTTGGTCATATTTATGACTCCTTACTCTCTTGTTCTCTCCAATTATTTCTCATCCTCTTCTTCTCAACTGGACCCCCTTTTACTTTCTTTTCATCTATTCCTTTTTATTTAATGGCCAAGTAAACTTAACTAGACACCCAAGGTCAGCTGCTGGCCTCCAGGTGTACACATGTGTACACACATAAAGCACACACCCGAGGCCACTGAAGCGAGGGTGATAGCCAATATCTCTAATCTCAGTGCTTAGAAGACTGCAACCAGAGATTTGAGAGTCTGAGTCATTTTGACATGAACTCTGGTGCTCCATATTTGACCACCTCCCCTTGGTGGGGAGGCCTGGTGGCACTCAAAGAAAGAATAAGCAGGCTACCAAGATGAGACTTGATAGCCTATGACCATATAGTGGGGGAAGAGGTCCCCCTCGGTCTTAGACCTAGGGGAGGGGAATAGGGTGAATGTGGGAGGGAGAGAGAAATGGGAGGATACAAGTGATGGGATTACAGTTGAGTTGCAATCTGAATAAATTAATAAAATTAAAATAAAAAAGAGAGTCTGAGTTATGCTGGGAATCCAAGGGCATTCACAGCATACTAAAACTCTGTCCCCCCAAAACAAAAGCAAAAAACAATCTCTTCATTCGTTTGAAATCATAAATATTCTTGTGGGGGCAAGAGGCACAGTTCAGTGGCACAGCACTTACCTAGCACGTACAAATGTTTGGATTCAATTCCAGCACCCCACACAGACAAAACAAAGCAAAAAGCTTTTCCTTATCATAAGTTGACCACCATCCTCCATGATCTCGTAGGGTGGAATATGAACTAAAAGTCTTTGGGGGTTCAAAATAACAAAATAGGTGTTTGGGTGACTATAGAAGGAAGGAACAGTGAAGCATTGGGACAGATTTTTTTTTTTTTAAAGTATTGGTATGAAAGTAGCTCAGGAACAATAATGAAATCACATTGATTTGGCAAATGAAGCATCTCTGGCTGATCTATTTGCATCACTTCTTCAAGCTCCAGGTGATCCCTCTTTCCTCAGTGAGTGCACTATGAGAACATTCCTAATTCAGAGTCTTACTTCTCAGGGAGGACTGCATCATTGCTCCCTTCCTAGTCTATTAGTTTTAAACTATAAGCTTGATGACTGTATTAGTTCCCTGCATGTTTCCATGGTGATAAATACATGGCAGAGAGCAGCTTAAAGGAGGAAGGCCTTACATTGGCTTACAGTCGAAGGGGATATAGTCTGCCATTCCTGGGAAGCCATGGCAGCAGGAGATTAAGGAACTTGGTCACAGTATAGCCACAGTCAGAAAGCAGAGCATGACAAATGCTGGTGCCCAGGCCCCTTCCCTGCTTTTATTCAGTCTAGGAACACCAGCTATAGAACGGAGCCGTGACCTTTTTATTTACATAATCTGATGGCCCCTCTCAGACACGCCACCATCACACTCAGCCACATTAATCATTTACAGGACACAGGCAGGTAACATTGAGTATATTCATCACTTTATATGCATTCATTTCCATAACTTTCTCAACTTTTCAAAATATGCACTGTGTTCATCAAACTGGACTTATCATCGTCATCTTCATCATCATTATCATCATCATCATCATAGTCACACTGAGACACACAACTTATTTTACATATAATCCAAGTAAGTAAGATATGTTTCAAGTTCTTCATTTGTATGTTGACAGTATGTACCGGTTCAGTAAAATGGCTTTATAAAAAGAAGTCTATAAAGGGGCTCATGAGTCCCCATCTCTCCCTGAGGGACTATTGACATTTGATGGTTATTTCAAGAGGGGGTGTCCCCAATAAGCTGCTTGTGCTTCAGTAAACAGCCTCCCATCCACACTCATGGAAGCAACTCTCATTAAACTCAGTAGGGTCACATGTTAAAAAGGAAGACATAACTGTATGAGAGCCCTTGTTGGGAAGAAGGAAGTGGGTATGAGAGAGGGTAATGGGACATGAAAAATAACTGAAATTCAGTGTGTGTGCATGTGTGTGCGTGTGTGCGCGTGCGTGTGCGTGTGTGTGCACGTGTGTGTGTGTGTGTGCATGTGCGTGCGTGCGTGTGTGCGTGCTTGTGTGTGCGTGTGTGTGTGTGTGTGTGTGTGTGTAACTGTCAAAGAATTTAAAAAAATAAGTCTGTATAAGGTAGACCAGTAGTAGGAAAATATGTGTGTATTTTAGCTAGTGCCAAATAATTATTTTAGTTTTGTCACAAACTAAAATAATAGAATTGACTTCACAGTAGTTTAACTGAACACAGGTCACAAAACTGTTTGTCAACCTTCGTTAGAAGAGTTTTTGGAAGATGATTGAAACATTTTCCTTTCTTCCCGTTTGTCTTTAGTCCCTTCATAGATATGTGCATGAAGTGAGAGATACAGTCACTGTGATGTTCATAGGATTTGCCAAATTGACTGGATCTTGAAGTAGAAGTTTCTGGTTTCTTTGAAGACTCAGTTGTATCAAGTGATGCTTTTTGGGGAGCTGTCTTGTGAGGGCCTGTGATGCTTTTCTGGGAGATGTCTTATGAGAGGGCATGTGATATTTTTCTGGGAACAGACACGTGAAAGGACATGTGACGTTTGGAAGGCATATAAGTAGAACCCCACAGACAGTGGGACGGTGCATTTTGCATTGCTACACTGCTACGTCATGCAACTCTTCGCTGGTCTTCACTTCACAGAGAGAAACATTTTAGAGAACGTCTCATGGTTCTTCAGCTGATTCTGGCCACTTCCACCAACTCGTGCCAATTTAGAGAGCCTTTGCTGTTTCTGTTGAATCATGCCGCCACTACAAATTCCTGTTGCTGTTTGGTGTTGGCTATTGGACTGGACTGCTGGGATCCTGACAATGAAGAGTGGAATCAGCCCAAGGAACTACTTCTAAACAATCCCTTTTTCCATTCTTTCTCCCCTTCCTCTCATTGGTGAGTTAGAAGTGAGGTTGAAGTATTTAAGAACTTTAAATAAGGCTAGAGAGATGGCTCAGTGGTTAAGAGCACTGTCTGCTCATCCGGAGGTCCTGAGTTCAATTCCCAGCAACCACATGGTACCTCACAAGTCATCTATAATGTGATCTGATACCTGCTTCTGCAGATAAAGCTCTCCTATATAATAAATAGACACATTTTTAAAAAGAACTTTAAGTAAGGTAGGGTTTTGAAAAATCTAAGCCTACAGGATCTAGACTCTTGTTAGAGGCAATGCTGTGAGCATGGCTTTGAGGGACCATCCAGATTAGGTAAATCAAGAGGTGGTGGACCCATTCCATAGGCTAGGGTCCTAGAATGAATAAAGAGGAGAAAGGGAGCTGGGCACCAGCATTTATCACACTTTGCTTTCTGACTGCATATACAATGTGATCAAGTGCCTTAAGGTCTTGTTGCTATGACTTCCCTGGCACAAGGGACCATATCCCCTGCGACTGTAAGCCAAAGTGAGACCTTCCTCCCTTAAGCTTCTTTCTGCCATCTATTTATCATCATGCACACAATGAAGGTGACTAATACATCCGCCAAGCTTACTCTTTAAAATCAATAGAATTAAAAAGCCTAGCTGGTTCGAATACTTACTTCTGTTGCTGGGATAACAGAGAGAAGATAGAAAGTAGAGATAGGATAACTTACTGGACTCTCACTGCTACCCTGGAATATGAAGAGACAAGAAAGGTCCTGCCTCAACAAAGTGGAAGGCGAGAACTAATTCTCAAATTTGTCCTTTAACGTCCCAAGAGTA
Source organism: Acomys russatus (assembly GCF_903995435.1). Lineage (NCBI taxonomy): Eukaryota > Metazoa > Chordata > Mammalia > Rodentia > Muridae > Acomys > Acomys russatus. The sequence goes on from NC_067163.1 coordinate 51,022,147, forward strand.
CTGTGCCATACTTATGTCCACACACACCAATCAATCAGCCAAACACACAAAAATCCTTGATAGAACAATGCAAAAGTTGATGTTGGAAAAATTGCTCGGTTAAGATCACTTACCACTCTTCCAGAGAAGCTGAATGCCGTTCCCAGTGACCACGTGAGATGGCTCACAACTGCCTGTAACCGGAGCTCCAGAAGATCCAATACCTCAGGCTTCCTCATGTGCACGCACACGCGCGCACACACACACACACACACACACACACACACACACACACACACACACACACCACACACCACACCATACACACACACACACACCACACCACACCACACACACACCACACACACACACCATACACACCACACACACACACACACCACACACACACTTAAAAACAGTCCCTTAAAAATAACATAAAAGATGAAGGAGGATTTAAAAAACATGTTTTAATTTCCTAGATTGCTATTAGAATTTTTTATTCCCATCTCTATGATTGAAGTGTTGTTAGGAGATAAAACCACATTTTCCTCACAGCCACATCTGCAAACCCCCTTTGACAGCAGGGCAGTTACAAGGCCTTGCAGTCAGGAAGATGGCATTTTAGGAATAGTCTCCATCAGAGATAATGCAGTAGCTTTTTACTGAGTCTGTCCATCTGTGTGGTTGCCAATGGTTGTTATGTTTTTATGGACAAAATCCAGCCAGCAATCAGTGAATCAAGCAATTGCATGTGGCTTGCATTCCTTCTAATGAGAGCAGATCTACTAGGTGTAGTGAGCTTTACCCTTCTCGGATGTATTATCCACACTTGTGTTTTCAATGGTCTGCCTCAAGCCTTCTCTCTCTGCCAGCAGAATGGAATGATTGGGTATTGTTCTGGTACACCAAGCCCCCAGAATAATTTGGAGGAAAAAGCACATCTTTCTAAAATACAATATGGTTACTAACTTGCACTGATTGATAGTTTTTTTTCTTTTTTTCTTTAAAAAAAAAAAGTTTTATCTCATTTGTCTAGTTTGTGTTTGTTAGGGATGGGCAGAAATATGCCACATACTCATGATGAGGTCAGAGATCAATATTCAGGAGTCAGTTTCCTCCTTCCGTCATATGGGTCTTGGGACTCAAATTCTGTTGTCAGGTTTGGCAGCATGCACCCTTACCCACACAGCCATTTCAATGGTCCTTTTTTTGTTTCTGTTTCTCTTTTGAGACATGGTCCCACATGGTCCAGGTTGACCTTGAACTCAGTATAGAGGTGAGAATATAGCTGCTGTAATTACAGATGTGCTGTTCCACAGCCAGATACAGTAGCTGGTTTTAAACATACATTTTGGTCACTAAGAAAACAATTGTTCAACATTTCTCTTAAATGGTTGATATTCATGAGATAACCTGTGGGCCACTTAGTTTCAGAAATGGAAACAATAATTACAACCAGGCTGGTGCTGCAGTGTAGGTCAGTTGGTAGGGTGCTTGCCTAATATGTTTGAAGTTCTAGGTTCGAGCCTCAGCAGCACATAAACCTGGTGGTACACATCTATAAGCCCAGCATTAAGGGGGTAAAAGTGGGAGGATAAGGATGTTCAAGGCCACCCTCAGCAACATATGGATTTTAAGGTCAGCCTGGACTACTCAAGACCCTGTCTCAATAAATAAATAAATAAATGAATGAATAAATAAATAAAACATGGAAGATATGCCTGAGTCTCTGTGCTCTGTTGGACACAATTCTGGGAAGACACAATTCTGACCAGATGAGGTGCTGGGTGCCTTGAAGGAATCCAGTGTCAGAATCTGACTTCAAATAAGATTTAAATCATAACAGATAACAAACTGAAACCTAGGTCTAGTTTGATGGCATTAAAGCCACTCTCTGAGCTGGGCGTGGTGGCCCATGTTTGTAATCCCAGCACTTGGGAGGCAGAGGCAGGCGAATCGTTGTGAGTTCGAGGATAGTCTGGTCTACAAAGCAAGTCCAGGACAGCAAAGGTTACACAGAGAAACTCTGTCTTGAAAAACAAAACAAAACAGAAAACAAACCACCCTCAGAGGTATAATGCATTTTCTCTTGGCCACAGGAACCATTACTTTGATGATCTTCTATTTCAAGTTAAGGTCTAAAACCCTCCAGCCTTAGAAGCAACGTAAATGAATACTAAAATGTTTGCCCCCCATCAGTTAAGTTTCCATGCCAGCAGGAACTGTAGTCGATCTACCCTGCAATATTCCATATCTATAATAAATTATAAATCTGGATAGGTGCTCATGCACCCACCTGTATGTATATATGAACACGCGCATGCGCGCACACACACACACACACACACACACACACACACACACACACACTACATAAAAAGACATATAAGTGGGTCTAGATAGATGGCTCACAGTGATAAAAAGCATTTAGTATTGTTTTAAAGGACTGCAGTTCAGTTCCCAGCACCCAGATAGGGCAACTCACAACCACCTGTAACTTCATCTGTAGAGGAGCTAACACCCTCTTCTCGTTTGAATGTGCACCCACTTGCAAATACACACAATTGAGAATAAAATGAATTCTTTAAAAGTCCCTTATAAAGGTTAGGCTGTGACGGTGCACATCTTTAGTCGCAGTACTTGAGAGGCACAGACAGGCAGATCTATGAGTTTGAGGCCAGCCTGCTCTACAGAGTGAATTCCAGGACAGTCAAGGCTACACAGAGAAACCTTGTCAAAACAACAACAGTAACAAACAACAACAAAAAAAGCCATATAGGTCAAAGATGTATCTGAGCAGTACAATTCTTTTTTAACATGAGAGATACCCTGGGTTTATCCCAGCACCTCAGAAACTGGGCATGGTGGTACATGTTCATAATTTCAGCTCTCTATGTGAAATCAGGAGGATCACACATTCAAAGGCATCACATCAAGTTCTTTTTTTTTGAGACATGTCTGGATATACTGTTAGATGCTAAGTGAACCAGGCACCTTCAGGGTTAAGCTCCTTTATTAACACTTTAAAGTGTCATTTCATGTCTGCAGCTAAAAGTAAGAGATACACATGAATACAGCTAGTGGTAATCTTGCACTCCGTTTTTATATGTAGAGTGAGCAGTCTCCAAGTCATTCCTAGCCCTACTCGTATGGGACAAATGAGCATATTCTGAGTTTTTTTTTTTTTTAATGGGCAGCTATAATTATTATGCAAATGACCATTTCTGAGCCCTCAGCCTTTTCGTTTATCACTGAGTGGGTGGCGAGGATATGGTGGATGGGAGGTGGGGCAGGGCTGGAGGGTGGTGGTAAATGCCATGACAATGCTATGAAGAGTAGACAGCAACTTTCATGAAGTTGGCTCTCTCCTTCCAGGAATCAAGCTCAAGTTGTCAGGCTTGGGTCATCAGGCACCAAGTGCTTTTGCCTAACAAAGCGCATCAAGACCCCTGGCTTTCATCTTCCTAGAAAGGTAGGCATGCCTAAAACTGCCTTTTGATCTTGAGCTATGTCCAAATAGTGTCCATGATCTCTCTTGAGCAACAACCTTAAACTGAGCATGTTCAGAAATGTACTCCTTAATTGAGCATGCTCAGGTGTATGGCCATCCTGTAAATGCTGTCTTAATGATTGTGTATGTGCTATAAATTAATACTCCACACTGCCTTTGTTTGAAGAAGGTATTGCTACTGGACACTTGAATCCCTTAACCTGCAACCTTAGTTTCCCTGTGTAGCCAAAAATATAAAATCAGAAATTGGAATTTAAAATTATTTATTTTGCCTTTTTGAGACAGGGTTTCTCTGTGTAGCCTTGGCTGTCCTTGACTCGTTTTGTAGAGCAGGCTGGCCTCGAACTCACAGAGATTGACCTGCCTTTGCTTCTCCAAGTGCTGGGATTACAGGCGTGTGCCACCATGCCTGGCCCAAAAGTTGGGAAAACAAATTGGATTTATTTATTGTTTGGCTAGAACTGAGGAAAACAGTTTCCCTATGCCCAGCAAGTATACTTGTTTGGTTGGTTGGTTTTGGTTTTGGTTTTTTGTTTTTAAGGTGAAGCAAAGGCTGGGGATGTAGTTCAGTTGCTAGCTCAGCACTAAGTCCTGGATTTGATCTGCAACACGAAGTAAACTAGGCACGCCTCTGTAATCCCAGCACTCAGGAGGAGAAGGCAAGAAATAAGAAGTTCAAGGCTTTCCTCAGCTATGTAGCAAGTTTGAGGGCAGCCTGGGATACGTGGGTTGCAAATACATAAGTAAATAAATATCACAACCTGGGGCACACATTGGATCCATATTTAAAAAACAACCAAAACAGCCAACCAACCAACCAAACCAAAACAAAACAAAAAAACCAAACCTAGACCAAATACAAACAAAGAAACAAACAAAGCAATAATGATACATTGAGCAAAAATATGTAACGGGGAGATGCCAGCCTCCCCCCCGAAGATCTATAGGCAATTAGTGGTTGCTGGGAAAAGGGGAGACACTTTCTTCAGTAGTATAGCTACTTTGAGTTGCCCATGTTCCTGTAAATAATCACTCCCCCAGGCTCCCATAAGCAACCCTGTTAAGACTCTGGGAAACCAAAACATCAGAGAAAAAAAAAAAAAAAAGAAGCAAGACATGGAAGTAGAAGAGGGATTAGTTGGGAAGAAGAAGAGATCCTCAGGAGTAGAAGGAAGGAAAGAAGAGATGGGAACATGTGGTGCCCGTGCCACCGCGGTACCGAGTCAAGGGCGAGGGACTGCGGATTTAACTCATGCACACACACACACACAATAACACAGCGGGTCCTTCATGCTAAAAGAGCAGCAGCCGCAGCAGCAGCCGCGGCAGTGGTTTATTATTCTCATCTGGCGTTCTCCAGAGTTCCAAAGAGCCTTCTTATAGGCAGCAAAACAGGAATCCTCCTCCCAGGTGAAATCCCTCAAGAGGTGATTGCACACAGGAGGAAAAGTCTCGAGGAAGGGAGAGGTCTGTTCTCAGAGCAGTAAACATGACTAGTTAACCAAGATAAACACAGACATGGAAGCTGCTAGAAACAGGACATGAAACAGCAAGACAGGCAGGCAACCCAGTCGGGCCTGGTTCCTGCAGGAACAGAGGTGAACACGACCCAACATACATAATATAGAGATATGAAATGCCATAGTAAACATATATAAAAATAATATATACTAAGAAAAAACACTTCATAGGCACCTAACTTTTCCTACCAATATATAAATAGTAAATATTTCGGTGTTTTGAGGGTACATAACCCACAAAAAGAAAAAGAATTTGCTTATCATATATTAAGACATTTTTTTTTCTGCTCATCACACTTATTGTGCTGGCTGTCCACGTCACATTTCTAGTTTGGCTCCTGAGAGGGGTTCATCTGGACCTGCATATGTTGGAGGAAATTCTAGAATGCCTACGCTTAAAATAAAAATTAAATTAAATTAACAAATTGTAAGAATTCAGAGTCTTAGAGGATACCATGATATTTAAGGTATGTGTTGCTTATGGTTCCAGCACTTGAGAGGAAAAGGAATTCTATGTTATTTTAGCTACATCGAAAGTTCAAGGCCAACCCTGGCTACTTGGGATTTTGTCTGAGGACAGAGAGATGGAGGAGGGTAGGAGGGAGAGAGAGAGGGAGAGGGAGGGGGAGGGATGGAGGGAGGGAGCAAGACACACAGGGAGACACAGAGAGAGCGACTAGTGGTATTTGCTACTTCCATGCTTTGGTTTTGTTTTGAAGTAAACTCTCATGTGGCCTGTGTTAGCCTTGAACTGGGAATGAGCGTTGCCAAGAATAACACAACTTCAGATCCTCCTGCGTTCACCTAAGTGCTGGGATCACAGGCACCTGTGCTTCCGTGCCTGGTACTAAGTGGTACTGACAGTCAAATCCAGGGCTTTGTGTGAGCTAGGCAAGTGCTCTACCCGCCCCCCCCCCCCAAGCCAGCCGTGCCCCCACTCCTTTGCTTCTTCTCTTGTTCCTCAGCTTTTCCTTAGGGGACCCTTGTCTTCAGGCTGGCCTCTTTACCCACTTAATACTAAGAACCTTTGAAAGCATCTTTACTTTCTGGGAGAAGAAAAGGTCCAGGCTTATCTTGATTTTTCCTTTCCCAAGCTGTAGGATCAGATATTTTGAAAAGCCCTAGTTGTTGTTTTTTTTTTTTTTTTTTTTTAACTGAGAACAATATTAAAGAAAGAAAAGGGCAAGCAAAGCTAGGCACTGGGTATAGGAGATAGCTTTATATGACTGTGGGGAGGCAGAATGACGTCAGAGAAGGCATTACTCAGGTTACTGTGGCAAAAACAAGAAACTCTCAAAAAGAACAGGGAATTCATATCCGGGTTTTAAAATTTGTCTCTCATTTCTATTTGGTCTTCCTGTGTAAAAGGAAACATATTTCTAGTTTGGATAACAGAGCTATATTATATTTGTTTGTTTGCTTAGTGCTGAGGATTGAACCTATCCCTAGTGGGATTTTGGTGATTTTAATTTTAAGACCGGGTCTCATCAAGTTGAATTTGTTTTATCACTCTCTGTGATCCTCCTCAGCCTCTGCCATAATAGGAATTACAGGCTCCTGTTACCACATCACAAATTGAGATCCACTTGATAAGGAAAATCAATAGACAATTGATGGCAGATAACGATATTTAGTGGTGGATTATTGGTCTCCAAAGCTTGTTTGGTTTTGAGCGCTCAGTCATTCTTACCAAGTGTTGAAAGTACAGGCACACACCACCAGGCTCAGCACAACCTTATTTTAAGTTAATTTTTTTCCATTTTTAAAAAATGTTTGTGCCAAACAGCCAATATGCTTGTGTGTTTGCATAATCATTTATTTGGGGGCTGTCCTAGGACTGGAATCCAGTTTCAGAAGTCCTTGGAAACAGAGGGCTGTCTCGCTGTTGTAGAACTTGGTACCCAAAGCAGGCAAAAGTAACAGAAAATAAAACTAAATGAGGTTTCTTTAAAAAGCCCAAGTTATAACCAGAGTGGATAGAAAGCTGTATTGAAGAGAATAGAGGATTCTTTCTTTAGAACATCGATTGTCAACCATCTCTGCTTCGATTGCTGTCTCTGCTTTACTTCATGGAACTATTTCATGAGACACGAGCTCAACTGAGTTACACCGTGTGTCTGTATTCAAGCTACTTTTAGCTATTCCCCCTAACAATATTGCAGAGACTTGCCCAAGATTTTTTTTTAGCCCAGCGACTTGCAGATGCCCGCAGTTCTGGTATGTCCCGCTCAGATGGTCTTAAACGGAGGGCTTCCACTGTGTTGCCCTGGCTGGCTCCCAGCTCCTGGATTCCAGTGCTCTTTCTGCATTGGCCTCGCTTTAGCCAGCACACAGACTTTCATGCCCAAACCTCATTTGAGGGTGTTTTTGAGGGGTGAGAAGTAACGACTGAAGGCTGGCAATCACACATGGGAGGCGTGCGCTCTCCCAGTGAGTTGTATATCCTCAGTCCACAGTCTTAAAATGTATGAGGGATGGCAATGTGTCTCTGTGGTGGAGCATTTGCCTAGCATGCCTAAGGCCCTGGGATTGATACCCAGGCCAATGAAAGATGGAAAGGAGAAAGGAAATCTTTTAATTTTTGTTCTCCTTTTTAAAACTAATTTTGAGCCCTGTGCCTCCTGCGTGGTGGGATTACAGACATGCACTGCTGTACCCAAAGGATGACAGAGTGAGGCTTCCTCTATTGTAACTAACAAGAAAGAACAACAACAAAAAAAATGAAGACCCACATAAGCAGCTATATAGATTGGTGTCAGGCAGATGAGAAAGCTGAAGTCTCATAGTTTAATGAATAGTAAGGTGAGGATTTGTGTGGAGAGGACTATACAGGAGGGAGGGCAGGATGTCTGCAGTGAGTGAATCAGTTAACTGGGTGTGGTTCACACCTGTCACCCAGCACTTAGGAGACGGAGAGTAGAAAATCAGGGACTCCAAGCCAGCTTCAGGCTATGGAATGAGTTTGAGGCTAGCCTGGGCTACATGAGACCCAATGGCAGAAAAGAAAAAGAAAAAAAAAAGAAGGAAGGAAGAGTGGGGGGGAGAAGGCTTGGAAGGGAAGGGAAGGGGAAGAGGAAGAAAGGGAAGGGGAAGGGGAAGGGAGGGGAGGGGAGGGAGGAAAGGGAAGGGAAGGGAAAGGAAAGGAAGGGAAAGAAAAAAGAAAAAGATCCAGGTGGTGGTGGTACATGCCTTTAATTCCAGCACCCGATGCAGAGGCAGGTGGAGCTCTAAGTTCGAGGCCAGTCTGGTCTACAAAATGTGTTCAGCCAGGGCTACACAGAAGAACACAGGAAAAACAAAACCAGTACAAACAAACAAGAAAGAAGAAGAAAAGAAAAATGGCTAATAATAATCAATAAGGAAGAGAACAGATATGTCTTTAAGAGATTCTATGGCCATGAGTTTAAAATAAGAGTATTGTCCTTGGCTTGGTGGTCCAAAAGACTGTATGTGCTCATATGGTAGAAGAAAACTTTCAAACACAATTGTTCCCTGGAGTCACTCTCTCCATCCTCAGGATGAATGCAAGGGGTAACAAAGAGATGGACTTGCCCACAAGGGAATCCTTGAAGTGCTAGTCCACGGGGTCCACAGCAACAAGGAAGGGAGGAAGCCGTGAGGCTCAGGGCTAAGGCTATTAGTGATAGAGAGCTTGCCAAGCTGGAGTGGGACAAGAATGTAACAGAAAGCAAGCATTGAGAAAAAAGACAGCCAGGAGCTAGGACACCCTCTCCGCAGCCTGTCTCTATGTGTCTTCTGGCCCGTGTCTCCTCATTGTTTATAGACTATACGACTGACGCAGGCACCATGGAGAATTGCTTGTTTCTCTTCCTTGTTTGGTCCAAACTGCAAACAAACCAATTATCCTTTACCAATTTGTTTCCAGTTCTTGTTTGAAATACAGGAAAACTAAGGTGCTGGGTTCCAGATTTGAATATCAGGTTGTTAGTGGGGGCCTGAAACTGGCAGGCTCTAGAGACTGGATAGGCCGGGTGTAGTGTCGAACACCTTTAACCCCAGGACTCGGAAGGCAGAAGCAGGCAGGTATCTGTGAGTTTAGGGCCAGTCTTGTCTGTATAGTGAGTTCCAGGCTAGCCAGGGCTCAAATAAACAAACAAAAAGATTGTATGGCACAGGAGGTTCAAGAGTGGGTGGCACTTAAGCCAAAAGTACAGGAGAGGGAAGCTGGGGAAACAAGATTTCAGAAGTTGAAGGCTCTTTTTTTTTTTCTCTTTAGGTTGACACTGTGATATGACCATGAGAAGCGGTTGACAGAGATCAGGTAGGGAAACAGGTCATTGGAGATGTCCTGGGTCTTTTTCATCCTTACATCCTTACATAGAGTGACATGAATGAAGAGCAATGGAAAGGGATCCAGGGTTCCCCTTTCTGCTCAGGAGTCTTGCTTTTCTTCAACAAACTCCATGAAGGAAAGGAACAGGAGGAGGAGGAAGAGAAGGAGGAGGAGGAGGAGGAAGAGAAGGAGGAGGAGGAGGAGGAGGAGGCTCAGCAGGTAAAGCCTTTGCCAGCCACCTGGCCAACGTGAATTCTAGCCTTAAGGCCCATATGGCGGATGGAGAGAACTGACTTTCTGACCTCCGCACATCTGCCACATCTGCCGTGGCACAGGCATGTACTCCTCCCTGACACACACACACATTCAATCATTAAATATAGTTTGTTTTTTTATTTTTATAAGCATAATATTGACTGTGTTTGTATCTTATATCTCGTGACCCTAACAAAGTAAATTCGTTGTAATTATCTCTGTGTGTGCATGTGCGTGTGTGCATTTGTGTGTGTGTGTGGGTGTGCACCTATGTGTGTGTGCACACCCAAGGCTAGAAGAGGGCATCAGGTGTCCTCCTCTATCACTCTCTGCCTTATCCCTTTGAGGCAGGATCTCTCCCTGAATCCAGAGCTTATGGGTTTTTTGGGGGGTGTTTTTGACTAGCGAGTTCTAGAGATCTCCCTCTTTCCTCCCTTCCTTTGCTGGGGTCCTAGTCATGCGTGGGACCACACCCAGCCGGTTATGGCAAAAGCTTCTGGGTTCAGTCCTCAGCACTGCAAAACAAGAGTTATAATATGATTTAAAGTAACTAAACAAATATATTTTGAATATCGATGACACGTCAGTTCCTAACTTAAGCCCCGGGTATTATTCTAGTGGAAGAAACTTTGACCTCAGCCTTTTATTGGCTGCTTAGTATCCTATCATTATCCTTGGTGATTGTATGTTAATATCCAGATACCGTGACACACATCTATAATACCATCACTCAGGGATAGCTGAGACAGGAGGATTGTGGGTTGGAGGGTAGGCTGGGGTGAATAGTGAGCCTCTGTCTCAAAAACGACAATAAAAGAAAAAAATGTGCATGCTAAAAGATCCACTTAAGCCAGCACTTCTGGTCTAGAAATTTATTATGTGATGTATTGAGTTTGTTCAGTCTATTTTTTTTTTTCTTTTATGGGGTGGGTAAAATATAGTGCGGTCTGGCTATAAACTTACTGTATGGACAAGGTTAATCTCCTGCCTCCAAGTGCTCAAGGGCTGGGATAACAGGCGTGAGCTGCCATGCTCAGCTTATATACATTCTGAAGTCCACAAAGGCACAGATAAACTCCTGGTGCCATTTTCTATCTTAAAGAACAGCTAATGACAGGAGATAATAAAGTAATGATAGGACACAAAGTAGCCAATAAAAGGCCGAGGGCAAAAGCTGGGCAAGTGGCACATGCCTATAATCCCAGTTCCCAGGAGGTGGAGGCAGGAGGGCAACGCCATCTGCAGCTGCACAGTGAGATTGAGGCCATCCTGGGCTATATATGAAGCGTTCTTAAAACAAAACAAAACAAAACAAAAACAAAATAAGTAAATAAAAAAAAAAAACTGGCTGTGGAGGCATCAGCACAGGAGGAATGAACGAGAACAAATACATATGCCAATGCCACAATGAAACACATTACTTTGTATGCTAATCTAATAAAAAGGCAATAAAGTGAGCATCCATCACCAATTCATGTATAACAGATGTATGTGTGCCTATGATATATGTGCGTAGAAGAAGTGAGGGATATTAATGAAACTGTGGTGGTTAACGCTGGAGAAAGATTAGGAATGGCAACAGGGTAAATTATGGCCACCCTTCATAAATTTAGTACTGTGTGAACCATTTGCAATGGTAACATATTTGTGTGTCGTTTGTATATATTTTTAAAAAATAACCGATAAGGGGAAAAATAGCATGATGCTTCAAAGAAGCCAGCAAAACTCTGACAGATGGTCTGTCAGAACGATGGGGCGGGGAAGCAAGCATTAAGGGGGAAACATAGGGGAAAATATCAAATCAATATCCGCAGTTAATTAAAAGTAGGGAAGAAAAAGGGAAGAGAGATTGGCAAAGCAAAAGGACCAAAATAGCTAGAATCTAAAACCGAAGTAAGAAACTAGAGAGATCTGCATAGCTTCGCCCTGTGACCATAGCCCATTACATCTGTGATTTATGAAGATTGTTTTGTCAAAATCCCAGCACCCAGAGTGTTTCTTACAGCTCTATTTCAAGAGGCTGGGAGGAATTGTTTCATTTCAACACCCAAGGGAAACAATCATGAGCCAAGAAAGATTTAAATATCCCCGGAGACAAGAATTTTGCCTGCCAACTCTTAAGGAGCCGGGGTTTACTTGTCATGATGAAAGGAGACGCTGAGCACAGAATGAATTCCCAAGAAAGATGGCAGAGACTAACAGAGCGGTATATGTCCAAGTCAGGTGTTTTTATTACAGTCAGCTTGGTTTTTTTTTAATTTAAATTTTCTTTGATGCACGCTATTTCAAATAACTATCACATTGTAGCCAGCATCTCTTTTTTAAAAAATATTTTTAAAAATTTTTTATTATTAATTTATTCTTGTTACATCTCAATGGCTATCCCATCCCTTGTGTCCTCCCATTCTTCCCTCCCTCCCCCTTTCCCCTTATTCCCCTCCCCTATGACTGTTCCTGAGGGGGATTACCTCCCCCTGTATATGCTCATAAGGTATCAAGTCTCTTCTTGGTAACCTGCTGTCCTTCCTCTGAGTGCCACCAGGTCTCCCCCTCCAGGGGACATGGTCAAATGTGAGGTACCAGAGTACGTGAGACAGTCATATCCCACTCTCCACTCAAGTGTGGAGACTGTTCTGACCATTGGCTAGATCTGGGTAGGGGTTTAAAGTTTACCGCCTGTATTGTCCTTAGCTGGTGCCTTAGTTTGAGCGGGACCCCTGGGCCCAAATCTGCCTATCATAATGTTCTACTTGTAGGTTTCTAGGACCCAAAAAATATTTTATTAATTTATTCATATTACATCTCAATTGTTATCCCATCCCTTGTATCCTCCCATGCCTCCCTCCCTCCCGCTTTCCCCCTTACTCCCCTCCCCTATAACTGTGACTGAGGGGAGCCTCCTCCCCCTGTATATGCCCATAGGGTATCAAGTCTCTTCTTGGTAGCCTGTGTAGGCAGCATCTCTTAATCTTTAGTTGTCTGCTCGAATTTCCATATTACTGCATGTAACCTAGCAGCTTACAAAAAACCACCTCACAATTATCCTACGTGGCTCTCACTGCAAGCCTATGTTGGATACTTTCAGTCTTATTTTATGAGTGATGAGACTGAGCTCCAAATGGAGGAAGGCCGTGAGGCGCCACTGCAAAAAGCAGAGCTGAGTACAAAGCTCTGTCCCCTGACACAGTATTCTCCATGTTGCTCAGGCAGAGATAGTAAATGCGCTTCCTGTTTCCTTGGATAGCATTTGTCTGTTGGTATAAGGGAAAGCAGATAGTTCTTGAAGAAGGAGACATGAGCTAGAAACTAATGTACACGGGCTTAGAGAACCATAGCAAGGGGAGGTGAGAGGGGCAGCCTTGAACTAGTCACAGGATTTTTACCTGTCATGGTGATACATATGAAATGCAACCATGGCACTGAAAACAGAAAGGCCCTAACTAACATTGTGTCCAGCCAGATGTAACATCAAACACTCGAAATTCTACCACTTGGGAGGAGGAGGCCGGAGTGTTAGGTTCAGGGTCATCCTCTGCTACATCTAGAAGTTGAACCTAGCCTGGGCTACTGTCTCAAGAAAGAAACAGGTAAAACAACAGGAATAAAAAACAAGCAAAGTAGCCCGACGCAGTGGCACACGCCTATAGTCCCAGCACTCAGGAATCAGAGGCAGGCAGATCTTTGTGAGTTCGAGACTAGCCTGGTCTACAAAGTGAATCCAGGACAGCCAAGGCTACACAGAGAAACCTTGTCTACAAAAACAAAAACAGAGAGAGAGAGAGAGAGAAAGAGAGAGAGAGAGAGAGAGAGAGAGAGAGAGAGAGAGAGAGAGAGAGAGACAGAGACAGAGACAGAGACAGAGGCAGAGACAGAGAGAGACAGAGAGAGAGGAGAATACCAAGCAAAGTTTAAAAAAAAAAACCTGCCAATTCTTGTCAAAGTATACATAAATGGACCAATGGACAAGAGGTGGGGGGAGGGGCCATCAGAGGGGGCTGTACCAAGGAAAGTACAAGAGCAGGGCAATATTAGGAACTTAGCCATTTGGTAGCTGTGCTCATTTTCTTGTTGCTTTAAGAAAAGTAACTGAAGGAGGGAGGTTTTGTTTAGTTCAGAGTCTTAGAGGATATACTCTGCAATGGGACAGACATGGCTGTGACAGCCTAAGCAAGCTGGCTACCTTGCATACACACTCACAAAGTAGAGAGATGTAAATATTTCTGCTCTGCTCGTGTCCTGTTTTCCTTGCTGATGCTGTGATAAAATACCCTGACCAAAAAGCAACCTCGGGGAGAAAGGTTTTATTCTAGCAAGCAATCCAGGCTGTAGAGTCCTTCACTGTGCTGAAGTCACAGCAGCTAGAGCTTGGAACAGTTATATTACACCCACAGTGAAACACAGAGAGAAAATGAATCATGTTTGCTTAACACTCTGTCTGCTCACATTCTCTACTCTTATAGAGTCCAGACTCAAACCCAGGGAATGGTGCCACCCAGAGTGGGCTGGGTCTTTCTACTTAAATTAACGCAATCTAGACAGTCTCTCAAAGCATTTCCACAGGTTGACCTAGGCAGGTTGGTAGGTGATTCTAGAGTTCACACATATAGCTCAGGTGGGCCTCAAACTTAAAAAAAAAAAAAAGATTTATTTATTATTTATATAGTATTCCACCTGCATATATGCCAGCAGGCCAGAGGAGGAAACCAAATCTCATTATAGCCACCATGCGGTTGCTGGGAATTGAACTCAGGACCTTTGGCAGAACAACCAATGCTCTTAACCTCTGAGCCATTTCTCCACCCCATGCCTCAAACTTTTGGTGTAAACAAATAAAACATTGTTCTTCTGATCCCCCTGCCTCTACCTCCTGAGTGCCCAGATTATGGATTTGTGTCACCGTGCCCGGGTTATGTAGTGCTAGAAACTGACCCTGGCCCTTTGTGCATGACAGGTGTTCACTCTACCACTTGAGCTAAAAGTTTTCCCCTATAGGCAGCTTTTTACAAATATTAGTCTTAGCAAGCACTGTACATGCTGAGCCTTCCTTCTCCCCAGGCTCTCATAGGCCATTTTAAACATCCCTTCTTAAGGCAAAACTACAACAAACTACACACCAAATATTAGTCTTAGCAAGCACTGTACATGCTGAGCCTTCCTTCTCCCCAGGCTCTCATAGGCCATTTTAAACATCCCTTCTTAAGGCAAAACTACAACAAACTACACTCATGGAAGAGATGCTCTCTGAGAAGAGGACCTTGTTCTGAGCCCTGTCAGGGTTGCGTCTGCATAATAAAGGCATTTGGCTTCTGCTCCTGATAGCTCTTCATTATTTAAATGATAGGATGGAAAACTCTAGTGGACACCTGAGACTCAGCCAGTAACAGAGCCTTCGTTATCTTGAGTGCTAGTTCCTGGTCAGTGTTCCTTCAGTTCATCCAAAGACAATGATAAAACAGACCAC